>NW_027437197.1:22688291-23888291 GCF_033239565.1 Halichoeres trimaculatus
GACTGACAGACAAATTCTCAAAAAAAAAAAAAAAAAAAGTAAAAACATAACCTCTTTGGTGGAGGTAATAATACTTCAGTTACCTAAAGTCTAAACCCAAAACGGGTATAATATTCATGTGTATAAAAGCATATACCCCCCTTCATTTTGGAGATGGCTGTCTCAATCACAACCCCACAAAGTTAAAGGGCAGTAGCTTGCTTTATCCTGCTTTTCAGTTTAAACTGACAGTAAGAGTGAGGCCTCACACTTCTTCTACTACTTGAGCATATTTTCTGTTAAGCAGGAGACGTTACCTCCGTTTTAAGGGATAACTGACTTTTGGCAGCCGGGGTTTCAAAGTGACACTGCTCTTTGATCCTCTGGTGTCAATTGCTCCTGTCATTGTGGAGCATAATTTCCTAAGCCTGGTTTTCTCCACTACAAGAAAAAGTGAACTGGGTTAGGACGAGCCTTGAAAAGGCACCATTATAATTTTTGCATGAATTATTCCTTTGATGTTTTTTCTTTCAAAAAACTGTAGCGATTTCCTAATTTCAAATAGGTGTACTGAGTTTTTATGTCACTCCTCGAACAGTGTAAGTCGCCCCAGGAATGGGTTATATGCCTGTATTCAGTACAAGCACTTGTCATTCGGATTCTACTTCTAACAGGGTGAAGAGCAGATCAGCGGTGTGCTTACCTTAACTGATGTTTTCTCTGCATGTTAACATGTGCACAGCACGCTGATTGCCCTGCAGGCGTCAGCTGCTTTCTACTGACAATGAAATTTTGTGACGGAGGCCACACTGCTGGATTTAATGAGGATTTTCTTCCTACTGACACTTCCACTGGCCTGAGCAGCCTCTCAAGACTCAGGTGACTCAGCTGTCTTTGAAGTCTGGATAAGTGCTTCAATTTCATTAGGGTCACCAATACTAAAATAACGAATCTGTGTATATTCAGTTGATTGAGATAGCAGATGTATGCAGGTCATGGTTAAGCTTGTAATAGTGGTGAGTATTGGCAACAACCTAACGATATACATCATGATACTTGGGTCACGATACAATATTATCACAATATCCCAACATTGTGATATTCTACACAGTTAACTATTGGTTAAAAAACAAACAAACAAACATTTCTACTTTATTGTGTTTGAAGTAATGAAAGTCAGATGCAGTGTTTCATACATAAACTTAAATTGTAAACATAAAGTGTGTCAAGTTTGTCACTTAAACTACTGTGACATAGTGTATAAAATGATTGGGTGAAAAATGTGGTCAGTTGGGGAAACTGATAAATGTCACTTGGTGTAACCAATATCACAAAAAAAAAAGTCTAATATTGCACAAAACATGACTATAATCATTATTATATCAGTCTACTACACTGTAAAAATTAAATTGAAAATGACCCAAGAATAGAGAGAAAACATTGATGTATACGGCAACAAAAAACCCACATCATCAAGTTCAGGAATAAAATATTTTGAATAAACTTTGAGACTAAATTTATTTTACAGTTTATGAGCAACATACAGCGCAGTAGCTCTTGGGCGCCATCTGCCTCGGTGGAGGTGCGAAAGAGGTATTGTACTTCCAACTCACCTACAATAGGAATTTTTATTTTGGTAAAAATATCAATGTTAAAAGTTGAAATACTGACATTTTATCACAAGTCAAAGTATCGCAATATATTGCTGTATCAATATTTTTTCGCACTTCCAGCTTGTAACGAACACTTTTAGTGTAAAATAAACTGATGAGAGATCCAAGAATTTCTTTATTTAGATGGACAAGGTCACAGGAGAGAGTTTTTCTTGAACTGCTACAACAAAATTTGGCAACAAGGTTATTTGCAAATGCAGCAATCAGGAAAACTACTAATAGAAAAAGAAAGCTAAGTGGAAAAAAAAAAACATAACCCCAAGACAAGGCATTTTAACTTGTCTGATTGCTGCAAGGTCTACAGAGTGAAAGTAGAGCTTTAATTTGGATTAAAAAAAAGTTGAAATTGAAATTTACCTTGAAATAAGGCAATCAATGCCATACAACTAAAATTTTGATGAGACAAGCTCTGAATTTTCATTGACTGTTGCTGTTTAAGAGGACTCTGACAATGGTGTCTGATGTCAGAGATTGTTCTAGATTGTTTGGTGCCTCTGAGTTGAAGCTTTGCTGTCAGCGCTGTCCAAAAACCACAACTGTTAAACTGACATAACTGACAGGCTGAGAGAGTTTTAAAGCACAAGTCAAATCTATTTCTTACATCCAGAGTCCTATCTCTCACTCTGTGTTCCTCAGCCTTGGATGTCAGTTTGGACACACAGAACATCTGGAAAGCAATAGTCGAGTCCACAACGTCCTGTGTCATCCTGAAACTGTGGCATTCTGATCAGGCAGAACTCAAATCAAGGAGCTGTGTAATGACAAAAGGAATGTGTTCAAGTGTGTCGCTCATAACAGGTTGTGCTGTTTCTCTGGAGCAGTCGTTCCCACACTGATGCACAACATTACACCTTTCTACACAGAGAATGCAAAGGTTTTTAAACTCCTCTTGTAATTTCATCTTTTTCAATGGACAATAAAGTTGTGCAGAATTTAAAAAAAAAAAAAAACAACAACAACAACCAAAGACAAGGCGTACACAAACTCTACTGCTTGCATCAAACCTCCAAAATGATAAAGATGAGACTTAAGTTGGATGTAAAAGGTTTGGATTGTACTTCTCAATCTTAAAGGTGCCACTTTTTTTGAAATACAAACTAGTGATAATACTGAATTCAGCAGGTTTGCTGAAATAAACTCATCCGTTCACTCACCTGCTCATTAGGGTGCAGCTGCATCGCCTTCATTTCTGCCAACACTGTGGCTAAATCGCTACCTGTTAATATTTTGCACTACTCAGTCTTAATCACAATTTTATCACTTGACATTTCTGCAGGGGGGCGAATATGGTGATATTTTCAGCAAGGACAAGGATCTCATCCTGAAAGTTGAGATGCAGCTGCTTACTGATGAATCTGACACATTAAACTCAGCCCATGAAGAGAGGTGGTTTTAAACATTTCCTTAGTTCTAGATGGTGTTTTTTAATTGCATTAACTACAAACAAAGTGTAAAAATGTGCCTTAATCTTCTTCAGTTTTTTAAAAAATGTAACAATATACTGCCACATTATGTGCTGACATATTACTGTGGAGACATCTCAGGGCTAGTTTTCTCTGTTCTCATGACTAATGACTCGTGCTTTTCATCATTTTTAAACCTTTTATCTTGTTTCCAAGCCCTACCCAGTTTTTGTACCTTCATGTTCCTTTTTTTTGATTCATCTGCCTGTGTTCATTGGAGCCCCTGCCATCTGACACTTTTTCTGGAGCAACACTTTTGCGTACCGATCAAACTGTGACAACTTCCTTAGTTTTGGGGATTGGTGATCAGTCAATCCTTACATATGAAACTGATCTGTTATACTTTCAGGAAGGTTTGACAGCCAGCCATTGTTGCTTTTTGCTCTGAGACCTAAAACTCAGAACATTTTATTTGCTGTTTAAGTTAAAACATAAAGATTTTGTTGTTTCACAAGTATTGTTCAATGATTTTAAATAAAAAAAGATTAAAACATTGAAGGTATTTGCTGTCAGTTATGAAAAATAACTCCTAGTGTCAGATTATTTGCAAAAGCTACAACTCAATAGAAAGAGCAAAAAGATAAATGCAAAAGCTAGAATACAAATGCAGAAGCTACACCAATGCAAAAGGGACCACAAAAATGCAAACACTATGACACCAATGCAAAAGCAACAAAACAGATGCTAAGCTACAAAAGCAATGCAAAAGCTAGAATACAAATGCAAAAGTAACAACACAAATGCAAAAGCAACAAAACAGATGCTAAAGCTACAACACCAATGCAAAAGAGACAGCAAAGTGCAAAAGTTATGACACCAATGCAAAAACTATTCAACCAATGCAAAAGCAGAAAAACCAATGCAAAAGAGACAAAACAAATTCAAAAGCAACAAAACAAATGCAAAAGCAAAAAAACAAAAACAAAAGCCAAAACACCAATGCAAAAGCTATAACACCAATGCAAAAGCCAAAACACCAATGCAAAAACTACAACACCAATGCAAAAGCAGCAAAACCAATGCAAAAGAGACAACACCAATGCAAAAGAGACAAAACAAATTCAAAAGCAACAAAACAAATGCAAAAGATTATACACTGATGCAAAGGTGACAACACCAATGCAAAAGAGATAAAACAAATTTAAAAGCAACAAAACAAATGCAAAAGCTTAAAAACAAATGCAAAAGTGATAGCAAAATTGCAAAAGTTATGACACCAATGCAAAAGCAGTAAAACCAATGCAAAAGCGACAAACCAATTCAAAAGCAATGACACCAATGCAAAAGCCAAAACACCAATGCAAAATCTACAACACCAATGCAAAACTGACAACACCAATGCAAAAGAGACAAAACAAATTCAAAAACAACAAAACAAATGCAAAAGCTACAACACCAATGCAATAGTGACAAAACAAACACAAAAGCAACAAAACAAATGCAAAAGCTACAACACCAAGTTATGACACAATGGAAGTTTAAAGTGGTTAGTAATGGTTAGTAAATACAGAAAAGTTGTGAAAGTCAGTAAATGGTTGTGTTTTTTTTACTTCAATGGTGATAAATATAACTTCTCAGCGGTGTTATAATATATTTTACAGTACTTATATTTCTTTTTTTTGTTGGGACAATACGTCATCTCATATTTACCTTTATGAATTAATAATGTTAGCACCTGTGTCCGCTAAGATAACTATCCTCTTAACTTCTCTTTGGTTACGGTATTTGCATTAATTTTGTTGCATTTGCATCTTGTCGTTGCATTTGCAACAGCAACAGTAACACATTAGTTGAACACACATTGGTTTTGTTCCAAGGCACGCGCAATAGTGGACTTGCTGGACTGATGTTGCAAAGTTGCTGTCTTGGCTTTCAGTGAGCCACAGCACATTAAACTTATTGAAAATGACCAACAAACTGATCAGTGTGTACACACACAACACACTGTTACTCATTTGTAGTGATATGCAGAGGCACAGCTGCAGTGACAGTGAGGTGTCATCACAACAACCAGGGTCATTTGACAGATTCTCCTCCACATCTGGCCTCTTTACAAAACAGTGTCTTAAAGATTTTGGTGTCCATCACTGATCTTAGGCAAGAACACATGAACTGTCTATCTATCAGATAGCCCTACATGGTTAAGTGACATGCCCCTTTCTTTATCTTTTGGTATAACCAGCACACCAGAGGGATGTCCTGATAGATCTGACTAGTTATTGCACTGTCTTTTCCAGTGAAGCGTTGATGTCATGGCTCCTGGATCAAATTTTACATCATCTCTTTCAATACAAGCCATCAGAGTCTCTCGAGTCTTTATTACTGAGAGTCAATAATAAGATAAATACCACTGCTGTTAGTGCAGACACTGTTCACTATCCTTCTTCCTCTATCTGAAACACTTCATCTTAGATTCTGTTTTGGCTCCCTGCTCCCACTTTGGGCAGACTTTGGTGTTTTATGCTTTGGTCGTCAACCAATTAGAAGATGACCTCATCATTTCAGCAAGTCTTGCTAGACTGCCCCCAAATGGTGAGATCCTCTCATATTGCCCAATACAGTGAAAAGCTCCTTTGAACAATCCTTGATTGCAAGTCAAAGGTTTCTTTTTTACTTTGTGTTTTGCATCATGTATGTTGTTCTCCCACAACTGAGTGAGTCATTAGAAAGCACAGAATTTTCTATCATTATTCAAAGGGAAATGATTTATTTGCAAATTTCCAGTTTAGTGTGAAAATTGATACCCACATACACATGGCCTTTTTAATTTTGTGGCTGAGTGTAATGATAAGCAAGCAGGAGGGCTCTCCCCCTGTGATAAACTAAGGACTTTATTTATTGCACCCCAGAGAAGAGAGAAGTATTAATTTCACACTCTGGCTCACAACTCCCCCGTAGGAGCAGATTATATATTTGTTATACTGAGGAGGCGTCCTAGAGTCAGAACAGAGGACAATTACACTCTGGCCTAGAAATGAATGAGTGTGTCTACACAAAAAGGTCCTGCCCTCAGCAAGTCAGTCTTTTTGATAGAAGATAAACTCTATTTCTGGGAATACAAATGCATTGACTCAACCTCAGACACAAGGTATAACTGAATTTGGCTCCAGCAAATGACAGTGTAATGTGTAACAAAGCGTGGAAGCACATTAAAGCCTGACATGTCAGATTACAACAAGCATGTCCTCTATGCTTTACGTCCCTTCTCTCCAACACTGCATGACAGCCTTCACTGATTCCAATTTTCAGCATCCAGCTTGTTTATTTTCTCCATTTGCAATTGCAGTCATCAGTCATTCAGTTCTGTGATGCTTTTTTTTTTTTCAAGCACTGTAGACTCTATTTTAATTATCAGTACAGTGGGGGTCCCTCCTTCTCCCTCGGTGCCGTTGTTTCCCTGTGGCGTGACAACCCATTGCCCTCACAGCAGCAATAAATTGATTTTGTTACATGTTGTCGTGCAGGTTCAGGTCAATAACAGAGGGGGAAGGGGTGGAAAAACCATATATCACAAAACCCACTATCTTTGTTTTCATTTCTGTTATTCCTCCCTTAGAATTTACTTTTAAATACTCAGACAATGAACATCGACATCACACTGCTTCACAAAGACTTGTTGATTATTCCTCCAAACTGCTGAATGCCATGCTGTTAGAGTGGGAAATGTGCACTTGAATTTAGCTGTTAGTTTTCATCAGCATGTGTTGTTAGTCTTACATATGTTCTTTCATGTATGTATTCTCAGTGTTCAATTCGATTTATCACATACTAACATCCAGGTGCCTGTTTTGCCCTGTAGTTATGTCCCGAACCCTGCGTGCAAAAGCTGTTAACATCAACACGAGTGGTTCAGGTGTGAGTTCGACCTGCGGCCTTGTCCCCACTTCTCCTTTTTGCTCTTTCTCCAAATGTCTGGCTCTATCTGCTGTGTTATTTCCTCTAGGCAGACGTAAACGTGCACGAAACTAAACATACAAACAATAAGTCACAACAATACAATACTTTAATGTAAAATGTGCCTTTTTAAATCACTAACTTTAAGTGTCAAAGAATTAAATTAGAGTAAATGTTCTTCTTAATGCTATCCTTTATCTAGTTTCACTGCACTACAGTCATGACATTGAGCTAAATGTAGACAACTACATAGCTTTAGCATATGCAATTATGAAGTAGATTATGTAAAGAGGAGGCTATAAGGGTGAGATGATCACGCCCCTGAAGTAGCTTTACATTTATGGCAGAATAAAAATGATTTTATTCCTTACTCTGGTATTTTCTTAACACCTTATTTCAGTAAATGACTGAAGAATTTGATTTAACTGCTGTCTCTTTAAGGCCCCCTACTCCTCCCCTTTCCTCTGATTGGGGGGGCTGGGTACTGAACTTTGGTTCTTATATGACACCGACTGAAATGCTTCCATAGCACGAGTATCAAAGTATGCCTTGTCTTTTGGTGCCAAGTTTCGGTACCCAAAAGGTTAATCACGTGATCAAGATAATACCACCTGTGATTTGCTGTAACGTTACACTGTAGTTGCAACATGCAGGACAGTGTTGCTAACTTTGCGACTTTTCAGACCACTCTTGCATTTTTTTTCCCCAACAAAAGCAACTAGAGACAAATCTGGTGACTCTTAAGTTTAGAGACTGATGCACATGCTTGTATTGATCTTCAGCATCAACTGCTTCTCTACAAACAGCAGAGGCTGAGCTCCTCTCTAATCCAAAACACTCACAGACAGACAGACAAGTCCTACTCGCTCTCAGCAGTCCCTCCATGCTACAGCCAGAGCATGTGACTGCTGCATGCAAATAAATAGTGCTTATGCTTGTGTCTTTTGGGTCATTTTGCCGGTCAAAAGCTCAGATAAAGGAGGAAGGTTGTTATCTCAACATAACCTAATATGTACAAAGTAGTTCATGTATAGTTAAAAAAATCAATTACGAGGCAATTATTTGTTCTTAAGGTTTTTATTTTAGAAAATTTTCAGGATTGGAAAAATTCCAAAGCTAAAAAAATAAAACTAAGACTTGTACTGTTATATGTAATGTTACTATCTTGTTAGAATTGATAAATATATTGTTCAAGAACGGGTATTGAAGTAAGTTATCGAAATTGGTGAAGGTGTCAAACATTTTTGATTGATACCCAGCCTTACTGGATGGCCAGCATTCCTCATCAGATTGGAGAGCACCTTTTGAGAGCAGAGCTAATGGACTTGGTGCTTGTGTCATAAAACAGTTGGGAAATCATTGACCAATGAACTCATCCTTTCAGCAAGTCTTGTGAATATCTTGCAAAGACTTTGTGCTAATTACAGAACAGACTGTTTTTAAGAGATATCGATTCAAGACTTCCTACAATACATGAATATGGTCTGAGAGTTTGTACATCTTCAATATGGGCATCTAAGATTCTTACTATGTATTTAAAAAATGAGAAAGCAGAATATCACCTTTTCTGCTAAAACTGTGCTAAACTTAATACACACTGCGCATTCAACTTTCTACTTGTAATAGAGGAACCTTGGCATCATTTTTGCGACAATAAAATGTTCACGGGGAACTGTTGTAATAAGATTACTATTACTCACAGAACATTCAGATTGGTTCGATTTTAATCGATTAAGTAGAAACTTTAAAGATTGTCTGCATTCTGTATCTTTTTCCTCAAAAATGTCTCATCTCATATGTGTGTGGCACCATGCATTTATTTTGCTTTTCAAACATTAGCTCAGAAAGTGGTTCCATCTAAAAAGAAGAAAAAGCAAAATTGGCTTCTTTAGATTTTTTAGTTCTTTTCAGGTGCCATTTTACAATGTTTGGATTCATTCACAAACACATTTAAACAACAATGAATTAGGTTAAAAATGATTAGAAAAACAATATATGAATGGTTGATTGGGTTACACAAACTGCTCTGTTTAAATCAAAAGAAAAGTCAATCTGAAATGTGCAGGTATTTCTGTTACTTGGAGATATGTGAATGCATCCCTCTGTGGACATGAAATGCTGTGAAACGGTGAGATAGAGATGAAGTGATGCTGTCAATTTAGTGTTTCAGGTGTGAATTTGAACTGAGTGAAAGCTGTCTGATGTGTTTTCAGCTGCAGCAAATGGAGCTGGCTTATGAGATACAGTAAGCTCAAGGTAGCTTGCACATCATGTGGAAATCACCCGGCCATCACTTCATCATCCTGCTTGAACTACAGCAGTCGGATGGCAGTCGTTGAGCTTTAACGATGAGTGAAAATGACAGCAATGGTACGGGTAATCCAGAGGTAGTGACCGGAGAGAGTGGGCTAATTAAAATAACGCTCTGTGTGAGTTCATGGATCAGACATATTCCCTTATGAACCTTTTAATGGGTTCACAGAGCTGTACAGGTGCTTTGGATTCAACAGGGAGCCTCTAACACTATGTTAGGTCAGACTGAAAATGCTTCTTTGATTTTCAAGATTTTTTACATCCTGATCCTGAATTTCCTTGAATGTTATTTGGTGCAATCATTTTTACACTCCTGTTGCAGCTTGTGTTTATTATTTTAATGATGTAACCCTGAAAGATTACATTTTTCTCTTATATTTTGCACAAAAAAGAAAACATTTCCTTACTCTCAAAGAAATAGAAAAAGTCACCTTTTGACATTGTTTTTTTGTAAGCAATTTTCAAGTGCTTTTCTAACCCTTATTTTTTTCATAAAGAACCCCCCTTCTCTTATCTTAATCATACTTTTGCAGCTCTATTATTTTCTAAATCTAAAAACATGACACTCTATGAAAGATTCAACGGTGTTTGTTCCCACCCCAGCTGTTTTATGTATTACGCTGCAGGGAAGAGTGATCGTTTTGATATTTATCTTGCTCCTAAAAGGTCAATGAGTCAGATTCAGATATTTAATAGTCCTTATCATGATCAGTGAATTGAACCACATTCAAATGAGCAAAGCTACAGAATGAAAAATGACACCAGATCTCTGGAAAAGGTCAGGCTGATGCATTTCTTTGTAACATTCAGGGGCTAACCAACAGTGACAAAAAGCAGACATTAAAAGAGGAAGGAGGCATCACTCACCGCAGAAGATCGAGCCTGATAACTGCTCTCTACTGCAGCATGACTCAACAAGTCCCAGCGCTTACAAAAGAGGTACACAATGAGCACACTGCTTCTGGGAACTTTCTTTTTGAATGATAAAAACCAAAGTGGCAAGTTCCTGGAACTACTCTTCCAGGAACTACATGGTTCCTGTTGCCAGGAAAAATAGAAGTAATTGCACTACACAGCCAGGCCAGTAGAGCGCTGTCAGACAATAGCACGGATGACACCATGGAGGGCAAAAAGAGGCCGGTATCATTATGTGCAAGATGGCAGTTAACCTGTCCGCATGTAGGATTTTCAGAACAAGCTGGATTAGGTCGAGATATGTTTCACTGAAGATGGATGAGTTAAATCCACATTTGAAATGTGATGATCATTAGACAGAACCCTGTTTATACAGGCATCTCATTACTGATTCACCCCATTATAGGCTGTGTTGTTCTTTACGTGCGAACATGACGCGTGGAAATGAGACGCACAAGATCCACGAGAAAGAAAGCATGATGCTCTTAAGGTTTTTAACAACCTGCCTGGCGTCCGTTGGTGTCCACTCCCAAACTGTAGGGGGGTGTTGCATCATAAAGAAAGTCTACCAGAGTACTAAATGAGAGTCAAACACGACTGGCTTTGTTTACAACACATTTACACATCTGTCTCAGAGATTTTTCTCCGTCATGAATTATTTACCACTCAGTTATCATGGTGATCTCTGTGTGAAGAGTCATACAAATGCCTTATCATTATTCAACCACAAGGAGATCCTGTTCTTCTTCCATCTTGTCTGGACGTTTCTGTCCGGCAGGTTAGAAATTCTTGAGTGTGCAGGGAAATTTTCCACGTGGAAAGGACCACACAAGAGGGCATAGGTGCGTGGGTAAGCTTACTCTGGAACAATGCATCAAATGTTCCAGATATTTATATCAAATATTGTACATAGTCCCTTTATAAATAAATTAAAATTAAAAGTTAATTAAACAACGTCATTCGTACGCACAAAGCCACACAGACCCCTCGGACACGTTAGGCATAAATCAGCATTAAGGCAGCAGAGTAGGGATGCACGATATTGGATTTTTGCCGATATCCGATATGTCGATATATCGAAACCCCTTTTGGCCGATACCGATAATCACAAGTTTGTTTTTCTCACTGTAAAGAAAGCTAAGTCTTTCCTGTACTGGCATTTATACGTTACTCTTATTGTGATGGTCTTATTTGGTTAAGAAACACACATAGAACAAGACAAAAACCATTTGATTTTACCATAAATAAGAAATGTATTATTTTTTCAAACTCAAGACATTCAGTATTGAAATACAGAAAAATAATTCCTTTAGATCACATGAACTTTAAATGTACAATGCATTTTCAAACATAACCAAGTTATATTAGATTATTTTAGAGCTACTGTAACAACCTGGTGACAGACACAGAGCTCTGCAGTGCAAATAAATGAAGTGCTACATTTTATTTAAGGAGCTTTTTTTTCAGATGGAAAACAATAATAATCCTAACTGAATAGCACCTTATCGGCTGTGCATATCGGCAGAAATTTTCATATCTGCCAATAACGATAAACGTGTTTGTAAGCTTTTATCAGCTGATACCGATATTGTGCCGATAATATCGTGCATCCCTACAGCAGAGGTTGACTATTCCTGACTGACAACTCCCAGCGGGATGCATTCTTTTCAAACAACTTTAGAATATCAGTAAATAGTTATGTGATAAGGGTATTTTGTTAAGAATATATCCAAAAAAAAAAAAAAAAAAAAAGCAGTGTTGTATTTCCGGGAATTTACCTGTCATTTGAATAGCTTTTGAAACTAAGTGTCCACTAACATGTTTATCCAAAAACTGCTAGATTACAGGGCCACCCTTGAAATCATAAGAGCTGGACCTGATGGACATGCTGTCCTTTTGTTGGGCTCAGGGGCAGCAATTTTTTCAAGTTATTGAACAAAGATTAATCACAGCTGTGTGTAATGTTATTCTGTGTTGACGGTAAAATTAAAAAAAAAAGTGTGGGATACATTAAGCTTGCAGGATCAACCTGTTAGAGGCAGAAAAATGTACTTCCACATGTTAAAAAAAAACAAAAAAACAGTCCAGTCTGAGACCTTATGCTGTTGTGATGACTGGATTTGCAGCATTTGACCTTCTTGCACACTTTCTGGACTTTTGACTTCATGTTTGTATCTCTGCATTTGCATGTTTCTGTTGTTTCATTTATTACACACTTTTGCAGCCTTTGAATTTGCACCATTTTTCTACTTTTTGTTTGTGTTAAACAAATAGAAACAGTTTTCAAAGTGGCACAGATGAGTCTGTGTTGTTAAAACAACTGTACAATTTAAAAATGTTCTCTAGGAGCCTATCAGCGTGTTTGTCCATGATCCATTGGACATAAAACTCCCCCCTCTGGCAGACCATGATACACTCATACTGTGTCAATTATGTTGCTGCATCAACTGACTCTCAAGGCAACGTTTCCCTGCAGATAAATCATCTTGTGTTAAGTGACTGTCTACTTCAGCTGACACAGATATAAACACCATTACAAAGATCTAGCACCAGCAATGTCCTGATAATCTAACCCATCTGTCAGTGAACAAAAGAGGTCAGAAATCAAGAAAGTCCCATTGGAATCAATCTCTGGCCCGTTGTGCAGCCTTACCGGCCCCCAAGCTGCAGTTGCTATGATGCACTACTCCCATCAGTCTCCAGTGGAATGGAAAAAGGGCCACATGTTGTTAAAGAAATGGACTAAGACGGGGCTGTCAGACATCCCGAGGTGGGAGTCACTTTTCTTATTACCCAGGTAGGGGGGCTTGGCCCATCTGGCAGCAGACCTGACTTTTAGCCACCACAGCTTTTTCACGTCCTCTCTGTGTTTTCTATCAGTGTCCGTCTCGAGCTCCACCACCTTTTCTCTTCCACCTCTGTCTCTTTCCATCTTTCCCATGGCAATTGATCTCCTTCTCTTGTCTCCCTCCCCTGCAGCTGCCAATGCCCCGCGATGAGGGTATGTTTAATTAGACCCGGTGATGAATGGTCTCCTGTCCGCGCTCGGAAAAGTAGCATACGGTTCAAACAGAAAGGGACAGAGACTGACGGTCCTCCTCCACAGAAAGAACATAAATTAAGTAGAGACCATTATCACGTTCAGGCTGCAGCTGACTAAAAGTATTTGATGGTATCCATACACAAATGTCAATTTGGTCTGATACAAGCAGAATAACGTTGTTTCAAGTGGCAAAATTTTCAGATTCAGGGTCCAGACCAATCATCCTTACAGATCAAGGCTAGGAATATTGTTCACAATCAATGGCACAGAGTTGCTATTTAAATCTGTACTTTAATGATGAATCATCATGAATGTGTCATCAGTTGCAGATGTCCATTAATATTTTTCATCAAACAATGAACTATTCTGCTTGTAGACTTCGTATTTGGTTTTAGCCACCCAGTCACTGCTTTTGAGGAATGGGTAGCAAATAAGGTACTTTCATAGGTACTGACCAAATTCTGTCTATTACCAAGTACCAATTCAAGTCAATTCAGAAGGTTCCATCTATTGGTACCTTAACACATCCCTGTAGAAGAAATTTTTTTAAAAAAAGAGAAGAGAAATAAAAATATTAAATTGAATATCTTTGACATTTTATTATTAAAAAATGAATATATTTTTTACCATATAGACACTAGGACTGGGAAATGATTTCAATTGCAATTCTTCGATATTTATGATTTGGGGGGTTTTTAGTTTTTTTTGTTTGTTTGTTTTTTAAAACACCAGACCATGTGAAAAAGTTACCTGATGATGATAATGTCTACAGACTAAATCAGGGACCATACTTTCCTATAAAAGGCTTTCCTATCACATGAGTCAGAGAGAAACATTTCACCCTCTGCTGGAGAAAAGTGGAAACTTCTTTCCAATCCAGATTATAACAAAGACTGAAATAAAGATTTTTTTTTTAATTTATTTTATTTTTTTTTGATAGAGAATCTTGATTTTGATATTGTCAAACAATTTCTCAACTTTTTTCTCCCACCCCTAATAAACACATAAAAGTACTCAAATTTGGTAATTTTGAGTAGAGATGGACCAATATGGATTTTTTGGGGCCGATACCAGTACTGATTATTAGTAGGCAAGGAGGCCAATAACCGATATTTGACGCCAATATTAATTTGCAGTCAAAGTGAAAATATTGGAGTAAAAAAATTTGAACAATACAAACTCCAGCACTTAACTGCAATCAAATGCCTTCAAGCATATGTTTATTAAACAGCTCCAAAATGTCAATGTAACTGCAATGAAACTGGACAGAATTGAGTTTGTGCTGCCTTTTACAGGCATGTAATGCAGTTGAATTAATTTTCTGTTTGGTTTTACAAGACTGATTTTAAATGACCATCGAGGGCTTCCATAGTGTAGACAGGGAGAAACTGTGCAGAGGAGAATCAGAGCCAAAACAAAACAGTTTTAAGATCGGTTTCATATCCCCCTTCAGATTTGAAAAAATGCAGATGCTGATATGCCCCAAAATGCCAAATATCAGCCTGGAAATCAGCCTGGCCGATTATCAGTCTATCCCTACTTCTGAGCAAGACCATTTGCCAGGTACCGGGCATCAGTACCATATCATTTTGGTTGTAAAAGGTACCCATCCCTACTGCTGTTCATTCAGTTTCTTCATCAGTCGAAAAAGTCTTTTCATATTCATATAAATCTTAATTTCAAGATTTCCTTTCAGGTGTAAAATACCTGAAACAAACATGCAAAATTTCTGGAAAAAAATTCCACCTAAAGAAATAGATAAACAGCAACTTTGTTGATTTTGGTAAGCCAACTCCTCTACCCCTGAAGTTTTTAAATTTAACTTTCTTCAACTACCGAAGACCCCGACATTTAAGCTTTCTGCAGACCACTCACAACTTAAACACAGACGACAGTGGATTTAAAGAGGCCATCTGTGTCAACCTGGAACAACCTCTTTCAACAGAGCAGCGGATGCTCCCCCAAACAATTTCGATCTCACTTAATGTGACTTTTATTGCAGTCACATGCTTGCAGTGTGCCCTCAAGGATTCCTGAGTAACCTCGATTAATATGAAGTGACAAAACTTTTTGGAATGGACTGGCAAGACAGGAGTCTGGTACTTTTTCATGGGTTGAGTGGAGACACAAAACAGAACAGCATTAAGAGTCATTTTGTGTTCTCACAGACAACGCATACTTGCACTGTAAACAGTTTAAGGTAACTTTGGTTGATGGTATAAATAATTTGTTCAAGCTATTAAATGAAGCACAATTGTTATCAGAGAATTATACATCTTATTAGTAAGTGGTTAGTTGGGGACACTCAGATACTACTTATCTCACAGGGTCTCTGAATTAATGTCAAACAAAACAAGACAAACTAAAAGTTGCTTTAATAATCAAACATTTAACATTAAAATATTAATGTCATCACTCCACGTGTTAACATTTATGTAACAGTCTATTCCTGCAATCTATTCATACACTGAGACACTGCCAGAATTTGACAGCTGGTAGTGTGAAATAAGAGGCCAAGTTCAACAGCAGCACAAACAATCACTTAAGCAGATTTGCAATGTGTATTTAAGTGGCATCAGTGTTTACACAGGAATTTGCATGTAGCAGCTGAGGCTGTCAAACCAAATTTGATGTCAGTGCTACACATACATCTGAATACTGTGGGATGTTTGCTCGCTTGAGTGTGACACTGAAAACATGGAAAGTTACAGGAAAAAAACTCATAAACAAAGTTGAAAACAGTTACATACTGCTAAAGGCTGTAACATGGTTCTACGGTTCTACAAATGAGAGGGACAGATTCAGGCATTTCTGTAACATATGAATATTTAGGGCTTTGAAAATTCGCACAAGTTAAGTCTGGGCATCCAGCTGTATTACTTTATATCCATGTTAAAAATATCATTGGAAAATGTGATACCTCCTCTTAAAAAATGGGCAATAAATATTTGTCAAAGATTTTCATTTTTTTTATTTTACAAGACAAAGACGAGACACTGAAAAGCTAAAATACATTTTTGGTCATGAAAACTCCTAGACCAATTAAACTTTGCTATTGTTTTCAAGATAAAACTTCAGTACAGTTAGTTCTGTCCCTTTGTGCATCTCCTGCACTATCATTGAGAATTTTTTTCCTAATGCATGTTACTGGCAAAGTTACAACAAGCACCCCATGTGACGTCTCTTTAATGGTTTCAATATTTAGCTTTTGTTAACTTAATATCTCTGCATCTAAGCCCCTAATGAACCAACTTTGAGAGAGCATTTCAAGTAAGATGTCCCACAGTTTTGTTTAACTGAAATTCCAACTCGATGAACGATGAACGACGAATGTCCCGCTTCTCTTTCACCACAGGCTTATTACAGGTCCCTCATTGAAGTGCATTATATCCCATTCCTGCACTGGCAGACAAGGTCATGTCTGGCTTATGTCTCCATATTTCATTGCTACGTTCAGAGTATATGTCTCTAGCGCACTTTCAATAGAAGTAAAGAAAACATCAATATAAACAAAGTTGACAAAGAACGAAGGTTTTCATTTTATCTCTTTTAGATCTGAAGTGAGAAACATTTCAACATAAACACTTTTATCTGGTGTAATTCACTTTCTTTGCCTTAGTAGTGGGGAAGGACAGCCCAGCAATATTGCATGGTGAGTCTAGGATGGATTATCCAATGAATGTAAGAACCAGATGTTACATGAGTAAAAGTGCTGAAAAGTGAAGTGAAGCTTTAAGGAAAATATATTAAAAAGATAAATGTCTTATCCAAAGTCAACTATGAGAGTTTTACCTTTTGACAAAAGTTTGTTTTAAGAGTAGGACTTAATCCACAAACACAGAAAAGTTCAGTGTAAGAGACAAAGTTTCAGTATTCTAAAAAGTTATCTGGGTTCCACACATTTTTCTGATAGATAGTAATCAATCATCTGTATAAAGTGTAATGTTTGTAAATCGCTAATAAAAAAACATGTTGGATCGTTGGAAAGTCTGACCAAATGAGCAGTCCAACTTTTCCTCCTCATTGAGTGACTAGTTGCATTTGAATAAAGGAGTTGTGAGTTTTTGAGTAAATAAATTATGCAAAGTATCCATTTGATTGAATTCATTGACTCAAGCAGTGGGTCTGTTTTTAATAGCTATCAAGATTACCACTGCTATAATTTCAACTCCTGCACCAGTAGCTAGCGGGGCTGAAAAATCATGGCACCAGCAAGAGCTACACAGCTGCACTAAAACAGCACATTGTTGACTGCATTTTTCAACACTTAAATTATATCCTTAGTTTGCAACATTATACTATAACTAACATTTATTTAAGCTGAGTGTAAGCTGGGAATTGAAGGGTAAATCAGTCCTTTTTACCCTGCGTAGGAAATTCTTAGATGTGATGATTCCAGACATTTTTTGTACTGGATGTGAATTTTCATTCAACCATGTTATATATTTTAAAGTTTCCTTCAGGGTTTTTTGAAAACTCAGGCAGACAGGGCCATATGTGCTTGAGAATAGTTAGCTTTCAGACTATTTGTGTTATATTACTGTGATGGAAATATGGTGTATACTTTATTCTCTTTAGAGCCTGAACATAAAACTACCAGCAATTTTTAAAAGTTAGTAAACTAAACCCACAGCAGGTGCAAAGGAAACATCATTCTTCCACTCTAATTGTGTTTTTTTTTTCTCATGTATTAGGCCATGAAATAAAAACATGCACAAACTATAAATTGCAGCAGCAACATCACTCTTTTTTTTGTTTGTTTGTTTTACCATAAGATTCTTAACCCTTTGAATCCCAGGCCCACCGGCAGGCCCAGAATGCACTTATTTTCAAATGTCTGGCATTAACAAACCGTTTGTCCTATTCAAAAGCTGTAAAAAGGGGCGTTATCGTCAGGTTCTCAAGTTTCAGACGGTCCCTGAATGTAGCACACAAGACGTCAGCAACATGCCAAAAACCGACCAGAAAGGAGGATAACTTTGTGAGACTACCATCATCATTGAGTTTATTCACATGTCCTCTTTAAAAATCTACAGACAATTAACTGTTTGCTCTAGCTCAATTCTGAAAAAAAAAAAAAAATCCACACCCTTTTCTGCTTTAAACAAGCAGTGAATGATCATTCTGTTCTGTATTTAAATCTAAAGAATTATTTGAAATTTGCCTTCCATCTCCCTGATGTCATGTTTCAGCTTGGGGCTGCTCTGCATGAGCAACAGTTCGTGTGTTCAGAGCTTGTGAAAATGAAAATACTTCACTTTTCTTTGATCCAAGACTTGGAGACTTTTATACATAGTTATTCACAGTTTTCATTGTTTCAGAATAAATATTCAATTTCTGCCTTTCTTTTTTGAATAGTTGCTTGCATTCTGGTTCGGTTACATTGCTGAGACATTGTTGAGTTACATCTGACTTTAGCCCTGGTTCACCTGACCTCATAAAAGTGTAGAACTTCAAATAGCAGTGAAAAATGAGTTTACAGTGAGTAAAAATGTGACAAGCAAAAAACTCAAATCGACTTATCTAAGGTTCAGGGATGTGTAGATTTTGTAAAGATAGAACCACAACACTTTTTTCCAGTGTTTCTTATGCCTCAGGGTACTAAGTGTGTTTTACCTACTCCCACCTTATTTTTATTTATTTATATAAATTTTTTTAATCAGAAAAAACAAATTTTGTTTCTCTTTTTTCTAATGAATTACAGCTTTAAATTTTGTTACACTACATAAAGACATAATTGAGTTACATCAGCCTTTAGCCATGGTTGTCTTGAGTCTAGAGGTGCAGCACTTCACTTTACTGAAAAATGAGACCACAGTGAGTAAAAATATGACAGAAACAAGATACGCTCAGGAAGTGTTTGGGATTCAGAGGGTTAAAGGAGATACGTTACCCAGATTAGGTCTAGCTATTATCCCTTCTACGACTAAAGCACTCTGCCATTAATGATTGCAAACCTGCTCACCAATGTAGGAAATCACTTCATAAAGTGTATTAGTATCTCTTTTGGTAATACTTGCATGTTAATCACACCGGCCTGTAATACATTTTGCATATTCAAAAGGACTCTGAAGAAAAAACGATCACTTTGTTTTAAGTGGTAGATGGTGGCATCTTGAAAAATGGTTAAACCTTTCCAGTCACATTTTGGTCCAAGGGATGGTGAAAATCACAAGCTTCATTTGAAAGCGAAATTTGGCTTGCATCTGTATCAGCTGGATGAGAAGCTGTTTTATCCCTGTCATCAGAGAAAAGCATCTCATTACTGATTCACCACCACTCTTAGCCAACACACTGCAAAGCCACACAGATTCCATTCCCACCCACATGCACACAGATGTGCACAAGCTTTACTCCTGGGGTGATAGAAATTAATGGTCAAGCCTGGGAGCATGTGTGAGGACAGGCCTTGAAGATTTACTCTCCCTCTCGCTGCCATAATTCTCTGCCTCTCTCTGCATCCTCTGGTGCCGTGGTGATGAAGGCATGATGAGAGGAAGCCTCTTTTTCATCTCCCTCCCATCAGCAGAGCGTTGCCTCTGGCTTTTTCAGCTGCCATAAAGCCAGCCTCTGCAATCCTTGGCTGGACTTGACTGCTGACTGCTGATTTATTCACAGCCTACGATGTTGCACCATTGAATGTATTGACTTCTGGTACTATACAGCACAGTGATATGGCATTTATTGGAAAAGCAGAGGAGCCATTAATTAAGTAACCATTCTATGACCTCGGACTTTCTTCATTACTCTAAAGTACATACCCAATTAACTTAAAGAGGGATTATTATGCTGTCCCATAATTTAAACATGGATATAAAGTAACAATGCCAGCTGTCCATACTAATTGTGTGCATTTTTTTTTTAAACCTCTGCATATTTATATGTTTAAAAATCCCTGAATTGGTCTGAAAACTGTTCAGAATGGTCCATTCTAATTCAACTGAATTGAAAATCTTTACTGACCCCTAAGGGTCATTTGGTTTGCAACAGGACTTAAAAACATACATTCTTACAACTCAAACAGTGAAAAAGGGTTAAAAAAATATAGCATGATACAAATAAATAAATATTGAGAACATATCACTGAAGCGTCATTTTAATCAGGCTTGCCTACAACCTGTTCAAAAAACCAATGGCCACTGGGATGAATGATTTAAGGCAGCGCTGTTGAATTAGCGGCCCGTGGGCCACATGCAACCCAAAAGCAACCCTAGTTGTTAACATTAGCAGTCCTACACAGGTAAAGATACCATGTCTCTTTCTATCTTACAACGAAAAATCAGCAAGTAAAGTTGTAAGTTTAATCCAAGGGGCAACCTCCAGTCTGAGAATATGAGACAATGTTAAAGTGCAAAAATCTGCTGTTTCTTGATATCCGCTTGAGGCTCGCTTCTGAATTACCGGAAGTCAAATACACAACAAGCCCAAAAAGTGCTTTTTACAGCAGAAATTAACCTATTTACAGCCTGGTTCAAAAAAAGTCTCCTGTCTGAGTCGCTAACTTTACTATCAGCACACACTGTACAGGTCAGAGGATATTAAGATCACGAGCTGGCTCAATCAGAGGCACAGCTCAGGGTCACTTGTTGTGGACATTTTTCTGGAAAAAAAAAAAATTATATATATATATATATATATATATATATATATATATATATATATATATATATATATATATATATATATATATATATATATATATATATATATATATATATATTTTATTTTTTTTTTTTTTCTATTTAACATATTCATTCTTAAATATATATCCTTATAATGCTGTGTTCATGTCCAGCGTGGAAAATCTCCAACTCGTCCACTCCCTCACAGTCACAAGGATGTATTGTATGTATGAGCAGAAATGTAATCTTTGAGAAACACCAGAGTAAACCAGCCCATTTTGACTTGGCCACTGTCATTCCTTTACCTCACTTCACCCTGTCCTCCAAGAAAACCAACAAGGAGTTAGCCTGATGCTAAACAGCCTTCATACTGGCAAATGGGTGATGCCAGAGCACCTACACCCTTCATTGGTACAATCTATGGTATGGTAAATACAAACATACAAGATAGGATTGTTCATACTTCTGTTGCATCTGACAACTGTATTTGCTGGTCAAACCCAGCCCCCACACTGTCCTCCCCATTGACAGGTTACTTTGGATGCACTGCTGGAGTCTGACAGCTGTCTGCTCCCTGGCACCATTCGCCACGCTGCTCTCCCAGAGGTACCCTGGGGTGCAAAGGCTTTGCTCTGCACATCTGTCTTTCAGGGAAAATAGATGTGTTCAGTGGCAGATGGAACACGCACCATGTGAGCAGCTGCCCTGGGAGCTGTAGTGATAGACATGCATACAGGTGTTTTGACAGAGAGGATGTCTGAGGCCTCAATTCCAAGTTTTTATGTGACAACTTTTCAGCTCCTGTTGGTGGGGGGACTTTTCGTGCATCAAAAGGTGCACTCACCGATATTTTTCTGCAGTTTGATGTAATAGACTCTTAAGATCCTTTTGAATTTTCTTCCTTTTATGTGAAGTGAACCCAATTTGAGCGAGTGATGAAACCAGGCTTTTGGAATAATGGGAGTAAGTAGTCCTGAGGGATGCTAGTGATGCAGGAGCAGAGACAAGGATTCAGATACAGCTGTGTAAAACAATGTGTCTAATTTATTCATGCACTTCTTTACAGGATTAAAATAGAATTCAACCTCCTACATTAAATATGTGATATTTATTAGGTAGCCCATTAGGACCAGACTGTATGTGTTTATATTTCAGCATAACCTTTTGATTCATTTAACATGGGATGTAAAAAATGTTTAATTTATTTACCGTCTGGATATTAAAAGGTTCTCATGCCCAGCTACTAAATCCTATTTGATATCCAGCTCTATATAGCAATAACTCTCCAGCTGAGTTTTTAAAATGTCTACTTTATTGATCAAAATTACCATAAGTACTGTTAATAAAATATCAGTCAAAAAGCCATTAAAAGATTTTTAATCGATGCGCTGAGTCACTGAGCTTCACAAGCGACTGTCAAAGCAGATACAGCTCGTCCATCGTGTCAGTGTGCTGCTGAGGAAAGAAAGCTATTGCCATTGAAGACAGGCAGGGTGGAGCCGTCTTTAGTCCATTTAGATGTTGGCTGCGTTAGTACATTTAACTCTAACCTCAAAAAAATCTCAAAACTCTTAAATTCAGAGGAGTATGAATCCATTTACATACTGCCAAAAATAAGATCAACATTTATCCAGGAAGACAATATCCACCCATCGTTTATCCTTATTGCTTTTCCCTTCCAGGTTGCAGGGGATGGAGCATATTCCAGGTTGCCAGTGTATCACAGAGCTTACACATCAAGACCATTAATGCACAGCCTGTTTGACCAGGAGAGAACCCACACATGCTAAGGGGAACTCCGTGCAGAAAGGTTGGGGAATCAAACTAGAAACCTGTAAGGCCAAAGCACTAACCAATGCAACACTTTACACCACAATGAAACAAAATAATTTAAAAGATCGATGTGTTCCTAAGCAAATGATCAAGATTTTACAGTAAATCATTGACAAAAAAAGACATTTCAGTCCTTAGTATTTTTGCTCTGAACAGAACGAGGGATGCACCAATCCAACTTTTCTGGTTCCATTACCAATACCTGGGCTTTGGGTATCAATCAATATTGAGCCGATGCCAGTGTTAAATATTCACCTGCATGCCCTATTGTGGGATAATGGTGCTTTCCATTTGTACTCGGATGTCGGAATTTCCGAGAAAAGTCGGAGCATCCACACAACCCCTGAGTTCCCAGTAGGAAATTCTGACTTTAGGGGTAAACAGGAAATAAGCTACTGTTGTATTCTTTTTAAAATTTCTGACTAGTGTTTTTCACAATAAAGTCACCGTATATATAGTATTATTGGATGTTTATTATATAGAGAAATACTGCTGTTATGGCAAGTTTTTCCAACTTGGCAACTGGAACGTTAAACTTTGAGTAGGGTTGCAACAATTAGTCGACATAATCGACTCGTTGACTATAAAGAAGTAATTGACGCAAATCTTAACAGTCGACGCATCGTATTGTTTTTATTGATGTTGTCATATCGTAAAATGTAATACCAGGCGGGAAATGCTCTTCTGTAACTTTAGTTCACTGCATGAGACGCCATGTTAACAGATACTTCTATGGGAAGAGATGACTAAGTTCATACATGAGGAATATTGATGGAGAAATATCTCTGCGCCCTGACAGCACTGCGCACTGACAGAGGCTCTACATCTCCGGCTTGGACAGCCTGATCGCCCCTGGTGTTAAGAGCCTGATAACATGATTTAAAAAGTCTTCTTCACTCTCCATTTTAAACAGTTTTTCAGGATTTGAGTCACAAAGTAGTGTCAAAACTCCCCTAACTTTTTTGAAAGAGAGGACATTTATCCGATGGAGCTCTCACTCTCAAGCTCACACTGCACTGGTAACACTCGGTGGGGAGGAGGGGTGGAGTACGCATGAGCGAAGTGAAAGTGGTGCATGTAGAGAAACAAAACTAAAGGTGTCGTCATGGAAAGCTGGGCGAGAGTCAGGTGGGATCATACAGAGAGCGAAACAAGCCCCAATGAGCAAATAAACATTAGAAAACAAGCCCAAAGTCACCAATAATCAGTCTATCCAACCAACACTGCAAACAACAACTTAATTTCCCTGTTACCTGCCTCATTCAATTTGAGATTTATTTTGTGTTTTGTATTGTACATATATTCTTATGTCATCATGAATGAAATAAGGACAAACAAACAAACAAACATGACACAGGGCTGACCAATCAGAGGTGAGAACCTATCTCTGGGTAAATGCAGTGAAAATGCAACACAGTTTGAATCTTACAGGTCTGCACATTTTAAAGGCCACATTAGGTCAAAACACAAAATAATCATGATTAATTGACTAATTGAAAAAAATAACCAATAGATAAGTTGACATTAAAAATAATTGTTAGGTGCAGCTCTAACTCGGAGATGACATAATCCCCACTCTGGACTTCCAAGTTCTGAGTACAAATGGAATGCACCATAAGACAAGTAGTGTTTTGGGTAAAAGGCAAAAGTGTACAAAAACTCTATTCAATTGTAAACTTTTATACTGTGTAGACTAGTAATGCAGCAACAAAACTTAGAAAGTGCATCAGAGGTAGCATGAGTCTCTTGGTCCCAAAACTACAAGTAGCATTGGTATCCTTTCTTAAAGCTCCAGTTGGAAGAGTTTTAGCATGTTATGACACAGACTGAAATTAATGCTGTTGCCTTCATCTGACCCAAAAGCACAAACTGGACCATCATTCTGGACCATCAGTCATAAGATTGGTTATTTCTGTATTTAAACCACAGCCAACTGTTATAACCCCATTTCTAAATTTACAGATACATTTATAAGTAGCACTGATTAAACTAAGATAAGATATGTGTTAATTTGCCCAAAAGCTTCTCCTCAGTCTCAGAATAAAAACAAAATGCTTTTTAACAAATAACTCGAGACCAGTTTTGGCTAACCATGGAAGCAACAACCTCAATTTCCCTGTTCCTTTACTTAAAATACACTAAATTTCAGGTCAGCAATTAAAAAGTCTCGCTAAAAGCTAACCTTTAACTGAGGCAGGCTTAGCTTAAGTACATCTTATTTCTATTAGTAATGGGACACTCAGGCAGTGTTTTAAAGAGGGTATTTGATGTGATTTCAGGAACTCATCACCCTGAGATACCAAATAATCCATGCTGTTTATTCAAGCAGTACTTTTGGCACAACCTCCCACTGGGTTGAAAAGTTATTGCTGGAGCTGCAGCATTATTCTCTCAGCTGACATGTTTTCCCTTTTATTTATTTTTTTTTCCTTTTGGTGGTGTAAATTACCCAGTTATGCTAATCTGCGTACCTTTGGAAGCACAAAGTTGGCTCGACATGAGAGGGAATGAGACCGTTTCTGAGGCTGTCACATACTCCATCGCTAAAAAATAAAAGCCCCCTTTTGTTCACTCAAACTCTGTAATGGTGCACATGCCAAACTGGTAAGAGGGGACCAGACCTGGAACAATTCATTTCAGCTTCACACTCTGTGTAGAGATGTGATTCGACTCTGTACCAATACGTTTAATTTGCAACTATTATACTGTGTTTAATCGTTTTCTGTTCTGCAGAGTACAACCCCTACACATACAACCACACACTTCCCAGGTCAAAACAGTATCTTGAGGAAAATTTCATAGATGTGTCTGGTATTACTACAAAAAGCCTATTTAATGTTTGCATATTTTCAGTGACTACTTTATAAGTAGTTTGTGCCCATAGAAACAAACAAAAAGACTTTTTGGAGTACCAGAGCTTCACTTCTTTTGTCAAGGTATCATAGGGGGGCACCAGCGTGGGTCTTAGTTGGGCAACATATGTAATGAATTTCCTGTCATAAATCAAGAGCATTTTTAATTGATTTAGAGCAGTACTTTATTGATTTTACTTTATTGAAAGCTAGCTAATTTCCTGCCATACAGGTGTAGTATTGTTCAGGCATATGATCAAATATTCAGTGCACAGTCCAATATAGTTTTCATTTAAATGAATTTAAAACAACTTGCCTGACTTCCTTGACTTTGCTGGTCCATTTTTGCACAAGATCTGTTGTTCCGCTAATTTCATGATGGTGACATTGTTTTCTCCACCAGCACACCACAAAGAGCACTGTGTCATGTGGCTATGAGTATACAATATAGCTATTTCAGAGAAAAACACAGGTGCTTGTGCATTTATTGAATGATATTTGATTTCAACAGTGGAAAAACAAAACGGTCCGTGAAGAACAGCAAAAGCACTCGTAAACAAACAGGGATAATCTAATTGGTCAATACCAGTCGGCCTTCTATTGGTTGATCCACAAAAAAAAAAAAAAGAGAGCAGATAGAGATCTGTGAGAAGAAATTCCCTCAGCGCAAGAGGAAGAACCAGAGTATGAGCGCAGGAATCTGCACTAGTAGCATCATAACCAGGAGCGAGGACACAGATTGAGCATGTGCAGCATTGTAAACGAGCATGAGGAGACAGTTTGAGCACAAAATAGGAAATTCATTACATAGCAACACTCCAACAGAACCCTTCATAGCCTGAGAGCTCCACTGTATCAAAATGAACCAACCTTTTGTGTTTCCTCTATCTTAAGAGCCATGGCTGACCTGGTCCTTCACATGTGTAGACTAGTGTTACAGTTTAAACCTCACACTGATCTAAGATCTACCTTTTAACAACTACATTGATATTCAAAGTCTGTCACCATCCAGAAATCAGTGGTTATCAAGGATCACTGAGTTGCATCTCTTTGAATCTGAATTAATTAAGGGATACCCCTGCAGCATTTTGTTTTCCAGGGGGTCCTTACAAAGCAAAAACAAAACAAAACAAACAAAAAAAGAAAACAACCAAGCAAACCGCTCTCCCACTAACCCAACCACTTTGAGCCATCTCCAGCTCCTGAATACTTATATAAACTAACACATTTGTAAATACATGCAGATGTCATTATACAAAAACACACTGTCCATAAACATACACTGTAAGAAGATCTCCAAACACAAGTAAATGAAAAAATAAAATGATGTACACACACTGAAACAAGTTTAATTAACTCAAAAATAGGAGCATGTTGTTTTTAAATGAGTTCACAGATTTGACCTACAACTGGGGAAAGATGGAATGGAATTTAGAGATGGGGGGAGACTGTTCCAGTCAGATGGAGCTTTATAACTAAATGACTTATGACTGATTTCTTTATGAATTCTGGGAATAGAGAAGAAGGGATTCGTCAAGTGTGGAAGTGAGTATGAAGATGTAAATGGAATGAGTAGTCGTTTTATGTATCTTCCATGTAAACATGTCAAGTTGGTTTGCAAACTACTATATTACCAGGCAGATGTAGTCGTGAGTTATTAGTCTTAAAGTTAAGGAAACTGCAACAATAGTTTATACCTGTTTTAATTCAAAAGTCCTAAACAGGGTCAAAACAGAGGGTAAACATTTCAACCTCTGCTCTGTGTAGATTAGCCTCACCTTCATCATATTGACATATCACTTTCAAAATGACTCGTTGTTCCCAGAATCTAAGTTCAAAATTCAGCTTTCCTGGTAACTTAACTTCCAACAGTATCACTATTCATTCACAACTATGCTGAGAGTAAACAACCCATGGACTGGAGCTCAATATAAACAAACATTATTCTCTTTAAGAAAAAAATCCCAAACCTGGTGAATACATTTCATTTTTTACCGTGATATCTTAATGGGTACATCTGTTGTGTATCTCTATTGAGTTACGGCTGATGTGTGAAGACAACTAGTTCCTTCACAGTTAAGTTAATCTTATTTTGGAGCAGAGAATTTCAGATTCTTTGTCAAACTGATGCATTCAATATTGATAAATGACCTCTTTCTGGCGCTGTTTCTGCTCTGAGGAATTTTTCCAGTCTTTTTTAAATTTAGATTAAATTCTCTTTGTGCTGGGGGGTTATGACTTTGTTAAGAGGGTAAAAGAATGGCTAGCACAGGAAACTGAGAGAAACAGTAGGAAAAGGCATGCATGAAAGGGACTGTGGGTTAAAATCCATCCACTGCCACCCACTTAATAGAGAAGCAGTTTTACATAAGGCACGTAACTAAACTACTTGGGGATTTACCTTGTGAATGTAAACAGCAACTGAAATCCTATACCCAGGAAAAAGATGTTGATGGTGTTTTTTTTTTTTTTTTTTTTTTTTTTTTTGAAAAAAAGCCTAAAGCTTAGACATTAAAAAGGGAAAACTCTATTTGGAAAAGGTTCAGCTCTCACTATTGCATAAACAGAGACACTTGGACAAGGCACTCTAGTTGTTTTTTCCTTCTGACTTTAAAGAGGACAAATCTGTCATACTGAAAATATTTATCTTTCTCTGTATAAAGCTTTAACTAAACTATGTATCTGCTTCTATTTTATTGAAATGTTTAAAGACCTTCGTTATTAAATTCTGGGTATAACCTCCCCTATGACAAAACAAAAGGAAAAACCTACCTTTGCTTTTTTTTGTGTAACTGATTTTGGAAAACCTTGTTATTGTACAATGAACAACACAGTGAAACAGTATGGACAGCAAAGGAATGCTTTTTAAAAGAATATTTCAAAATGAAACCAAGAAGAAATATAAGAGTCACCCCTGATTAACAACATCACATGACCTCCCCTCCTCTATAATGTAACAGTCACTCTATAATATAAAATCTAATGCAATCGTGGTTGTTATAAATTCAGATCTGGCAGTATGGGGTGTAAACAAACTGTTGTAGTAACCTTGTCAGGAAAACATAAAATCCAATTTATGATGATGAGTAACATGCCCCAGTGCATGCTGGGAGACCTTCCCACGCATATGCACTTCAGGATGCTTAAGTATTTTCTAATTCAGCACATTTCCTTTTTTTTTTTTTTTGGCTCCATGCTTGCTTTCTTGAAGGATGAAAAAAAAAGCCCAGTAATGACATTCATTTATGAATATTCAAGTCAGACAGGGGCTCCTGTAGAAAAACCAACACACATAAAGCAGAGGAGAAAATCCCCCAACAGTCTCAGTACTTCTTCATGTTTCCAGACTCCCCCATTCTTCAGCAGCCTGTTTCATCAGCCACTTGCTCTATTCTTGCTCAAAGCCACTCAATGGACATTACTTTTGAGTGCAATCACTGCAATATTTAGAGTTTTGTTGAGGCCCTTGAGTGCTTACGCTCTGCCAAGAAAATAAGCCGGGGGACACAGTGGCATTATATGTGCGAAGGTCAGCTTGTTAACCAAAGTAATTGGATTTTGCAATCCTCTCTGGGTGATGTGAGTCTATAGCCTGCCTTTTCCTCACAATCTTTTCCCGGACTCCAATTCTTGTATTGATTTGTCTTTCATTTGGATTCAGAGCAAAGACAACAGCAGATATCAAAAATAAAGCACTGGAACATTATGATTAATCAGCTTTGATCAACATTTTTCCGGCACAGTTAAAGCGACCAACTTTTGTGTTTACCAAACTATGGTTTACAGTTATTCATCATTGAAGACTAGTACCGACCTCCTTTCCGACAGGAAAACTTTTTATCATTGACAAAACCTCACTTGGTTTCAAATTCATTCGGTTTTTAGAATTCAAATAGTCTCAAGGTACAGAAACCTTCAGTTCCCCACCAATGAGCTATGTCAGATTATACGCTCCAGAATTTTGCTCTGTAGAAATTTTGCCTGAGTGGGACTAGGTTTTAGTTAATTAAAACCATGTAGGCCCTCCTGCTCTTAACCAAGCAGTGTTCTGGGTTTTAGAACTTACATAAAAAAACGAAGATTACATCATGGGAGGAAGAGGAGGACATTAAAATAAGCAGCAGATCTTGTTACTAGGACAAGCAAGACCATTTCAACAAGTGTTGCAATCATTCCACAATTTAAAACTTTGGTGCAATTCCAGTAAACATCAACCAATGTTGGCAGAGACCACATCCCAGTATGACTGTCACAAAAAAAAAAACAACTGTCTTTTTTAAATATATGAAATGTTGCTGTGTCATGCCAGGAGATGGGTTTCTTTCACATGTGAAACATAACGTTACCGATGCCTGGTCCCTGGCAGTTGGTATTGGTACTCAACGGTACCAGTTTTTGGTACTCTTGTGTGTGTTTATGTGGTAATTAATATCAATTTGTTTAATAATAAATTCTCAAAGTTTTTTTTTTATTTAACAGATGTATTCCTTTCGATGATGTGTTTATGTCCAGCATGGATAATCGCCTACTCTTCCACCCTCTCTCAGTTACAAGGTTGCATTTCAGTACCAAAACGTGGTACTGTTCGATTCTATGTGAACTGGTACTTGAAACTACAGTGGGAATTTGGTCAGTACCAAGCAGCAACCTCCGGTCTAAGACTATGAGACATTGTTGAAGTCCTAAAATCTGCTGTTTCTCAAGTGTCTGCTTGAAGACACGTGAGTACCTGAAGTCACAAACACACCAAGCCAAGAAAAGCTGTTTTCGCAGCAGAAATTAACCTACTTACAGCCTGGCTCAAAAAAAAAAAAGTCTAATTTCACTATCGATACACATCGCACAGGGGTGAACTTTTTCGGAACTTGGCAGTTTAAAGGATACTGAGATCATGAGCTCGCCCAATCAGAGGCATAGCTCAGCTCACGTGACTGACAGGTGCCCTATAGCGGTACTCAAAGCCCTTGCCACTTCCAATGTGGCTACAATACCCCATTTTCTTCAAAAATCAGTTTCATAAATAGGCGTGTGACGTCAAGAAGACTACGTCCATTAATTATACAGTCTATGGTTGGTACCTAGAAAAGTACCTAATTTAGTTCCTATCCCTTTAAAATGAACATACTACTGTGTGAGTAGTTCGATCATTGCAGGGAGCAGTAAGGGTTATTTTACGTTGGCTGGGGCAGCAGGAAGACAAACCGATTGTCAGCGAGCCAGATAGCCTTTACTGCTGTGTGGAGCTTTGACTGGGGCACGAATAATGCTGGACAGAAAATAGTCTGCTTCAACCCACTAAAGTTCCTGTGTGAGTTTGGACGTTTTTGGATTTTGTTTTTAAAAAAAAAAAAAAAAAAAAAATCAGGGGTGGTTGGGGACAGTTCAGGTTGCAGGAAAATGAAGAACCAGAGTCACTGGTGGAAAAAATAAAATATCAATGTAACACTTAACAGTGTGCTAAGCTAATGATGGTTTCACATACAAGCTCTCAGTCCCCGAACCAGGTTGTTATTTTTGATTTAGTGGGCCTATTGTCGTCAGTTTAAGTACTTTTTTAATATTAACAATTTGTGTACTTGTTTTTCTTGTATATTTTTGTACACTGTGCTTATGTCCAGAATTTCATCCAACTAATTACATTGTTTGCTTCTAAATTTTCCCAAAGTAATGGGATAATGATGTTATTGTAATATTTTTTGGCCTTGGCAACCATGAGGTGAAATTCTGATACTTTGTTAGCTCTAGTTAGCTTAAAGCAAACTAAAATCCATCCACAGATCAAGATGCGGAAGAGTGAAAGTGCGGATTATAAGCTGCACTGCATGTGGAACATTTCTCATCCATTTCATCCTGAGGTCCCTGTTTGTATATAAACCCCCTCTAAGAAGTATTAAGGATTCAATATTTTGGGGAGCTCTCCCTGAGGGAAAAAGGTTGAACTGTTTTCCTGCCTGAAGACTTCCTCAGTGTAGCTTTGTTGCCCTTCTACTAATCCACTTCTTATGTGCTCTCTATTCTGTCAGCTGACATCAAAATCAAATTCACAATTCTTAGTGTGACAAGTACAGGACATATTTGTTGCAATTGCTGGGCTTATTGTGGTTTTATTGTATACACAAATGTCCAAATGATTCCAGCCAAAGGGGAAAACAAACACTATTTTGGAGCAACTCCCCTAAATGATTCAGTCGTAAAAGCACCATCAGTTTCTTTTTCCTTACTTGTACAAACGTGAGGAACAAATTGATGGATTTTTACGGCTTATATAAGTCATTAACACCAGGAGAATTTATGGAGATATTTCTTCACTAAGTTCCAGAGACTACAGCAAGACCTCTCCACATTTTTAAAGTCGGCTGAAAGGTAGATTAAATCTGTTACGGCCAGAAAGGAAAGTGATGGAATGGCTGGAGAGGAAATATCAATAATTCACAACGCTGAAGTATGAAAAGTTAGAGCCATGGCCTCAACAGAAAGAAAGAGGGAGAGGGAGGAAGTATAAATGTTGCTCTTGGCTGTTTTTGGGCGACTTTGGAGAACTATTTATCAAACAGCTAAATAAAGCCACTGTGTGAAGCAGAGAATAAAGACTAATAGAGGGAAAGATGACAGTTTGATCTTTGGGTCAAATGTCTGGTCTCCTGCTGATCCACCCGCTTCAGAGAACAAATGTTTTGTCTTTTATCTGTTATCGTAACAGCCTAAATTTAGAAGCTGAACTTGTTCCATTAGAGGTCACACCAATGAAATCTTGCTGTTTTTATTTATTATTATCTTTATCCCATTTCCTCTTTTGTATCCCAAGTGTTCAGAGAGCAAAATTAGTCAGACCTAACAATTGACACTCATAGATCTCATGGTGAGGTTTTGCTTGTGGGATCAGCTTGTTTTAATTTCTCAAGTTTGCTCCCAGTCTCAGTTTGGATTTTCTGCCAATTCTTCCTCAATTTTTTAAATCGAAATCATATTATAATTTTTTTTTTTTAATAATTTTTAAATCACATTTTATTTATTTATTTATTTATTTATTTATTTATTTATTTATTTATTTATTTATCTATGTATTTATCTATTTATCTATTCATCTATTTATTTTTAAATTTAAATACTTAATTTTTGTCTTTATTTACAATATGGGCCTGTAAAAGTTAAGAGGTCAGAGCCCCTGAATGAATCTTAAAAACTGACTCACATGTGATGTGCATTTTTGGGTCCTGATAATTTAGGCAGAGATCATCATGGTTGCCTGATCATGGTCTGGAGTTAAAAACTAAAAATCAGAAATATAAAAGAATAGAAATTTTATTCAAATCAGCACCCCAAAAATCATGAAAAAACTGAATTGGGAAAAAATCTCCCAGCCCTTATATTTTTACATGTCTGCATCAAGGTAAAAGTTTGTTACCATTTGCAATGTTTCCATTAAGGTCACTAAAAGATCCACAAGAAGTGAGGCAAAGTAATAGATGTCATGTGACCAGCATGTGAAAGTCAGTGAGCATATGGTGTGGCTTAATCCAATCATGTTCAGCTTTCATATGGCAGATGAAAGTCACCCACACTCACTTTAAGAGCAATCTTTGGCTCGGTGTAGCCCAAGGTCACAGCGAAGCAGAAAATAAAACATTCCAATTAATGGTCTACCTGCTCCACAGACTGAGCTACAGCCTCCAGGGGCTGGATTAACCCACCAAAGCACGTCACAGCACTCCAGGGCAGAAATGAGCAACGGGCATCTTATGAGCCACCCTCATTCTGTACGAGTCACATAGGCTCTGAGTACATTGAGCATCCATTTTCTGTATGAAGGCGGTGAGAGATTAATTCTATAGAAATATGTTAACATAAGGTAGACACACTGAAATATTAAGAGAAGATTTAGTATTGAGCATTTCACAGAGGGGAGTTGTCAGAGTAACTTTAAAAGAATGAACAACCTCAGGCTCCTTCAAATGCTTTAAGGGTTTCATGTTTCATTTATCCAAGAAATTTGTGATAAAACTGCCACCTTAAAAAAGTTAACCCATATCTAAGACTTTTTAGATCCCCTTTGGGTCTCAGGGTATCAGGCTCAGTTTTCTATCAGGGTTAAACGGCCAAACAGCAAACTCAGAAAACTAAAAATTCAGACACTCAACTTAAATATGCTACTTGAACCAGATCTCCTTCAAAGTGAACATAATTTAAGGCAACCAAACAACTTTTAGTAGGAGTGCTTTGAGGTTTAAGATCTCATTCTCAGCTCAATTTGTAAACTTCTGCTCTAAATTAGGATGTAGCAACACATTTTGGTTGGAGATTTTGTTTTTACGCAACATCAACATGTACAAATTTATTCAGACTCCTATTGCAAAACAGGTTGATTAGCAAAATTTAAAACCTCCCAGCTACTTGTAATGAGCAAACCAAACGAGAACAAGTTTGATTGCTCTACACTTATACTTTCAAATGTTTTCTCAAATTTCAAAAGTAACAGAAAACGATTCCAGTAGGGGTTAGTTGATGGTGGCGTTTGACTGTGTGGCTAAGAGTATTGTCCAAAAAGTCAAGAGAAGAGATCAATGCCTTGCATAAACGAGGAAATAAATACACAATTATATAAAAGGCACTGAATGTTCCTAAAGATACAGCTGAAAGCATAACCAGGCAAAAGGCAGGTGGTCAAAAACCCTTGACACAAACAAAAACCTCAAATTCTTCACGGTGGAACTCCAAGACACAAAACATTACTGACCCCCAAGCATAAAAAAAGTTAGCTTCAGTATGCTTTAAAAAAGCCATAAAATAAAACTAGAACTTCTTGGGTCTCTTGTTCAGCAATATGTCTGGAGGTGGAAGAATGAAGTATACCTTGAAAAGAACACCCTGCCTACAGGGAAGCATGGCGGTGTCCCTGTGATGCTCTGGGGCTGCTTTTCTTCCTCTGACAGCTTAAACTGAAAACTTATGGTGGGCAAGACTGATTCAATCAAGTGCCAGGACATTGGAAAAGAAATGCTATGCCATGTGTGAGTAAACCTGGACCATCCTTGACCTTCCAACGCACCAGTGAGCCAAAGCACACCACAAAGTCCACTAAGACTTGGTCTCAGAAGAAGTTCATCACAGTCACAAGGATTGAATCCCAAAGAAAACGGGATTGGACAGGGTAGTTGAGGCAAGCAAACCAAAAGATATTGGTGAACTGGAGGTCATCATTGCCTTTGAGGAGTGGACCCAAATTCCTCAGGAAATTTACGCACACAAACTCTGGTGTTACACTCAGCTGAAACTGGAAATCGCCAATGTCCAACACAAGATTCCAATGTGTAACGCCTTAAATACACCAGATACATCTGCAGTGCGACTCCATTCCATTGCGTGTTGACTGAGTTTGTCAACTGGCTGCATGTTCAGTCCGACAAGCAGCATGACTGACAGACAGCTGGAGTCACAGACCGAGGAGTTTCCACGCTTCCCACTCCATTGATTAGTCTCTCTTCATTCATGTTGGGCTGTAAAATCTCAAACCTGTTGTCTCCTGGTCTGGTTCCGCTCATTATGTCCGTTTGTCATTGTAGTCAAGCTAAGCATGAACTGATTTTGGCACAGTCTGTTTTATTTTGAAGGTCACTGGGTGTTTTTTGGTAGTTTCCAGTAACTACTTCCTGTCCCACTAGATCTTCCCTACCCTGACACAGGGTAGACTAGACAGACTGCAACTGAATGGATCCAGTATTGACTCATTGACTCGAATGGAAACCTCTTTGATCTGTTTGCCATGACGGGACGGAGACGCACTACAGACGCATCCGGTGTATTTCAGCTGTGAGTGCTCCTGAATAGCAAAAGAATAATAATAATCAAATGATGAAAAACAAAATTTATAAATAATGAAAAACTTGCATTGTTTCAACTGTTCAACATATCATTCACTGTCAATCCTTTCCTTGAAAGATGAACAAATGCAGTTCCAGTCAGTGTGCTGTATGTAAATCCTGGCAGTAAGATTGATTAAGTAAGTATGCTAGGCGCCCCCCTGTTGGCTATGGCTGCCTTTTGCAGCAAATCACTCTTTCTTGTAAATTTTTCGTCTCTTTTTTGCAATCTTTGTTTTGGGAGTGGATCATTACTTTGTATGGCTCATTTGTTGGTCATGGACACCAAACTTTTTGTGGCTTAAGCGATATTTTTACTACTTTTTCTCCTGTTTTTGTCTGGAGATCCTACATGTAACTATGGCCTCATTTTTTACATGTGAAGTGAGCTGTTAGCAGCCTGTAGCATGTCAATGCTAACTGGTGTAAGGCCTGATGTCTTCCAACAAGGAAGTGAGGACCACGTGCCGGTTCTTAGGTGTGAGCTAAGAAGTGGTGACATCGACCTGTCCTTCCAACCATCCTAATTGGGAACGTAAGATCTATCTCCAATAAGGCTGACGTGCTAGCTGTGCTAACCCAGCAACAGAGGGAATACCAGAGGGCAGAGTAGCATCATGCTTTTCACAGACATGGCTAACGGAGCTAACATATGAAACCAATGTCACATTGGAAGAAGAGCAGACAGGATCCAGGAGACAGAGACTGAACAGACTGCTGAAGAAGCTCAGTCCTGGACCCTGTGGAGGTGGAGGCTGGCTGAACTGGTCAATGATGGACAAGCTGTCATCATCTATTTTCTTATGGATCTTTTTGCACTTTCTATACACTTTCTTCCTTTTGTTTTCTTGATTGCTGCTGTGACTTCAGTTTTGTTGTACTTGTTACAATGACAATAAAGTTTTATTCTATTCTATTCTATTCTATTCTATTCTATTCTATTCTATTCTATTCTATAGGATAAAATAATAATACTCACAGTAATATTCTTCCTGATGCACTTGGTTGCTTTGGGGGGGCCATACTGAGCTTTTTGCAACAAATGTCTGTGTAGCTTGTGCTAACATAACAATCCCACAGTATGGTCAAGGTTCCAAATTAATCCCGCCAAAAATATAAAAAAGCCATATATGATGCATGAGGCCCCAACAACAAGTTTTCATCACAGCTCAAGAGTGCTACATATTCAAGGGTCCTTGAGCTATAATATCAGCCTCATTATGCACCATGAGGTGATGACCTGGTTGCATACAGACTTGGTTCAATCTTTAGTTGTACTCATGTATGATGTGTGGTAAAAGGAGCCTATCCTGTTTGGTTCAGAGAGGAACCACATCAGACATGATGTCAGTATTTCTACTTATTGACTGATGGCAGTTTTTGATGTTGATTCCTTTAATTAACATCAATGTTTTCTGAAACAACATCAGTAAAATGACTATGATAGAAGTCAAAGTCAAACCCATGCTCCAGGCCCTAAGCCCCGGAGCCTCCAGGCTCTCCTACTTTACAAATCCCAGTTAAACCCTGGGCTTCGACTCAGTCGTCTGCATCAGACATAAAAAAGAAGCAGCATTTGTGTGAGGTGAGGAACACAAAGGAGAAAAGAGACAAAAAATCTGTGTAAAACTGGTTAAAGAGGCCTGTAAAGGAGAAACCAGCACTTCACTGTTTATATAAATATCACTACAAACTCATCTGTCCTCAGCCAGTGCAAGGCCACACCAAGAAAACAACACCTGGTTACCTTTTGCCAAACCAAACTGAACTGAAACATCTCTATTAGAGCAATGGGTACCAGTCTGCTTTTGGAGAGCTGTGGTCCTGCATTTTAAAGACATCCTCCTCCTACTTCAGCCCTGAAATGATCCACTGTTGACGACTTAAGGCTTCATCTGTCATAAAAAATGAGACTCATGATTTTCAAATGAAGGACAAGTCTGTCTTAAACTTACACAGCCCATTCCCTTATTTCAGAGTCTTGAGAGGGCTATCCAGCTGTGTTCCAGGGTTCTGACTACACGAGATAAGGAGGCGCACGGCCCAAAGCATTCAAGACCAGAAAAAAAAAAATCTGTGGACAGTACACAGAGCTCCACAGGTCTTAGTGGAAAAGCAGAGTGTTTTTGGTAAGTGCCAAGTCCTTGCAGCAGAGAATGTCTTCCTCAAAATAGCTGCAGTATAAAATAAGAGCAATAACACACACAGCAGCAAGTCTTGGTACATGCATTCAACCACCCACACATGTACATACATTAGCTATGGGTTTTCAAGTACTCTACACTACAGGGTTCCCGGGTCACTGGCTCACACGCAAGCACTTAGATTGTACATATAAAAAACTATGCAGGAGAAAAGAAGTAAACACGCTGATTTACATATATTGCCCTTAGGTAGTTATTTAAACACTCCCAGTAAATATTTGATGAGCAGGTTTAAAGATACACTGAGTAAGCCTGAAAAGTCTTATGCTCAGTTGTATTCAGCATCCTTGAGGAAACTTTAGGAACCGATGCAAAGTTGTGATATTCATTTTTTAGGAGTCATATTACGACTAAATGTCTTCCTTTCATTCCTGAATATTTTGTGTTTTCAATTGGTAGTTTATTCTAAAAGCTTCCACGGACATAATGAAGAATCTAGCATTTGAAAATAAGAGGACTTGGGTGTTTATAGAAAACATAAGAAGTGATTCTGTATACCACTTAAAGGATTGAAAAGGGTGGATTAGAAAGACCAGGGAACATCAGTAGGTGTATTTCAAAACCTTTCCTGCCCTTTGCTTAATTGGATCAAACCAATGAAGGTGGTAGGGGAGTTTGTACTACACGTAAATGCAGTGAAGAGAAAGAGAGACTGACAGAGACACAAAATACTTCTAAACTTCAGTCTGTTTTTTGCTAAAAAGAGAAAATAAAAATCACTAATTGAGTGCTTCACTCTGCCTAATAAGGCACAGGTGGCCTGACTGAACCTGATGACTCGCCTGGCTGCTGGAATGTAGAAATTCTGGGCGCACAAAAAGATGGTGTACAAACTTCATCACTAATAATACAGAACAGTTTCTTTTTGGATTTGTTATACCAAAGCTGATGGAGTTTCACTTCTGTTCCACTAAGTTACCGTAAAAATTATGTATGAATTCAGATTTGTTAAGAATACCCTCATTGATGTACAGAGCATACAACAACATGCTACCAGATTGTATCCAGTGGTATTTTAAGATCAGAGAGTGAGTATGAACTCAGAGGGAGTTGTATGTTTGCAAAAACAAAGAGCAGAACAAATGTTAAACTAAGATGTGTTTTATGGAGTCTGTGGAATGAATTAACACAGAAAGAGCTTCAAATATATGATAGATTTAAGAAATTACAAAACAAATGAATAAACAGATTATGCGATTGCACATTACAGAAATGGGGTGTAAAATTATAGCGTGTGAGATTCTGAATAGACCAAGGGTCTATTTATAGTGAATGAGTATTTAGTTATGTTTACATATTGTTCTACATAAATCTAAAGAAAGCTGAGGAGAAGATGAGTTTGAAAAGGGTAGGTGAAATAAGCAAAGGCTTCAGCCTACACCTTTTCGGTCCTGTTTTGTTATTTGTTATGTTGATTTCTTTTTTCTTGTTTTGTTGTTGTTTACTGTTTTTTTGTTAATGCAGAAACAGCATTAACCCAACATTTGTTCATTTTTACTTCATTGTGCATATGACTGTTTATGTTCAAAGTGACCGAAATACACTAAACTAAACTAAAAATTATTGCTACAATTTAGGTAAATTTATTTACAGTAACTCAAAGGTGTTACTCTTCCATAATCAGGAAAAAGGCAGTCCGAGCTCCTGCCAAGGTAGAACTCAAAATTTTATTTGGCAAGTTATTGAGCCTTAAGTTGCTCAGAAGCTTCATGATTGGTGTTTGAACAGACAAAATGATATAAAGTCAAATGTCATATGACTGTTTCTTTGGTGGACATTGATGTTTGAGGCCCACCCCTCCAATGTGTCATTTACCAAGTAGAGGATCTTTATGTGATGACCTCATCATTTCAGCAAGTCTTGTCAAGAATGTGAAGATCTTGAGCCATTTCTAAGACCGGACTGTTTTAAGAAATAGACAGATTCAGACATTTATACAACGGATGACTATGAAATATGCAAACATTTGGTACATCCAGCATTGATACTTCATATCCATGTTCAGAATATGGGAAAGCATCATACACCCTTCTCTAAAGGTAGGGTCTGCAGGAATTTTTTTTACTTGTCAGTAAACACAACATTCAAACTGGACTCCTCCTCCTTGGCTCAGTGCCAGCTGCAGCACACCCACAGCCTCTGACTGTGACTACGTGAACACGCTTGCTAGCCCAGCAACCACCTGTAGCCAGGGTTGGAAATTAAATTTCTGACTCACTTGCCAAGTGGCAAGTAGGTCAAAAAGTTACTTGCCAACCAGATTTTCAACTTGCCAAATGTTAAACCCAACAAATTGCTTTACTACTGTACTCAGACATTATTAATCACATTTCAGGCATCACAGTAAATCTTAATATTAGTCATTCTGTTCTAAGTCAATTGTAATGTGTAAAAACCTTAACTATCAACTGTATAAATTGAAATGTAGCAATAAGTAGCAAACACGTGACGTAGACTTAATGTGTTTCTTCAATTCATCTTTTCAAAACGATTGCCTGTTCTTGGGTGCATGACATGCTGCCATGATCTGCACTGTTCTTCAGTTAGCTTCTGAGTCAGAAGGTTCTACTCCACCAGAATCTGAGTCCTCAGAGTTCTAAGTGTTCTCAGAGTCAGACAATTTATGCTTTCTCTTCCCTCCATCCATGAATTCTGGTCTTCTACTACGGCCACAAATGGTGTCAGTGTCTGTGTGTGAGCACTTGGCTATCTGATTCGCTCCGTCTCCGTGCGGGATTCACATAGAATCATGCGAGAGGCACGTCCGTAAACGGCAGAGTCTCGGCTCTCCGGGAGTGCTTGAACCATATTTACTGCAAATGGCAGAGATATTAATGAAAATATATCGCTATGTAGAAATCATGCAGGGGCGCACGATCCGACCTCAGAGGTGTGATACTTTTTGGGAGGTTAAAAATCCTAGTCGTCATGTGGCAAATCGGCTAAAAATCCTTGTCACCAAACAGAAAAAATGCTCGCCAATGGCGAGTGCTAATTTCCAACGCTGCCTGTAGCATCTCTCTAGAGCCATGCACCTGACTTAGCACAAGCTAATCTTGGTTAATTGACACATACCTCGTTAGCAGAAAGCTAACTCGCATCACTCCTCGTCCCATGCTGTTCTCCAACTGCCTGAAAGTGAGTGAAGCCAAGCCAAGCTTCACCCTCATTTAGGAAAAGCTTTATTTATTTAGCATTTCATTTCACTTTGGTTGTTTTGGTTTCTCTGAACTACCTCAACTATTGTAGCCGCTCAGGATAGCATCTTCCACTTGCTATGATCAACATGTAAACTCACTTGCGCACTGGATGTCCTGTAATTGACTGGTGTAACCACACCTACTCTCTGTCCAGAAACGTCCTGATACAACCAAAACAATATCCAGGCAGAGGAGGGTGTTGAGGCTGACACTGACACTGATACACATGTATAGAGGCACAGAAGTGATAACTGAGCAGGGTTATTCCTGTAAAAGTTGACATTTTATTTTAAAGTTTTTAAAACAGGAAGCTATGTGTTTCTTTTTCCTATTTTTAATCCCGCAGTGTAAGACCTTTACAAATTATCCAAACAAGTCCAAAAAGTAACTGCTATGATTTCACACCCTGAATTTCCTCAGTTCCTTGTCTAGTCCCATTGGAGGGATAAAGGAAAACTGTCCAATACAAGGAGAAAAATGGCTTGAAAGCAAAAGATAAACAAGATCAAAGAGAAGGAAAATATGCATTCAAGTTGCATCGTACAGAAAATATCTACGACTAATTATGTTCTCATCTTGCCCCTAACCTTGATTATGAAAGGAAGACGTTGCATCAGTGTTGATGACTGCTGATTTGCCTATAACACAGTAAACTCTTCAGTTGGAGAAGTGCCCTGCAGTGCTTAACATAACAACACACTTGTCACTGCGTTAGAATGCGACACATTCACATCCCACACGCACTTTATTTTGTTTGCCTTATATTTATTTTGATCCGCCCCCCCTCAAGCGCCAGTCGTGCTGTTTAAACGCCATCTGCATGCCACTGCTTAATTACTGTCTGCATTCCTGTTGAGATCGTCTGCTTGAAATGCACAGGCACGACATGCATCTCACACTAATGCTGGGTTTTATGAAGGATGAGGGTGGAGGGAAATGGTAGCCTGTGTGGCATTTCTTCTGTCACATATTGTAAGTGTCACACTGTGTCGTTTACATGAGCAGGATTGCTGTGTTAAACGCTGAGCAAATCTCATCGCAGGAAAAGTGTTGAAGCTCATAATCCCTCCAAATAATCTCTGAGGAGGGCCGACAACAGGTGTGGCCGTGTTGCTGCTTGAAAATCATTTAGAGAGATACAAGAAATGTGTTAGAGCAGTTAGATTTAACCGTCAGACAGAATTGCTTTAAGCTTTTTTGGTTTACAAGCATTATTTTTCACTCACAGAGGGGATAAATGTATCCTGTTTTGATGTTGATTGTGCAGAGAGGATTAGTTGTCTTGTTAGACACAGACTTGGCAACACTTTAAATAAAGTACTTAGCAGTTTAAAAGACCAGTAAAAAAGAAGTGTTGATTCGCTTCTGTCCACAAAAGGCACCCTGCTGAGATTTTAAACCATAATGGGTTTGTTTACAAGTCATTATGCACCTTTTTACAAGACTTCTTTCCTTTATTGGTTTCTTTTCTTTATGTTGGGAAGAGCAACTTAAACAGAGAAGGATTATACATGAAACTTAGGGTGTATTCATACCAGGATCGTTTGGGGCATTTGTTCTGAAACAGTCAGCAGCACCCCCAAACCAGGTTCGTTTGGACATATGTGAACACGGTAATCGCACTTGGATGCGGAACAAAACAAGCGGGTCGAGATCGCCAAAAATAGGTGGTCTTGGCTTGCTTCCATTCGAGCCCTGTAGCAGATCCTGTGCGTTGAAAACACAAACACCCCAGCAAACGGCACAACTGACTCATAACTGTGGCTCACACTGTAGTGATGGGGGCAGTAATGAGCCCGGTTGACAGCCAAACATCAAAACAGTAGAAGAAGAGAAGACCAAAGAACTGAGGAAAATGAGTCATGAGCTCACATGGAGGGGTTAAGAAATGAAGTGCCTTATCGAAGTGCCTTCATGCAGTCAGGCTCTTAAAAACTACATATGTTGATCAAAACGCCCACACTGTTACATGAGCCATAAATGCTATAAAGCTAATTAGCCACACCTGTCGTTGATGCTCCATGGAGATAGGGAAACTCCCTGCCTTCTGGGTATGATTTCTGACCAATGAGGGAAAAAATCAACCGCATATGGCATTTGTTTACAACTCTGGACCAGACTTTTGCCTTGTGAAAACAAACAAACCAAGTGACAACTATTATAATTGTATCATTTTTGCCCCAGAATAGGACAATACATATTAGAGGTGTCCCAGTCTGATATTAATATCGGATATCGGTCCAATATCAGCAAAAAAACCCAACTATCTGTATCGGAATGCATCTAAAATCTCAGATATAAGCACTCCGATATAAGCAGTCCATTCCAGACTCTGCTCCTGCTGTTTTTATTTGATTTATTTAGGTTATTTTCTGGCTTTTCTAATTTATTATTTATTTATTTAATTCAATTACTGGTATTTTTTATGTTTAATGTTAAAATTTCTGTTACCCATTGGTTAATAATAAATGGGTCAGTTTTTCCTCATACCTACTGTTGCTGATTACTGTTCTTTGTTTGAATAATGTCACTTAATCAAGCCTTTTCTAACATGACAGACATACTACAAAATAAGTAATAAAAGTATGCATGTTTGATGCTGATATCATATCGGATTAATATCGGTATCGGCCAGTACTCAATGTTGCAGTATCAGTATCATATCGGAAGTGAAAATGTAATACTGGGACATCCTCAATACATATACATTCTTTCAATATGCAAGATTATAGCCAACGGCTGATTTCCATCTTTAGTTCCTTTGGCTGGTTGATGTCAACAACATAAATAATCAAATCAATAAAACAGCAATAGCAGGTAACCTTTATGGCCAGTAGGCAGGGGGAGCCATCACAAAGAGAGGAAATCTGTCCTTAAAAACACAATAGGGCAGAGAATGACAAAGAAAAGCAAGAGCAATTTAAAGTATAGATGATCATGAAACATACAGGCCAAGAGTCAGTATTTCCCTACTGTTGAATGCTATGATTAGAAATCAAAAGGTTGATTAACGTGCAAAGTGCTAAAATTGACTAACATAAAACAAATATACAAGTTTAGACACGGTTGAGGCAAAAGTGTTGTTCTTCCAATAGCCAAGCTTTAAGATGTTTGGTAAAGAGGTCAGAGTTGGGAGTTCACATACCAGGTTTGGTATTGAATTCCAGGTGTGAGAGGCATGAACAGAAAAAGTGGCTTGACTGGAGGCACTCTTTCTTAAAGGTCCCATATTCTGCTCCTTTTCTGCAGTTTAATAAGGATTATTGATGTCTTCATGAAATGGTAGTAATGTGTTTTGGTCCAAAAAGCCAATAAATCAAGCACAGCAGCATTGTTTCCAGGCTCTCATAGCCCCTCTGTTCAGAACGCTCTGGTTTAGTGGGCGTGACGCTCATATGTAAATGAGCCACCGCTGATACCACCCCACTCTTCCACGTCACTGGGAGCGGGGCGGTATCAGGTTTGTTGGCAGATGGTTGGTAATGGATTCAGGACCAGTCTATTCGCTAGCCCTCTGTTGTACTGTCCAAAGTTGGAAAAGCAGTTGGCCATGAAGTTACTAGCACACACATGCACAGTTTTACTGAGTGTAGCTAGCACATTTCCTTGATAAATGAACTCTAGCCACTTAGTCTTGTCTCCTTCCGAGATGGGAAGCTTGTGCATGGAACTATGTGGCTGTTTACAGCCAAAAACAGAGCAGTGATGGCTCTTGAACTTTGGCATTCCAAAGTGGAATGGGTGGGGACGGGGTTCAGGGGTATCTTCTCCAGTGGACCAATCAGGTCAGACTTGCTCCTGATTGGTCAAAAAAAGGGAATCTCTGTTGTCGGCAAATCCACAAAATCCAATTAGCTCGTTTTGGGTCAGGTTTTACATTTACAAGCACTACTAAGTACAGGATTTTTCATTAAATATCACATTTTGTGGGCTGGAAGGACAGCCAAAGACCCACAAATTTTACTAAAAGATTTCATAAAGTGATTTTTGCATAGTTTGGGACCTTTTTTTCCACAATTTCTAGTAATGGAGGGTGTGCTTTGCCATGGAAGAATTTCTAAATCAAGATAGCATTGGTATATTTAACAGTGTTGTCCAAGCTTAAGGGCTCATGTTTTTTTTAATATCTGACAGTGATGCAATGCTTTTGGTTTATTATCCAATACTTTCAGAACTTCTTAATAGACTATTTCAATCAGCTTTAGTGTTGTCTTGCAGGCCGATGCCCAACTTGTTACGCCATAGGACATGTGTGCCATAAGCATAGTATCAAAATCAAATTTTGTTGATTCAAGAGTTAGTTTCTTATAAATCTAAATTCGGACAAGTTAGACTGATTTCTATTCACAGTGTTTTTTATCTGTCATTTACAACAAACTAGTGAGTCACGAATGATTCCTAAGTATTTAAACTCTTGTACCACCTCAATTGTTTTGCCTTGCACAGAAACGTTGGGATCACTGTCAGTATTTGCTCTTTTTGAGAAGTACCACAACATGTTTTTTGGCAAGAAGCAAATTTGGTTCTGTTTTAATTTCGAAACAATTAACCTTAGCACAGCTTCTCTAAATGACATTAAAGCTGCAAATAAACATCAGGCTTTGATCTTCCATTCCTGCTTTACTGATGCGTCTCCATCTTCAACAGCCCATTACTGCCACCAGCTGATGATATCATACGCATCACCGCCCTCTACCATCAGCTCACACTCCGTTTCTCATCACCTCTGTGAAGCCAACACTTCCAAAGTTACACATTCCCCTCAATGAATGTCCTCTCTTAAGTTTAATATTTCATATGCCCCGGTTTAACATATGAGAGATCCTCTCTGAACATACTTTTTGCTGTATTTTTAGAAGCCATATTTTCTGATCATGTCACAATAAGCATTAGCAAAGAGCAAGAAGAGCTTATGAGGAGTGGGGGAAAAAGTTATGTAATATTTTCTTTTGGACAGACGGAAAATGAGCACGCTATGAGACCAATGAGAGGCCAGCCAGTCTGTTCAGTGAGGCCACTGAGACCCGCTGGGGTCCTGCAGACTGCCCGGGCAAATGATGTCTGACTGAAAAAAATCTATCCTGGCTGAACATTTTCACCAAAACAGTGGAGTGCTAGCTTCTATTAGCCATTTAAAGAAGTGCAAATATTTACCAAAGCTTCTTTTTAGAATGCACCCTGAAAAACTTTACAAAAGTTATCAAAACAACTTCCTGAGTATTCCAGGTTGCTTGTTTATGTGATGTTTCCTGACAGAGAAGAGGGTTGTAAAAAGTGGGGGTTGTCAGGAGGTAGAGCACAGAAACAGGTGTATCAGGCGAAGATACTATTTCAATATTGGCAGCTAACAATTAACCACTTATGTCATAACCCCCTGCAGACGAAAAGAGACAAGAGATCCATTTAATCACTTAATGTGTATGGTTATATCAGGCTAATTTAGTATAATATATGAATAGAAATAATCCACTGATATCTTAGTTTTATTGAAAAAAAAGGTACCTGGAAGTTCTTTCCCAAACTCTTTGTTGCTGCAGAAGTCTGTCAGTTTTTCAACAATTCTGAATCTCTGTTTTACAGACAACTGGCACACCGGCTTTTTCATGTTATCATTGTATGTGGCATGTTTTCATATGTTATTATGGATTTTTTTTTATCTGATAGCAGAAAGCGAACAGCTTTTACATGTCCTCCAAACACAGTCCGACAGTTTGATCAAATTACAACCAGGGGTTAATAAAAATTGGAAAATACACTTTCAAGATATGAAAATAGTCACTTAAATGATTACATTATTGAATAATTATTCAGGCTCATTCTTGGGCACGACTTTAAAAGCTTGTGCAAAAGCTGAAGAGCCAAACAGCTGCTTTGTGACTGCTCTTTGGTCGTTCTTCAGACTCTTCAGTTGTTTTTCTGGTTTTGCATATCTGATAGTATGATAAAAACAGAATCAGCTCTGTTGGTCTGTTTGCCTCACAAAAGTTGTGTTCCTGTAAAAATTTCTTGCAGCATTCTCCCTGACCTCTGGTGTAAATTTCTCATCATCGATACATCTTTAAATGATCACTCCCTCATTAAATTAAAGCTTAAGGTGTTGGCTTAAAATGTGCATTCTTCTCATTTTTCAGTTCATTGAAACAAAGTGGTAAAGACACTCTTGCACAGTGGGACAACCATTCCTGTGATGGGGTTCTTTGTCACGATTGTATTTTAATAGGAAAAGTCTTTTAAAAAGGTAAAGGCAGGACTAAATTTGACAGCTAAATTTCATTGCCTACATTCACAGTCTTCTCAAGACTCTTACCACCACCAGTGTCTAGACTCCATCAGGGAATATTCATAATTCATAACATCATTGTTCCCCCTACATTAGTTATTATGCTTAATGCTTGATGCGCTCCTGACCACCAAACTTTATTTTGCATTTCTTCATTAAATCTGTTCATAACTCTTTCCTATGTTTAAGTTTCTCCTGATTGATATATACACTCAACAAAAATAAAAACACAACACTTTTTGTTTTTTCTCACATCTGTCTTAATGTGTGATGGTGAGCACTTCTGCTTTGCTGAGATAATCCATCCCACCTCACAGGTGTGCCACATCAAGATGCTCATCAGACACCATGATTAGTGCACAGGTGTAACTTAGACTGTCCACAATAAAAGGCCACCCTTTTATCGTTGTGTTTATATTTTTGTTGAGTATATATATATATATATATATATATATATATATATATATATATATATATATATATATATATATATATATATATATATATATATATATATATACATAAATATAAGACACAACCCCAACTGGAATCTCTTGCAAGCATCAAGTCCAACGACTGTATGACAAGTAGTTATCAAGCTAATAACGGTCTAATCTATCGCTTTCCCATCACACTCTTTATGCCCAACAGTTGTTTTTTAGTAAACTAATTGTGTAAAAGCTAAGAACAAATATACTGAAGAGCTGGATATTTACAATTTGACATAAAAAACACAAAAAGACTTCCCAACTCAAGTTCAGCTGTCTGACAACAGCAAGACTATACAGGTGAGCCCTAATCCCAGCTCTGTACATTTCCATGCTACAATTTGATGGACAGCGCCTGCTAGTGGTGAGATATGATGAAGGTGACAACCAACCCATGTGACAACTAACCCGGGCTTCTCCCAGTATTTGTAGACCACTAAATAGCGTTGTTAGTAGTTAAACTACATTTTTCACAAACAATGTGGTAGGGTTGTAGCGAACGCAAAAGATACATTAAACATTTTAAAATGATTCATGTTGATGTGCTTGAAGCCGAGTTTTCTCCTGCAGTCTCATCTCACACTTGTAAGGATCAGACTGAGACTCCATCTCCAAACGCTGCTATGTCTGTGGCAACCAATAGAAGCGGAGGGACTGTTGATGTCGTCACTCAACAATTTCTGCCTATGACTTCACTGAAGACTGAAATTGAATTTAATTTGAATAATAAAAAAAAAGAACCTTGATATTTTTTGATTAAGAATCTCGATTTTGACATTGTTGAATAAAGTTCTAGTTTTTTTTTTTCTCCCAACCTGTATAAATGCCATTACCCTGACCTCCTCTCATTCACAGTACTAACTAATAACTATGGTTTCTCACATTGTTCACCCTGACTTGTAAAAGAATTTCTGCAGTTTAACTGACAGGGTAAAGTCTGCAAGTTTTGCATTATCACATGCAGCTCTCTCAGATAGTTAGAAGAATTGTAGGAGTTTTATGCATATTTGAAAAGAACATTTGAGAAAGATATGTCATGATGTAAAGGAGAAACTTGGTGCTACATTGACCTTTCATTTCTCTGTTATTCTGTCTGAAAAGTGACCTCAAATATATGTAAAAATCTGCCTCCTCAAAGTAGCTTTGCGCTGAACTGTTAGTGTCTGATGAGGCCGAAGAGTCGAGGCTGAGCAGAAATAACCTTTACTGTAGCAACAAACCCACATCAACTTAGCCCATCTGTTTAAACAGTGTTGCCATTTCCAGCCTTCGCGCTCTGCTCAAACATGCCTGGATGGAAATGAAATAAGGAAACTTGCTCTTATCTTTCTGTTTCAGGAAACTGTCAGGTTGGAGGGAAGCTTATAATCAAACTGTCTCAAAAGTAAAGTGAGGACAGGAAAACGTTTGACTGCCTCCTCCTCAGTCAATGTAAAGTAGGACAGAGATTCATAAATTATGGAGTAAACAGCTTTGAGAGAAGACTCAAATGTGATTTAAATGTTGGTGTGAAATCTAAAGAAGTTCAGATCTGTGTGCTCTCACGCTCCTCTCAACGTTTTGAACGCCACTCAAATGTTCTCTCTTTTAGACCAAAGGCAAAAATCCCGGCTGGCTTATGAATAAAGAAAAAAAAATACATGCACCTGCTTCGAACTGGTTCCATCAAGAAATGAGGGAATCATACCAGTTAGTGATGGGAGTTCCAACAAGCAAAAGCCAATCTAAGGGCACAAATGAGCAGAATTTTGCTCTTACATAACCAACTGTGGAGAGGGCTTTGTTGTCCTATGAGCCTGAGAAACACATTGCAATCAAGGATAAGATCATAATTTCATCGACCAGTGGCTCCTTTAGGCATGAGGTTGATGCTCCCACAAGACCCCTCCCACCCCCACCAGTGCTGCCACGAGTGAACCCCATCTAAATAATTCAACACACGTCACGGAAAGGTGAAAACTATCTCCTCTTCTCTCATTATGACGCTACAGCAATGTTGTCTGTTTGAACCCTAAGTTGTATAAAATAGGGGTATAATAGTTTCCCAAACTTTCACTTGTTTGAATTTTTGAAGTTTTGATTCGGTACAGTTATGGAAAACAACAAATTACACATGAAATGGATTTTTTCCAACGTACAGCATCAACAATTCAGGCTTGCAGGCCTGCTTAGAACATATTTAATAAAACATGGTTACAATTTTTTTAAAAATAAGTAAACTGGAATTAAAAACGGAATTCTGCAGAATCTGAAAAGCACCAAATGCGAGCAGGTTTTCAGTTTGGCAAGTTAACTCTAGAGGTCTGAAAATTTATACCAAAAAAGGTTATTGAATATCAAATTAAAGATGCTGTGAGGGGGATCTGTTGTAATTGGACTGCCTCACCACCTTCTGGCCCAGAGTGTCACACCCACTGTCGTAAATTACTTTAAGTGAGGCATGTGTTTGTTTTGGAATCAAATAGAGATCGGATCGGAACAAATTGTCTTTGTTCAAGACGTTTTTTACTGGATACAACGCACTGAGGTAAGGTATTTATCGGTTCAGTTACGTAGTGCTTCGGTTTGAAACGTGACGTCAAGCAAACGTTGTAGTAGCCTGCTGTATGTAGTGCTATCGGCAGCCCAGTGCTCTGATCTATCTGTAGGCTAACGTGACAACAAGCTAACACTGTCAGTTTGTAAGTAGGTTAGTAGCTGTTTATATCTAGTACAGCTGGCAGCCCAGTGCTCTAACAGTGTGTACCCACCTAAAGCGTCGCAAATTTTTCGCGTGTTGATATTACATACAAAGTTGATTTAAAACCGCGAATGAACGCTGCGTCGGGCGAGCATAGAGCGGCGTCATGCGTTCAAGCCTTGAGCGGTAAGCGGCGATCGTTTCCAGCAAAAAACGCTCACTGCTCACCACTCAACACTTGACGCTCAAGTTGAAATAATTGAACTTTTCGAGCGAGCGAGTGTCTTGACGCGCCGGCCTATCAGCATGGAGATCATCACGGATGGACAGGCGCTCCGCAGCTGGAATGGAGTGCCTGTAGTTGGTATCCAGGTGGGAGATCCTGGCACCAACCCTGGATAGCAGGTCTTCAAACTGGGCAACAGTCAGCCTGAAGTACCACTGGAACTGACCGTCGTCCAGACGCTGCGAGTTCCAGACGGTGGAACTCGCCCAACCCACACCGTCTCCGTAGGGTAGCATGCATCCAGTACCTATGTCGGCGCCTAGCCCGCAGCTGACTTCTCGACAGCAGGTACAGAGCAGCGATGGTGGTGATCGGAGCCATGTTCAACGATGAATGATGATGGCAGACTTTTCGTGCAATGAAGCCGCGGTGAGCGTTTTTTGCATATTTGTACCAGCGTCAAAACTCGAGCGTCTAGCGCGGCGCGATTTCACTTGACCTACGCTCTCAACGCTTTCGGTGGGTACGCAGCGCAAGACATGTCAGTAATGTGTAACCTTAGTGAATCCTGGTTATGTCCTGCCAGTCATCTACCAATCAGAGCTAACGTAACCTCACTATTCATTTTATTGATAGACTATCAAGTTTGAACAGACCACTGCAGAATAACTGCTGACTGTGGGTTGGAATCAACATTAGCACAAACAGTTTAGCTCCTGTGTTAGCCTTTAGCTTGTGCTCTATCTCTCTCCTGTTTATCTTTCTTCTGCTCTTCTGTCCTTTTTCTGTCTAACAGTTAGGCTCCAGTGTCCACCACCACTACGGAAATAATCACAGAAATCGTTTTCAGCAGAGAAAAACACAGATCTCTCTGACGTGGTGTCATAGAGACTTAGATGTATTGTAAATCAGTCTGGTCCTGCTCCACCTGATCAGGACGCTAAGAAGTAGCATTTTGAAATAGCCCATAATCTGTAATATAGGTGCTGACAATCTCATTTTAAAGTGTGGATTAGGATCAGGCATATACCTAGAAGGGAGACTTTTCAAGATCAGTTTCAAACTCCTCACAGCCCTTTCAAATAGTTTTTCTGTAATTCAAAGTTATGTTTTCAGGCTTTCTTCATACAGGACAGCACAGTGGATAGAGAAGGAAACAGGGTGAGAGTCAGGAGCGACATGCAGGTACGGAACTACAGGTTGGCTTCATACCTGAGCTAACCGCTAAAAGGCACACAACCTTAAAGCTAGGCTCTACCAGCACCTCTTTACTGCACTTTATCTCTTTATTGGTGTAGCTGCAGCCTCTGTTTCTTCCTACCCTGCAGGTGAGGCTGCCTGACACACAAAAATGCACACCAACATTTCTGCTAAAAGTAGAGTTTTCTGGATTAAGACAGGGCTTAGTGACAGAGCTACTAGAGAGCCCCTTATGATTGACCGCAGTAATGATTTTAAAGCCCTTCCTTATTAAAACACATGGAACATAAGTCAAACAACAGAAAGTCAATCAAATCTTTATTGCCATAGATGTTCAGGAGAACCTGCTCTGTCATAGACTGCACAGATCTGACAGATCTTTGATGTTTGAGTTCAATGTGTGCTTTGGTTAGCAGAAGGGGTGTGACATTAGTTCTGCCAGCGAAATAGCTTCTGCACATGCTTTACCTCTACAAGCCCGATATGTTCAAACCCATTCTTATAATGCGAGGAATTGATGAGGAGTCAACTGTTCAAACAGATTTCATAGGCAGAAATTTGCTATCATTCTGCTTAGGCCTGTCACGATGACAAATTTTGCGCAACGATAATTTTCCAAAATATTATTGCAGATAAACAACATTATTGTCAATATTATTTTGATTTTTTTTTCTATTTTTTTTATTGATGTAATTATGATAAATGGGATAATAAAGTGAGTACACCATATCAAAAGCAAGAAACTTTAAATTCTTAAGAGTATTTAACTGTAATTAAAAGGTCAGGATCTTTTAAATAAAATAAATTAAACAAAAAATATAATAAATTTAACAAACAAGAAAGAGAAAAAAATACAATGAAAATGAAATGGACTCTCGTTTAGAAAAAAATACATGTCAATGAAAATAATTAATACTAATCAAAAACAATTAAACATGGACCCTGTCTCTAAAGAAAAATGAAACTCCAAAAAAAAAAAAAACAACAATAAAAACTATAGCCTAAATAAAAGGGAGTTTATACAGTTCCTGAATTGTTTGTAACATGTACTTTCTCCCAGTCAATCCGTACTGTCTGTCAAATATTTTTAACATTTCTGACTTTCAATCGTATTGAAGGGCTGCATTTCTTTGGCAATGTATCTGTCTTTGAGCGCCCACCATTTGGCGCTTTTATTTCTATTTACTTTGCCGACCAAAAGCCTCAGTAAGAGCGGATTGTCAAAGAACAAGGCTCCGCTGCACCTCCCCTTCTTCTTCTTCTTCGTCGCCACTATTTTCAAACAAATGCGACATATCAGCTCATTGGTGTTCATGAGCTCACACTTTGTTCATTCTGATAAAAAACAAAATATTCCCACACTGGGACTGTGGCAGGCGGCTTAAGAACCGTATCTTTCGTGCCATCACTCATATTAGCAGATGTGTTAGCAGCGTGTGTTTCCTCCTCACCCCTCAGGACGCTCGCTTCAGCTCTCTCCGTGTGTACGCGCGAGCAGCCCCGTCTTCACCCCAAAGATCGTGTTTTTGACAGATGCTCACTCTGCTATAAATCCACTAAATCTGCTATAGAACCTATGCACCCCGATGTTAGGAAAGATAGACGTAGTGAGCCATCTTCTCATTCAGCCTCTTTGGTCGAAAGAGAGGAGGAAAACAAACATGCATACACGTGTCAGTTTATCGAGGCTGGCAAACTTACCGAGGACGATTTTGTTTATCGTTCAGTTAATTGATTTATTGATTTATTGATTATCGTGACAGGCCTAATTCTGCTTTTGTGAGAGATCTCCAAGAAGGCCTGAGAGTGAAAAACACCATCTGATTAAAGAGAACTACTTCCCATAGCAGAAAGTGCAACAACTTTATTCAGTTTGCTGCTTGCCTTGCCAACATTAGCTCAATCAGCCAAACTGTTGACACTGTTTGTCCTGCAGACTCTTTAATCCCAAGTGAAATAAATTGTGCTTAAGTTTGACTTTTCCCTGTGAGTGTATTTTGCCTTATACTGATCGTCTAGCTGGCATTTTAATTCCTTTAAACTGCAAATAAGTGTCTTTTGGAACAAGCCTAGCTGTTAGTGTTTGATATATATTCTCTGGTATATTTCCTCATGGTTGAATTAACAGCTGTCTAAGTGACTAATATAAAGCCCAGCTGTCTGCAAAGAGTAAGATTGGACAGCATAAAGCATTCCATCATTTTGCACAGTTATCATTGCCTTACTGTCAACTTTTTCAACATGCTATGAATTGCAAAAAAAGACATTCCAGTTTGCAAGGAGATCAGATTTTCAAACAACTGAGAGCGACTCAACTTTTTCACACTTGAACTGCATCCAAGCAAGAAGCCATTTGTGAAATGGAAATCTTTTCCCCCTCTTCCGCTGCGTTGTATAATCTTCCCTTTCTCTATAGGGCTCCATCTGCGGCAGTGAAAAGGCCCCCAGTCTGTTCAATTGGACCCATTGTGTTCATATTTCCTGGTCACATCTGCCAAGCAAGCCTTGTCAGCTGCCATTTGGACCCATCCGATTACTTTCCAATTTGAGAGGAGATGAATAGATAGAATGAAACACAGATGGATTGAAAGGCTGGTTGGATCTTTTTAAAATGAAACATGTTATAAGGAACATGGCTGGGTGTGAATTATGGGTAAAGTGGTGCTTAAGCGGAGACTGTGTTTCACCAGTGAAATGTAAATTTTAGCGTCAAATGATGTGAAGTGAGGAAAACCAATTTGAAGTTTCTTTTCCTCCTCAGTGGCAGGCATGTTATCCTTCCCCCTGCAGCTAACAGATGATAAAAATGCAGTGTTTGGCTCTGACTGACTGACTGCTGACAGGTGAGTGTTGCCTGTCCTCACCATAAATCTGAGCATCGAGCTCCCGTATTGTAAACTGGGAGGTGGTCCTTGCATGTGCACAAGCCTCAGATTTATAGAGGTCAATGCACTCCGTCTCTGAGACACATGTTTGCTTTCACCGCGTCTTCATCATCAATCACAATACAACACCAAGGACGTCCTGTTTTCTGTGACATCTGCTATTTACCAGACTCAAATAGATTGACACTGCAGAGCTTTATTACTCCCTCCTCCTTTATAAGACGCATGTTAGATTACCTTCAAGGTACACCACTTTGTGTCAGCACTGATCTATACTCAAAAGGGAATATTCACTGAGGCCATCCTCGACAAATTCGATTTAGCCGTGTCCATGTTTTACACAATTCACCCAAGATGCACAATAAGAAAGTTGTTTCAGCTTTGGGGTAAGAATGTTTTTCCTTCACTGTGGCAAAGCTGACACAGACAAAACGAATGGGAAGATGTTAAAAGGACACAACCACTGCATTTGGAGGGATTCTGCTTCATTTGTTGACACCACAGAAATGCCGCTGCCGTCTTCTAAGTAAAACCCAAGTCAGATAACCCCAAATACATCTCTTTATGATGCTGACCACTTCTAGTAAAATTACCTCCATCCTCAGTGGTCCAGATCATGTGATTCTACCCTGTAGTATAATACCCTAGTGGGTGTTATGTTGTTCTATTTAGCTTCAATCAAAGGACTGTGTGTCTCCTCAAGCAATTATGGAAGCTTTGCATCAAAAAGAAAAAAAAATCTATGTAGTCACCAGAGTTTTCTGTACTGTTCAGGCCATGTTATGAGGTTTACTCTGATATATATTTTTTAATTTATAAAATTGCACATGTAAAGTCTTGTTTGTTTTTTTATTTTTTAATAAATTTGCAAATATTTAAAAATAAGGAAATTTTAAACATTTGCAAAAAAATACAAATGCAAAAATTAAAAAATGAAATTGAATAAATTTGTAAAAATAAAAAATGCAAAAAATTAAAATAAATGCAAAAATTAAAAATTGAAATGAAATACATTTGCAAAATTTCCAGAAAAATTCAAATATTAAAAAAAATTTTTTAGAACGTTGCAAAATGTTTCAAAAATGTTGAAATGGTAGGAGATATGCAAAAATTTGATGAAGATGATGATGATGATGATAGCTTCATTCATCATTGCACATGTTTCAGAGCAACAAAAGTTACATCCCATCTAAGAAAAAACAGTGACAGACAGGGGGAAGAACAAGAGCGGAAGAACTGGGGGGGCAGCAGCATGCGCAGTGTCCCTACTTACGCAGGGTTGTCACAAGACGCGCCGCGCACAGCAGTTTCGGACCGGCGCCGGGGTTAACCGATGTAACTGTTCACACAGCACGGCTCGCGCTCTGGAGCACCTCCGCTCCGCTTCTCTCTATTTTTTCAGCAAGCCGCGCGCGCCGCAAGCACCGGTTGTAAAGTTTGGACAGAGCAGACGGACACGTCCGATCACTGCCGAGCTGAGTTGATGTCTGATCGGCGCGTCGGAGCGCAGCAGAAAACGTTGCATGTGTGAACAGCCAAGTGCCATGCGCACGCGGCGCTTCCTGTGTGAACTTGGTGTTAGGTGAGAAAAGGGAATACAAGAGGAGGGTTGAGGAGAAAAAAAGAGCCAGTTCCAGATTATGCTCTCTAAAACGAGGGCATAGTTTGAGATTTAAAAGAAAATAAACACCACAGCATATAAGCACATGAACACCAAACAAAAAAAAAACTCAAGGACCTGCACATATGTCACTGCACAGACACCAAGGGGCGCAATTACAGCCTTACTTGGGCGTGTGCGCATCAACCCTCAGCAGCAAACAATTTTTCAAACAATTTTAGATTTTCAAAATTGCTTATCACTTGTCTTGCTACATATCATACATGCATTTTAAGATGGCACATCTGCCTGAGTTTAGCTGCAGGTGCATGGAAAATTTGGGGGTATTTTTAGAGGTGAGGTAGAGCGGCTTTATTGACAGATGTGATGCATATTTAGTTCAACAAAGTGTTAATGATCTTATTTAGTGTCAATGTCTTTAATCATCAATACCCTCTGTAAGAAAAATGAAAAAATCTTCATCTCAATATTTTTAAAGCTACAAGGAGCCACTGCAAAGGAGTCTAAGAGTCGCATGAGGCTCCAGAGCTGCAGGTTGTAGACCCCTGCACCAAACAATTCTGAGACCGGTCAGGTCTTCTCTACTGCAAAGGAAATCGTAACTCTTTTGAGGAGATTGAGCAGCATGTTCCAGCAAAGGCTCTGTTGGTTTGTTAGTGAGGCTTCATTGTTGACAGAGCTGAAGATCCATGTTAAAAAACGGCCTCAGTTGTGTATTCCTTTCATGGTACATACTTGTCAGACATTGTTTTTAGTACGTTTGGTTTAATTGTTTGGGGGTTTTGGGGTTGTTCTTTTTTTTTTACACAACTACATAATTGTATGCTAGAATATCTATTTCATATATCTGCTTCTCCCCCTGCTGGCTTGATCTAAATCCACGAGTCTATATTACTGCACCACATCCCCCAATAACAGCACTGTAAGTGTTACATTATTTTCACTCCCCTCCCTCCTTGTCATTACATTGCATGAGGTTCCTCTCACACACCTTGTGCCTTGTGTAGCTGAATGTTGTAAATTCACTTACACTTATGTGAAACATTAAATTTTCTCTACATTATACAACACAGCTCCCCAGTTGCAGCGAGCCCTGAGCAGGTTCATTATCATGAATGTTAATCAGTCCTCAGAGATGCAAATCAGAGACATGAACGTGAATAAGATCACTACAAAACACAGCATTAGAAAGTTAAAAAAAAGGAAATGTAATAAAAGCTCTGCAGTTTGCTTTGTTTTCTATCACCCTGGGACCTTGGATTTTGTTGCCTGTTTTTTTTTACCTTTTAAAAAGCTTTGGATGAGTGCTGATGGATTTTACCTTACGGTTAGCTCATACTGCTTGTAAAGGGGATGTAGGTTGTGTTCGTAACAACACCAATGCATCTGATAAGCCAGGAAAGAAAATGCATGACAATTTCTTTACACTACACCTGCAAGAGGATACAAGAGTCAGAATGTGATTTAAAATGAGATGAAAACGATAAAAAAAAGAATGTTGTTCATGATTTTTTTTTTTTTCCAATAGGGTTGCAATAATGTATCCCTAGCGACCAAATGCATTTGTGCATGGAGGCATGGTCAAGAAGGCCCTCCTGAATTTATTTTACTAGTCCAGTAAGTGTGCTATGATCTGTGCTATCACAATCAAAACATTAATTCGACATCTTCCATGAAAAAACATAAATTATGAATCAGAATGATCAGGATATCGATATCATCCGTCAAGCGCAGGTAACTGTTGTTATTAGCTAAAATAAAATCCACATCTAGCTTTTCCTGTTACAGCTGAATGATCTGAAAAGAGCAGCAGAGGTGTTTTGTTCTTACTGTTGTTTTGAAGCACTCATGAGAAAAAGGAGAAAACAGTTCCTCCTCTTTATTTACTTTAGAGCTCCAGATGAATGATTTAGTGCCTTGGCAGAGAGAACATCTTATAAGCAGTTTTTTTCTAAGAACTTCCACGTAGTTGATGTGTGTGCTGCTGTGTTTAAGCCTCGCGAGCTTGTGCGTGCTTGTCGTGAAAACTGCTTGGCTCTCGTACTTCCATTTGGCACGACTTAAAAAGACTTTGGGACACGCAGGGTTCATCAATAACCATTGGCCTCATGAAAAGTTAATTCATTCGGGGCTTTAGAACAGACACTATTTTCCCCTTAGGAGACATGTTGATGTAAGACATCCTCTGAAATCATCCTCTCATGCTCGCTTTATCACTGCTGGAATTCAGAAAAATAGAGACAGAGAGAAAAATGTCCCTAAATTACAGTCTAGACAAGACGTGAACATCTATATGATGAGGTAATGGTTCTTTCATTTGGGTTTTTCAGTCAGAATCTCATCGATAACTGAGCACAGAGCTTGTACTTTTATGTTGTTTCCCTCTGCTCTGTGTTCAGTCCTGTGTTTCAGCCTTTTGAATCAGACAATTATTAATCAAAAGGTTTATTGGTGGGGTTTCCATGTTCGTCCAGAGCGTTTCAGGCTGGGTTTATATATCAAATCTATCATTTTGTTCATCATTCCTGTTCATCTATTGATGATAAAGGTGGAAACTTAAATAAATAAATTCACATAATGATGGATGCCATGTCCTCTGAAATGTGATGCTCTTGCCAGTTTATCCTTATTAGCATACAAAAATGCCTCTCTAATGCCATCATAAAGGCATGGCCTGGTGCTCTGTGTACACGCACAAATCATATAGGAAAGTAATATAAGCAATAAAGAAGAAAGCCATCAGATATAAACATAGTAAAATCTCATGTAATTGCACACCGTCTCAAAACCGTAAAAGATGCTTGAATGGTTCTGAAATGGTGCAAGAAAAACGTCCACTGTAAAAAATTCAATCATGTGACATATGGCCTCAATACATGAACCAAGATGGCTTATTAGTGTTATAGTGTTAAAGCCAAGTGCCTTGAACTTGTAACACTAATTATTTGGCCAATGATGTTGGATCAGATATGATTTAAATGTGTGTTTGTTTGTTTTTTATTCTATTTTTTTATTTTTATTTTTTTAATCAAGTGTTAAGTAAATATTCAAAATCAAGTATTAAGATTAGCAAAGCTTAGCTAAGCTGAGCTAAGCTAAGCTTAGCTGATAAGCTGATAAAGATAGAATAAAGTAGGATAAGTTGAAGCAAACTATCAATTTAACATTTTAACAATAGGTAAGTGTAATGGGCCAGATCAGACTGCAGATATATACACATCAACATATATATTAGGTGTAGGGTGTATTGTACCAGTAAGTCCAAAGACTGAATTATTTAAGTGAAAGTTAGCAACTTTTACATCACATATTTAACAGGGATGTTCTTCAAACTCTCAGATATTAATAATGTAATCGAAAGTGTGGAATCAAAGTAAATCTTCTCTCTGTAAATGGTAAGTTTTCATTGTTTTATCAGTGCCTGGTTGTAAAATGGTATTCCCACCAGAAGGTGGCTGTAACACATCTAAAAAGCTGTTTGCCCTGCACATTAGACTGTCTGAGAAGAAGAATTCTACCTGCATTAAAAAGCTGTAAATGAAGAAAACTTTAGCAATGATAGCTGGAATTATGTGTGCTGTGAGACTCAGAAACTTGCAGAGACTGAGCATAAAACAAGCAAGGGGTCAAAGAAACACCAGCACAGATGTCAAGACCAAGCAGCAACCTATATGAGGAAATGTGGAAGTGCAAAAACTTGCAGTTGGTGGAGTGTCTGCTGTAGGGATGGGTACCTTTCACATTTGAAACGATACGGTACCGATGCCTGGTACCTGGCATTTGGTACCGGTACTCAACACTACCAATTTTGGGTACTTTTTTGTGTTTATGTGGTAAAAAATATCAATTTGTTTAATGATAAAATATATTTAAAAAATCAATTTAACAAATTTATTCTTCAATATATAACCTTGCAATGCTGTGTTCATGTCCAGCATGGAAAGTTGCCTACTCTTCCACTCCCTCACAGTCGCAAGGATGTGTTGAGGTACCTAAACACGGTTCCTTTTGGTTTTATGTTAATCAGTACCTGGTACTTTTTAAGGAATTTGGTTGGTACCTACAAAAGTATCTGATTCTGTACCCATCCCGAGTCTGCTGGAAACTGCCTGGAAGAACTGGAAATCACATATACAACATCACAAAAAGGCGTTTTCACAGCAGAGAGAAACTCTGCAGTTTAGAGGGTACTGAGATAATGGACTTAACCAATCAGAGGCTCAGTTCAGGGGATTGACAGGCGATCACCCAGTAGCTGTTAGTGTGGAGACTGAAAGCCAGCCTCATTTCTAACATGGGACCTGCTTATGATTTGCTTCAAAACTTAGTGTCAGGAACAGACAGGTGATGCCATGGAGACTACATCCCTTCATTATACAATCTATGATTCAGACACACTGCCAGTGCCCTCTGCCAGTTCAATGTAAGACCAAGTAGCTGGTCTCATCAAGAGACACATCTGGCAGGACGTCAAAGCTCACAGTAAAAGTGTGTTTTTCTATATCAAGGTTACAAAGTGCTTTACAAAATGAAAATGAAAATAGTAGAAAACCAAAAGAGACATGTGAGACGGATGAGATTAAAACAGCAAAAATAACAGAAGAGGATCAAACAATTCTAAAACCACCAGATAAAAGGAAACAAACATCAGAAAAAAAAGACTGAAAAAGTAAAAAGATTATAACTCCTGCTTTTGATAATACCTGAGAAAGACTAAAAGAAGCATTTTCTGTTCACAGCACACTCAGAAAACATTTCCTGAAAAAGCACACTGATGTGGTTTTAAAAGAGATTCAAAAGAGATTCAAAAGAGGGCAAAACTTTGTAAATAGGATTCTGAGAAGACCCGTTTCTTTATCCTCTTAGAGATTCACACTTCAAGGTTACAAACATAGATATCCAAACCATGACAAGTGTCTTAATTGCAAATGTTATGTCTGTTTGTTGACTGCATGCCAAAATGACATTGCATTGATGAAATAGTCCAAGTTAATAACTTGGTTTCACCATTATTTTAGTTTGTTAGCATGGCTGAATTTAACAGGAATACTTATGTAGTGAGTCAGGTTATGAAGAATGAGAAAAATGCCATCAGTTGAAAGCACGGTGTCCGATAACTGGCTGTTTGTGTGTGTAGCAGTCAAAGGAGCCAGTTTAGAGAGTGAATTTAAATTCCTGAGCCTGTAGTCTCAATCACCTTCGATCTATTAAAAGCCCAGAGACCCTTACAAGAAGACTATCGGCTGTGACTCAACTTAAAAGGTTCACAGAAGGAGATGCAGGGCCCTTATTTGCAGCTTTCTGGCTCAAGTAGTTGAGTGCAGGTTAATTCATTCTCCTATGCTAATCTTTTTTTAAATGGCTGCCCACTATCTGTGGAGCATCACCCAGTTAACAGCAGCAGGAAGCAATTTGTACACTGCATTACTGTCTGCACCGAGGGAAGGGTTTAAATTCTGCAGGCCCGGATGCATGGATTTTTCTATAAGTGTTGTGAAACACCCAGAGGCAACTCATGTAAAATGCACAAAGGCCACATCATTTTTTTCCAGGTAGGACGGCACTGAATAAAACATCAATAAATATGATGATCAGGAGGCAGGAATACATTGTTGCCTGTTCGGTCAAGGAAGTTTAGAATTACAGAAAAACAAAGACCTTGGGTGAACCGCAGAAAGTTTGATTTAGGTTATTTGATATTATCCCCCTGAGGTGTGCTTCTCCTGAAAGCCTGAATTTTTAGATAGCAAGCTGGTGGGTCGCTAATTTACCCACAACATCCTGGGAGCATACAAATTAAGCTGCGAGGGAGAAAACACTATTCTCTGAACACAAGACAGCAAAATTACTGTGTTGCACATGTTGAGTTGAATACAAAATTTGCTTTTGTGTCATTTTTTTTCAGCTTTCAAACACAAAGTTGTGGAAATTTGAGTCGTGACAGGCAGGGGAATTAGTTCCTCCTCTCCGGTGATATCAGACCAGAGAGGAGAGAGAAACTCTTCACACGCAAATCTGTTGTTACACTTGACTCCCATCAGCCACTTATCTCGGACTAATATGACCTACAAGCAGGTTGGGCTTGACTCAGCTGCCTATCACATTGCTTCATTGCATATTTAACACCCAGGCTGACATGTTTTTGCTACCCCTGCACTTTGTTGGTGTTCAGCCCCACTCCTCCTCTGTTTACTTGCCCTGTTGTGGCCTATCAGAGCTCTGGGCTGATCTCAAAAGCCCTGCAGTTAATGATGCTGCCACTTGTGAGTGTGGATTCAGGCAAGTGAGCCGATGCCAAATTTACATCAGGCCTCCCAAACATGTTAAATAAATGCATGAGCCTTGCCTCCTCGGCGTCAGGTGTCAGCTGAATTGCTTGTGCAGGTTCACTCGGGGGGTACATCAGTGTCTTAATGACCACTGAAGAGTATCCCATCAAAGGTTGCATCATGTACAAACCTGTCCTCAACTCTGCCCGAGAAATAAAGTATAGCAGAGCTGTCAACAAACTTTCCTTCTATACCTTCCCTGAAGCAATCACTCACTCCTATATTGATATGCTTGTCCACGGTGGATTTGGGTGATTGCTGGGTTGAAAGCTGCACATTCCATATTCTGTCTCATATGAGAAAGTGACACTCCAATCCTCTGATCTTGGCAGTTTAAATTCAGACCATGATGCCATCCCTCAGACCACAAGGGAAATTAATAAATGATTAAAGTCTAGAGGAGTCGAGGGAAAGAATGGTAAAGAGGAATAATGGTGTATTGCTGTGTGATGCTATCTGACTGCACTCAGGGTTATGTCTCTTTCTACTAGTGTATGCTCAGACGAGGCTGTGCCTGCGAGCTGTTTTGTTGACAGGTGTCCTATGTGATAAAAGGACACTTTTAAGGAGCATGATGACATTATAAAGCGCTCTTAAGTCACTTTCAAACCTTGGAAGCGTAGAGGAAAGGAGTTCTGAGCTCAGGTAGTGCATTTTCTTCCAAAGTTAACTTTATTTCCACAGGTTATGCAGTCTGTGAGAGCTCAGGATTTTGATAAGAGATGCACAGAAATTCAGCTGTGAGTCTGCGTGGGAGGAATTGAGTTGGTATTGTGGAGGAAAATAATGCTCAGACAGGTACAAGGGTGGTAAACACAGCAAGAACAAAGAAAAACAGTACAGCTTTTTCTTCTTTAAAACCAGAGAAGAAGCATATGCAGAGTTATAAATATTTACCCAAAAACTGAACCATTATACCACAGCCAGCTTTCATTAGAGCTTCCCTTTTATCAAAGGAGCCTTTTGTGCATACTGTAGCAAAGACAAAACACAGACAATTGGGGTTATTGTTCTGTGAATCATGTTGTTGTGTTTGTTTTTGTTTGTTCCTGCCCTCTTGTTTGCACAGGATTTTTAATCAAAAACCAACAGAGTTAAGTTGTTTTGCAGTTTGCTCACCAACTTCTGAACACTTTCAACATATCTGACCTGCTATTACCCTCCTGCTTGTGTTGTTCAAAGTGTCCCAGCGTTTTTCCCCAAAACGTTTAACTTATGAACCGTGAACAAGCCAAGACCTCACAGTTCCCAGACTAATTGTCGGCAGTTATAACAGTATTTGATGACCACTTCGCTGCCTTTAGACATTTGCAGGTTGCGCATCTTCTTTGGGCTTGATAGCAAAATTATAAACTCAGGTCCAGTTTACACGTCAACATTTTATCCAAAAAGGCTAAAGCGCAATGAAAAAAATCTGTGGGACTGAAAACGCTGTAGTAAGCATGCTAGGCCTGTGGTTGGTGCTACAACTGTCTCGCCCAGAAGCAGCTTTTGGTAGATCTCAACCTAAGTATGGTTGAGCCGATAATCTGGTGTATTGGTAAATGCTAAGATCAGAGTTGGAGCAACAGATGCAAATTTTGTATAACAGACAGTCAGCAGATTCAGCATATTGAGCAGCACAAGCACAACACGGTAGTTCGCGATGATCGTAACGATACTGTTGGACTGTTGTATGCGCTTGCGACTCCTCTCTCCACCAACTTCAATTGCCGCTGCATGGCTCCTGACCAAGTCTAGTCAGACAACTCACATCACACCAATCTTAGCTTCCTTGCATTGACTTCCAGTCAAATAAAGAATTAGTTTCAAGGTTCTTGTCCTTGTGGACAGAGCTCTCCATGGTCAGGCCCCTGATTATATTGCTGACCTGCTTCAGCCCTACCTCACCAGTAGGTCACTCAGGTCTTCTGACCAGGGCTTGCTGGTTGTCCCTCGAGCCTGTCTAAAGACCAAAGGAGACCGTGCCTTTGAAGCGGTAGGTCCTACTTTGTGGAACAGTCTCCCTGGAAATATTTGTTCAGCTGCGTCTGTTGTCACTTTGAAAAAACTTTTAAAGATATATTTATTTATGCAGGCCTTCTACAAATTAGTTTGATTTCTTAATTGTTTGTATTCCTTTTTGTGTGACTACATTTTAATGGGGTTTTTGTGTGTGTTGTTATGATCTTATCCTATAATTTCATTTTTTTTTTTTTTTGTGACTCCATTATATGAAAGGTGCTATACTAAATAAAATTGACTTTACCGACACAACAACGGTGTCGGAAGCGTTTCAGAAAAAATCCACTCTGGAGGCCGTTTTCAAAAGTTTGTGTTTTAGGCCGGCTAACGCTGTTTCTGCGTGGCCCAAACACAACTATACATTTAGCATTTTACTCTAAAAGCATTGTTGTATAAACAGCCCCCAATTTTTCCTTTATACCTGTCACATGTTGATGTGTATGTGCTAAGCTAAGCTAGGCTATGCTAAGAAAAAAATCCCATATTGAAGGTTATTGATAAAAAACTTAAGTCAGACATAATGAGGGGGGAGTGATTGAAGATATTTGACAGCATTTTCCCTTAAAGTCTGAAACCTAAACCAGGACCACATTCAGAACTCCTTCACTGGCATGCAGTGCTGTTTGAACTTTAAAACAGACACACAGCACTTCATTTAACTAGAATTAAAGCATTTGTCTTGATCATAGACTGTATTACTAATGAATGTTGTCTCCACGTCTGTCAGATACAGTTTTTGAAGCAAACCAGCTGGTGTGGCCACATTGGAAGTGACACGGGCCTTGAGTCGCACTAACAGCTATAGGGCGCTCAAGTGTAGGGAGTGTAGTCTAGAGCAGCTTTTTTGTCTTGGTGTGTTTGTGACTTCTGGTACTTCTAGAGCCAGCCTCAAGTGGACACTCGAGAAACAGCAGATTTGAGCACTTCAGCATTGTCTCATACTTTCAGATCTGAAGATGCCTTGTTGATGCTTGTTTCTGATCTTTGTTTAATGTTGTTTTGATGCCAGACTCCCTGTCCCAATCTCTATCTACCCTGTGCTAGACACTCTGTGCAGCAGCATTCAGCAATAATAAAAGTCTGGCATATCTGCTGTGGCGGTCTCTGGATTGCTGGAGCTGAGACAGAGCAGAAATAGAACAAGGCATGACCTCAAGTTGACTAGAATTGAAGCTTATGAGCTCAAGTGCTTGGTGTAGCAGAGATAGACAGAAAGCAGACCTGGTGGAGGTTAATTCTTATTCTAAAGATCTAAATCAATGCATTTTAAACAGAGAAGCGCGTTGTAATAAAGCCACAAAACCTTAATGATTTGAATCTGAGTCACCATAGAAAAATCTTAGTCAATTTGAGTTGTCCTGATTAACACAGTCATAATCCAAGTAAAATCTCGAAAAAAAAACAAACAAAAAAGAAACTCATATATTGGCATCTAAGGCATCAATTAAAGACAAGTAAAATGTGCGTGCAAATATTTTTGGAGCATGTGTGGAACTTTGAGCAGGTTCTTCACTTTGTGTAGAAAACCAGAGAACCCCCCCCCATCTTCCAAATCTGAGTTCCAGCCATACTTCTGAATATCACAACTTGGATCACAGTTGAGTCAAAGTCATGGATTAGAGTACCACAAAACTGACATGTCATCATGAAGTTCAATACCTGAAGAACCCTGTAACTTTGTCACAGGTTGTTTACGTCCTACTTCTAAGTTTAGTTTTTAAACAAGCTACTTATTCATGCTTGTTTGAGGTTTTCTTTTCTTTTATACCTTATCTATTGTGTTGTACGGCTTTTAAGAGATAATAAAGCAGGAATTTCTTGTCTCAGCAGTCTGAGTTGGAAGGCTTAGAAGCTTTTATCATGAGGAAAGGCCTTGATCATGCTTTCACTGGCATAAATGGATCAATAATGCTATTTACTCGTCAGGCTCATCCATTAGCTACTACTGCACTAAAAAAAGACCCCGAGAAGAAACTGTATATTGTGCAAATACTCAAAAGAAATGCTAATGGCTCAGTGCCAGAGGTTGCATTACCACCACCCATCTCGTAATGACTATACACAGGTAGTATGTATTCTTCTTAAATAAGCTCTTTTAGTTTGACTGAGAAGTTACATTTATTGCCACCATGTTCTTCCAAATTCAGAGTAAACAGTTCCCCTAACTCAACAGTGTGAAAGTGAGAGATCTCACTGCAGGTCTAATGATTTGTTTTTAGGAAGTTGTTCGAGAGGTCTGGCTGAAAATGATGACCTGAGCCCGCTGACTGACGGAAAATGAGATGTGACACCACAGATGAGCTGTGCCTCACTTCAAAACGGCAGCGAGTCCTCTGGGAGGGCTGGATTTTTTGATGTAAGGGCCGGCACACTTCACAGCTCGAAAAGCCTTTTATCAGTCACTCAGGCTGCCTTTGAGATCAGGGGCATTTTGTGTAGGTTCTTTCAGGCCTGAAACACTCTGGAAGTTAGCATGAAGTACTGTCCTCTGGAAGAGAGTGCTCACCATAGCGCAGACCGCAGACACACCAGTGCCATTCACTAGAGGCACCACCCGTGAGAGCATTTCATTACGACCCACTTTGAACCTTTCGTGCTATGAAACTGCCTGTGGATAATGCCTCGGTCTCTCTCTTCTAAATATATATAAGGGTGTTCGTGTACACTGAGCTGTGTCCTTTGTGCAAAACACGCAGGTCGGCTTTAATCTGTAAAGCACTTCAAACCTAACCCCAGCTAAATAGAAGGGCACAATAACCTCTACAGATAGACTCTGGAGTTTGCTATCAATGGCAGTTAGGCATGGGCATTGATAAGATTTTATTGATACCAATGCCCTTATCGATTCTGCTTATCGATCCGATTCTTAAGTGATTTCCTTATCATTTCCCTAATCAATTCTTTCTGTGAATTTTCTCTGTACTAAGAGTAGTTTACAGGTTTTCTGGGTCAACGACATTAAATTGAGTATATAAGTGAATTAATATGTAAATGGTCTCTGGATCTGGATATCTCTGGGCATAAATATACAGAAATAAGTAAAAACTCCACTGCATGCATGTGACAATGGTGTACTGTTTTGTAACACATTATTGACTCAAGCAGGCCATCTAGTGTCTCAAAGTGGTTATAGCAACATTCTATGTTGTTTGGAACCTTGCCGTAGTTATGAGGCCAGCTGTGGGCCAGGGCGTAACGTCTTTTTCATTTGCCTGTGAGTATTTTGACATTTGGAGTTTTCAATACTGTTTACAAAGACTAACTGTGATATGCTTCTGTGAGGAAAGTTGAAATTCTATTCTGAAGCCGAAGTTATACCGATGTATGCTAACTACTGGCAAATCAATACAGTTTCCCTTAAACGTTAAAATCAGGCTAGCACTATTTTGTTTACATCAGTTTTTGGTAAATGAGGAAATTTACGCAGTGCTGAATAGGGATGGGTACCTTTCACATTTGAAACGAGACAGTACCAATTCCCGGTACCTGGCAATCAGTACCGGTACTCAACAGTACCAATTTTCAGTACTTTTTTGTGTTAATGTGGTAAAAAATATCAATTTGTTTGATAATAAAACTTTTTTTTTTTCATAAAACACATTTATTCTTTACTATATATCCTTGCAATGCTGTGTCTATGTCCAGCATGGAAGATCGCCTACTCTTTCACTACCTCACAGTCACAAGGATGCATTGAGGTACCTAAACATGGTACCCTTCAATTTTACGTGAATCGGTGCCAGGTACTTTTGACAGAATTCGGTCAGTACCTATAAAAGTACCTAATTTGGTACCCATCCCTAGTGTTGAATATACTGAACATGAATCTCCTGTGAGAGAGTAATGTTCATTTCTATGTGTGTTCAGTTCTTCAGTTAAACTTCCAGCTGAAAATCCTGAATCAGAGTTTTCATGGTAAACTATTATCTGACTGCTAAGCTGAGATAGCTGCGGCAGACCAGTCAACGTAAGGTCTGGCTGCTCTGGCATAGTGTAAAGAATCAATAAGGGAATCGTTAAGCACAAAGACTAACGATATCCATGGATTGAAACATTTCTTATTGACTCTCAAAAGGAACCAGCTTTTGATTCCCATCCGGAATGGTGAACCGTCTCCATTCAGGAGATCTTTTTCTAAAGACCAAAAAAAAAAGATAGATAGAAGATAGAAATCTGACTTCATGTTCATTGAAAAAAAATCAATTTATTCGTTACAGAGAACAGCAATTTATGTCATGCCATAGACAGTATGAGCTACACACCAAAGTGTCCAGAATGTTGAGCTGAGTTAAACTTATATCATTCCCACACTTGACCTGAATAGTTTCAGGTATTTTAATTGAAAACATTTGATGTATTTCATGACATTGGATAAAATGGAGCCAGCTGCAGAGAAGCTGTTTGCAGTCTGTGTGCTGCTTTCATCTCTCTGCACTCTCTGTCTCTGCTGAACAAACAGAACAGGATTACCTTAATTCAAGGAATTCAACTCAAGGTTATACCAGACAGAAAGAAAAAAAGCTGGACTGAAAGGGTCCAGGTCTAACAGCATCAAAAATGACCTCCTATCATTATCTTTCACTGATATCTCTAATTGAGCAGGGTCACTAGAGTGAGCCAGGGAACCAGAATTATTTTAGCCAAAGTTATAAAAGAAACATAAACCAGACATCAGTTCTGACTGACTCAGTCAGTGACACTGAATTTGAATTGGAGAGGAGTTAAGCTCTCTGTGACCTGGTGATCTCTTATTCATACATGGTGCAGTTCAGAGCAAAGCTGATGTTGAACTTCAAATAACTTCTTTCTCCTGAACAGGAATCCCTTAGAGAAGGACTGATAGGTTAATCACGCGAGCATTGATGATAGGGACAACCACTTCAAGCCAAAACACGATTTGGTAGTCACTCTGATTTCTATTCAGCGATTAATCAAGCTATAGAACTGCTAATGTTTTTTGAAAGGGTCTTGAGAAAACGTTTGTCGGCTTTGGCGCTATAAATACGGATTGCAGTACAGGGGGACCATGCCTTTGATTTTACCATCTTTACATACACTGCATTAGTGTAACACCAAGTGAGAGTCTGCTGCTTCATCCCTGGTATCCAATGCATCCTTTGATCCAAAACACTGAGAACCAAGATTAATTTCTCTACACATGGTTCCCATCAGCATGCTTGATCTGTGGGTTACAGTCATAAACATACACTTGTTTAAGAGCATAGGTCAACTAAGTATTAAATGTGCCAGTACGATAACTAGGTCTGGGTACAAATTCAAAGGACATGCTGTGTCCTGGTTAACAACAATTGTATTATTATATGATTATATGATTTTACCAAGCTGTGGTCCTTGATTTTCATTGGTCAAAACCATCAAAGGTAATGGTTATAATGATTACAATGGTGAATCTTGGCGGAAAAGTGATTTTCGTGACAATCTGCAAAGTCTCACACAGATCAACCCTGGCTGTTGACAGAGACAAAAATCTAAGTTTCTAAGTTGATAAACACTCTGGCTAAAAGGTCAGTTTCTGCCTGAGGCTGGTCTTCAGAGTCAGTAAACAATGCCAAAAAAACAATGTTTTCCTCTCTTTTTATGGAAAGTTTCAAACATTACTTGACATGAGCAGGACAAACAAAATAAAACTGGGGAACTTCTGTCATTTATGGTCTGAGGTGGGTTGGCCTTAAAAAGAGAGCTTATTAAGGACAGATGTGTTTTACCTTTTCCTGTGGAAGTCTCTTTCCTAAAGTTCCTGTTCAATGGTAGCATGAGACACTAGCCACATTTACATGGACCTAAATATTCTGCTTGCATTTGGTTTATTTGCTCAAACAGAAAGAATTTAACCTTTGTATTCACCTCATTCAGAAAGACAAGTGCCAATCTGAATGGATATTCGACCAGTTTCACAGGGGTGGAATATTCCTTTCCCCAAACTGATTGAGGTATCATGTATCCACTCAAAAAAAATTGTCAGGGTGCGTTCTTTCAGCACATGCTCAGATATGACATAAGACTCAACTACAGACGTTCCTCAACTTTAAAAATGGCGGCGAGCCATCAGCACTGGACTGCTGCGGAAAGTTTGATTTTGATCCAAACTTTAAAAGAAATGAACATAATTTCAAGACTGGACAGACGACAAACTCGCAATGCGTAGTATTGCAACACAGTGATAAACAAACTGTCGTCCTCTAGCTTTGATGAATCTTGTGATGTTTACGTTTTTCTGCACATGCCCCATTGACTATTCTGTTTGATTACAGCGGCACATGTAGACCAGAGATTGGAATATTCCTTGCCATGTATACTAGTGTTTTTGGAAAAGTCATTTGGAAAAATTCCATTCAGAAAGACGAAAAACTCCTTATGTAACCGTGGCTAATGTTACCATTAAATGTTACCATTAATGCAAGCTATAACAAATACCTAGACTAATGTTTTAACTACAAGTTATTGTAGACATGATAGTGGAATTAGTAACTCATGACTCTAAAGGATTATTCTTTGAAATCTTTTTTCCTTTGGTAAATCTGTTAAAGTCTTTGGTTGTTAACAGGGTTAAGAGTGGAACTAAAGAAAGTGAGTCAGTACATTTGCATGTACGCAGAAGTCTTACTATGGTCATAGCTCGATCTTAAAGTCACAGAGGGGGATCTAGTCTTGACAGTGTATACGTGCAGAAAAGAGAATTGTGAAGAGAATTGGACTCCTTGCTCAGAACCTCTGACTCCATTTCGCATTGTCTAGGTGTGTCAATCAAGCTTTGCTTTGTCCGATTTCAGTTAGAATCCGTTAACATGCATTTCAATAGTCCGATCTTGCGCTGACTATGCTCAAAGTCTTATTTCTGAAGCTGCATGTAGACATGCAGGGTGAGTGGATATGCAAATGAGAATTTATACTGGGTGAAACAGAGCCTGAGGGGAAGTGCAGGGGTGTTAACCACTTGCTTACTTTATAATAACCTTTATTTAACCCGACCAACATGTATAACAAAATCTATTCTTCTCTAACAGAACAGTACACTGTAATATACAGAATGGAATCTTGGACTAGCAGGAATACAGTGAGGGTGTAAAATGAGCTGTCTTGGTAACAGATTAAGAGCCCACAGAAAGACTTCACCACTCCATGGCAAAGATTCTACAAGTTCCAAGAACTCAGCTTTTTGAATACATTTTCAAAAGTCTCCACAATGGCTTTAAGAACTCTTTTACATATTGCTGAAATCTGCCTTTCTTCCGTATGTTCAAAGCTCTGTGAATTTGAAACTCATGAAATCTCTCTGCAATTTGGTATTTTATATGGTTCAAGTGCAGCCTCTGAGAGAGGATGGCTTTGATAGACAGACAGATAGCCTGCTTGGCCAGAAGTCATAAAATATTCATCCACTCTTTAATATGAATTTCAAATTTCTAGAAAAAATAGAGACATAAGTCATTCCAGCACACTGTGGGGAGAACAGGAGCTCCGGCTTATTGGAGGAATAGTAATGCCTCTTTCATGGCTAAGAGTGTCGGCTCAACATAGTTTTCAAAGGTGAGATATGATAGCACTCTAAAGAGACCTGTATAAAAGTTATGGTGTGATAAAGCATTGCCTGGCACAGTAAAACTAAAGAAAATATGATTACCCTTGGAGCCTGGCTGTGCTGTAGATCTTCTTGCCCTCTACCTTGCTATGCTAACTCCTTTTTCTTCTGTTTAACAGTGAGATAAATTGAAACGTATGAATGAAAAAATATGACTTTGATTTCAGACACCACTACCTTTTAAGACAAATTTCAGTGTCCTACCATCCCTGACATATTTTTTATCTGGATGTCACACATAAATTGATTAGAATGCCCTATTTCTACCTGATGAGTCATGTTTTTGATTCATAACCCTGCTGTAATCCAATCATTTTTAAGCAGAAGTGGAGTCCACATTTATCACTATGGCAACAAAAAGAGAGGAAATGATAGCGATCTTATCAGGAGTGGAGTCTGCTCAAAGTCGGGTCTCTGTTTATTGAAACGACAAATTAGATTTAAAGCTTTGGGAATGATATAAATTCAATCATCTTAACAGGATCATGCTAAAAGTGGACACATGGAAAAAAAAAAAACCACTTATTTTTGACAGTGGAACTGTTTCGGAACTATAGATATGAGTACTGGGAGCTTGAGTGAGTGCTTACATCTGCAGAGGAAAAGACAGGTCATATATTTTGGCAGATTAGTCCACTAAATTAATGTGTTTCAGCCTCATGAATCACGTCAAAGTCAACATCACGAGTAAGATTGTGAAATTGTGATGTACTTTTCCTTGCTATTCATGATAAATTAGTCTAAAGATGCGACAATACCAATCCTGACATCGGGTATCGGTGGGATCTAGGCAACCAGCTCTATGCCTTTTCCTGCCAATGCCCTTGGCGACTTGATTTGAAATAACCTCTGAAGCTCTTTCTTTTTTTTTTTCTTTTTTTTTTTTTTTGTTGCTGCATTACCAGTCTGCAGAGTACAAAAGTTTAACATTTAATACTTGTTTTTTGTACATTCTGAAACGTTGTTTTGACCAAAATGCTGGGAAATATTTGAATGTTTTATAGTTAAATTAAATATTAACTTTAGTAACTCCATCTAATCATTTGTTTTGCCTTTGATCCAAAACATTACAGTTCTTCAGTTTCATTTAGCTGACAATTTTGTCTAAAGCAACGCGCAACACAAGTAAGTATTTAGACAAAAGTAAGACACAGACTGTAATCGCTGCTGACGAGGAAAAAGGCGCTAACAGGGAGAGACCGTACCAAATTCAAAGGCTATTTTCTCTGCCTACAAGAACTAAAATCAAAAAGTAATACCACAGTTTAAGAGTACGCTACATAAAATATTTTTAAGTGCATTAAGTCTTCGGAAATATAAACATTTATCCGGACCTAACTAAGTATCGTAATTCTTTTGTTTGTACTCTAAGGATTGTGAGGCAGCGTAGGAAATTCAAAATGAGTGACCATGACAGCGACGATGAAGTTCCATTCACTTTGGAACCAAAAGGATACCTGTATGAACCGGAGCACACAGAAGAAGAGCTGCTACAGATGGAGACTGAAAGGATTACAGAGGAAACATCCACGCACACTGGACATCAAGATAGAGTCAGATATACTCAGTGGTGTAAATGTCTGAGCTGTGACTCAATGCCCACGGATGCTGAGTGATACTGCTGTCACGAGTGGAACTTGGTTACAGACACTCTTCAGGATTTGTCTGAGGACACTGCTGGCTCTTAAGCCGCCTGTATAACTCATCACACAGATTTCCCTGCTCTTCTGAATTCAGGAGTGTCCTGTAACAGCAACAACAACAACTACAGTCGTGGCAGCAGTAACACTCAGCATCTTGATGTCCAGTGTCCGTGGATGTTTCCTCTGTATTCCTTTCAGGCATAGCTTGTTTACATTCCCTACAGCTGAAAGGAGGAGGGGGGATGGAGCACACTAGTGCTGCGCGGAAGGACACATGACCAGTTAGTTAGGTCCGGAAAATTGTTTATATTTCCGAAGACTTAACGCACTTAAAAAATATTTTATGTAGTGTGCTCTTAAACTGTGGTATTACTTTTTGATTTTAGTTCTTGTAGGGAAAGAAATTAGCCTTTGAATTTGGTACGGTCTGTCCCTGTTAGCGTCTATTTCCTCGTCACCAGCGATTACAGTCTGTGTCTTACTGAGGGAGAGGAGACATCTTTCTACTGTATCTAAAGTCCTTAGTGGTCACATAGAGCTCATACAACCCCACTTCAAAAAAACTGAACTATCCCTTTAAAGTAGAAAGGGACTCTGTGGATTGTATGGAGTTAGGCAATTCATTCCACCCTTTTGGAGCAACAGAGGAGAAGAGTCCGGGTAGAGATTTAGAGCCATGCTGGGCTGGGAGCACCAGGCGTCTTTCACAAACAGTGCGTAGTGGGCGAGAAGGAGTGTAGACCTGGAAGAGGGACCCGGGTAGGCAGGAACTGTTCTTGTCTCTTGTCAATGTTTTCTAAGCCAGAAGAGGAGCTTTGAATTTGATTCAAGCTTTTACTGGAAGCCACTGAAGACAGAAGACCAGACATGCCTTACCAGTCTTATTCCACAGTAGGGCATGCAGGTTATTATCTACACTGGTATCCCATCTATATCGGCATCTTACGATACTTAAAGCCCAGGTATTGTATCTGTATCAGAACATCTGTATTCGGTAAATTTGTCTTAACCTATCACTTTTAGCTTCATCATCCTATTCCCTCAGATAACAAAAGAAACACACCATATTTCTCAAGGTCTCCTCAATGGAAGTAACAGCACAGAGAAAACACTTTCACACTGAAGCAACAGTTTACCGTACTGGGTGAGAGCACGGCTACTCAGTGGTGACTAGTGTTGTAGTTTTCATCAAGATGTGTTTTGTTTACAGGAGCAAATCTAAATTATCAGAGAGTTATTCAACATGTGCAATCCAGAGCTTTTCACAAACACATTACATGAATCATTAACAAAGAAAAGTGTCCTTGTGTTGCCCTCAAAAAATGAAAAATAAAAAAAGCACAATGCACCAACTTAGAGACATAAACTTTCTACTGTGTGGTGAAGAAGTAAATGTTATCCTTAGATTGCCATGCAGCTTTGTTACAAAAAAGTCTATAGGAGATTGCAAATGAAGCTGGCACTGGAGTCTAGCACACAATCTGTTCAGAGTGCAAGCACACATCTTCATTTTCCTTCATACTCACTCTCTTGCTAAGTCATGAGTATAGACTCATTTCATCCAAACTTTGCAGTGTTTCACTGAAATATTTTGGATTTGATGGACTAGAATTCTGTTTTTATATCCAAAACCTTTAAAACCAACATATTTAGTAAGGACATTAAAAAACTATATTATAGGTTAAACCAGTTATTAAACTTGGATTAAATATTTATTTTTGACTTTGATAACTGAGGCCCTCAAATCATAGGGCTCTAATTTCATAGACCAGGCGTAAGCGCAGGCGCACCTGCCCTGCGCCAGCCTTCGCAGCGCGGACAGGGTGTGACCGGCTAACCTTGCAGGTTTCCTGCAGTGCCAAGAGAGGCGCACTGAAGGCGCAAAGAGGCGCAGAGAGGCGCAGAGAGGCGCAGAGGTGCGCAAATGGCAGAGAGGGAGGAGAAAAGCTGTGAGTGGGTTTAACACAGCGCTGTTTTCACCAATCAATTGAGCGCCTCTTCTTGCCTTTAAATGCTCCGCGGCCGTGGCGCAGCGTCTGATTGGTCTGAGTGATCCCCAGCACCGCAGAAACAGTGCTGGTAGCGAAGACGGTCAGAGCCGCTGTCCCTGCAGCAGGAGAACGGACAGCGGGGGCGCATCGGAGGACACAAGGCGTGTCACCGTGTGGGCCAGCTCCCGGGACAGATTTAATCTGTTCCTTTGTCATTAATAGGAGTAAAAAATGAAGAGACAGTCACACAGCTGGCTTATCCATTCAGAATACTTTTGATCCACCTGCACTCCTGGTTTGTCATCGCCAAATAGCAGAACCTTTGGTGATATACTGTACACTCTCCCAGTGTCTCCACCTCATCCTCCTTACAATAATGTACTCCATCTTTTTAGATCATGTTAAAAATAAAGACTAAAACAGAGAAATATGGGAAATCACAGGTAAATCCTGAGTGACAAACATTTATTTTGTCTCTTTTTTCTTCGTAATATAGATATAAATGTATATGCTGGTTCAGACGGTTACATTAAATAGTGATTGCTGTGATTGTTTATTGCATTAAAATGTGCCTGACACTCTGGAAACCTGCCTCTGAGGCTTTGTTGACATGTGCGCACATGTGCCCCCATGTGCCCCTGTTACCAAATTACAGCTGCGTGGGGGTGCGCTCCGCTTTGCGCCGAGAATAGACCAGGTTGGAGCTGGCGAGCTTTCAGCGCACTTTCTGCACTGTTTTTGGCACGAAATTGTCACTGCACCAACATGAATCTGCTGACACCTCCCCCTGATGCGCCGTCAACTCCCCCTGGCGTGCTGTCACACCCATCTCTGCGCAGACGGTCTACCAAATTGTCAAATTGGCAGTGCACGGCGGTGCGCAGCACGAAATTAGCACTGCGTAGGGTGCGCCAGGCTTGTGCCTCCTGCGCTGCACTACGAAATTAGAGCCCATAGAGTTTCTTTGAGTCAGGAGAATAGTGAACAGGCACAAACTGCTAGTATTTTGAAGTTTGATGTGTCCACATGATTATTCAACTGTGTTTTATCAAGCCTGGAGTTCCACAGCCATCTACCATGATATTTTAGAGCATTTCAAGCTTCCATCTGTTGATAAGCTTAATTGCAATACTGATATTTGTTTTCAGCAGTGCTTGGCACCTGCCCACACTGCCAAAACTCCAACTGAACGGTTTGTTGACCATGATACTAATGTGCTTTATTACCCAGCTGACTCGTGTGATGAGATCCATTTGGAGAATATGTGTGATATTTGTCAAAAGGCTGATGAGGAATCTGACTGAGACAAGCTGAAAGACAAGCTGAAGGCTGCCAACAAACAACCGAGGCTCCAGTGGCACCTGAGCAGTGCTACAGGCTGGATACCTCATTGGCACACCTCACAGATACAGTAATCAGTCAAAGGGACTGCCGTAACCATCTAAATCAAATCGTTTGTTTTAATTGTGCACCTTTTATTCAAAATATTATTCTAACTAAGGGAAACTGTGATGAATTCTGAGGCTTGCATAAAATTTTATGATAATGATGGTTTGTCTCGAGTACCCTATTAGATTTTAACTGTTGATCATTACTTTGCCAACAACTAGTTCCCTTGCTGAAAATGAAAACGCAGCCCTCAGTGACAGCAGTTATCAGCTTGTTCATGCACAAGAAACACTTAAGTACAAAACATCATGGATGATGGTGAAGAAAAGTGGCAAAACTGAATGTTCTGGAGAAAGTAAAGCTACACTGACTCACCAGATAGTCTGGCTGCCCCTGTGACAGGAGTCCAGATTTGGATGCTTGACTTTTTTTCTGGTCTTTTTTTTTTTTTTTTTTTGGAATTATCTGTGGGGAGTAAAAGAAAAATGACTGTCTTTATGGCCTGGCATCTCTAATCAACAGCTCAGTGGATGAATCAGCTCAGTCTGAATGGTTCAATAATTCCTCAGACATTGCTGCTATTAGGTGCTGCTAATGAAGGCATTGATCAGTGTCAGATTAATGAAGCCTCCTGAAACGACCACATTCTCATCCAAATTTGTCAAGGCCCCTCAAAATAATTTCCAGAAGTAGAAGAACATGCATAATATCATTTGATCTATGCATTAAAGGTTGGGTTGTGAATTTCAAATAGCTGCTATTATTACAACATGGGCCTGGATGAAACTTCAGTATGTTCACACTTCCTTTTCAATTCGCAGAAGCAAGAATTCTCAAAGATATGCAACGTGAAGCTTTTGTCAAATTAAAAGAGCTAAAAAAAAATAAGTATTTCACAACATTTCTGGCTGCAAGATTCCAAACTTAATGGGAAAAAACACACAATAGCACATGTTCCTTCCTTTCCTGGAGCTGTTTTCTCTGTTTTGTGCCCAGTTATACTTCTGCTCTGGCTTAAGGATGAAAAAAGAGGACACCTGTTTGAGACACAAATCGTTTTCAGATCTTCATGTCCCCCACAGCGTGTATGCGACACACTTTGGTGATCATCTATCTTTACCTCCGGCGCCACCAGCAGGTTGACACTTTTGGCTTAAGTTTTTATTATCATTTATGTCTCCTCAAAAAGTCTGCAGGCTCGATGTGCCGTGTTTTATGTTTGGAGCTTGGTCTTCTCAGTACTACCTCTCTGTTCTGGTTTCAAGATGTAAATTGGAGGCTGGCTTTGAGACTGCAGTTATTCAAAACTATTACTTTTTCTTACAGCATATAACCCAGAGACATCTGTCAATCGCAGACGTTCAGCACGTGTCATGACATTTTATATTTTTAGTTGACTGATTTATATAAAAAACAGCTGCAGCCAACATTTAACAGTGGGTAATCTAATCACAGACTGTGTGAAATGAGGTCTCAGTAGAGCCACTTATTTAGTTTTGAATTGCTATTATGAAGCTAAAAGATGGCAGTCATCATATTTAAAATACTAACTCTTGCTTATTTCTGGTGAATTAGTTAAACAGCAAAGAGGCTAAGGCATAGCCCTGCTGCCTGAAAACAGCTTTTATATGAAGCTGCAGGCATGTTTATCCTGCTGTAAGAAATAGACACATTATAGTGGGCTAGAATCTTTTCATTCCTACATTGGTTTTTCTTTTAACAACCAGGTGCTTTAGTACACCTGCATGTAAACTTTTGCCTAGGATGGCACAGGTGTAAGATATTAAAGTCAGACTAGTCGGTTTATTTGAGGTAATATAAACAGAAAAATTCATAAAACTTGCAGAAGGCAATAGAATGCTTCTTTGTGAGGTGATAAGAGGAAGGGCTTAAAAACGAAAGAGAACAATCTTTCAATGGACACTACTGAGAGAGTGAGCTGATTTTGAAGTTTCATTTTGTCGAGCTGTTTAAGTTTCCTCTCAGATCTTGTGCTAGCAAGGTTGTTAGCTCTAATCTGTCGATGCTCTTCAGGTCTGTGGGAGTGGATGAATCCCCTCCATGTACACAATTTAATTCATTACGCTGCTTTTTAATGGCAGATTTGTTGGCGGACTAGTTTTTCTTCTTCTGGTTGTGCCACTGGTACATTTGAATGTGCCAATGGCAAAACCACTGGTACACGAAAAAGTGATACCTGGAAGTTCTTTGACAAAAACCATGAAATTAATGTGCGTCAATTGCTAGCCAGTTCGCACATGTCATTGTGATGACACCAGAGCAGAGAAATTAGCCTGCTAATAACCAAAATGGTAACTGGAGATATTGGTAAATTTGAATCTACCAATCAGATCTTTGGACTGGTGAACAAAGTGGAAAGAAGTGTTTTACCTGGCAACACCCTCTATCCATTATCTTTATTGATTATCCTGTTCAGGGTCCCAAGGACTGGAGCCAATCCCAGCTGTCATTGGGCAGAAGGCTGGGTACACACTGGACAGCTTGCCAGCCAATCACAGGAGTCACATGTAGAGACAGACAACCATTCATGCACAAGTTCACACCTTTAGGGACTGGGGAGAACCCATATATGCAAACTCAGCACCAAAGACTCCTGTCTGACTAGGAGGTTTGAATCAGGAACCTTCTTGGTGTGGGATAAATCGTAAATGACCACAACACCAAACATCTGAGGGAAATACTTAGTGCTCTTGGTCAAACTCATAGGGCTCTAATTTCGTAGACCAGGCGCAAGCACAGGCGCAGCTGCCCTACACCGACTTTCGCCGCGCGGACAGGGCGTGACCGGTGCACTTTGCAAGTTTCCTACAGTGCCAAGCGAGCTGCAGTCAAGGTGCAGAGGAGCGCGTCCACGGCTCCCTCCGCGCAAATGGCAGAGAGGGAGGAGAAAAGACATGAGCGCCTCTCCTCGCCTTTAAATGCCCTGCGGCCGAGGCGCAGCATCTGATTGGAAATCACGGTAAATCCTGAGTGACATACATTCATTTTGTCTCTTTTTTTCTTCGTCTTTTCTCTCCCTCTTTTCTTTGAATTAAATGAAATGAGAGAAGCCAGATATATACTCAGTATCAGATGTTAGGGCTGTTTATTTTTTAATTGTAAGAGGATTTAAGCTAAACTGGCAAATCAAACATGTTAACCTGTGGAAACATATCTGCGCCATCACAAGCATGTTAGCATTCTCCCAATATTAGCAGCTGGGGTTAAAATCGAAGCAGAAAGGATAGGTAAGAGTCCTCGAGTACTTGCTGTTGACCCCATTATTAGAATTCTTTTTTTTTTTTTTCACTTGCGCAACTGTGAAGCACTGCTTTTTGCAACATAACTTGAACACATACAGCGTTACATGTGTAACCAAATTTTTTGTCTTCAACCAACTGAATACACTAGGTACGAAAATTATAAGGGAGATAAAAACATACGACTTCTCTGGCAACGGCTTCAGCACACCAAGCCAGACTTCAGCAAAAACAACTGTTTTACTACATTCCATGGACATAATAGTTCAATGCTTAATCACATGAGCTCAAAGCACAAGAAGAAAATAGCGGAGACAGGCGGTCTTACATCTTGTCAATCGTGAGCTCTGTTAGCACATTTTGCTGTGATGGAACCAGAGTAGAGAAGATTAGCCTGCTGATAACCAAAATGGTAACTAGAGATATGCTCCCATTAAGTTCTGTGGAAGGTGAAGGCTTCAAAGAGCTGATGGTGTTTGTCAAGCCACCGCCATGGAGAACAACATCTACGAGAGTGGAAAAGGTGGATGGAAAGTCTTTAACTCATCGCGCCACCTTTTCTCCCCAAACTACTGTGACACATCCTCAGTTTGAGCGTGAACTGAATTTTTCTGACTTGCAACGTCTCATCCGTCTTTCACATCATCTCATATTTATCTCACCCACAGTAGTTGTAGCGCCTTCACCGCTGAAAAACATAATGACGTCTACAGACGCAGGTTAAAAATCCAATTAAAGCTTATTGACGTCAACAGCAACCAATGACTTAGTTATGGTCTAGGAGGTCTAAGTCCAAAAGATTCTATTTTTGTTTATGCTTAAAAAAAAATGTGCAAGTACTCGAGTACTTGTTGAGATATTCAAATAAATTTGCATACAGGAATTACTGTAAATTCCCATCTCTACTAAGTACAAATCTTAACTGTGGACTGCTGGTCTTCATCCAATTTGGATTTTATTTTTTTTTTTTTTTTTTTTTCTGTATCTCATTTCAATACATATCTAGTGAATGACAATGATGTCATCCACATGTAGCGTCTGAATAACCTGATGTGTTGTCATCACTGTCAGAGTGTTCCTCAGACCACAGAGGGAAGCTTTCAACATGACGATACATTTACACAGGGCATTCATTGAACCCAATTTGATCTGGATGAGAGATATTTTAAAGCCTCACTCGCCTGAAGACACTGTGGAAGACGGCGAGTGAGAAAGTGAGCAGCAGTGTCGACAGGAGAGAGGAAATGAACGACTAGATGGATGAATGAGTACGAACATTAGGCAGGTTATGAATCAGTGAATGTGCTGCTCTGAATGAGTGAGAAGGAGCAATTGATGGAGTCTGGGTAGGACTGAGTGAGTGACTAACAGCGCAAAGGAGACATTAAATGAGCGAGTAGACGGATGTGTGGAGGAAGGAGACGGGTCTAATGTATGTGTTTGAGCTGAACTTTAGTCTGGCTGACTCATCCGCGGGATCCAATGAATCGCTGAGCGAATCACACCACATGTAGATCACAATCTCTCTGTAAAAACAACAACATTAAGCAAACACATTTGTTTCTCACAGCTCGGGGAAGAGCAGGGCTTCATTCTGTCTTGTTTGCAGGCTGCTTTGGCATGTGTCTAGCTACGGGGACCTCGACTAACTCTGCCTGAAAATTATTCAGATGAAACTGAAAGAAATATTGCTCCCCAATAGGATGGAGCGGGGATTTGTGGGTAACAGCAGTGTCCAGCTGTCCAGGCATGGCTGCCAATATCATTTTAATGCAAATGGATCCCCATAAATGACTGGGACAATAAAAGCTTATGTGGATATAGGTGGCAGAATGCTGAGAGATGGCAAGGCGTCACCAGGAGAGATGGGCCTTTACTATTCTTGGCCAAGAGGCGAATTTATACAAAGCCATTAAATTGTATTTCGGGCCAGGAGGGTGGAAAAAAGCAAGGTTTTTGTATTGATTTAAAGAGGAGGGATGGTGGGGAATGTTAAGGGACATTCCTCCCTCTGTGATCTGCTCCATATCTCTAACCCTCCATCCCTCTTTTACCCTTAATGCACTCTCATTTTGCATCAGCCTCTGCTGCTCAGAAAGCTCCAGTTAAAGAGAGGACATTATCTGCAGCATGGGAAACATTTAATTGGGTGCTTGATGTATGTTTCGAGCATGTCATGAAAATGCACTTACTGAAATTATATTCCATTAGAGGTAGTTAGCTGAAACTTGGGGATATGTTGGTGAAACCAGTTGGCCTTGACTTTATGTTTTATCGTCTTATAGTTAGCAGTGTACAGGCTAATGCGTCAGATTAAGATTGCTTCAGCGGGAAGATAAATACTAAAAAGCTTCTTTTGGCTGGTTCTGAAAGGTAACAGTCTTTACATTAACAGCTTTCACATAAAAGCTGGTGTCTAGGCCTGTCATGATAATCAATAAATCAATAATCCGAACGATAAATAAAAATGTCCTCGGTAAGTTTGCCAGCCTCGATAAACTGACATGTGCATGCATGTTTGTTTTCCTCCTCTCTTTTGACCAAAGAGGCTGAATGAGAAGATGGCTCACTACGTCTATCTTTCCTAACATCGGGGTGCAAAGGTTCTGAAGCGGATTTAGTGGATTTATAGGAGAGTGAGGCTCACCTCAGCCTCCCTGGTAAGGTCTATTCGGGGGTACTGGAGAGGAGGGTCCGTAGGATAGTCGAACCTCGGATTCAGGCGGAGCAATGTGGTTTTCGTCCTGGCCGTGGAACTGTGGACCAGCTCTATACCCTCAGCAGGGTCCTTGAGGGTGCATGGGAGTTTGCCCAACCTGTCCACATGTGTTTTGTGGACTTGAAGAAGGCATTCGACCGTGTCCCTCGGGGACTCCTGTGGGGGATTCTCCGGGAGTATGGGGTGTCGGGCTGCTTGTTACGAGCCATCCGCTCCCTGTACGACCGGTGCCAGAGCTTGGTCCGCATTGCTGGCAGTAAGTCGGACTCGTTTCCAGTGAGGGTTGGACTCCGCCAGGGCTGCCCTTTGTCACCGATTCTGTTCATAACTTTTATGGACAGAATTTCTAGGCGCAGCCAGGGTGTCGAGGGGGTCCGGTTTGGTGACCTCAGGATTGGATCACTGCTGTTTGCAGATGATGTGGTCCTGTTGGCTTCATCAAGCCGTGACCTCCAACTCTCTCTGGAGCGGTTCGCAGCCCAGTGTGAAGCGGCTGGGATGAGAATCAGCACCTCCAAATCCGAGTCCATGGTCCTCAGCCGGAAAAGGGTGGACTGCCCTCTCCGGGTCGGGGATGAGATCCTGCCCCAAGTGGAGGAGTTTAAGTATCTCGGGGTCTTGTTCACGAGTGAGGGAAGGATGGAGCGAGAGATTGGCAGGCGGATCGGTGCGGCGTCCGCAGTAATGCGGACTCTGCACAGGTCTGTTGTGGCGAAGAGGGAGCTGAGCCGGAAGGCTAAGCTCTCTGTTTACCGGTCGATCTTCGTTCCCACCCTCACCTATGGTCATGAGCTTTGGGTAGTGACCGAAAGAACAAGATCGCGGGTACAAGCGGCCGAAATGAGCTTCCTCCGTAGGGTGGCCGGGCTCTCCCTTAGAGATAGGGTGAGAAGCTCGGCTATCCGGGAGGAGCTCGGAGTAGAGCCGCTACTCCTCCGCGTTGAGAGGAGCCAGATGAGGTGACTCGGGCATTTGATGAGGATCCCTCCCGGACGCCTCCCTGGTGAGGTGTTCAGGGCACGTCCCACCGGGAGGAGACCCCGGGGCAGACCCAGGACACGCTGGAGAGACTACATCTCTCGGCTGGCCTGGGAACGTCTTGGGATCCTCCCGGAAGAGCTAGATGAAGTGGCTAGTGAGAGGGAAGTCTGGGCTTCCCTACTTAGGCTGCTGCCCCCGCGACCCGACCCCGAATAAGCGGAAGAAGATGGATGGATGGATAGGGGAGTGAGCATCTGTCAAAAATGCGATCTTTGGGGTGAAGACGGGGCTGCTCGCGCGTACACACGTAGAGAGCTGAAGCGAGCGTCCTGAGAGGTAAGGAGGAAACACACGCTAATATGAGTGATGGCACGAAAAAGATTCGGTTCTTAAGCCGCCTGCCACAGTCCCAGTGTGGGAATATTTTGTTTTTTATCAGAATGAACAAAGTGTGAGCTCATGAACACCAATGAGATGATATGTCGCATTTGTTTGAAAATAGTGGCGACGAAGAAGAAGAAGGGGAGGTGCAGCGGAGCCTTGTTCTTTGACAATCCGCTTGTACTGAGGCTTTTGGTCGGCAAAGTAAATAAAAATAAAAGCACCAAATGGTGGGCGCTCAAGGACAGCTACATTGCCAAAGAAATGCAGCCCTTCAATACAGTTGAAAGCCAGAAATGTTCAAAATGTTTGACAGACAGTACGGATTGACTGGGAAAAAGTACATGTTACAAACAATTCAGGAACTGTACAAACTCCCTTTTATTTAGGCTATAGTTTTTATTGTTGTTGTTTTTTGGGGAGTTTTGTTTTTTCTTTAGAGACAGGGTCTATGTTTTATTGTTTTTGATTAGTATTAATTGTTTTCATTGACATGTATTGACATGAGTCCATTTCATTTTCGTTGTATTTTTTCTCTTTCTTGTTTGTTAAATTTATTATATTTTTTGTTTAATTTATTTTATTTAAAAGATCCTGACCTTTTAATTACAGTTAAATACTCTGAAGAAATTAAAGTTTCTTGCTCTTGATATGGTGTACTCACTTTATTATCCCATTTATCATAATTATATCAATGAAAAAATGGAAAAAAAAAATCAAAATAATATTGACAATAATATTGTTTATCGACAACAATATTTTGGAAAATTATTGTCTAGAAAAATGTGTTATCCTGACAGGCCTACTCGTGTCAAAACTAATTCAACCCTACAGATTATCTCCTCCTATAGCTCTTGCTTATGAGAGCTCCAGTCCAGATATTAAACCCCTCTCCCCAACAATCTCCCTCGAGACCAAAAAAAAACCAAGATGGCCACGTCAGCTATTCATCCTGATCAAAGTGAAACCCATGTATCCTAACAACACCCTTTCCCTGACACACAGCTTCGACAATCCCTCTGTTCATCTGCACCCAATCCCACACTTTGTCCTTTCTTGCTGCACGCAACCTCAGAGGAGAAAGCACACAACGCAAGGGTGGATGTCGAATGCAATTAACCCAAAGAGCATGCAACTCTTTACTTTCCCCTTTTATCTCTCTTCACAGGGAGATTTCTAACGCCCTGCTCATGCGAGCTGTCACCCTCCCGTATGCGTCTCTGTCCTCAGTTTAGGAGATTCCATCACATCTTGGTTTGGTTAGAGGTGAGTCACAGATGTAGCCATCGAGTGTTATTATGCCGTGTTGTACTGTGTAACCTCTACAAAAAGGAAAGCTCGGGTCCTGAAGGAAGCAGATGACTCTGAAATGCAAAGTGTAAACAGCTCAAAAAAAATAAAAAATGAAAAACACTAGGGACCATCTAAACAAGTCACACAACAATGGCCCATTCCAATATTAAGGTGTCAAACACAACATGACTGTGTCCACCATGTTTCATAGCACACTGTTTATTAGGTGAGATTCTTCAGCATTCATGGTAAACACTGCTGCCCATGAATTAACTGCAAGAGTAGCCAAAAAGGAGATAAGGGCAGAGGAAATAAGGAGGCAAAGGCAGAAAAAGTAAGCAGCTGTAGACTTCAACGTGTCTTATATTTGCCAGGGTTGTGTTGGTCTTATAAGAAAAAACTGGCTAGTGCTGGGCCAGCACAAGAGCTGCATTCATTAAAACAGTCAGAAATGTTTTACACCAAACTGTCAGATGACTTTCAAAAAGTATTTTCTCCCCTCTTAGTTGTATTAAGTTAGGGTACTCGCCCAAGAAACGTAGCAGTTTAAACTGCAGTCACTATTATCACATTCACACTATACAATATTTACTGTTTTATCAATAATCATCAACAATCAAATGCCAGATAAAGACAGTAGGATAAGAAAATCAACTTTTAATCAGAGACTCAATTTCTTTTGAGTTTTAGATACTGATGTGATCCAATACATAACCTGTATCCCTAACAACCAAATTATACACCTGACAATTCCAACTAGGGATGGGTACTGAATCAGGTACTCTTATAGGTAATGACCGAATTCTGTCAAAAGTACCGGAACCAATTCACGTGAAATCAAAAGGTACAATGTTAAGGTACCTAAACCCATCCTTGTGACAGTGAGGGAATGGAAGAGTTGACAATTTTCCCTGCTGGTCATGAACACAGCATTGAAAGGTTATACATTGAGAAATAAATATGTTAAATTAAAGAAATTTGAGATTTTATTATTCAATAAATTAATCTTAACAACTTAAACACAAAAAGTACCAAAAATTGGGACTGTTGAGTACCGATACTGATTGCCAGGTATGGGGCATCGGTACCGTATTGTTTCAATAAGAGAGAGACCCATCCCCAATTCCAACTGCTTCTTTTCAGCTTCAGCTTTTCTTTTTTACTGTTTGTTTATGAAACTATCGTACCCATTAAAAGCTTTCCATGTTTCACAGCCTTAAGAATAAAAAAAACAAAACTATTTTTCTCACACTGGTGTTTTGGAAAACCCAGATATCCACCTCTATCTTAGACATTTCTCTGTTTAAGGCTCCCTGTTCCACAAAACCTCTTCCTTCTGATTGGCCAGCCTTCTGGGAGCTACGGGCAGAGATATGGGCAGATCTATGTTTTCACTTTAATGGGTTCTGAACCAGTTAGGAGATCCTTCTGTGGTGAGCTCATCATTTCAGCAAGTCTCATGAAGGTCTCATTCTATTTTTGGGACGTTTTTGCGAAGTTTACAGGCTGATTTCTATAACATGGAAATATGTAGCCATTGGAAATGTGTAGGGCTGCAACAACAAATTGAAAAAATCAATAAAATTGATAAGTAAAAGCATCAACAACATTTCTCCATAATTGATGCATAGTGCTGCATAATTATTGTATTAGTTTCTCTTCACTTGATTTGTCTTCCTTTCTTTGTGTTGACTCATTTGGCAACTAGCTAAAGGTGCATTAGTGCCACCTACTTGACTGGAGTGTAGATTACCTGGGCTACAGAGCTGAGCTGGAGAAGCTGTTTGTCCAAAAAATTGAGGAGGAGCTACAAAATCCCACATACACTCCTTTATATGTGGTGAAATGCATGGTTTGTCTTTTAGGACTCATTTTGTCTTTTTGTTAAATCATAACCCTTTTTGAAAACCACGAGGAGTTCATTAAACTAACATTAGCATTAGCTGCTACAGATAGTGGTAGGGCAGAGGGGTTGTACTGTTTGACCTGCAGGTTAAAAGATTGAAGACACATTTTTATTTATTTGCCTTTTTGGCCTACTAAATTCTTAACCTGATGACATAATGTTAATTCTGTTATTTTGCCCAAACCGTTGGTTCTTTAGGTGACAATGCATTCAAATCACTTTTTATCCTTTATAAATGTAGCATCTGGTCAATTTAATTATGGTCAAATGTGTTTTTTCTTTCTATATATCATTAAGCAAACAATAGTCATCAACTAAAATCACAACATATTTGGTTTTGCAAATTTGACTATTATGTATTCTCATCCTTTTTTTCCGATTCATTGATTAATCGTAAATATAATCGTCAGGGTAATAGATTACAAAAATAATTGGTACCTGCAGCCCTAAAAATGTGTACACATTTGGTGCACACATCCAGAATTGTTACTTTACATCCATGTTTAAAATATGGGAAGACATTGTCACCCCTTTAACTACTTCTAATCATCTTGACTGGAGTTTTTTTTCTACATTTCTATGTTAGATTTATTGACGTATCTCAAGATAAAAGTGAGCACTCTAACTTTGAACCCATTAGCCAGTGAATAATTTGTAGCGAGCAGCATTGTATGTTCCGGTTTAGGTAAATGTCAGAGATCTGCTGTTATTTCAAGAACGTACCCTGAATGCATGCATTTAAGAGAGAGCCCCCGCAGCTTTCTTTCAGAGCACTGACGTTAGTTCGATTGAGTGCGTCACAGTTCCTTGCGTAGTTCTGAATGGATGCAATGCCATTTACTAACTCAATGATCTTTCACGCTGTGCGCATATTAGATCTTTGGAGGGACGAAATGCCACTGCTCTGCAGAAATACAGCAGGCTGTTGTTTCTTTCTTTATTTACTTTGTCTAAAAAAAGGGGGAATGAGTGTCTCCTGGGATGTTTTTTTAATCATGCTTGAAAAACTGATCAATAAAAACAAAGACTGTACTGACATAGTGTGTTTTATCCTCATACTGCATCATAGCCTTAAGCGTTTCATGTAATGAACACGGGTGTCACGCAAACCTCTATATTGTGAGTACAAGTTAAAGCCCTGTGGACAGCTCTCAACAATGATACTGGGCTAAAAAAAAACTGTTATAACCACATGCCAAGTCTATTGCACTGAATCGCATCAATGAAACAAGTGTTACAAATATTTTATCCATCCACTGAAGCAGAACAAAGGATTCGAGGAGAAAGGCTGTTGGGAGATGAAAGCTCACTATTTTGTCACAAGATCCTACTCCAGTGATGTCATGTAATGTTTTACAGGGTTCAGAAGCAGCCCTCTCTGCTCTGCATACCCAAACTCCATCCACAAACCTTTGGAGAAGAAGCCAAGTTTCCATCTCTTGCTCTGCCACACAGGGATTCTCAATTCAGCTGTGGAAAATTGGCCGAGTTTTCACTCAGAGTAGTGAAGTCCTATTTCCTTGCTGGCATGTATTGAAAGAAAAAGTGCAGGGCCTTCAGAGATTCACCCAGCTGGCTCATAAAAAAGCCAACTCTTGATGTTATAAAGAAGGACACTGAGGGGGAAACTTCACTCAAGGAAAGGATGAAGCATCATCTTTGTGTTGCCACTGAAAGAACCTCACATCAGCCTTCAAACCCAGAGACAATGCACAGCATCACACCATGATCTGGTTAAATACTCGAGTCAAAGTGGCTGCAGAAAGAGATGATTCATTCTTTAAATAGACTTCTTACAAAATGTTCACTTGCTTAATGAATTTCTTGATGTGGATTTTGGGATGACAACACATCAGGTTGGTGAGTTAGCTACGCTTTCTGTTGAACTTTCAGTCACAATGCGAGCTACCTGCCTCAAAGGTAAGGTAAATGACCCAATGAGTAGACCTGAAATGTCTCAAGTGGGTAAATATAAGATGCTGTGAATTTATAGGAGGAATAAAAAAAAATTCTGATGCAAAAAGGCATCAAGGTTTTTTTAAAAAAAAACATCATCATTATTATTTTACTTTTTAAATAGATAAAGTTTAAATCAATATCCCATATCAGATTGTGTATTTATGGAGGACCAAACTTGCCAAAATCAAAAATGAGTTAAATTTAAAAAAAAAAAAAAAAAACATAAGTAAATATATAAAAAATAGTAAAAATCACTCACTTGTGGATCCACCAATGGCAAGCTTAAGCTTAGTTTATCTCAAGACACACTTCCAAGGACCACCCCCTCAGTTGAATAACATTATCCCTCTGTATTTATTGTTTTACATATATAAATATATTGTTTTTTATATTTATATATTTATTTTATTATATTATATTATATGTAAATATATTATTAATAACTTATTTTATTTCCATTTTTATTTTTGTTTTAATTTCTTATTTTATTTTTTGATTTATTTACTTATGTGTACATATTTTTTATTATAATTTTATTTATTTCTAATTTGGGCAGTTTTGGTCCTCTATAGTCATAAGGGGAATATGAGTACTTAAAAGTTTTTAATGCTGTTTTTTTCTCCCCTTAGCATAAAGCTTTATCTTACTCTGAAGGCACACAACTTTATCTATTTTAGTTCAAGGGCCCTGACTTGTTTAATCAAATTAATTTTATTTTAATAACAACTTAAGCTGTATTTCTCATGTGCTAATTCACATTTACAGGTCATGACTGCAGTTTTTGTGCCAAGCATGGGCAAATAAGACAAAAAACATAAATTCATAAATTCAAAGGCAAGGGTTAAAAGCTCCACAAACTGCGCTGCAGCTCAAACTGTGTCTATGTGTTTCGGTCTTTTATACTTTCATATATATGAGCAACACATGAGTTTATCTTGAGCAAAACAGGCTGTTTTAATCAATCGTCCAGACAAAGAACTTCACCAAATACATCAGAATATTAACGGTCCTGTATTTCACGGTTACTAATTAGACTGGTTGATAATTGGATAATATACTGTCGTTTTACTTTCACGATAAAGTTTGTTCTTTTGATCATAATCTATGTGAATTATTATTTAATCTCTATATTGAGTCTATGTTTGGCCATACCCTTAGCCTGGAACCAACTGTTTCATTTAATACACAAACTAAAACCTGGATTTAGAATATCAGCAGTAAAAACCATTTATCTACAGTTAAACCTGGTTACCTAAGGTTGGATAAAGAAGGCACATTGAATTACATGGCCTTAGACACTGCTGGTGTTTCAGTGTAAAGTGTGAACCAGTTAAAACTGGTGACTCTCAGCCCTGCTGATGGTCACCACTGAGCATGGTCACTATTAACTCCAAAACACTGGTAGCTCTGTAACAGTCAAAACTTTATAGATGTTGACTCTGTTGCATAGTATCCTCTCTGACAACCGACCATAGGACGAGTTTGAATTTAGTGTTTGAAGAATAACTCGCCTTAATGAATGCAGCAAAACGCTCCTGCAGTCGAAATGCGTGTGCATCTTTATGACGTTTACAAACCGATAATACCTCGATAAGAAGTAGCATTTGTAAGTCAGTGGTCCCACTCCTCATTCACACGCACCTACGCAGCATATGACAGCACAGAACCACAAGTAAAGTCACTGACGTGGGCCTTAAACGAGGCTCGTAAACAGAAAATAAGAAGCCATACCTGTCAGGTGTCCATGGTGTCATTGGTCTCTTCAGGTGGTCCCAGGACTGTATGAATCATGACAAGCACCAGTCAGACGACAACGCAGATTCTGCAGCGTGATGTAGACTCTTGGATGCAATTTAACACTGTAGTGTTTCCTCATTCGTCTGTTAAAACTTCTGGGATTCCACTTCGATGCTAATCCGTGTCCGTCACCCGGACTGCCACACGCCATGGTATGCTAATGAGGCAACAAGGTAAATGTAACACGTGACCAACTTTGCAGCACTATTCGTTTTAAAATGTAGATGTGTAAAAATATACAGTTACAGACACAAAAGCATTGTGGTTGGCTTGTAACTGACTGATGAGAATTAAATGACGCACCGAACACGTACGAACTTACTTTTCACGGACTTGTCTCCGTCGCGAATCTGTCAATTTATGGTGCGTTCGAGGCAACCCGTAACTCGTATATTTCCCACCTGTAACTCGTGAAAATGCCCTGGAACGGCAGTCGAACTCGTAACTTACGAACCGTGAACTCGTACCAGGTCTATACGACTTTTGACGTCACATCTGTGCACAAACAACATGGCAGCCTCTACGGCTGCGGTGGTTTCAACCTCCTCCGTTTCACTTACATAAGGAACTTTCAGGCTCCTTTGGTAATTGACATGACCAAGAATAAATCTTAGAATTTCTGCCATGCTGATTTGTTTACATCTCAGAATTCCTTGCGCTCAAACTGAAGTCGTGAATTGCCTGTAACGCTTTCAGGTCGGAACTCGGAGATTTCAACTGGGAAACATACGAGTTACGGGTTGCCTCGAACACTTTCAGCTTACTACTTCCTTCAACATACATACTTTTTAAAGTAATACAATAAGCATTTGTGGTCTAAGATATGATTACTATATATTTTAATTTAAAAACTTTTGCTAAAATATAATAAATATTATTTCTTTTCTAACTAAATCATTTATGTTTTTACCTTTTTATAAACTTTAAAAGATATTTTGATATTGTTTAAGTGGTGAAAAATTATATATTTTTTTGGATTATACTAGTTAAAGACATAGACTACAACAGCTCCCACGCCAACTTGTAACATGTTAAAACTTCAACTTGAAAATTATCTACCACACCGACAGAAGGTGTTAAAAAGCCTCTTTTGTGGCATGGACTAGCAATTCCACAGATAACACCTTAAATGTACCGGCTTTAATCAAATTTAATTATAAAAGAATACATTTCCCAATAACAAAAGTGCAAATCTACTAACCACAGTGGCTAGTGAGCAAAACAGGTCATGTCAAGCTTTGCAAACAGACTCAAACTGTAAAACAGCAATAACAACAAAGACTTAATATCCCTTTAATATTTTATAACATTAGTCACTTGGGTCTGTTGACCATGTTACTAGTTAAGGGGCCAGCTATAACTCTTCATTTGGAAATAATATTGAGCAGCAAGCTCAATTAGAAAGCATCCCCAGTTCTAAGCAGACTATAGATAAGTAAAACATTCTAATTACGGTGTACATAAGAGGTATTCAGATTCAAGCAAAGGATTTTCAGCTATCCTTATTGTGAATTCTTATTCATAAAGTCTAAAAGTACAAATCCACCTGTTAACTTACAGTCTACTGTTATAATCCCATATTTCAGGGGTTATTTTGTTTGCAGTATCTCCAATGGTCAAATTGTGCTAATATCACTTTGTCCCTGTACTTTGTGTATAATAATAAGAAAACGATTTGGTTTGAACCAAAGTCCATTGTGTAGCCTCAACTGGTCCCCAGTGACCAACCTCTTTCTAAAGCTATTCATGAACATTTCTTGAACATGACAAGAAGAAACTCACTTTACAGTAAACATACAGAAAGCTTTGTTTTTATCATTTGAATAGTAAATTTGAAACATAACTCGCTCTTAGCCAAGAATTCAAATTAAGGTTTTTCAAGCCTTACAGACTCAAGGCCACAAGTTCTGTAGATATTGAAGGGAAACAAAACAATCAGTCATGAATCTTAATATTTTGTTGAAGGCTGCATGAGACCAGTGATCAAGAAGACTCAGAGTTCTGCTTGAATTTCTGAAAGTTAAGAAAAGCGCAATAAAAATGTTTACAAATGAGCTGAAACTGAAAATGTTCATATGTTTTCCTTGCATATTAATTATATACCAAGGGTTAACACTTCACTGAATAAATGGAATAGCAGCACTGTGCTGATGACAGAGGTCTCAAAGATTTGAGATTTAATTATTCATAATGGAGTGTGGTGTGGCTCCATGGTTGATGACTCAGATAACCCCTCACCAGTTTCTCTAAACTTGTGAAATAGGAAATGTCAACGCACCAAGCTAAAGGCAGCTGTACCTGCTGTTTTAGTTTTGTCACTTACTTTAAAATGTGTCACCTCTCCAATTGACATGTGAGATAAAAAAAAGCATTTCCTTTTATTCCTTCACACCTAAATGTTGTGTGGGATCCTGGTCATGAGTCATGTGATTCAGGTGTAATGGCATGGAATTGAAGTGTCGGTTCCTGTCTTTGTGTTTCTTGCCCTGTGAGGAAAAGACTGTACTTGGGATGTTGCTAAAACTATGTCTCATGAAGGAATGATGGAGTTTCTGGGTGGGAAGACCTTCATCCTGACACATACCTGGGATGCTGTCGGAAGAATGCCAGACAAAAGCCTGCAGCTGCAGGGGGGGATGACCAAAGCTAGAATCAGCTGATGGAGGAGTCACAGCAGCATCACATAACTCTTTACTTAGTAGTTGAGACATGTCTAGGTAAAAAAGAAAATCACACTGGTCAAGTTGCAAGAACTTTCTAACTGTAGCTGACAGGATTGTTAGCAACGCTCCAAGAAACTTTAGCATCTCACTTCTCTAAAAGCATCCTGGACAACTTTCCATTAAAGTTTGTCCCCGTCTTTTCCTCAGCAGTTCCTTAAAAGAAAGAACATGTTGCAAAGCCTATGCTCACATTTGCTGGAAAATCTTTGAAAGCAGACCAACAATTCATGGCACCTCTTTCAGCATCCTGGCAGGAACTGTTTCTGTTAAAGCAGGATGTGAATATGCATGCAGCTGAACGCACACGCCAGCCCTCGCTTGAAAACTGACTAATTTATCAGGGCCGTAAACAAGAATCAAACAACGAAAAAATAAACAGTCTGTGAATTCATCTGGGTTAAACTCTCCATCTTTTGAGTCAACTGATGTCAATGCTTGAGTGCAACGGTTTTAGGATGAAACGCAAAAGTTTTGTTGCATTTCAGCCTTTCATTTAAACACAAACTTTCGAAGACAACCGTCAGAGTGGGATTTTTCTTAAACGCTTCTGCCACCATGTCATGTAAACAGCAAGCCAAGCATTTTCAGTGGAAACGCTGACGACACGTTTCACTTCGGGCATGGGCATAGACTATACAACAATACAGAGGATATTAAGATGGCCCAATCAGAGGCACAGCTCAGGTCACGTGACTGACAGGCACCCTATAGCAGTGCGCAAAGTCCTTGCCACTTCCAATGTGGCTACGTCCATGTTTTATACAGTCTACCAAAAGCCGCTTCTCGACAAGACAGTTATAGCGCCAACTACAGGCCTGGCATGCTTACTGCAGTCACTCAGCGTGTCTGTAGTTCTCTGTATTTTGGGGTGAAACGTCGTGGAGACAGGGCCTCAGAAGAATTGGTACTTGAGACAGACTTGCCCTGGACTTATGCATCACAACACTGTTATATCTAAGATAAATCCTTGGGGATCTCTGTGAGCCCTTGAATTTATTTGTTTTTCTAACTGAGCCTTACAGTATGAGAGAAGTGGTCCTCTCTCCATAAACAGCAAGGGCAATCTAAATATGTAGTACTATTCAACAAAAAAGGCACATTTATTAATAATGTAGTGACGGATCCTTCCATGTGTTTAATAAGCCTGAATGAGAGGAGCCTTAGCTGCTGTCCTGACACGTGTCAACTTTTCAAAAAAAAAAAAAATCCATTAGTCACAATCTGGTCCATTTACTTGACTTGTACAAGTTCCATTTTTTATCATTCTTTCTTAGGAATCTCATAAGTCCAACTCATCATAAAAATCCAAAAGACCTTTTACCATCACACAGTCAAAAAAGAAAAAAAAAAAATGTTTGGCTTAAACTCCACTCAACCTGCATGTAAAAAACTGACCCTCACACCTGCACCAGCTGCCCTGATAAACAAAACTTAATATGTTTAAATAAATTAACTCAAGTATATTAAATATATGAACTTTTAAATGAATTGGATCCCAAGAATAAATCATTGAAACTTTGTTTAATTTGCTCTAAAAGAATCAACTTGAAATGGTCCCTATAATTGGACCAATAGTAATAATAGTAATGATAATAATAATAATAATAATAATAATAATAATAATAATAATAATAAACAGCACCTTTAAAAACAGAAAAGTATTCCGACAAAAAACAGGAACAAGCAGACAAAGCACAGGGAAACAAAAACAGGACACAAGGCATAATCCAGACAACACAAGAACCATGTAACATTAAATGAGACCATGAGGGCTGAAATAAAAAAAAAATAATAATAATGATAATAAAATAAAATGAAATAAAATAAAATAATAATAATAAAAATAAGTAAGAAAAAGGAAAAAAGGCAACAAAATGAGTTTAAAAAAAGCAGGACAGCATATATGAAAATGTGACATTATAATGATGATAAATAACAAATAGTTATAAAGCCATGTTAATAGTAAATCAAAGATAAAGTAAAATTACACACATGAGCAAAAGTTAAAACAATTAGGGTATCAATGAAAGGATTAAAAGTGGAAAAAAAGTGAGTGAAAGTTTAGATCAAATCTGAATGAAAGTAAGCAACTACATTAATATGTTAACATAACATAGAAGAAGTAATTAAAAGAGGATGGACTTACAAGTATTGGGAGGTAAAAGATACAAAAAAGGCCAAAAATAAAGACTGTAAAGCCAAGATAAGATAAAGATAAAAATGAAAGGTGAAAGACAGCATCAGATAAAAGCCAGGTAGTAAAAGTGAGTTTTTTTAGAAGTGACTAAAAAGGAGCCACAGACTCTGCTCGCCTTATCTCCGTTTGTTGACATATGTAAAAGAAAAACAAACAGACTTATCAGATTATGATAAAAGTGGTTTTGGATTGCTGAAAACGCTCTGTTTCTGTAAAATGAAATAAAAGTGTGAGGCCCTAAATTGCAGTTGCAGTTCCACTAAAAACAGAGTTATGATTCAAAACCAGGTGAGTTCTTCAGCCCTCGTTTAGTCCTCAGGCTAAAGTACCTCTGAGAGTGAAGTGAGGGGGCCTCTCACCTTTCTGATGTCCAGAGGAGAGCCTGTTCATCATTATTATGAGAACTAATGTGTCTGTCTATTAGCTCAACACCTTATGTCTTTTTTGACCCTCTCCTGCAGGCTTAAGCTACTCTACAGCGTGACATTAAAGAGCACTGCAGAAAGATGGGGAAAGAAAATAACTGAATACAGAGAAAGATGTAAAGACTGTGATGTAACTCTGTTAACCAGCTGATTATGAAGTTTTCTTACCAAACCCCTCTCTCAGCTGTTTCTGGTCAGACTCCAACAGCAGCACTTTTGCATTTTAAATTTAGTGATTTTTGGTCCTTAGTTAGTTCGGAGTCTGAGAAAAACTCATGCAAAAGCAATAAATAGCCAGGGGCAGGAATTCAGCAGCACATACTAGCCAACTTCACAAGCCTCCAACTCCCCAGCTCTGTCCAAAAAATCATGAAAGAGTCAAGTTATCTGAGCTCTTTTTTTTTCTCCAAAAGGCAGTGTCTTCAAAGAGGAGATATTAAGAGACTTAGTTATTTAACTGAGCTTGAACTTCATCACTCAGTTTTTAATTTTGTTTGCTTCAGTGATTGGATTTGACAACTCGTGCTTTGAGGATTCCTGTATGTTTTCTTATGGATGTTAAAAAGAAGTGGAGCATTACATCAGACAGTCCAGACATTGAGTTTTCTCCTGGCTCAGGATTTGGTGCTGCTGTTTTTGCCTTGCATGACCAGGGTGTTAAAGCTCTTGCAGAGATGGATGGCTACCCCTCACTCTTTCCAACCTTTAGGGCCAAGGTGAGCTACAACTGGCCAAGAGGAACAAACTAAAAGTGCTAAAAAGTTTTTTGTTTGTTTTGGGTTTTTTGTCCCCCTGAAGCCAGAGGAGCTGACACTACAAACTGCTGTCTCCTGAAATACATGACCTCTAACTTTCTACAGTTTCATAACCCAATTAATTGTCGATTGACTGCATCGATAATGCAAAGAGGCAGCACTTTAGCTTATTAGCAGATAGCTACAGGGTGCCCGCCTGTCAGTCAAGACAGCCATGCCTTTACCATTGTTGGGCCCGTTACTGGAAAAACGAATATGTTACCAATTACTCGTTACTCTTTTAAAAAGTAATATTATGACTTTACTAATTACCCCCTCCCAAAAGTAATACATTACACTACTTTTTACTTTTTTTTACACCCCACAAAAGTGGTAACTGTGTCCTTCTCCTTGTGATTCTGAGGCCATGTCCACATGTAGCCAGGCATTTTCAAAAACAAATTTCCCCCCTTTGTTCATTTTTAAGAATACTTTGGTCCACTGAGTGGGGAAAACCACTGATAAGTGCAGCTCGAGGCATACCAAACCCATGTTTGGCAGTGTTTTTCAGACGTGGAACCCATGCCAGCCAATCAGAATGAGCCCGCATTATTCAGTTGTGACATTGGAGAACCCAAAACTCTGTTTACTGGTGTCTCCATGAAACCATGAAACAAGAGTTTTCCAAAATCTTCACTTTGGAGGGCATTTTCAGAAAACATTGTTTTTAGTGACATAAAACTGTGGTTTTGTGCGGATGACAGGCCTTGACGTATAAAAATATATGCAGTTTTCCAGATACCTGGCTACGTTTGGACATGGCCTGAGTTTGCACATGGCCCCTGTGCCAATGTCATCAGTAAAATTTCCAGCAGGCGTGTTTGTTTTTTTTTTCTGCAGCCTTTGAACGTTACAGGCTATATGAAATAAACATCTGGTTCAACTGAGGATAAGAGACACAATAAATAGAAACCAGTCTGAGTTAAACTAGGCTGAGAGAGACCTGGAATCAGGACAAAATTTACACAGATTTTGCTGTCATCTTGCCTCATGAAGAATCTAAAGTGATAAGCGGAAGGTGAACTGCTCCATTTTTCAAGCTAGCCAGGGTTGCAAGGTATATATGTCAACAACTGAAAAAAACAAGCCCATCAGCCAAACCTCCCACAGTAGCACATAATATTATCCATTTTTCTCTTGTTGAGTGTTTTTAAACTGTGTTTTGTACGGTGTCCTTGGGTGCCTTGAAATGAAATGTACTATTCTGACAAGATGCCAAATTTTGTGGGAAAAGCACATACCTGGCAACCATTATGCCATCTACCTTGCTGCTCAGCTGGGATGTGAGATGAAATTAATCAGTAGGTAACAACAGCAAGGGAGTAACAAGACTCTTATTTTTATTTTTTATTTTTTTGCATGAGTAATATTATTACTGGAATTTCAAGTAAAAGTGTTTTTATTACATAGCCATCACTAGCAGAGCACACACCATAATTGACTCCAGCCATCCCCTGTACTCATTCTGCACACTCCTCACATATGGACGCAGATACAGGGCCATAGCCTGAAAACTTTGTCCTCTCTGCCAACTCTACTGCACAAAGCATCCAAGTGACTGTAATGTGTTGTAAATATGTGGATGACAATGAGTGGCTATGTGTTCTGTGAGGGCATGGATATGGAGATAGCTGTTTGTGTATGTGTACTTTCTCTTGTTCGTGTATGTGTACTTTTTCTGTGCAGACAGTGGCAACAAATTTCCTGTGAAGAACATTAAATGATCTATCTATCTATCTATCTATCTATCTATCTATCTATCTATCTATCTATCTATCTATCTATCTATCTATCTATCTATCTATCTTGCTAGGCGCTGCCCAAGTAGCTGCCTGTTGCAGCAGCTCTCTCTTCTTTGTCCGTTTCTTGTATTTTTTTTCGTCTCTTTTTCGTCATCTTTGTATTTGGAGTGGATCATCACTTTATATGGTTCATTGTTGGTCATGGACACCAAACTTTTTGTGGCTTCAGCGATATTTTTACTACTTTTCTCCTGTCTTTGTCTGGAGATCCTACATGTAACCATGGCTGCATTGTTTACATGTGAAATTAGCTGTTAGCAGCCTGTAGCATGTCAATGCTAACTGGTGTATGGCTTGATGATTTCCCTCAAGGTGAGGAGGAGGAGGTGAGGACGTCGTGCTGGGAGGTGACAACGTGGACCTGTCCTTCCATCCATCGTTGTTGGGAGCGTGGGATCTATCTCCAATAAGATGGACGAGTTAGCTGTGCTAACCCAGCAGCATCGTGCTGTTCATGGACGTGGCTGACAGAGCTGACATGGGACGCCGGCGCCACATTGGAGGAGCTTCACCTGCTGTGAGCAGACAGGATCCAGGAGACAGAGACTGAACAGACTGCTGGGGAGGCCCAGTCCTGGACCCTGTGGAGGTGGAGACTGGCTGGGCTGGAGAGTGGTGGACGGGATGTCGTCATCTATTTTCTTGTGGACTTTCTATATACTTTCTTACTTTTGTTTTCTTGATTGCTGCTGTGACTCCTGAATTTCCCCTCGGGGATAAATAAAGTATTTTCTATTCTATTCTATTCTATTCTATTCTATTCTATTCTATTCTATTCTATTCTTTTCTTTCTATCTATCTATCTATCTATCTATCTATCTATCTATCTATCTATCTATCTATCTATCTATCTATCTATCTATCTATCTATCTATCTATCTTTAAATTACAGTAAAGTGTTACTAGTAACAAATCACTGCCAAAAACTGGCCCTAACATTGGCAAACGCAAAAGTGTTACTCCCTCTAAAATAACAAGTTGTGAGAAAAAATCTCCCTTTGTGGAGAAATGAGTGATTCAAACCCCAACTGTTGTTTTTTAACCAAGCTGTAAACATTTTCAGTTTTGCTGAGTAAATTGGCTTTTTTGACTTGGTATTTCTGCAGCCAGTTTTAACGGCAAACACTTCTGCATAGACTTAATTTTTCCAGACCAGAGGTTGCCACTTTGGTCTAGTTCCCCTCCTTTGCTGGGAAATGTTGGACGAATTGCTCATCTCAGCTCCTTCTTCTGTTTTTCCATCCATATTGTAGCTTCATCTTAAATGGAATATTTCAAGGAGGAAAGACCTTATCGTTACACAGCTTCTCCTGGTCACTGTTTAGCTTGTATCCTAACATCAGGCACAGCGTTAGTTCAGGCAGGCCAGGATGTCAAGCTCTAACAGCTTAGCTGTCATCATCGGTGCAGATCAGCTGATTGCGTGGCCGACTCCTGTGTCCTCCTATTGGAAAATTGCATTCAGAGTGGGTAATTTCAACAGCTCCAGAACAGCCTCCTTCCTGCTTCCTCTGCTGGCATTTTGCAACCCACCTCCACCCCACCTCCTCCTGTTGTATGGCTCGTGATGGGCAGGAAGGTGTGCTCTTCCTGCCTCAGGCTTTCCATATAAGCGCGTGGAAGAGTAGGGAGTTCGAGAACAGAGCCACACCGCCAAATGAAACTGTGCAAGTTAATAAAGATTAGTTTGACAAAGTGGTTCTGACTGAAGTGTTCTTGAAGATATATGTCTCCAAAGCCCTGTTCCCACCAAGCGGTTTAATTTGGTTTGTCTCGACACGACACACACTTTGCGGCTTTTCCACTGACTAATCCTGGAACAGATCCCCAAATAACCAAGATGAACCGTCCCACTTTTTGGGACCCTTCTGTAGGGATGCCAGGCCAAACGGTTCTGATCCCAGAAGGTGGAGCTACAACACTGCAGACTGTTGATTGATTAAAAGAAAGAATCGTCACTTATGTATTGCTGTATTTCTCCTGGTGGCACACAGACTTCTCTGAAACAAAGCTTGATTGCATTTTGTATCAAAGAGCCACATGCCAATCACAAGAGGACAAATTGCTGCATGTCTTCCATCATTGCTCTTTGGTTACTGTTTCGCATTTCTCCTCTTTGTTAGATTTATTAGCAGGGTGCTCTGTGTCGTGCTGCTATGGCGTCACACTATTATGTTACTGATGCAAATGTCAGCATCCAGCTTACACGCTGCCTACCATATGGGGGCATGGTTGGCCATGGAAACACAAATAAGATCAAGTTTAACTGAGCCAACCCGTACCAAACCATACTGATCAGGGGCGTAGCTACAATGAGGCAAACAGAGGCAGTTGCCTGGGGCCCCAAGATTCCCAGGGGCCCCCAAATCATCTCTTAAAAACTGATTTATGAAGTTCTCTTCAATTGAAAGTCTTCCTTTTTTCTAAATCTTACTTCACATGCTTCAAAATACATCAAAAGGCTTTTGGGTACTCCCCCTCCCTTCTTATTCAATGGGCTATTCCATGTTACAACACATCTGAAAATTTGACTCAGGAAGAAAGTGGTAAAAACACTTTTTTCCCATTATTTTCTTATTTTCAACCAAGTCGGAGAAGACAATGTTGCTCTGAGATCTGAGATAAACATATAAGACTTTTGGGATTTTAAAGACTTTATGTAGCCCAGGAAACAAGATAATTTTCTTGAAATCAAACTTTTTGAGTTGGTGATAAACATTATTGTACAAAATGTCTTTTTTGGATACATAACTTTCTGGACAGGGGGTCAAATAAAAAAACATTAACTTTAAAATAATAGTACCAAAAAGTATGGTAACTGTAAATATCACCTCTTTCAGTAGAATTTTTTCCAGTTTTATCTTGTGCTTAATATTTACATATTTTTTTTTACTAAATAATTTTTTTCAATATTTACCTATTGTAATGTTTTTCACTTCATACTTTCTTGTTTGTTACTGCTACTCTGTAAATTCCCCACTGTGGGACAAATAAGCTGTCAATTGACCATAAAAGATTTCAAATCCAGGACAAAGTGGACTAAATTATGGATTCACATTTTTCAAAATCAAACTAAAGTACAGAACTTCAGGAAATGCATTTAGTTGTGTTAAGTTACCATGTACAAGATTAGCACTGTCTCATGCCTTGATTCTGGGAAAGAGACAGTGGACCCAGAGAAGGCCAGTCCAGCTCTGAGGAAGATGAGTTACAAGGACATGGAGGGCCCCATTGACTGGGTTTGCCTTGGGCCCCCAAACCACTAAATACGCCCCTGGTACTGATCTAAACCAGATTGCTTGGTGGAAAGGGGGCTTGACTCAAATACATATTACAATGAGTAACCATTGTTTTGAAAACTGACCGTATGATAGCCAGAGGGTTTTTAGACGTGATAAAGGAAAACCATTTGCAGCATCAAATTACCAGCGGATGAACAGATGTTCAACCTCCACCACACACAGCTAACTTAATACAAAGCGTTAAGCATGAGTCATCGATTTTATGAAGAAAACAAAAAAGATGTATGAAATAACGAAGAGAGCTTGACACTGTTTTGCACACGCAGACTATCCAAACATATGTTAAGCTCCATCAGTAAAGGAGCACAGCGGCTTAATGATACCATGGGATGAAACATTATTTTTCACTACGGGGCTCAAGGGAGAGTCGTAATGACTGTTGAATGGTCAGTCAAAAGCTGGCTCCACACTGAAAGGTTTCACAAACTGTACCTAAAGTTTCACATCCAGGAGAAGATGAATTGTAATGACTGAGGGGGTTTACACTTGTGGTTTTAAGTGAAATACCTGCAGAGTGGTTGTATAAATTGCCAGGATGGTGTGGAGACATTTTTTTTAGGTCTGCAGAGTTTAAAAACAATGACTTTCTTTTTCACAAAAGCCACAAGCAGCTGAAATATATCACTTTAACCATCCAATAGTACACCCAAACATGCGAGATGGATTGGCAAAAACTTTGTTGCAGACAGTCATTGTTTCCTCGACAACAATCCGTGCCTCCTCCGAGATGCAATAAAGGGCTTGTTATTTTCATTAGAGATGATTCATAACCAGTGGAAACTGTATTACAATTGAAGTGCTGGGAAGGAAAACAGACAATATTTTGTCTTATGAAACAAGTCTGCAAGGGATAAAGATACATACAAATGTTTTCAGTGATTTTTTTGGCTCATAGGTTTTTTTTTTTTTTCTGCCTCGATTCAGACACACAGCTAACAGATGAGCTTCTAAAGTTTCAACATTTGTATCACTATCATATACTTTGTGTGGGGAAGTAGTTGTAGCATTGTAGGTCTAGTTTCCCTACAGTATTTTATCCCCTCTTGCCTGTGCCAACAGAAAAAGGCCTCTGCAGTGTTTTTTCTCCAGTCATGGTCAAAACGGTTCAGTGAAAAAAAAACACTGTCATTGTAACTCTGTGCGATGTGCTCTGTTGTTTTCTACCCCTGAGGCTGCTTACTTCTTCTTCTCCTTTTTTTTGTAGTTACAGGTTTTCTACAAGTTATTCGCACTGTTTTTTACTCAACACAACAAACACTTTGCTATTTTTCCACATGGAGATCAGAATATTACTCAGCCTTTGACAACAGTAGCACTACATTATCCATGGCTCCTGAGGGATATTTCTCCTGAATAAGTGCAACAAAAGCAAATGAGGTCATCAAAATTACAACACACTGCAGCTATAAGAGGATATTTGATTTAAATACTCATTTTTAAGCAAGGTTGTACGGGATATTTTGGTGTTAATGCAGCATTACAAGAGGATGCAAGCCAGCTCAGACACATGATTGTGAAAGTAGGCAGAGAACCTACATCAAACTGAAGCTACCAAACTCAGCAGGTTGGGTTATCTTCACTTTATGCCATGATTAGTTCAATGACACTTTAACTGATGCCTATAACAGTGTGTGTTGTATTAAGAAGTTGTTGTTTTTTTTCACTTAACTTTGCCATCAGAGGGGCTGTTTGTCTAGATCAGGAGTGGGCAAACTTTTTGATTCGTGGGCCACAATGGGTTCTAACATTTGACAAAGGGGCCGGACCAGGAGCAGATGGATGGAGTGCTTTGGTAACGATCAGGGTATCATTCGTTCATTCCATATCCGTTTTAGAATCCAAAATCGGAAAACGGATAACGACTAGTTATTCAATTTTTCGTTTTCAAATCAAAAATCAGAAAACAAATAACGGTCTATTTTTTGCTGTATTTATTTTGTTTTGAAATTAAAATTAGAATATAAGTGAATGGAATTATAATGGGATTTTGAATCCGTGCATGCTTCGTTCTTTTGTTATTCTGTTTCGAAACAAAATTTAGAAAAAAAAAAAAGAAAAGAAAAAAAAAATGGACTTGTATTTTTGTTTTTCTGTTTTAAAACCAAAACGGAAAAACAGAATTACAGAAAAACAGAAAAACACAGTTTTTCTGTCCTGGTTTTAAAAATGAAAAAAACAAAAAATAATAAAGGATTGTGTCAAAATTGTTTGTGTGATGTTTTGATATCAAATGTGAATGTCTCTATATAAAAATTAGACAAATAACTCACATTGAAGGTTTATACAGACATGTTCCTGAGCTTTTTTTTTTTTTTTTTTTTTATAAGAAACAGACCGCTGACGATCCACTCAATCTTATCCGCGCGCATATGCGCACTTCCATATGTTTCAATGAGTTTTGTTTTGTCCACTTTCCTTTTCTTAGGTCCATTCATCTTTACAGAAGGGCTGATGGGTCAGAGGGTAAAGTGCAAACGTGGAGTAATAGGCCTACGCTTCACCTCAACAAAGCCAATGTCTCTACAGTGCACCATCTAGTGGTAAGACATCAGAACTGCAGGGAAAATAAAACATTAACAAGGTTTATTCATTTAATTTTTGTCAAGTTCGGCGGGACGGATTAAAACGTTTAACGCAGCACAAATGTTTCCCTCTGCCTGTAATGCCCTGATCAACCAATCAGATCTACCAACCCGACCATTATAATCTGTGATTTAATATTTTTACATTTCGGTTTGACATTAGTGTAAGCATCAAAGTCGCAGGCCCTCAATAGGTGTTTCCCGTAATTCCTTCACTGTATTTCGGTTGGGTCAGTGCAGGTATACCCAGACTTGTCTCCATGCCAACACAGACAGCTTGTTAATTGGTCGCTCAGAGAGCACAGTTTTTTTACTTTCACTTTCTTTTTTTTGGAGCCATTCACACATTGACACTTTGCTGTAGAATCCCAGAATGCTCAAAAATGTCGCGTTCAAAGTTCGCTGCCAAAAGAAAAGTAAACACTGAAACTCAGTGGTTCAAAGAGGAATGGACTTAAAATTGTGCATTCATTCTCCCTCCAACCAGCACAACCAGACCCATGTGCTTAATATGCCAGGTATAGTGGTTGTTTGTCTCTTCCATATTGTGTCATTCTGTTTTCTAGTTTCTCTTCTCCACCTGACCCCTCACTTATGTGTTTCACCTGTGTCTTGTCTTCGTGTGTCCACTCACCTCTTGCCAGATCATCTTTTGCCAGCTGTGGTTATCCAGCACTTTTTGAATCCTATTTCTTCTTGTTTAGACCTCTTTCTGTTTTCATAGTTTACATCTCCAGCCTACCGATTCTGTACTTCAGCCTTCTGTCTCGTCTTCTGATGTCAAACCATGTTTTCAGATCTCGACCTCTGGTGCTGTGTGCGAGTCCTTCTTCTGCCTGTGCTGTGAAACCAAGGGACTAAAGCAGTAATGAAGATTTCCAATTTGAAACGTCATTATGGGACAAAGCAGAGGGATTTTAAAGAGATATTTCCTCAAAATTCAGAAGCAAGAAGATGAAAAAGTAATGCACTGAAATAAAGCAAAAGAGTGCTCAGTCAGAAAGGCCTGGGTTTTGGCTCAGCACAAGAAACTATTCTCAGATGCAGAAATGATGAAAGAACACATGACTGAAATGAGGGACACAGATTTAAAGGCAAACAAAAAATATGATTGTTTTATTTAACTGCTTATTGTAATTTAAGTCCAAATGCCAATGACATTTTAATTCAGTTCAAATTTTTGTTGTTTAAATAAAAATAGACATTTGGTTTTGTATTACTGTATCAATGCATGTGGCCTGACCCACCTCAATAAATGGACCTTTGACTTCCTGAAAAAACTATTTGTGTCCCTTTAAAGGGGACATATCATGCTTGTTTCTCCTTTTCACTATGCCAGACTAGGATGCCTGTAAAGCATTTCTGCCCTCAGTACAAGTCATTTAGCTCCTTCATTGCCCCACATTAGCGTTCTCAATATCCTCATTTTAGGCCAGTCTGAAGATCTCGTTGAAACGCTCCGTTTGGAGAATGACCTCCAGTAACCTCACAACGTCACAGCCCTTTGTGCTCTGATTGGTCAGTTCTATCAGAGGGGCGGAGGGAGTAGAGCCAGGGGGCGGTTTTTGCAGCATGGCAGTATTTACAAAATCGCCACATTGAATGGGGCAGACAGACCGAGCGAGTTTGCTGTTTGCCAAAACTTCACCATAAGGCATTGATAGCAGTAATAAAATGGCAGAGTGTAGGATACGTCCTTTTGTATTGGACCCCAAGTCAGACCCGGACAGTTCTGCAGCTCAGGAGGAAGAAAATCCACCTCGACACAGATCATCTCAGGACGCTTCAGTGTGGTGAGTCAAACCGCTACTGTAACATGTATAGTTTATACGTGGAAATATAGGCAGACTTCACCAATAAACTATTTCTATAACAGGGCTCCATCCTGCTCCTTCACTTTTCTCTGTCTGTTTTATCCATCATGCTGAAAGTGTAGTCTAAAGATCGCCTCTACCGTCAGTTCGTCACTATGTTATTATTACAGCATTATTGTGGTCCAGGTTCACAGTGCATGTCAGAACAAGCATGCAAATATCACAGTCTCACAAGTATTACAGCGTTTGCTAAAACTACAGTGTTTTAACTGCTAATTCACCATGTAAAGCCGAGCTGCTCAGCAGAGCAGAGTCCCTGCATCCAGCACTCAGTCAAGTTAGCCAGAGCTAGTAGGGAGCTATATTCATACTCGGCTCTTGGTGGGTGTATCCCTCTGTGGCGGTTGTGTGACTAACTGACATCACAGAGGAGGAGCTGCTTTATCAGATTACTCCAATAAAAAGAAAGGATCCTTGTGTCGTCACGACCATCGAACTCTCGCAGCCAAATGGCAATGACCTATTTTCAGAGGCATCAAATCTCGTTCTAGGATATCAGAAAAAATACAATATCTCATTTTTTGAAAATTCAGGGGGTGTAAGGTCTTGTTTTCAGATTTATTATATTATATGTAAGTATTAAATCAGGGATCAGCATGATATGTCCCCTTAAAGATTTATATTTGAGTACCTGTGGTCTAAGTCACAGCAGATAACTGCACTGCAGGCATGAGAACATGTGTTACATGTGCATTTCATGTTAAAAAAGTGGGCTCTCAGGGGGATAAGTTAAAGCACTGAAATTCTTTTTTTATTTTTAAAGATGCTTTGAGGAAGATCTGGACCACCCTCTGGCCCAGAGTCTCACGCACACTGTCGTAAAGATGTGACTTTTAACCAGGGGTATGTTTGTTTTGGAACTAATTTTCTTTGTTCAAGACAACTTTATACCAGGTACAACGCCACGCGGTAAGATATTTATCAGTATAGTTATGTGGCTAAGTGTAGTGCTATTAGCAGCCCGGTGCTATGATGCATCTATAGGCTAATGCCACAAAAAGGTAACTGGCAGTTAGTACAGTAGTTCAGTAGCAGAAAAACTGCTGACTGTGGGTTGGAATGAACATTAGCACAAACAGTTTAGCTCCTGTGTCAGCCTTTAGCTCATGCTCTATCTCTCTCCTATTTATCTTTCTTCTGCTCTTCTGTCCTTTTTCTGTCTGACAGTTAGGCTCCAGTGTCCACCATCACTACAAAATTAATCACAGAAATCGTTTTCAACAGATCTCTCTACTCACCACTAAAATTTGTCAGCTGGCGTGGTGTTGTCATTGAGAATTAGATGTGCTGCTTCTGCTCAACCCAGCTGGGAAGCCATTCAGTATGGGCTACAAAGCATTTAGGAACAATCTATATTGGCGCTTACAATCTCATTTTAAAGTGTAGATTATGATTGGGCATATATCTAGAGGGGAGACTTTTGCAAGATCACTTAGAAACTCCTCACATCCCCTTTAAATAGCATAAACTTTACACATTTTTTAACAAAGAAAAAGGTGAACTTTAGTTGAACTAAACTCAATACTCTGAAGAGGATGAGGGCAGGAAGTAAGGTTGAATGCCACTTGTTTGAGGTCGCCTCTCTGCAGAGCTGCCTTTGTCTGACATTGACCGGAATAACCTCTTTAGTGTTTCAGTGTTTGTCCTTTGCACACAGTTTTGGTCCACACCGCTGATGTTTTTGTTGCAATGAATAGATGATTCTGCTGTTATTTGCTGCTCTATATTTCCAGTCATTGTTGATTACAAGCTCCTGACAGTGAGATGGAAAAGTTATTCTGCTCAGAGTAGGGATATTATTCACTGTGTTTTTGGACCTGAAAAGAAATTCAGATGAGAAGTGGTTCACCCAAAATGTCACGTCATTGTTGTTTGCAAAAAGTGACCTTACATCTCATTTACTTCAGTCCTCTCGTGCTTTCTCTCAGTGGGCAATAATTCCCCTTTTCTTTTTCTACATATGGGTTGTGTGTGAGGTCATTGATTCTGAGATGCTGGACCAATTTTGCCCCCTACTGACGTGTTTCAAAGATGCTCATCTCCTGCACTTTTTGCATTTTATCAGCTCCAAACCTTTCTTCAAGTGAAAATCAATATTTTTTCCTCACCAGAGATTCAACCAAGAGCTGTGTCGTATCCTTGCTGGGTTTAGGGCAGATTTTTTTTATGATATCACACAGGAAATGCACGTTTTCAAAGGTTAACTTTTAGATGATTGTACCAAGAAGGTCATAACCTGATACAGCACCCTGGACATTTATCTGTAGAGCTGGCCATGGGGAGAACTAAAGGCATATAACTTAAATCAAGGCTGTTGTATCACACATTATTTATGAGCTGTGTTCACTTCTAAAAAAGGAGCATTGGTTTGTTGAATAGCAGCTACCTTAGTCTCTTGACATTGTGCAGGGTAGACACATTACACACAAACTGCTCCGTGTGTCCTTGGTGTGTGTCTGCAGCGACATTAACCGTGATGTTCCCAGAGTTAAGTCACAAAAACACATGTAGCAACAGACACAGGAAGGGCATGACAACAGCGATACATCATGGTTCTAACAACCTGGACGGAGAGGATGACTCTGCCACAACCTGGTCTTTACAATGATCTATCTTCTCCACCAGCTTTGACAAGAGTCATGATCCAAGAGCGGAGAGTCTATGTGGGGCCCCTCAGGGACAAGCTGTACCTGAGAGAAAAGAAACGAGGAGGGTGAGTGAAGAAACACACTCGTCTGAGCCGCAAGATAAATGGTTATGGTAAGAGTTATGTAATGGTTTACTGATTGGGTTATATTTCTGTTTTATTGTAATGGGGCTCTCAGTGTCAGCCGGCAAATAAAGCATATTTATTATTACCGTCCAAGTGTTTCAGAGGCCGGAGGCAGCACGCAAGGACATAACCACTAAGAAAACAGAGTGGCTAATGTAAAATTATCAGCTTTCATTAAATATAATAAGTAAAAGTCACATCCTTAATTATGGGCTTAAACTTAGTCTGAATGAACTGCCTGAACATCCAAGTCAAGTGAGGTTTCTTACAAACATTTCCCTCAATCTACTTTCAAATTTTTATGAAAACACCTCCTATGCAACGTGGGCAGAGCAGTTACCTAAGTGGTTATGTCAAACAAGCTTTCTTAAACTTGTCACTCATGAGTTATTTTACTTTAAGATTAAAGGTCGAGAAAGACTGGCACTAATGCCACAACATTTAGTCAGCTCACTGTAAGCTGACAAGAAATCTGCATTCAGGCTCAAGGCACCTCACCCCAGGTAGACCAGTCCTGTCGCAAGTTAATTTACATCACATTTATTCTAACCAAGCCAGCGTGAGATTGATGTTAACTCAGAATTCAATCTTCCTCTTTTGAACTACAATAATATTTTCTGTAGGACTCATTCAAAAATGATGACCCATGTGTCTCCACCTCTTTTCATTGTAAAAACAGAAAACTAAAACAACTCTATAGCAAAAGCACTGGTATCCTGCGCTTGGAGTCACATCCGTTGCAGTAGAGATCGATCTGTTGAACTCAGTCATCATCCTTAATTTGTGCAAACCAAAACACCTTTCAGAGAAAAGAAATGCAATTTGGTCAATAATATGTACGCAAAACTTACCAGCTTAAAGATGCTTTATGGAGGATCTGTTTTAATTGGACTGCCACACCACCTTTTGGCCCAGAGACTTACACTGTCATAAAAATGGGACTTTAACCGGGCATGTGTTTGTTTTGGAATTAGATGGAGGTCAGATTGAAACAAACTTTCTTGGTTCAAGACGACTTTTTACTGGATACAACACGCCGAGGTAAGGTATTCATCAGTACAGTTATGTAGAGCAAACGTTGTAGTAGCTGGCTATATGTAGCACTATCAGCAGCCTGGTGCTCCAACCACTGTTGCCAACTCCCCGGCATCAGAAGTAGCTAAAGGCCCCCCAAAAGTAGCCAGATCTTTTTTTTTCTGTCCAACGGAGGGGGGTGGGGGGGACCTGAAGTCCTGTAGTCTACAACTGGCCATGCATGAACGGGGAAAGAGAGAAAACAGGATTTTGTCTTACTTTCCTCCCGGGATCTTGGAGCCTCTAACCACCAAAAAAGTAGCTAGATTTTTCGCTAGTTGCTTTTCTCCAGAAAGTTGCTTAAAAAAGCAACAAAATTGCTAAATTGGCAATACTGGCTCCAACATATCTGTAGGCTAATGTGACAAGTACACACTGTCAGTTTGTGTAAAGTTTAGTAGCTGTCTATATTTAGCACAGCTGTCAGCCCAGTGCTCTAAGACACGTCTGTAATGTGTAACGTTAGTGAATCCTGGTTATGTGCTGCCAGTCATCTACCAATCAGAGCTAACGTAACCTCACTCTTCATTTTATTGATAGACTCTCAAGTTTGAACAGACCACTGCAGAATAACTGCTGACTGTGGGTTGGAATGAACATTAGCACAAATAGATTAGCTCCTGTGTTAGCCTTTAGCTCGTGCTCTATCTCTCCCCTGTTTAGCTTTCTTCTGCTCTTCTGTCCTTTAATTGTCTGACAGTTTGGCTCCAGTGTCCACCATCACTACAAAATTAATCACAGAAATCATTTTCAGCAGAGAAAAACACAGATCTCTCTTCTCACTTCTAAATCCTGCCAGCTAGTGTGTTGTTGTCATAGAGACTTAGGGTGCCATGAACCAGTCCAGCCCTGCCCATCCCGATCAGGAAGCTAAGAAGTAGCATTCTAAAATAACCAGCACTGATTATCTCTTTTTAAAGTGTGGATAACAATCAGGCAAATATCTAGAAGGGGGACTTTTGCAAGGCCATTTAGAAAATCCTCACAGCTCCTTCATCTGCTGGTCAACCCATAATAATCAAAACGGTGAAGTTGTGTAAAGATGCAGCCATGTGCAGTTCTGCTGTTTAGATGAACATCTTAGCATGTGTGTTTATGAGGTTTCTATGGGCTCTGGAGCCAGCTTTAAGTGGACACTTGAGGCACTTCAGCCCTTCTCATGTTCCAACATAAAAGAATGCTACTTCATTTTTTTCTTATGGTCTTTTTAAATAGTCTGTGGGAGGAAGTGTGCATAAAAAAAGAAGATAAAGGACACTCTTCTATCTAATTAGAACCTAATTGTAAATTGTGTTATGCAAAACCAGTGTGTTCACACACAAGACTCCTTTTATTAACTTTAAGACTGGGTATGATGCTCTACCATATTTCAAACATGGATATAAATTAACAACTCTGGGTGTCCAGCAGTTTTGTAAACTGCTTCATAAGCACAAGATCAACACAAGACTTGCTGGGGGAGGGCCTCAAACACCAAGGTCTACACATGAAAACTAGGGTTTACTAAAACACCAATCTGACACAATAAGGAATATTTTTGAGCTGTAAATCAGGAACATCAGTGCTGCATTACAACCACATTCACCTGGGTCAAAGATAGCAGGCGATATCTTATATTCTACTTAGACCAAGAAGAGTAAGTATTACTGTGAGGCTGTTCTTCATGTCTGAAAGCGAAGGTGGGGGGTGAGTGTCAGACCGAGTGATTTACTGCACCGTGCTCTCACTCCTCTTTTTTTTTTTTCATCTTCCCTGATAATGATTCAGGCAGAGTGACACAGATGGTTGTTAAAAGAGGCAGGGTGAGATTTTATATATTTATTTTTTTATATTTATTCATTTATTTATTTCATTCATACATCTGAAATAAAACATTTTCATACAAACATATAACCATATAATTGAATGAAAAGAAACTCTAATGACGTGCATTGGATAAAACCAACCACCAAGATTGCCCACTTCGCCAACAGGGGGCACCGAAGGCAGAGCAGGGCAAAGTTTCTTACAGAGACTTTATAGAAAATTTACTACCAAATAAGAAAAGTAGAAGCTCCTGTGAAAATTGGGGTTTAAGTGGATTTTGACGTCCACTGTGAACAAAATTATAAATTATATCTCTATGCCGCTCTTGTCTGGTAAATATGATAGAAATATTTCCTGGCAATAAATCTCCTACTTCTGTCTACTAATAGTTCATCACTTTGCTCCAGGGGCGGCGTCATGGGTGGGCGTAACAGTCCCAGGCCCACCCACTTTCTGGCAGGCCCACCTCAAACTTTTTTTTTTTTTTTTCTTTCTTTTTCAAAATTATCTCTTTCTTTTTTAAAAGTTGGTTTTAAAGAGGAATATTTAAAAATTTTTTTTGTCACTTTACGCTTGTTTTTTCATTGTTAGAGACCCTGTCTTTATAAAATCAGCAAAGTTTGGTGATCCTTTACCCTGCTGTTAAAAAGTTATTAATCATTATGAATGATTTTGGGAAAGACTGTAGATTTTTTTTTTTTTTTTTTGTAGCTGTGGTTAATGTTGCTGCTGGAAAAATGAGGCGCGCAGCCCATTGGTACGTTAGATCACTACTCTTTGGCCAATACTATTGAGAGCCATTGCTGTCTGATGCACTAAAATTTGATCAAATATGAAAGGATCACAAAGCAACCAAATCAGCTTTAAAACAAACATTGTAACAGTACGATCACTATATCTATATAGTGATAGTCACTAACAGACTTTTTTCATTTAAGGCCCACCCTAAATTGGTTTGGCCCACCCAAAATTGAAATCCTGGCTCCGTCCCTGCTTTACTCTGTGATTTTTGTTGTGTGAAATGTATCAAAGACTTTACAGCAGTGTACTATAAGCCACACCCCCTGATTACATCACTAAATACTGTGATAAAGATATGATCAAACTTCACGCTGATGGTTTTGCTCGCTTTGGTCACATACAGCTTTTATTCTGTTACATAATCAGCTCAAAATTCCTCACAGGCGCTTCAAATGTTTTGGCGTATTGTATTCATAAAAGCGGGTCTGGGCAGGGTTCAGAATCCAGATCATTTTGAACTGTGGGCAGGAAGGAAACTTTCTTCCTGACTTTGAGAAGCTTTGCCTTGCGGTGAAAGAACACTGACAGTAGGACTGTGATATCCCTTACCAGCATGTAAAAGAGGCCAGCTTTGCATAAATCCCTCCACTTTATAGTCTGTATGTGATTCAGAAGTGCGAGGATAAGAGTTGCTGTTGATTCAAGTGCCTCAGTGTTATACTGTGGAGGTGGATCTCTGTATCGACTCCACTGAAACACTAAGCTTAAATGAGACAGAACCTTTATTCATGCTTTCGGCAAAGTTTGAATAGTGATGATTTGATTCCACCATGTTTGACTAAAATCCAGGAAGTGAGCAGATATTCCAGTGGAAAAAATAAAGTCAAAGTTATATCCTTCTGACTGCAGTCTGACAGTACCAGTCGAGTTTCTGTTCCTCTGTTAAAAACCAACTGTAAATAGATTCTGGATGTAACCCTTGTGTCAATCATGCAGAGAAAATATTGCTGAGGGAATAAGTAGACAAGTAAGTCCAATAACATGAGGTTCAGCTTTTGACATATCAAACTGATAACTACAACAAAAACTGAAGACCTCTTCAGGGACCTTTTTTATATTACTTTTGGATTATAGATGTGCTGAAATTCTACACAGGGCTAAAGGAGAAAAAAAGAAGTTGTTGAAAACCAGAATTACAAGAAGGCTTATCATCTTGAGCCCTTTGTAACCCCATGTTCAGACGAGCAGTATCTGGAGATAATGTAAAATTTGCCAGCAGTCTGAGCCGATAATAACGGGAATCTTCAAGAAATTCCATCCAGTGAAGAATAATAATGGCAGTACTGTGGGAAATAATACAGATTATCTTCCCGCCATGCTCTTGTAACAGTCCTTAGTGGATATTTTTTGTCTTCAGGGGGTCACTCCAACTTGTGGCTTTTCTAATCAACCCTTCCCCTCTACCGGGCTTTGCCATCAATAACACCGTCCAGTCGCTCCCTCCGTCCTGCTCATCTACTCATCTGCCCCTTTCAACTGTCAGGAGGAGATAAGAGTCGCCCCTCACTCCCGCTCCAGCAGATTGACAGGCTGACATGTCGTCTCTCAGGTCAACCGGGCTAATTGGTTTGTGCACATCTTAGATGGACCATTAGGCCTCACAACTGATAAACTAAAAACATTCCTGCTTCTCTCTTTCCTCCCATCATCTCTCGCTTTTTCTATGAGGGTGGCTGATGGAGGCAGTGATATTGGTCCAGCGAGAAGTAATAACGTCCAGTGCAATCTGTTGCTCCCATATGTCGCGACCAGGAATGATTGGCTGTTTAATCTTTGGGTCCTTTTTTTTATTTCCTGCTCCAACAGAGGATGCAGTGTGGAGCCTGGACTTGCTGTGAATTCAAGGAAGGAATTCAAGAAAATCTTGATGCAAGGTGTGAGTCCTAAATAATGAGGGCCTTCTACTTTGGTTACAATCTGAATTCCACCAGCTGATTTGATTTTGGAGCTACTGGTGTGTGTTGTGATTCTTTGTAATAATGATCTGATTACAGCTAGCAAAGGATCTACTTCAAGGAACATTTAGCTTATCTGGAACAAAAAATTAAAGATGGTTTCTTTGACTAATTTAATGCTTATTTTAGTTTCACCAATGACCATCTGCTTGTAGGAGAAAAAAACAGCTAGCACATGCTAATTAGTCCCCGCTCAAAATAGCTCCTTATGGTGCCCTTGCATTTGTCTAAACATTTATTTACCAATTTTATCTTTAATTTATTTATATTGAGACTTGAAAAGGTTTCAGTTGTCTCTCTGACAAGATTCCTCCAGCTAAGACTTTCTCGCAAAGTCAAGGCCTATCTCCCTCCTAATGAGTTTAAGAGGGTGATACACATGTTCATCACATCCCAGTTAGATTATTGCAACTTTGTACATTGGTGTTCATCAGTCATCCCTCCAGCGCCAGCAGCAGATTCAGAATGTGGCTGCGCGCCTGCTGACAGGGAAGAGTCCATGTGATAACACCACGCCTGTCCGCCTCTCTCTACTGGCTTCCTGTCAGCTTCAGGATCCAGAATAAAATTGCGTTTTTGGTCTATAATAGTTTACATGGGTTGGCACCGCCATACCTGAGTGAGTGTTTGACCCTGCATGCTCCAGTCAGCGCTCTCAGGTCAACACACCAGGTCCTTCTTGATGTTCCACGAGAGAGGCTCAAAACAGGAGGGGACAGAGCTTTCAGGGTAGCTGAGTAACACAGACTACTGCGAGCTTTAGATCACTTCTTAAAACACACCTTTTTACATTGGCTTGTAATACTGGTGAGGCGAGACATCCAAATTTTTGTTTTGCTTTTATGTATTGGCTTTTTCTTCTGCTGTTTTGGGGTCTTTTTACCAAAAGGCTGTTTTAAATTATTTTTATTAACTACTTGTTTTTATAGATTTTGTTTTTAAGCTTGTACAGCACTTTGGTCAACTGCAGTTGTTTTGAAATGTTCTTGATAAATAAAGTTTGACTCGACTTGACTTGACAAAGGGTTTAATTTCACATAATTTTTTTCGACCTAAATATGTGTATGTATATGTTTATATTAGACATACTTTATTAATCCCCGGAGGGAAATTCAAGATACATATATATATATATATATATATATATATATATATATATATATATATATATATATATATATATATACAGTCACTGTGACTGTATATATATATATATATATATATATATATATATATATATATATATATATATATATATATACAGTCACTGTGACTGTATATATATATATATATATATATATATATATATATAACACAGCTTGTGAATTTTAAAAAAAATTGGATTTTAGGCCTTTTCTGTGAGATTTGGACAAAATTTGGGGAGTTAAAGTTTGGATTCAAAACATTATTATTTGAAACCTTGGGTTGCAGCAGAGACACTTTTGGTAGAAGAGGTGGCTCACAACATGTGAGACTGTTCAGATATTAAAATAAACTTATTTAAGACACATTATTTCTGAACAAAAAGCCACTCAAGTCTGAAGAAATAGTGGATCTTTTTTTTCTGATAAAACCAGTGATTTGTTACACTGACCACAAGGGTGTGCTGCTGAGAGGAGCTGATATGTTATTCTGTGAGCCAAACAATGTTGGCATGAATTGCAAGTTGGCTTTCCTTCCTGAGCAGCTTTTAAAGCATCACTTATATAAGAAAAAAAAAAACAAGGTTAGCCTGATTTTAAAGGCAAGGGTGAATTACATCACCTGAAATTAGCTAATATTCTTAATTCATTGCTCAACAACGACCTTGTATGAATAGAAAAGTGTTTTCAAACAGTCTTTAGGAAGCCGACTGTGGTAAAAGTAGTAGAAATAAATGATTAAAACACCAAAAACAAGGATAAATAGAGACAATTGATAGAGACCCTGATTTTACTACTATCTTTTCTTCAGTGCTGAATGAGAGCAGTACCCAAAGCAAAGACAACTGCTCAGGCATTCTCTTCAGCTCTCGCAGTGGACCAAGTGATGCTTATTATCTTTGACAGGCTGCCACTGACCAATGGTGCCCTATCTCAGGCTGTTTGAGCTGTGCCTGGTGGCCGAACATAAACGTCTCTATCCGTGCAGTGTGGGCTAGACAGTGAGAAGTCCTTCAAGTCAGTCTGGTAATCAGCAAACAAACAGAGGAGGACAGATAGTATTGGGGCCTTTCAAACTCGACTTGTATAACAACATGTCAGCTAATTGATTAAACCGACGACCCGCGGCCAAATAGTGTCACAAATATATATAGTGGCGAACAAATGCAGGGACACTGTGATCGCTCTGAAGATCATATTAAAGGGGACAGACTGCAAATTCAGAAATAATTGACTCTAAATTTGCACACAAGAGGTTGAAAAAGATCAAATGCATTAATTCACAAAATCTAGGTCTACTTGGCGCCCCCAGGAGGCCTGGAGGACTCGAGTCATGAGGACTCATGAAGCAGCTTTCTACTGCGTTTGTTTTATGGCTTTAATAATTTACAATATTGTCTGTTTTGTACATTTTCTGTTTGAGTTTTTGGAGCACATTTTTAAGTCACAGCCCATTTCTCTTTGGGAATTTTTCTGTCTTTTTTTTTCAGTTTGCCTTGTTTCAGAATGAGTTCACCGTTTCTCAAAATAGAAATCTTTCATTTACCCTTGTGAGCTGCCATACATTAAGGCTTGTGTCAACGCCATGACTAATACCATCTTAATGCAGTCATAGTTTTACAGGGTTATGCTGCTGAAATACAGGTGTGCCCACATATTCACTCCTCTCTCTGGTCCATATCAAAGACTAATAATACCACACTCTGCCGCCCCCTCCTTCACTCCCCCCTGGTCATCCACCTCAGCCCGTCAGGGAGCTGCAGCCTGTAATTGGGTGTGGAGCCTGAGAGGCCATGTAGTGGTCGGCTCAGCGGAGACTGCAAGAGTCAATTACCAGAGCTGACAGTGCCGTGGAGAGAAAGGTACACAAGGCACACTGTAGTGATCTGTCTGAGCAGGATAAAGGAGACAGAGGGCTATGTGCTAATGTGAGACCGACATGTTACATTTCTCACCTTACAGTCACAGTGACAGCTGTGGCCAATTTCTTACTTATATTCAGAGGTTAGAAGGCACACAGAGGGGAAGTCTGAGATATGTGGCAAATTCTCTCTGTGAATCCAATTAGCTCATGCCGGCACACTGAGGTAGAAGTTTTATCTTTCTTTGCAGATGATGCTGCTTTTTACATTACACTTATTTTTCTGTAATACAAGACTGGGAGAGTTTAGTTAATATTTGATTATATGTAAGACCATAGTTCAAAGCTGTGAAAGGGTTCAGCATGCAAAAGATTTTAGTGGGGGACTTTTTTTGACCTAGACGATCCTAGAAACCTCTTTTTCAGCAAGGAGTTATGAATCCCTATAGGCAAATGATTAAACCTGAACCTATGAATAACCTTTTGCACCCACAATGTAAACCACACATACATAAGGGGTGCCAATTTTAAAGTTGCACACACTACGAACAACATTATTTCTCCACATTTAGCTTTAAACATCACTTTTTATGCAAATTTGGGGACATATTTCTGAAATATATTTGTCACTTCTTATTATAAATACATGTTAAATGTTTCATCTAAATGTTAAATTTTATATCTAAATGTTATGAATAAATGCCCCAATTCTAAGTATTAAGCTACATTTCTAAACATTTTTTTTCTTACTCTTAAGCAAAGATTTTCTAAATATATATAGTCAAGATTTCTAAATTTTACAAAAATATTTCTAAATCTTGAGCAAAGATTTTGAATCTGCATTAAAAGTGATGTTTTAAAGATAAATGTGGAAATATATTGTTTGTAGTGTAGCAACTTTAAAATTGCCCCCCCCCATAAAAACATGCTTCTTCAGATTTTTGAAAAAAAAAAAAAAAAAGTCCATCACGATTTGCAAAAACTTGTAGATTTTCAAACCTTTACCAAAAGTCACACCTGGAAAAACTCCTTATAAGGCCTGAAATAGATTCACTTCTCATTTGGTGTGGAGTTTTAAAAAGACATTGATATGGACATGTTTTTGGTCCCAAAAAGGGGCGTGGCTTTGGGGGCTCCTTCCTGAACCAAGAACTTCCTCTAACTCAGACATATAGCATCCAAACTCTCTCACGCTTACCATGTTTGGAAAGAATCTTCGGACGTAACCTATATATCAAAATGTATCATCTATAAACCCACATACACACCCTGATGTCATAAGGTGGTTTGCCGTGTGGCTGTCAGTACAAGATAATTGCCCTTACTCTGCTGGATATAACACCAGAGGTTGGAAGGGCTCAGTGTCTTGCCAAAGGATACACTGCAGCTCAGGATCATCTTCTGATTGAAAGGAGACCACCTCCACCATTGATCCACCGCGTGCTTTCAGCTCATGTCGTAAGATGTGACAGCTCAGAGCCACTCTGTCTGCTAAAGATGCTACCATACCAACACTTTTTCCCAACATGCACCACATCTACACCACTGCAAATGCCCCTTTCGCGCTGCTTGCAGCCTTAGTTTTCTTCCTTTATCTTTTGTATTGTTAAATTCAAGCAAGCTGTTGAACTACTTTCTATGCATGCAATGTAAACAATTAACTGTGACTAAACATTGATGAGGTTAGTAGTTTTGTTGTTGTTGTTTTTTGTTGTTTTTTTGTTTTGTTTTTTTTTACCAACAAAACAGCTTTTCTGTTGCTTTTACTTTTAGTACAGGGTGACAGTTATTCTTCTCATCAAACCATTGCTGTGACTGTGATCATATGAAAAGCATTTCAAAGGTAAAACATCATCGAAAGGTGGTCTGTTATTCTAAGAATAAACCTTTTTAATTTCCTTTACCACCTCTTCATTATAGTGCAATGTAGCAGTATGTTATGCAGCCCATGGCAAATGCATGCAGTACATCTTTTGTGAGGAAGATTAATTGCTCTGTAGATAATTATTTATGATCCAGCTCTCTCTTTCTTATCGGGTATGTCTTCATACCCAACCAGGTGAAAAGAACAGCTGTGTGTTTTCACGGATCACTGATATTATTACAGTTACCAGCTGCACAAAGACCTTTTTAGCTTTTATCAGAGCATGAATAATGTTTTAATTCAGGCTTTAGAAATGATATGTGATTTTTCAGCTTTTTGTCTTGGCCTAAGTTGTTCTAATCAATTAATAAAAAATAATTAAAAGTTGTTTGGAATGTTGGTTGCAAAAAAACTAATATTAAGTGTGATGTACTGGGAGGTGGACTCTGTGTCCACCTTTGATCTGTGGCTGGGAGAAATGCTGAACATTCTGCATGTTGAGAGACTGACATTCCTCAGTGAAGAAAAGGGAAGTGTGTTCAATAAGATTTGGGACCCTTTGCTCAGCTTTCTTCATGGCAAAGATGAACTTAATGTGTCTAAACTGTCATCTTGCTGCGAGTATGTGCCTTTGTTTTTTCTCAGGTTTTTTATTTATTTATTTATTCATTTATTTTTTTTATTTGACAATTTTCTTTTCAGAATAAGAACTTAAGTTTAGATTTTAATTTGCTGTCTGTGTTGCTGTTGCAAAATACATGCTTTCTTTGTTCCTTAGCTTTTTTTTTGTTTTTGTTTTTTTTCCTTCCCTGGGCAAGAGGATAGGCTCTTTTTTCTTTTTCTTTTAAAGTTTTTTTTGTTTTTTATTTGGTTTGCATTTCCCGTTTCTTTAAAAAATAATTAACGTTTTTTTTCCCCAAAAAAGTAAATAAAGCAATTTATTCTTGGAATAAATAAGCAATTAAAATTAAAAATTAAATTAAATTAAATTCAACTAAATTAAATTAAATAAAGTAAAGAAGAATACTTGTGTTGTGTTTCAAACACGTTAAAAACAGGAGGACCAAACAAACCAGATCTGGCAGCATACAGACGAATATATGTCTAATTTCATAAATTAATGAAAAAATAAAAGTTGTATCAATAGAACACATAGTTTACAACCGAGCAGCATGTAAAAAAAGTGCAGGATTGGGCTAGAGTGCTGGAACCAAGCACAATAAACCAAATAAGCACATTTTTCCCTCTCCCCTTTAGCAATGGTTTAGTTTTGTTGTTGTTGTTGTTGTTGTTGTTGTTGTTGTTGTTGTTGTTGTTGTTGTTGTTTCTAGTGTCTTTTTATATATCTAGAAAATAAGATATTTTTTAGACTCATAAATCAAGTAATTTGATATTAAAAAGTTTCATTGGACTTAAATGTAAGGGTCTAATAGGGGAACATAGATATAGTTTCCTTAAAAAGTCCAAAAGGAGAGATCCGCTGCTTCTCTACATAGACTGTTTATTCATAAATGCAGAAAGTGTCCCAAAGCAAATATAAGAATGTAAGGGTGCTGCACAAAATGTGAAAACCACAGCCTAAAAACTGCAAAAGACAAACTGCTTTCAAAACTCATGGGAAGTCACTGCTCCAGAGCCCAGGTGGGAATGGCTACTCTGCCATACGTGACATATTTGAACAACTAACTACAGTCAAGGCATTTGACAGTCAGCAGCAGGAGGAACTGCAGGTTTCCACAAAAAACAGAAACTTTGGATTCCTTTGTTTGCAATGCGTAGCAAACAATACAGCTCTATAGATGCTAATTTAATTTCTCAGTGTGATGCAGAAGTTTTTCACAGTTGGTTTCATTTATTTATATCAAATAGTGTTTGACAGTTTTTCTAATGTGATAATGGCGAGAGAAAGTGAATCTCCTGCTGTATAAGTATTACTTTCCCATCTAATCTTGCAGAAACAGGAGGAGATATATGACTTGTCATTGATGAGTGAGTGGGTCTGGTTTGGTGGGTGTAGAGTGGCAGACACTGAGGTCATCACACACCTACTCTTAACATGACACGGTTTCATATCTAACCTACATTTGACTAAATTAACGATTGTAGGCAGAAAAAAAGAGAAGGATCAGATTAGCATGCTGCAGAACAGGAATTACGTCTGCAGGATTAAGATTAGTGCACTGTAATGAAAAGATTACCTGAGCACCTGGATTTTTTCAAACCATTAATGAGATTATCCTTGTACAAATCAGTATTTCATTCCTAATCTGTGACAGCAAAGCAGCCAGGTGTAGCACGGCACAGAATTTGTGTATCCTAAAGCCGAATGCAGCTTACTGTCTATTCATCATTTTGATGTTCTCTGGGACAAAGCTGCTGAAACAGGCTGAGGTAAAGCTAGTGTACAGTATGCTGGAAGGATTTCTTTCTGTGTTTTTGAACAGATGGAGCTCAAAAGAAAAGGAGGCCTCAAAACAAATCTGTGTCAAAAAGGGTTAACTAGAGTGTTGCGTGGTTACAAAGACAATCCTTGTAGAAAAACAGACTGTTTTCTGCTTTTTGGTGATAAAAAGAGTCAGATGTAAACGCACAGACAGAATGATACTTTTCTCTTTTGTCACTTTGAACTTTATCAATTCATTTGCGTCTCTATTTGAAAACTAAACCCCAACTTCCTCCTGACACACTTACAGCCTGCAGATCACAAACTGCCTTTCATGGTTCAGGTGTCATCTCCATCACTTTCAAGCTCCACCCTGCAACGAGAATGTGAGACGGTTTCACTTTTCATCACAGCGGTGTGTCTTACAGTCGTGTGGTAGGAAAAATCGTCCCTCACTGTATGGGAAACGGTGGTCGACAGATTGTAAACGCCCCCACTTGACAAAGTTTCCAGTCTGGTTTCTGTGGTTATAGAACGCGTATGTGTAAGTGTGATATCTCTAAACACAGGCGCCTGGGCTTGTTATCACCTGGTCTCACCCTGAACCTTTACCCCTCATACTCCAGACGCCCACGCAGAGCAGAGTGGTGGCAGTGAGGAACCAAGACATTAGCATCTGCCTTCCACCTGGCGCCTCAGGAAAGGGTTAAAATTAGAAATGATGTTTTAAATAATAAATAGCTCAAAGATAGAGTTGTTAAAGACGAATTGGATTCATCATAAACATCTTTAATTATCTCTTATTTCTTCATACAAACATATATATTCAATCCATCCTTACAAATTGCCCTAATGTTTTACATACAGCAAGTTTCAGATGTCTGCATCATCTGCACTCATATTCAGAGGGGAAACCATCCCCAGAATCAAAAGACTTCTATATCTCCTCAGTGACTTCAAGCTGAACCTTCATATACTGATGCAACATTTTTCTGCTGCTGGTCTGATTTTCTGGTGATCCTCAGACTTTCTAAGGAGAACCACCATAAGGTCGTTATACTTCAAATAACAAGTAAGTAATAACAAGTCAGCCAAGATAAAATCTATAGATATATCCTTTAGGGCTCTTTGGGTTGATCACGTTACAACTGTTCAAAACCTTAAAGTGTGAAGTGATGTAAACATGCAGCTCTGCAAAGTTGTGAATAGTGTCCATGCTGCACAACCTTCAGTTATTCAGTTATGTTATGGGTTATACAGTGTTTTACCAATAATTGGTTATTCATAATAGATTTTGGTTATTTTTAGCCCTGTTTCTACCAAGCAGTCCGGTTTAAATCAGTACGGTTTGGTAAGGGTAGGCTCAATTAAGCCTGATCCTGTTTGTGTTTCCACAGCCAACCGTGCCACCACGTGGTAGGTGGCATGTAAGCCGGATGCTAATAGCCAAAGGGGCAACATCCTGTTAGTAAAATGAAACTGTAAAAATGAAGCCTTTGCAGAGGCGCTAAAAGTTGCTGTTAAACAAGAATCCACTTGAGGTTGGCTGCAGAAAGACTGGAAGTAACATACACATCCAGCCATAAAAACAGACTTTTACGGCATTAAAGAGCACATTTACAGCCTGGTTCAAAACACAGCTTGGGTCTAAAACGCTGATTTCATTATCGGCACACACTGTACGGTGAGTGATTTTTTTCTAACTCCACTGTTAAGAATTTATTTGGATCATTTGATTGTCCAATCAGAGACACAGCTAAGGCCACATGACTACCAGGTGCCCTGTAGCTGTTCGAAAGGGAAACTCATAGCAAGTGTCATTAAATGTGTCTGTGTCCGTGGGTTTCACAGTTTCAGGAAAAGATGAATGATGTCATGGAGGCTACGTCCATGTTTTATACAGTCTATGCGATGGCTGTTACATAATAGTATGACGCCATAGCAGAATGACACAGTGTACCCTGCGTATAAAACCAATGGAGAAGAAAACTGCAACACAGTGAACAAAGAGCAATGAGAGAAGACATCCAGCAATTCATCTACTTTGTAAGTGACATCTGGCTTTTGTTACAAATAAAGCACAGGAAGTGATGATTCTTTCGACCAATCAATGGACTGCAGTGTTGTAGTTCCACCCTCCAAGATCGGTTCAGTTTAGTCTGGCACCCCTATGGAAGGGTCCCAAAAAGTGGGACAGCTCGTCTTGGTTATTTGGGGATCTGTCCCAGGATTAGTTTGTGGAAATGCCATAAAATGCATGAGATGAACCAACCTGGAAAGAGGGCTTTTGTGCAACTCAAGCACTGAGTTAAAATCCACCAACCTATCGTCGGTTGACCAAAAAACCTAAGTTGTTTGTAATTCAAACGTCACATCATCACGTTGACAGACCAGGCCAGGCTCCATGCACCAAGCATTCACACACATCAGCACCTTTTCAATTTAATATTCTCTGTAACCAAACTTCAAATAGCTCCACCTTTACAGTTTCAGACAACAGTTTTAGCAAAGTAACTTTTGTCATGACAGCATGTATAACCATAAGTTAGGAGTGAACACAGTGGATATGAGAGCCTGCTGTATGATGTGGTATTGCGTGAGGAACTCAGGCTCTCCATATTGCTTCTGAGTTGGGCTGAATGTCTGTGCGCCATGACACAGACCTGGTGTCTGTGCTCCACAGCACGGACCGTCTATCAGTTCTCAGCAAGTAAATTAAACATGTATAAAGTTAAGTAGGACCAACTTAACTTTATTGAACCAAGCATTTGGATTTATATAACTTAACAAATATATGTAGTTGAAACAACCCACAATTTAAATAAATTAGATCTGGAATTTGGGTTGGCTGTTTAACTCATCTGTTGGATTAAAATGGATCAGCCCATCTTGCTGTGTTGAATTAAATACTGCCAAACAGTAGACCCAGGCTTTGACTTCAGGATGGTTTTTGATGGCCCCAGCATCACAGAGCTGTTAGCACATCAGTAGATTGTAGCCCTCTACATAACTCTGCACATATTATTGTTATTATTCATGTTGTTTAATTTGCAGGATCAGTGGCATCCCTCCCCAATCAAAAGGTGCCCGACAGAACTTTAAGAAACAATTCTTATAATTAAATGATGAACAGCTGTTCTTGAGATATACATTCTTGCTGTGACCATTTTCATCCTTGATACATCACAAATACATCAAATTAAAAACAACAGAGAATGTCTTGCTTCCTTAAAGACCATAATTTAACCTTACAGATTAAAAAAGCACATCCAGTCGTCTACATGCACGAGCACACTCACTGCCAATAATTTCTCCAAAGGCTTTTACATAATTACAATATGTTATCCCTTTGGTAATTTCCTCATTTAAAGAATTCATTGGTCTCATTTAGCCCCTCTGCATGCCAGAAGAGAACTCTGAGGTCGTTTGCCACATACGAGCTGTGACCAATCAGATTCACAATGCTGCTGTAATGACATCGCTCATCCTGTGCCCTTCAGCTACTGCTGCCGCTGACTTGTGCCAGAGATTTTTTTTTCCCAAACCTCATGAAACACATTTTTCCCTTCACTGTGACCCAAATCTGATAACACTGTGGAAGGGAAATTATGTCAAATCCTTAGTGGAACAAAGAGAAAAATATCTCTTCATGGCACGGTTGTATTTCTGAATAAATTCTGCATTCCCAAGGTGAATAAAGCATTTTATATAAGTTTTACACCACATATTGAAATATCTTATCAATGCTGTGGTTCAATGTGGATGGATTTGATATAACAGGTTAAGTCCCCCTTATTCAAAAGTATTTACTGTTGTTTTTTTCAACTTGCTATCAACAGAGAGTGCAGCTTCCACTCTCAGCCCATGGAGTGTTATTATAATAAAAAAGAAATAAAAAAAGATCAGATTCTGGGTTATGTAGGTATGTTTGTCAGGTAATTTTAACAAAAAACTGTAGTTATGTTGGTTTTTAGATCAGTTAGTGCCCATGTTGTACAACATAAGGCAAAACAGTCTTCCTTTTTAGACTAATTTGGGCCACAAACACATGACAAGGCTACTTAAATGTCTTATTTTGAGATGTTACAGCAGAAATGACGCCTAAAGTGCTTGTAAAGAGTAAACAAAATCTTTTAGTTGCTTGTATTGACATTAACCAGGTTTACATGCAGACTATTATTCATTCCAATAAAATCACACTGATTGAGGATCATAGGTCAACTGTTTACATGTGACGTGATCTACTGGGAATGACAGGGGACACACGCAGTCCTATGCAAATGTCATGTACTTATCAAAGATGGAGATCAATCTTCTATTTGGCATCAAAATGTCAACTCCTCTGAGGCCCTGTTTACATGACAGTGTTTCATCCGCAAATGCTAAAACTCAGTGAAAAAAATCTGTGTTTACATGAAAGCGCTGAGGGACTGAAAAACGCTGTAGTAAGCATGTCAGGCCTGTAGTTGGCGCTATGACTGTCTTGTCTAGAAGCAGCTATTGGGAGATCTCCACTGAGGTAGAGTTGAGCCGATCATCTGGTGTATTGGTGAATGCTAAGTGCAGAAGTGGAGCAACAGATGCATATTTTGTTGAAAGACAGTGGTACGGTCCCGGTCTCTGATGTGTGCTGCTGCGTGTGTGTCTCTGAGTGTGTGAGCATGCGCCAGGTGAGTGGGGTTTTTTTCCCGTTTTTCCTGCCAGGTGGTGCAGGTGATTGACGGTTACTCAGCGTCCACCAATAAGGAGCCGAGCTCGGCCAGAGGGGAAGATTTCAAAAGGCTGGCTGTTGCCTGAAAGTCCCGTCAGAGCTCGGCTCCTTAGAGACTGTTGTTAGATTTGTTATTCCCCCCTGAAGTTTGGTTTTTTGAAAATTTTGTTTTGTTACAAGGTTGTTTGTTAACCAGATTTAATTTGAAGAATAAATCTTAGTTGAATTCTTCCTTCTACCATTCTTTTCATTCAACATTCCTAATTTGCCCTTAAAGGGGACATATCATGCTTGTTTCTCCTTTTCACTATGCCAGACTAGGATGCCTGTAAAGCATTTCTGCCCTCAGTACAAATCATGTAGTTCCTTCATTGCCCCACAATAGCGTTCTCAATATCCTCATTTTAGGCCATTCTGAAGATCTCGTTGAAACGCTCCGTTTGGAGAATGACCTCCAGTAACCTCGCAACATCACAGCCCTTTGTGCTCTGATTGGTTGGTTCTATCATAGGGGCGGAGGGGGTAGAGCCAGGGGGCGGTTTTTGCAGCATAGCAGTATTTACAAAATCGCCACATTGAATGGAGCAGACCGAGTGAGTTTGCTGTTTGCCAAAACTTCACCGTAAGGCATTGATAGCACTAATAAAATGGCAGAGTGTAGGATACGTCTTTTTGTTTTGGACCCCGAGCCAGACCCGGATGGTTCTGCAGCTCAGGAGGAAGAAAATCCACCTGAGTCAAACCAGTACTGTAACATGTATAGTTAATACGTTTATACTCAGCTCTTGGTGGGTGTATCCCTCGGTGGCGGTTGTGTGACTAACAGATTCAGATTCAGATTACTCCAATAAAAAGAAAGGATCCTCGTGTCTTCACGACAGTCGAAATCTCGAAGCCAAATGTCAATGACCTATTTTCAGAGGCACCAAATCTCGTTCTAGGATATCAGAAAAATACAATATCTCATTTTTTGAAAATTCAGGGGGTGAAAGGTCTTATTTTCAACTTTATTATTTTATATGTAAATATTAAATCACGGATCAGCATGATATGTCCCCTTTAACACCTGGCCTATTTTACTTCCTTTACCCCCTTAAGAGCTGTGGTGGTAACAGAAAGTCAGCAGATTCAGCAGCACAAGCACAAGATGGTTGTCCGGGACGATCATAATAATGGTACTGTCTTATGTGTTTGCACAAAGCATAGCGGAACGTCAGCATTTCCACTGAAAACGCTGGCTTACTGTTTAGCTAGCAAAGGTAGCTTCAGCATTTCAGAAAAACCCTACTCTGGAGGCCGTTCTCAAAAGTTTGCATTTTAAGATGGCTGAAACACCATTACCTTGTAAACAAGCGCATGAAATGCAACAATACATTTGTGTTTCATCCTAAACTGTTGTCGTCTCAACAGCCCCTGAGTGTTTCAGAACAGGGTAGGGGCTCAGCATCGGCTGCTTGTTGAGGAAAAATGACCAGATCTGTAACATAAGAATCTCACAAATTCAGAGAAGTTGCTAGATTTGCCTCTAGTCACTTTTTTGACAAAAATGTAAATAAATTAAAATGTAAATAAATAAATAAATAGTCGCCAGAGGTGTCTGAAAAGTCACTAAGTTGGTGGTGGGGACGAGTTGTACTTTTATTGTGAATGCACATCAAGACAGAGCATGTGCAGACAGAACCCTGCCTCACAACTTTCCATTTCACCGTTTACGTGACAAAACTTTACTTTTGATCGTTTAGGGAAAGGAATCTTCTACCCCTGTGCAACTAAATGAAATTTCATTCGGTTTCGGCTTGTTTATTCTGAATGAGGTGTTTACATGGTGCATTTTTATTCAGTTTGGGCGTCTAACCCAATTCTAATTGGAATATAAGGCTCCACGTACACCTAGCTGTTGTTTTGTTTCAAGAAACTTGACAAGGATGTTTCCCTTATCCCCACTGACTGGAGCTTAAAGATACATGCTGTTTTAACACAAAGCCTGAAGCTTTTACATGTGAGGCTGTTGCAGGTTTTTGGTCCAAAGCCAAAGTCTTCTCCTGTCAGTGCAGCACTACGTCTCAAACTCCTGCAGAACTCTGACACACTGAAAGGTAATAGTGGAGTGCCATGCTGCTGGAGGGCCATTAAAGCCCCTGCTCTCTGAGGTGGAAAAGCAGTGATCAACAGAAATGAAATGGTCGTACTGTCATCTGAGAGCGCAGATCAATCGGGGACAAAGTAATGAACAGCGCGAGGGCTGCCTGACAAAGAGGTGAAAGAATACTCTGCCGTGGCTGCTCTCCAAGGCCCTGCCGATGAACAAAAAGAGGAGTTTGAGAGTGGTCAGGACAAGGAGTGGGCGGACGCACATCGTCATATTTCTAAAAAGTGGAGAGCTCCTTGACCTTGGCTGTGATGAAGTGTCTGCCAGCTGTATGGTAATTCAGATTGTTTGCTGTGGAAGCCTCTAGCTGGATGTGCTGAGCCTCTGTGGGCCACTGAAGTCATGAATCCTCTGTAAACACTGAGCATCAAAACACCATAAAAAACCCAGAGAATGATTGGGGCAGCGCTGTGAGGCCATGTGACTGCAGTCTTGTATAGTTCAGTCAGGTGATATGTCACGTCCACAAAACCTCTTTCTCAAACCTGTAAAGAACTTCCCCCACAAGGTCAAGGATGACTGACTGATATCCTTCCATGTGTGTCACACTAAACAGAGATTCACACATTCACTGGGGTGCACACATGCACAACTACAAACAGCATAAATAAAGGAGGTGAGAGTGGTGCAGGGGAAGCTCTGCAGGCAGATGTGTGCTCTCTGAGTGTTTTCAAAGTCTCTGTACTGCCTCGGTTGCTGTTCTGCAATTTCACAGCTCAGGGTGTACAGACACGGTGAGAATAAATTAAACAGTCTATTGACCTTACTTTGTCTGCAACCAACTTTAAAATGAATTGCACTCAATGAAAAATGAATCAAAGAGCGGAAAATAAATGTCGAAAGGGGAAAATATTTTATTTCCAGGAGAGGGACAGCTGCAGTGAGAGAGGAACACATCATTCTGTGACGATCTGTTTGAACCTTGATGTTACTTTCCCTCATAATACACTGAATGGCTTTTAAAACATTTAGTGATGTTGTGTAGAAATGTAAGTTTGGGGCACAGGTATGGCCTTGTGGTTAGGTCATGCCCCATGAAGTTATCCCTGAAGCAGTTGGCCTGTGGCTTTAATCCCACATGCCCCTCTCCACTCTCACCCTGTTTTCTCCTCCATGAACTTTCCTGTTCTCTCTAAATACACTCATAAAAAGTTTAAAATCACAAAAGAAAATTTAAGGTTGAATAAACAGACAATCTGTTTAGAAAAATAATTTCTTAGTAACCTCAAGGCCTAAATTTCAAAATCTAATCTGGTTAGAGCAGGTGGATTAGATCAAATCCTGAGAACAGGTTGTTCGAAGACGTCAACAGATGAGTGCTGTAATAGTGGAGAAAAGATAAGAAAAAAATCTATGATTTAATTGTTTGTTAAATCTTTGGGCATATGATTGATTTTGGCGGCCCCTTTGTTTAATCTATATATTTATCTTTTGATTTATTTATTTATTTATTTATGTTTGATTTTCGCCTATTCAAAGGCATAGCTGACATGACATCACATGGTCGCCCTGTGGCTGTCTGCAAAGAGGCTACAGACCGAATTGACCCCCCCCCCCCAAAAAAAAAAAAAAAAAAAAATTACAAAATGACTATCACAAAATGTTAATCATGTTATCCTGGCAGATAGACTTTACGAGACTGGTCTATCTAGCCTGGGCAGAGCAGTGTGTCCATGAGCTAAGTAATTTTCCTCTTTACTCCCTGTTTTAAAGGGTGTTTCTCAAGGTTTTATATTAGGGCCACTGTTGTTTACAATTTAATTTATGTAGATATTCTTTGTGATCATCTCTCTAATACTGTGTCCCACTGTTATGCTGATGATACTGTAATATATATTGGTCATCTTCAGTTTCGAAATCCCTTGAGGTTCTTCAGTCAGCCTTTAAAGGATAAGTCCGGTTTATACAGCTTTTACATTGTTTATAGAATGAAGCAGAACAAAATACTCACCCAGAAGGCTTACCTGATCCAAGCAGTGCTTCAGGAGATATTTAGATCCAAAATTGTGCAGCGGATGTCCGTATAATGGGATCCATCGGGGCATAGACAGCGCCGCTCCTAAAACTGCATTAATCGTCCAAAAACTCATGTTTTTCACCAATATTCCATCATGGTCCGCTCCGGGTCAGTCCTCTGCTGCAGCCTGTGTCACTCCAGACAGCGCTGTGTGGCTGTACTGACCTCTGAACTGACGAAGACTTTGTTTACGTTTGCCCCTCTGCTCATGCGCAGTGTGGCTCATTGTTTCAGGGGAAGACGGCAGGCTACATAACGACTTTCTTCTTGCAGTTTTGTGTAAAATGGACGAATATCTATCTGATGAAGATGTTGTGGAGGAGAACTTTGAATATGATGGGTGTCATTACAGTTTTGAGCCAGAGTTCACAGATGACGAGCTCAAAGAAAGGAGGAAGTGGAGTTAGCTCTCCAGAGGGTACTGCGCATGCGCGGAGGAACAAATGTAAACAAAGTCTTTGTCAGTTCAGAGGTCAGTACAGCCACACAGCGCTGTCTGGAGTGACACAGACTGCAGCAGAGGACTGACCCGGAAAAATTTTTCAATATGGCCGCTGATGATGACAGGCTTCAAATGTTTGTGTCAGAAGCAGATGGGTGATGTCACAGGGACACATCAATTTTTTTGAATATTGTCAATGAATTACCCTCATGTGTTTGCCAAACAACTGTCATTGTATCTGGTTGTCAAGAAAAGCCTGAGATGTAAACTACTGTTTTTACAACAGTGCCTCCATAAAGTAAGTCCTAACTCCTTCTTCGAACAAATGTGACATGATGAGTGAAGAGGTTGTTCTTGGTATCCACTTTCAATGAGGATTGACTTATCAGGATCAAATATGTAATAGAGTAGGGTACTACATATTTTATCCAAATCAACTTTTAATTTTTTGTAAAGCTTTAACTAAAAGAAAACTCATTAGCAGAATGCTTTGTGTGTGTGTTCATACACACATGGATCATGCAATAAATAAGGTGTTTGTCTATAGAGTCTTGTCTTTGTCTATTTTAAGATATACTAAGAGAACCTTAGCAGGCTTTTCTAAGCGTATATTGATCAGACTTACTACTGTTCGTGTTTTCATGTGCAATGTGGATTCAGTGTGAAATTGATGTCATCATAAAGAGACAAAAACCCAGCCCTGTATTGAATTCCAGTTGATTCAGATGTCCTCCAAATATAAATCACAATCAGCCAATGTATACAGTGTGCCGTACGTTGCTGGAATAACAGATGTAGCTGAGTTGTTATTGTACTGCAGCGGTCTGTTGAGCACTCTACTGTATATTGACTTCTTGCTTTCAGTTAATAGATTCAGTAAAAACCCTGGCGGGGTTTCAGAGGTGTTGGTGTTATGTGGGCTTGAGTGGCTGTCACTGACTGGGAACAGTTAGTCAGTCACCCATGCAGGTGTTGCTCCAGGGACTGAACCTTTATAGGCTACCATGTGATTATCCGTGGGTAAAAGCAACAACTTGTGCCTCTGTCCAAACATTTATCAGTCAGTATAAATTAATTCTTGTGGTTAGTTTTGAAAGGCTGTGTCAAAACAAATGTACCCACTGTCGTGTCTTTTCTTTCCCCTTCTGCAGCAGCAGCAAATAAGCTGTGTAGTCTGAAAACTTGCCACTTTTACTTCTACACAGCAGACAGCAGCAGAGTGATTCAGCCCCTGGAGTCTGAGTTTTAACAAAGATAAGTTTCTGAAAAGTTGAAGGATAAAAACTTCCTGTAGCAGAGATTCTCCTGTCTGTTCAAACTAAATTGCAGTGTCTCAGCTATCAGAAGAACTGGTCTGGCAGTTTAAAAGCTGTGAACAACATAAGGGGGACACAGAGAAGCAAGAAACAAGATCATTTAAACCCAAGATTTTAGGATCTCTTTACATACCCAGGACACCCTGCTCACAAACATCACATCGAATCAGTCTGCAAAATAAGAATCTGACATATTTCACTTCTTCCTGTTGACACCGTGACAAACATGTGGTTTGTTGAAGCGTTCTGAATCGAAAAACTCTGTGGCAAATTAGTTTCAATCCCAAGTTAGTCTCGAGTCAGACAATAATGACGTTCATTAAGCACAGGTGCGAGAGCATCCTGAGGAGCTACTGAGCCCTGACCAGCTGTGATGGAGGCTGTGGAGCAGGGTCCTGTCCTGCAGAGCAGGAGGTGCCCTTGCAGCAGAGCTATCCAGTATCTTTTTCTCTAAGTTTTCAAATTTTAACTGAAAGCATGAGGAGCAGTGATACTAGCAAAGGTGTTTCAAGTTGTGACATTTTTGGTGTGTCTCATGTAAAGAAGGTTGAATGTTAAAATATGCATCAACACATGTTTTTCTAGAAGTTCTGTTCACTTTCTCTTATGTTACCATCACTGAAAATGTACAGTTTATTGAACTTTAACTTACAAAGCAACAATAAGCAGCGTGTTAAAGCTGATTATGTGCCATGTTTTTTTGTTTTTTTTATGTCAGAGCACTTTGTAAAATGATTTTTTTAAGATGCTATAGAAATAAATTTCATTATTACTATCATTGTTATCATTATTATTATTATTATTATTATTATTATTATTATTATTATTACTATTATTATTAAAAATGCAAAAACAACCCACAATGTTATTTTTAAAGAATATAATAAGGCCTGAAATGTGATTAAAAATGATATAAAACCAAAAATGCAACAAAAATGCTGAGCTGCAAGTGAAATACATAAAAAATAACACACACACACACACACACACACACACACACACACACACACACACACACACACACACACATATATATATATATATATATATATATATATATATATATATATATATATATATATATATATATATATATATATATATATATATATATATATATTTTTTTTTTTATTATTTTTTTTTTAAGTAATAAAACCCAAAACGTATTAACCAACCAAAATTTGTAACCAATCATTACATTTTATGAAAAAAAAAAGAAAAAAAAAATAGTACTTTTTAGGTTTTGTTGCATTTTATATTTATTTTTGGTCATTGTGACACATTTGGTTTTATTTCCTTTTTTTTTTATTCATTTCATTATAGGTCGTTCCATTATGGGCTCTTATAAAGCTGTTTAACTTGATGCTGAAATGAGAAATTCAAATTGATTTTGTTTTTTTCCATGAGAATGCTAATGAGGACTTTTTTACATTTCTGTTTTTCTAAATTTTCCAGTCAATAAAATCATCTTTAAATCAATATCTTGTGTCAGCTAATAAATAAAATTAAAATATTTTATTGTGTGGGTAAATAGTAACAAAAGGTATTATAAATTATTCTCTACACATGCAGGTTGCTATACAAATTGGAATCCAAACAGGATGAGCAAGGTAGAAAAGTTTAGTCTGACCTTAAAGGAGTGTTAATCTGAAAACCACCAATTCATCATATAGTTTCTCTGCATTCTTGCCTCAGATAGTGAATAGGATCTGATTGACCTGACAAGTCAATAAACATGTTTTAATGTAAGATATTAAAAGACAAAATTACACATTCATCGTAAAGAGACGAAAAGGAGAAAAGAAAAAAAAACTGTCAAATCTGTCTCAGAAAAATGTACTTGTAAAGTGTTTTAATACAAGAAACTAAACACGTCAATTATTCTGGACCTGTCAGGTGAATGTGTCTTTTACTATTAAGACAATTTCTGTAAAAATAGGACAACATTGCTCAGATTTCAGTTTTTGCAGTGTAGGGCTAAAGATTTCCTGCTAAGAAAAAGACTTAAGGAGTTACTACATGGCCAGAGATGGGTATGAGGATTGCATTACTGTCAAATTGTGTTCTGTCTTTTTTCCAGCTCTCCTGCAACTGAAGCGCCAGTCAACAACCCTCCTTGTACTACAAACAGGCAAACAGAGCAGCACAGTTTTGAAACCAGAATCCAGCTCCAAGCTAACACTCTGCTTTTTTTTCCAGAATCTGTAAATACATAAAAAAAAACACTGAGCAACGAGCACTGTTGGTATAACAGCCACTTATTGCTATGCTTGACATCAGTGTTTGCCATTCATCAAGAGAGGCTGCATGTGAAAAATCTAAACTGCATCAAAGGTCACTTAGCTATCCAAATGCACCAACTTTCTATGAACATTATTTGAATTTTTAATGCACCCAGAGCTTTTCCCCTCGATTGATATTCTGCACCAGTGTTGAGCAAAGAGCACAGAGCCCAGCAGGTAGTTCAGGAGGTCTGGGTGATTAGAGCAATCACAACAAAAGCAGAACTGGACGAGCTTTGCCTGCTAAGACATCCACAGCACTCACAGAGTAAACACATGATTGGTGGCTCTTCATTAGCGAAACGACCACCAGTTGCATCTTTGGATATCAGCATTAATAACTGTGAATAGGCAGCTCGGATAACAAGCCAGCCTCCACACAAATACAAATGCACAAACAAGTGCCAGCACTGCTCCCTCTGCACGGTAACGGCCACCACTCACCCACACACTGTTTAAAAATGTAGGGCTTTTAAGAGTCCCTCAAGGATGCCTTTGGTTTTTATTACTTTTGAGTTGTCTTATTTACAGAAAATGGATGAAACAAAGAGTTTGTGTAGCTTTCACAGCCCAAAGGATAATCAGTTAGTGTGGTTTGTTGCAGGCACTTAACCAGCTTCAGATTTCAGGGTAATTTTCTTAAGATTTGGAGGTGCCCTGGCCTTGAGCTTATGATAGTGCTTCATCCATTTCAGGAAGCCAAAGACAAAAGAATTCAAATTCTCAATTCCCCAACTAGTTCAAGAGAGTCTCAAATTAAATTTCAAGATAAATTTGACTTTATCCTTCAGTGTTTATCCACAAGTCATCCTTTCTCTGTAGAAGCTCTGCACGGTTTAGAGCCCTTAATTTAGTGTTGATTATTTCATAGAGCACCAGTGCCCTCTGTCAGCCTCAGTCAGTATATCACCCCCTTAGTGCTTCTTTCTGTATGGCTTCTATGAGCTGAAACAAAACACTCTCATACCATTTAAGGGTGATGAATTCATTCAGTTTCTTCCCTCCTCATTTTATATATTTGCACTGATGCACAAATGGCATTTCTACAAGTTCCCACGGTGTCAAAAGGAAAAGAAAGAAACCCGTGGGTGTGTAGACATTAGGTTCATTTTGAGGTGAAAGTGTCCCAACGCAGCTTACCTGTCACTTCAGTTCATGTGTGTGCAACTGAAAACAGATTGTGGTGAAGCCACCAGGCGCTCTCCTCCTCACTGAGTTGTATTTGATGTATTACAGACAGTTTCCAGTCTGTTTCTGTCTGTGGATCTGTTGTTCTGTCTGACACAAACAGATAAGGTTTGTGAGGTATGAATAACGGGAACTGAAGGACACATTGCACCCTGGTTTTAGAGGTAGATATTTTTAAACTACTGGTAATGCAGTCACTCTGCTTATCTGTTATTGGTGCAAAAAAAGAAGATAGAGCCAACCATCCGCTACAAACAACTGAAATCTTATTAAATGATTTTTTTTTGTCTTATTTTAAGTAAAAATTGTCTTGTTGTACTTAATATGAGCCACAATCAACTTATCAGTCTGGAAAAATGTCTTGTTTTAACTCATTTCAAGACATAAATGAGGTCTGAATTGCTTGTGAAATGTTTTTAAGAACAGGTTTAAGACCCACCTTTTTAGCTTGGCCTTTTCTTAGTATTTATTCATTTATTTGTTTTATTAATCAATCATTTAATCTATTTTTAAGTAGCGTATGTTTCTTATTTTATGTTTATCTCTATGTACCTTTACTGTTTTTTTAACTTTGTCTTATTCATACTTTAGTTTTTACATGTTTTTATCCCTTTAGAATTTTTAGCTACCCCCAGTCTTTCCTCTGTGGAGCCCTCTCCACTGGGAGTGGTGGTTGGCTGTGGTGGCAGGGGCCTGTCATACTGGTCCCTGGTGGCAGGTGGTGACCACTTCACCCCTTCCCTGGAGCTTGTGGCTCTCTGCTCCTGGTGCAGACGGCTCCTCTAATGGTTCGTCCTCCATTGGTTCATCTGTACTCAGCTCAATTTAATCAGCTTCATCTATATATGTATGTGTGTCTGTGTTTGTGTGTGTATGTTTCTCTGGGTGAGTGTGTGCACAACTGTTTACCGTGGGTTTCAGGGCTGGGTGGGCATGTTTTCAATTGTTTTTAACTGCACTGTAAAATACTTTGCGTCACATCTTTTGCATGTATGGAAAGCACTTTATAAATAAAGTTTTGATTGATTGATTTAGAAAAAACTGCCAATGTAATGAGAAAAATTCTCTTGAAACTAGAAAATGTCTTAATACGAGTAACTTTTCTCATGTTCCATTGGCAGATTTTTTTTTTTAACTTGTTACAAACAATTAAGACCTCATTTTTGTTTTTGAATAACTTGAAATAAGACATTTCTTCCGGACTTGTCAGGAAAATGTGGCCCATTTTAAGTGTAAAAAGACATTTTCTACAGAAAATAAGACAAAAAAAATCCCAGAAGATTTCATTTTTTTCCAGTGGACACATAGTTGTCCTTTTTTTTTTTTTTTTTTCTTTTTTTTTTTTTAATAGAACTTATTTCTATTACTTAATTTCTTCATTTAGTGAAATGTCTTATTAAACTTTAAATAAACCACACCAACCTGACAAGCCCAAAAATGTTTTGTTCTAAGATATTAAAAAATGATAGACGCTGAAGATCCAAAAAATATAAAAAATGAAATGAAAGAAAAAAAAAGTGTTAACCTTTTTTTTTAATCAAGTTTCTTTAAATAAGAATGATGTTTTAGTACAAACAAAGAAAAAAAGGCAAGAAAAGAAAAAGAAAACAACAAAAGAACAACAACAGCACAAGTCTTTTTTTCTTTTCTAATAAAGACATTTTAAAAATCTCATTTTAAATCCCAATTCAGAATTCACTCTGTCACTTGTGGCTTATAATTAGTCTAACAACACACATTTTGGTTTTTGCAGTGCATGGAAGCCTTCTCTAGAAAAAGTGGAGTTGATCCCCCGACTGTCAATGAAAAGTAAAACTTATTTCATGTACAAAAGTTTTTGCTGCATCAACACAACACTAACAAAACCCAACCCTCTTCTTTCAAAAGCCACAATCTTCGAGGATGCTTTCTCATGCTTTCATATCACTCCAGCTCGATTATGGTAATTACATCTTCACCAGCCTCACCAAGTCCTCTCTCAACCATTTAAGGTTGAACAAAATTGCTGTTGCAAGACTATTGATTAAGTTGAAAAGGGAAACTTGCTTCACAAATATTATTTTCCTGACAATGACTGCCACTCAGATCTTAAATGGTGAGTAGTAAATGTCACATTCACCTGCTCACTCACTGACAGGTTGCTATGTGGAGGGACAGCAGAGCAGGGAGCAGTTAAGTGTTGTTCTGCACATGAACATTTCTTTATCCCCACTGTTGGTCCATTTTATTGACGTCAGCAGTGCTGCTATGTTTTTTTTTGTTTTTTTTTTTAGCTCATTGAGATTTATTTTTCAAAAGATTTTTGGCCAAGACAGGCAGCTCCACTGTACCTAAAGTTCCCTTCAGGTAGAGAGCAGACATACATTCTGTAAAAACTCAATACCAGAGGTGATTGTAAAAAGAATAACAAGTCGACTGCGAATGGGTCAGGCAGAACATTTACAGCCAGACGTATTTGAGATCATGTCATTTAAAAAGCACCTTAAAACATCCAGTGAGACCAGACCCTCTTTTCTATTTAAGTTCCAGGTTAAGGGAGTAATGAGCTTAAATGCTTCTGAAAAGTTCTGATCTTAAGAACAGAAGAACTTTGGGACTGAAGGTTATAAGTTCCTAAGTCAGGTTTCTAATGTAGTGTGCAAGTGGCAGACCAAGAGGCAAAGGTCACAGACAGGTGCTTGTATTACCTATAGACTGTATAATATGTGGACATGGTCTCTTTGACGTCACCCATCTCTTTTTGAAACAGGGATTTGCAAAATATTGGCGGCAGCCATATTAGAGCCTTTGCACCTACAGCTGTAAAGCAACAGCCTGTCAATCAGGCTGTGCCTCTGATTTGGTGAACTGGTGGTCTCAATATCTCCTTAATGGACAATCAAAATAAAAAAAAAACACCCCTGTACAGTGTTTGACATTCAGACAGGAGACATTTTTTGTACCAGCTGTAAACACAGGAGAGACTTACACCAGAAAGGATTATGAACAGGTTTAATGATATAATGTATAATATAATAACAGATTTGCCGGTTAGACCCCATCAACCATGTGAATGATAAATGTACAGGGGAGCAGAACTCGTGACAAATTATGAATATCCCCCCATGGGGCCTAGACACTGGGGGTGGTACTAAGTCTTGAGAAAATGGGACTTGGAGAGCCGTTGAAGATGAAGACCGTAGAGCTGTGAGCTGACAGGTGAGGAAGATCCTGAAGGTGCACCGGAAGGAGGAGGGACGTGACCTGGAGGTGCATGGGGAGGAGGTGGGACGCGCACAAAGCCCGAAAGACAACTGACAGCAGACAAGGCAAAATTTAAAGTTTGACAGCTACGTGATGATTGGCTAACCAATGAAGCAGGGGAAGTTGTGATTGGATAGAAAGAACTGGCACGCCTCCCTCCTAGACAGCTGATGAGAGAGTGAATGACTGAAAGGAACACCCAGACAGTCTTCCTGACTGAACTTACGCTATAGCTTCATTTGTTTCTGCCGGAATTTTTTTTTTTGGCTTGGTGTGTATGTGACTTCAGGTACTTCTGAAGCCGGCCTCAAGTGGACACTTGATGAACTGCAAATTTTAGCACTCCCCCATTGCCTCATGTTTTGGAGATTACCAATTGGTATGGTCTTGGAGGCTAGCCTTGAGTCAGCAGCCTGGGTTAAAATCCAGCCTAGGGCTCCTTGAGTGCATGTCACTCCCCACTCCCAGCATGTTTCCTGCTTTTATCCACTTTCCTGTCCTTGCAGATAAAGAAATAAAAAGCCTAAAACAAATAACATTTAAAAAATGTTGGCAATCCTCATGGAGAAACAGAATAATTTCCATACCCAGGTGATTATACACTAATTAAAGCAAACTTGTGGTTTTAAAATTCTATTTCTATCAAGTCACAACATCTACACTTTAAAACAAAAAGAGAACAATAAATGTGAAAACATTTTTACATAGTTAAAAATGTATTTTATTCCAACTAAACAAGAATAATGTCAGGCAAAAAGTCCATTTGTATCCTGCATTCTGGTTTTCTTCAACCGGCCTGGCTTGTCAGCCTTGGTTTATTTCAGAGAAAGAAACAAACACAGGCCTGAGGGCAGGGTGCTGCAAAGTTTGGGGTTCAGCTCAGCGAGGTGAAGAGTTGCTGATGAGGTGAAACTTGTGATTAAATACAAAAAGGTTAAAATTCCAGAAGCACTTGATTGTGCATTTTACATCTAGGTACTGCTGTCAGTATCAGTGACTCTGTCAGAGGGTGGCGTGACACTTTGAGACAAACCCTGATATGATCAACACAGGTTACCTCTGGTTCTCATCAGTCTCCTTTCACCAAGTGTGCAAGCTAATCGTGACCTTTCCTGAAAAACAGCAATTTTAATCCATTTCTAAAATCTTAGTGGTCAAAGTTGAGCTAGTTTGACATTTTACTGTTCAGATTACGCTGTTTTTCAAGAGACCTTTGGCTAATAGCACTTCTGGCTGCATTGGATGAAGTCATTCTAGTGCCAGGGCCTTTTGATTCTGAGCATTCTGCTTTTTGTCAGGATTACAGTCACATCATAAACGACAAAGAGCCATCACTGAAGTTGTAAGCTCCACCTGTTCTTTGTGTGTTTCACTTCTCTTATATACTCAGGAGTCCTTTTAATGGGATTTTAGGGGTAAGGCTTTTTTCTGCATGATCACACCGAGAGACTGCGCGGATTAGTTCTGTCACCTGTGAAAGTCATTCATTTCTTTTTCCTGGTACCAAACGAGAAACATCATACCTTGTTTCTCTTGTTCTTTCTCAGCTCTACACAAAAACCCTGATGACTTTCCAGGTAAATGAAACACGCTCATAACTATGATGAGTTTACAGCCTGTGACGAGTTCAAACCCAAGAGAAAATGTGAAAATTTCAAAAGAACTTTTCAAACTGGAAGCTAAAGAGTCAGAGGGAAAAGAAAAAACCTCAAGCGTCAGAATCCCTCCTGCAGTGAAAAATCATATAATACCTTTTCATGTGCCCTTAATGTGTTCATGGCGTACCAGTGTACTTTTAAAGGAGTAATGAAAGTCCAGCAGAGGGAACCATTTATCCTCCTAATGAAAAGGGATAATATCATGGAGCTGAGCTCATTTCGCACAGAGGAGATGAAATGAAATTGTGTCATATGTCTAAGAGCACACCAGCAGTGCTGAGGCGTTCTGACAGTCTGACTTTTTTAAACTAACACATAAGACAAAAGATGACATTTAATAATACAAAATATGTGATTTTGTTTATTTTACTTTGAATTCTACATCCTAGTTGAGTAACAAAATAAAAAATGCACATCACATTGTTACTCTTGCCCATTAGCTTTACCCCCTTTTCGCCATTAGGGGGAGCTACAGTAACAGAGAGGTGATGTAAAGCGGTGCAGGAAAGGTGCAGTGTTACTTAACTCTACAGAGGAGCAGGATTTGAAGTGGAGAAAAAGAGGCAGTGATGAAAACATCATGACGCAGATTGTCACTTCCTGTTGGATTATAAAACTGAACTTTAATCAAATAAAAGGTGTCACTTCTGCTTCCACACTGTTACAAATAGCAAATTACTCCAAACACTTTAAAAAAATTGTAGCTGCTCAAGGTTCTGCTGATGAAGTTAAAATGCTAATACAGCATTTATACTCACTGACCCCTGATTGTTTATAATGGTGAAATGCTGAGTCAGTACTATCAAATGTACTATCAAACTTCTGCATACTGTAATTAACAGACTCTGAAGAGACTTAAACATGTTCCCAATGGTCTCACTGTTAAAGATATCTGCAAATTTGAGCTTATGTGTGTGAGCATATTCATCTCTTAACAAACCTCTTAACTTAATCCCTGAGGGGCCTGCTGCCCCTCCCTGGTAATCCACCTCCACTAGCACTCCCTGGCTGTTCCCTGCGACCTCATCCTCGAACCCCCGACCCATGTTCCCGAAAGTCTCCCTGGGGATAATGAAGGGGTCCAGGAAAGAGAAGACAGCAGAGAACTTCCACCTTTTCCCTGGCTCTGCCCCTGCCCCACTCCTTCCTCCTCTCTATCAGGCTCTTCCATCTTTTACGACAAAACTCCACTGAGAAAAACACAGTCGGATTCAGTGATGACCCGTTCAGGCAAATCTATCTGGAAACGAATGTTTACAGAACTTACCTTCAAAACCTGTCTCCTCAGAGACTTTCACCCAAGCCTGCTCCTTTTTTTTCCCAGTCTCTGTAGAGTACACACGTCGTATCATATAACTCTGGATGATTACACACCACACAAATCAACTTCTCCTCCATCATCTTTTGGCGGGGTTGGAGCCGGAGCAGGTGGCGGGAGCATCATGCGTCATCAAATCAATGATGTCAGAGGGGAATGCCATCACTGAGTGGCTGCTGCGGCACAGCCTCATGCAAATTTGCGTTGAAAGTTCAATATTTTCAACTCAAGCATAGAGGTGTTTGACGCCTCAAACACGCCAAACACGGACGAATCTACGACGAAACGCGTCTTTGCATCGACTTTGTAAGTAATCTCGACTCACGTCTTTCCGAATTCGCGTCCTGTGTGGCTGTGGCACAAAAAGCCGTTTCTTCCTATGATCAAAGTTTCACCCAATATTCTGATCGAAAGTAGCAGTATCCCAACACAATGGCTGCTGCCGCCTGGAAGGACCCAGTTCTCTGGCTTTTGAAGCACTCTGGACTAAGCTTTTGATGGACCCAGTTTTAGCATTTGAAAGATGAACATTGTTCACAAGGGATTCTCTTTTTACCTCGCAAACTGTTCCTGCCCTTACACCTGCGTCACGCAGGATTGACTCTGTTGGGGAGGAATGGGAGGTTAGCTGGCTAAAGGCTGTGTTGAGCTTTACACGGAAAATGAGTCTCATGGAATCAGTACTAGACACCACATGTGGCTTTAAGCAGTTTTAACACTCACCACAGCATCCATTCCTACACTGCAGTAGATGTTCACACTGTTTACCATAGATATCTGAAGCCGCGTTTCCACCAAGCAGTTCGGGTCAGTTCGTCTCGGTACGGTGCGCTTTTTGCTGCGTTTCCACTGACTCATCCCGGGACGGATCCCTAAAAACCGAGACGAGCCGTCCCACTTTTTTGGGACCCTTTCGTATGGGTGCCAGACTGAACCGGTCTGCTATTGGGAAGTGGAGCAACACACTGCAGATGGTTGATTGGTCAAAAGAATCCTCACTCACCCCGACAGCGGCTGCATTTCTCCTTGCGGCTCACAGACTTCTCTGAAACGAAGCTTGATTGCACTTTGTAACAGAGAGTTTCATGAAAATCACAGAGAGGACGAAACGCTGCATGTCTTCTATCCGTGGTCTTTGTTTACTGTGTTGCGTTTTCTTCTTTGTTGGATTTAATCGCGGGGTAAGCTGCTACGGCATCGCGCTATTGTTCACCAGCTGTGGCTTCCGGCATCCGGCTTACACGCCGCCAACCACGAGAGGGCACAGTTTTGCTGTGGAAGCGCAGACAGGATCAGACTTAACTGTCCCAAACCGTACTGAACCGACCCGGACTGCTTGTTGGAAACGCAGCTTAACAGAACGCTAGATGGCTTAAGGTGAAGTCAGTAGCACTGTCACTGGAGGCCATCTTAGGACAGCAGACTGGTCTAGTGTGCTGCACTGTAGTCGGAGGTAAGGTGGATGCTTTACTCACTTAAATACTTGTAACTCACTAAATTCTGGACGGATTTAAAAACAGACTGGTTTATTACAAACCTTGTTGACGTGGCTACTGATCTACCTCATGTCATTTTAATATCAAATCTAAAGGTTTTAATTTTTCTGAAGCATGCAGTAAGATAACTCCATCTCTGAAGTTTACAACAAACCAAGCCGTTTGGAAATCATTGGAAATATGAGCAATCTACAGATATTTCAAAGCCCATGCTTCATTGACTTTAATGTTATGGCTGCCATTGTGACGACGTCACTTCCCATTCGCTTACAGCATGCACAAGCCATCTAGTGTCTGTATATATCTATGCTGTTTACATTATTTTCCCCTTATGACAAGGAATTGTTCATCAGACAGTAATCACGGTGATCTCTGTGCGATCAATCATATAAATGCCAGAATGTTTTGTATTTGGACACTAGGAGCTCTGGTTTGTCCATGTGGAGACGCATGGAAGTTTGAAATTTTTCAGAGGTGCGACACAGAAACTTTAAGGAACACGCAAGGGAGTGACACTGCTTAAATGATGTCATTTTTCAAGCATAAACCAAGCTTAATGTGGCCAACCCCCTGACACCTTTTGCGTCATGTAACCAGTTCGACCAACTCCAACTTTTCAGAGATAATCAGAAGTAGCTTTATGTTTGTTTTTATTGCCTTTGTACAGCTTGCTCTTTGCTTGTTGAAACTCGATGCTATTATTTAAGAGAAGCATCTTTCCATCTTGTTCCTGGTGCCCAGCAAAGGGTAATCGGCCATGGAGGAAGCACCTGAAAAGAAGGACACATTGAAGGCTACAGCCACTGAATTACAACATAGCTTAACACACTTACAGGACAGACATTTTCTCATGTTGAGGATATATTCAAAGGTTTGCCAACATTTACAAAGTCCTCTATCTCATCAGCCCTTCATGGACACATTAGACCAAAGTGAAAGAGGAGATGTGTCCATTGCTCATTTTACATTTTCTGCATTTCTGCGCCAGAATTTATGGTATTTGCTGTAAAGAATGGCAACTTTTCTACTCTTTGGTTTTCTCTAGCTGTGCATTTCCCCTTGCTTTTTCTTCTATAACAGTAGTTTCCCTTTAAATCCTTTCAAACACATGCATGCCTTTGTGTAACAGGTCTATCGGGTGATGTCTGTGGTCTGCATTATCACACAATTATCCTGCCACCAACACCAGCGTGTACAAACCTGTGCTCTCTGCAGAGATAATCATTAATCTCACATATAAATTCTGCTCACACACATGTAATGAACTAATGAATAAATTCAGGACTAATGCAGTGATAACAGATGCTAATGTGTCTGATGCTAAGGTCACACAGAGTTCCTTTTAGAAGAGGTTTGTCGGCTTGACTGAGACAAAGGCTTCGTCACCTCCTCTAAGCAGGAGATCATAGAGCAACTGCCATTTCTCCTGAGGGTCTGCTACCAAATCTTCGAACTTGAGGAGATAAAAGTAGTAAACAGTATCAAATGAATAAGGATTTGAAATCTAGCTAATGTAAAATCAAAGTGGTTTAAGATTAAAAAAAAGTAACGTTAAACTAAAGCCTCTTAACACGGAGGATGTGTGATACATAAAATTCACGAGAAGACCACTAAAACCCAATCACAGGAAAGAGAGAGCCAGAGGCGGGCCACAAAGGCCACAGCTCATTAGTGCAGACACCGACTGCACCAAATTAAGTCCCCAGTAGAGCAAACCCTTCCCAAAGCTCCAGCCATCAGCTCGGCTGATTGAATGTAACATGTACCACAGTGGTGGCACTCAACCGATATGATCTGTTACGCCAAACAAAATGCTCCTGGAGGATTTTGGAGACATAAAAAGAAGAAGACTGAGACTGAGGCCTGACCACACATCAGCATCAGTGCTCATGGCGCAAACTGGTGAGTAAAGCTATGGTGAAGCAGTGGTATGAAGGCAAAGACCTCTTACCACATCAACTTAACCTAACCTTTGAATGTAGGACAGCTGAAGTGGGGAAGCCAATGTGGACTCTTTGCCTTTTTGCAAATGGTTGCAACACATCCACCCGCCAGTCGGCCAATCACGCCTTCAGTAATGCAAATTTAAAATGATTAAAAGAAAGATGCATCACAGAAAAAAATCTTTCCCCACACAATCAGCAAAATGAATTAAGGGCTATTTTAAAACGGGATTTTCAAATGGGCTCGAATGGGGATTCCTTGGTTCTTGCAATCATCCCCAAGTGGACGCTTGGAGAACTGCAGTTTTTCTCATGTGTGTTTGCTCATATTATAACACACAATGTTACTGCTTTCAGTGTAAAAACTGAAACAGTAAAATAAATAAAACAAAAATTGAACATCCTTAATTTTACATATTTGAACTTTTTTTTTTGCTAAATATTGAAAACATTGTGTTTTATCATATGTGCATTTTAATTACCCAGAAGTGATAATAATAATAATAATAATAATAATAATAATAATAATAATAATAATAATAATAATAATAATTATTATTATTATTATTATTATTATTATTATTATAAAATAAATAAATAAATAAATAAATAAATATAATTAAAAAACAAAAAACTCCACCTTTTATCATCAGCCTTATGGATTGGGGTGCTAGGTGTTCTTGTCATTAATTTATGTTGAGAGCAGGAGAGGGATAAACAGTTTTACTACTTATTTCACATATTTCCTTTTAATTTAAAGACTTCACTGGACAACTTTAAAAAGAAAGACACATTAGGGTGTTTTAAATGTGTCTGAGGAATAAAAGTTAGAGCATATGAAAGTGGTTTTTAAAGCTTTGAATTCCTCTGAAATCTTTCAAGGTTAATTTTTCATATTTTGGATGTTACAACATAACTTGATCATAACGTTAGATTGCAGAGTACAACACACTCATAAAGAAGAGGGATTCTTTGATTTCTGACATGTTGGGGAAACAATAAATCACAAAACAAGGATGGTTCCCATCCTAATCTCCCAGTTTGAACCTCAAAGCTCCATTAAATTGAATTGAATTGAATTGAATTAAAAAAAACTTTATCCATCCCCATTCAAGGTGCGTACAGCAGTCAATGGGAACTCACAGCACAACAGACAGACCATACTGCACGTAAACTCAAAGTCTACTGTTTAGAATGCTAAGATCCTAACTTTAAGAAAATAAAATGTAAAACATTTGCTCAGATAATACAAAAACGATAAAACCGAGATAAAAAAAAAAAAAAATTGAAGTGCCATTTGAGGAATTTAAAAACTTGTTTAAGAAGTCATTCATTCTAAATGTGATAAAAATACATGTTGAGTATTCATAAAAAAGTAATAATACAACAAGCTAGAAATGGCTTTATGTTGTAATATACAGCAAATTAATAAATATATTTTATTTTTTAAATTCTTTTTTTTCCTAAGATAACTGTTTTTTCTATGATTTTACCGTGTATCAAGGGAACTTCATATCTTAACAATATATTTTTTTTTTTCTTTTTTTTTTTAATATATATTTCTTCAGGTAGAATACACTACAACTAAAAATCATGTAAACATTGTTTTGGTTTTGTGTCGGTATTATAAATTTGATCATTTTTGTGTCTTTGCTGTTATGCATGTGTCTACTATTAGGTGATGTGTCGAAAAAAAAAAAAAAGTTTGCTTTTTATTAGCAAGAGTGATTGTTCTCAGAGTGAAGGGTTAGATTTTGACCTGAAAAACTGATGTCTAGGGAGTTGAAAGCAGTCAAGAGTTACTGTAACTTTGATCAAGAGTGGCACTCAGGATTTTTCAGCCATTGTTTTTCATTTTTGACTTGATGCTTGTTTTGACAGACTCTCTAACACAATTACTTGATTAATGTAATGTATCCATAAGTGTTTCGTGAGATTTTTGTACATCTACTTTTTATTTCAAATAAAAACCCTTCCATTGTCTTTAATTTTAAATTGTCAAACTACAACCTGAGTAAGTCAAGAAATAAAGTATTCAAATAATTCTTTGCCATTTGTAACTACTCTATGTGCCTTTAATTGCCCCTCAGGGATGAATAAAGTTTCTGAATTGAATTGAACTCAGCAGCACTCTCTTCTGCTCCATCAACAACCAGTGTAATACCACGTGAAGTGAAACAACATCGTGGGCTGGTTAAACATGTATGAACCCACACTTTTCCACTTAATATGTGTCTAATACATATAGGTCAGAGAAATAATCCATGCGGTTGCACATTCATCGTTCACTGATTAGAATCTGACCATGCTGACTCAAATCTCTGGTGTTTCCAGACGTAAATCTCAAAGTGAAAACAGAGTTCATCAGATTCAGTCTGGCTGATTGATGCTCCCACTTCTTCTCACTTTGATAAGAGAAAACTGTCTATTCTAAATACAATGCTCTTTTTCTTTGTTAGGTTTGGTCGAATTGCAGGTAAAAGTGACTCATGCTGACAACAAAGGCTTATCTGTATGACCGTCTTGTATACCTCATATGACTTAGAGCCGTCCTTTTCAATGACATTTAAGAAACTGAACCATGTTTGAATGGTGTGTCATGCTCTGGCTGATGTATATTAAATCTTACATACATGACGGGTGTTTTCATTTTCAACAGTGATGTTTGAAATATCAAAATGATCTGATTCTGATTCGACAATGTTCTGTCACTCCTCTGTACCTCTCTGTGTCTGAGATTTGATGTATTCAAACCGCTCCTCTTTAAATGTCACTGGAACATGTCTTACAAACGGTACGTGACTGATCTTTCACAGAGACAGTGATACTCCCACACTGACGACATTTTCCCATTTAGTCGGACCATAAATACAAAACAGCCTTTTTTCAGAAAGGTGACTTCTTCTGACCGATAAAAAACATCTTTAGGGAGCTTTTAACTAACTCGCCAGTGTTAAAGTGATGCGACACAACAGGAAAACACCAGCAACTGGCTTGAGCGTGGCACTATTTGCTGATGGGTTGATGTCTGGCAGCAGGGGAAATATTCACTGATACTGATATTCAAATGAAAATTGGTGCAGCCCTAGTTATTATCACAGTAGCTCTTAGCCTGCTGGGTTCAAATAAGGTCAAACGGCAGAGAAGCTGTTACAGTTTTCAAATTAGGGCTCTGTGTGACACCAATCAATGAGTTAGTAAAACCTCTAACCGCACTAGACTGGGAGTTAACATGTTTGTGATATGTTTCCATCTACTTGGAAGGAGCTGATGTGTCTGCTCACTGTTGGAGAAACATAACATTTTGCAAATAGACTTAAATCAGCAATACTCCTTGATAAAAGGTAATGAAGTGCTCTCCGACTAGCCTGATTCGATAATAGTCAGCTTGTGCTTTAGCTCTTGAAGCCACATGAGGCTCAAGGTTTGACCTGATCATATGTCAAGCTACGTAGCTCAACTGGATATGCAGTGTAATGGTTCAGCCACACCTGACGCAAATTGGTGTCGAGATTACATACAAAGTCAATGCAAAGACGCGTTTGGACGCAGATTCGCCCTGGACGGTGCGTTTGGGGCTGTCAAAACAGTCCAGCTTTAGGCGTTTGTGTGAGGGGCAGGGGCAGAGCCAATTTGTGTCCGGTGTGGCCGCAGCATAAGAACCAGGGCTTTACATGGGCTGTTTTCTAAACCACCTATTACACTAGTAGTGCCGACTATTTTGGCCAAAATTCAGTCTGTAGTAGGCAGTGCAAAAATTTGCAAAATCACAGGATGCCAATAATCCCTGGATGTCCAACATATCCAGGACAATTTCTCAACTGACCAGTCTACCTGGCATACTGTTTCCCTCAATGCGTGGTGTTAACATTGTTGCGGGTGGCAGGTTTTGGTGAATTACCGCCATCTACTGGAATAAGTCGGCATTACAACTACAACACAACAACTCTAATGTTAGACAGTCAATGAGGTAGAAGAATGATACAAAAGAAACACATTTAAATCTTGTCACTTCTAGCCTTAATGAGGTGTTTACTTTTATAAATTTATCAAAATCATAAAAACCACTGATTCACTTTTTTAAACCATAAGTGGTTTACTTTGAAGTGGTTTTCCCATCAGCTGTAAAGTAAAAGGTCAATCCCTCTGAGATTTATTTTTAATAGAGAATATAACTTTTGGTGTAAGATTACAAATCAAATATTGGTTGGTATATGGTTTGGGAAACAGCCATATCCTCAGGTCCACACTCAGTTCCTTAACGTCTTCTAGGTTATGAAAAAAGTCTTCCTACTTGCTAGCATTGTCATTAGGGATGCACCACTCAAATCCTTGTATTGAGTATCTGACTGATACAGATCCAACAATTCTGATGGCAACTTAATATGTGCAGATTTACTGTAAATCCTCACTTATCCACTGTTAAACTGTAATTTCTGTCATTACTGGAGGTTTACTCACAACACATGTACACATTTACTCCCATAGAATAATGATGCAGTCAATTTGATTTTTTTTTTTAATTCTCATCTTCATGTTAATGAATAATGAATGTTAAATTAATACAGGTAGTGGATTGGATTAGTCTCTGTACTGGAAGATACCAAAGCCCGGGTATTGGTACTAGTACTAGAGGTTGAATCTCTAACCATCATTTTTATTACCAAGTATTCTACATTAGCTACTAATTTTCTACCTCCGGAAAGTGCCGACTGGGTCTTTGCTCAGGTTTTATGGTTCAGCTACACCAGGGGTCTGCAACCTTCCCTATCAAAGGAGACATTCAACCTTATCTCACCACGATTGAAGTCATTCCAGTGCCATTAAATCTACTTTACCTATACAATAAAGACAATTGGTGTAAAATATATCAAATAACTTTCTAAACAAGATGTTTTTTTTAATTAATGAAATTGTAGAACCACAAAAAGAATACTTTACAGAGGTAGCATATTTTGATACCATTACAACAATTATTTGCAATTTTGTTATACTTGATAAAATGACAAATAAAGTTCTATTCTATTCTGTAACATTGCATAATTTTTTTGTTGTATGTTAATGTCTTACCACAAATCAAGCATGTACATCAAACTGATTAGTTGACCTGCAAATGAATCAGTCTTAACAGGATTAAAATCTCTTTTTTCTTCTTACTGGCCTGAGGTGAAGTACAGATGTTATGTAAATTCAACAAAATGTTAAATCATGATTTTATTTCGTGTCAGTGTCGTTAATTATCAATACTCTGTAAGATTTTTTTTTTTTTTTGCCAAATAATATTTTCAAAACTAAAGGTAGCCACAGCAAAGGAGTCAAAGACCTGCAGGTTGCAGACCACTGAGCTTTATCATTTACCTTGAGCATTACAAATGCACCTGTGCATCAGCTTTTAACACCACTATAGTCGTACAATGACACCTGCTATTTTTTTTTTACCACTTGATAAAAAATATCAACATCTCATGTCTTATTGCCTTCAACCTGAAAGTTAAACTCTAGTGATTTCTTGAGAGGGATACATGGTATCTGCTAATTTTAGCTTTTCACAAATTCATCTGTGTCTAAGCAACAAAAAAGAGTTTCAAAACTTTGTTGGTGCAACACAGACTGTGCATATCATATAACAAGTGTATCTTTCAAAGTGCTGCTCTTAATTATCTTGAATAATCCTTGAGTAGGATTTTTTTTTTTTTTTTTAAAGTCTGAACCGTTTTTTAAATGTAATTCAGTCAGGATGGAATAATGATTTTATGACTTCCTGTCTTACTGACTCTTATTTTATGAATCCAGAACTGCCCGGACTCATTATGTAACAGAAATTACAAGTGTTTGCACTCTGACAAATATGATTTGCATAAAGTTAGTCATAATTACTGTAACAGATGTGTCTAATTTCAGCATCTGCTCATGACGCGTCAGCTTCTGGATGTAAAAAAAAAAGAGAAAAAAAAAAGAAAAGATTATTCACTGAATTTGTCCTTGGCTAGCCTCCACTCTATTCCCCTTAGAGACACTTTTAGACAGTCATGCTCTGCTCTCCACGGGAATTCAACCTGCCTGCAGCTTTGGGAATAAGAGGCCCCCTTGTAACCTAATCGATCGCCGAGCAGAGACGAGGCAGACCGGGTCCACACTCTGTGATCGGTTTCTCTGTGTCAGACCAACTTCCCAGAATAGCAACTCGGGCGGGCTGCGCTGTGCTGTGCTCTGCTGTGGAGGAGATGGAGGAGGAAGTCAGTACAGCGGTGGATTTAACAACTGTTGCTTTTTGCTGCTGCGGAACCAAACTAGCTTTGTGTCGGCGCTGCATGGCGCATGTCGGGCTAGAATGAAGTCTGCTCCATACCGAGACATTCAGTCTGGATCAATGTGCAAGTTCATGGGATTACATAAAGTCCTGCGTGTTTAAGGTAATGAAAAAGAGAGCGGGAGAAACACACGTGCATGAATCGGTTTCCTGGCTTTGCTGACCAATGTGTCGCTGCTTTAATGGAAGCAGTCAGTATTATTCGACAGAAATAGAATAGAGACGCTTCAGAGCTGCTGGAGGCGCATGTCTGCGGCAAAGGCAGACAAGGAGCGTCTGTCTGGTGAATGGAGAGCCAGACGGGCTCTGCTGTAGACTGCGGTGATCGGATAACCTGTTGAATTGAAGCTGTCAGTCAGCTCCATGCCAACACAGCCAGCAGAAAGCACTTAACACGAGAGGCACAGCGCGTTGTCAGTGAAAACAGGCATCCCGGTTTAGCAGGTGATGGTTATTTCCAGAGAAGTGCTGTAGTCTGACAGGTAGACTCACTCTGTCCTCAGTGATGCCAGTTTAAAATAGTTCTGACACCTGTTTTGCTTGTGACACTATTTTTAATTCGACTATTTTAAGTCATGACTGTTAAAAATAAATTCAGGAAGGCGAAATAAGATCGATTTTAATTGTTCTTGTCTTATTGTCCTGAAAGAAGGGGGGTCACATTCAGCAGTTTAACGGTACACTCCAATATTCCCATTTCAAGCTACGATTAAAGCGCGCAAGACTGCCCCTCAAACCTCGAGTGTCATCTCCACAGCAGCTCTTAGACAGTTCCTGCCCACGGATTTCCAAGTGTTGAAAACAGCCTGGCTGCTCCCAGTCGCCATGGCTAATTCCTTAGGAACCGGTGGATCCAGTTTGATCCATCCCTCTCTCTGCGTCTTTCCAACTTGCTGAGTCTTTCCCCCCTCTCGGCTTTCCCACTGTCAAAGTGCGTCGAGCTCGCCTCTGATCATTTTTTATTTGGTAAAGACTCCTGAGGAAATGTCGCAAGTTTGAAGCAAGCTCAGCTCGGGACGGTCAGGACGGTGTCGGTGCGGGGTTGAGAGAGGAAACCTCGACTGGACGCGCGCAGCGGCTTTGACTCAGCAGCAGTCACCTGTAGGGTTTCTAGATGCGCGAAACTTTTCTCTGCTTTTCACAACTTTTCCAAACTAATCTTCTGTTAATTGGATTTCAAAAAGATTTCTTAAAATGGTTCTGTGTTTCTTTTATAGATATGATCAAAACTGTCTTAATAATTTTCACTTTTTCTTGTTTCCTTAAAGGGAGGTGGAGACAGCTTAGCACCCCCTACCTCAGTCCTTGACTGAAATCACCAACCCAGTTTTGTGCAGGGAAGACGCTTAAAGGTAATGATATGAGCCTGTTTCTTCTTGACTTTTTTTGTTTCACTTAAAATCTGAAGCAGGCAATGCTGTTATCCTAAACTAGTTGAGTCCATTTAAAAGAAAATGAAAGTAGTTGAAGTTTCAGAGTTTAATTCAAAACGTCAGCAAGTTAATTAACATTTTTAATGTGTAACATTGTGGCAGATGAGTCAAACCTTCAGAAAAGAAAGCATGAAAGTTTTTGGGCATTCTGTTTTCCTTCAGTAGACTTTGCACCATGCAAAGAAAAGTTGGAGGTGAAGAAGCGAGGGGTTATTCTTGAGCAGAAAACTTAGCCTTACCAGATTTGACTGTGAATATTGTTCATTTAATTCCTAAATTAAAAATGATCAGTCACATTTAATAGGTTATTGTATTTCTATCCAGTCTCAAAGTGTCCAAGGACATGCAAAAACTGTCAAAAGAGACATGCATTGAAATGTGCCCCTGCTTAGTTTTGTTTTCTTTTCACTTGAGTTAGCATGGCTAACTATCAAAGTTGCATCTTTTTTAAAACATGTGTTGCTCATATTTAAATATTAATGATATGCACATTTTAATTCATACGGAAATTTAATTGTTAATCATTTGTTTCTGTATTCTGTGCATCCGTATATCTGCATGCGTGAAATAGGAACCGCATGGCTAAAATAATCAGTTGCATAATTTCTGCAGAAACAATAGTTTGTCATCACGTATGGAATAATTGTGCAAGTTCTTAGAACTGAAATGCAGAACACAGTCGATATGTCTGCTGTATTTTTATTTACTTCTATTTAACACGGAAGATTTTTGTCAAGAACCTGAAACTAAAACTGCACTCATTTAAAGTAGTTCACACAGTGGTTTGCTAAATATAAACACCTGCTTCTCCAATAAGTACCCAGCACAGACCACTGTCTCATTTGTAATGCACGTTTGCACAGAGGAATTCATGCACATAAAACTGCTTAACCCTCCAAAATTTGCATATTAGCGTTGTGTAAAGCTTTACATTGTGTGCAGGGTCAAAGTGTTTGTCATTGAAGTTTTTTTTTTTGTTTATAACGTTTTCAGACAAAGAGTTTAGGCTGCACGGCTTTTGAAAATATACATAAAAGTATTTGCAAATGAAGACATATGCATGCTTTCTAAAAAAAGGAAATGTATCATTTTCATCGCAATGAGTTACTGATATTTTTTTTCCTGCAGGACTCCCAAAGCACTCGAGATGGAGGCTCCTGATGGCCACTGTGCTAGTAAGTAACATACACACTGTATTGATCCCTACTTTGTAACAGAGGTTGATTTTGTGTCATATTGAAGTATTTCCTCTGCGTCAATGCAGACGATTATGGTTATGATGGTGGTGATTTCAGCTCTGTGCTATGAGGTTGTTGTGATGCTACTGCAGACCTGATTTGACCGCTGCGTCTTCTTCAATACAGTGCTTTCCCCAGATAAACAAAAACATTTTTTTATTTTTTTGCAAACACAACACTAGAATCAAGGGATTTTCCCCTCGCGCAGCTTTTTGTCTCTTCACATCCTGTTGAATGCAACAGACACTGGATATGCTCTTTGTGGTCCTCCATTGCCCTTTGCTGGTTTCCTCTGGGCAGGTCTCTTGCATATCCTCCTTGCCCCCCCTTGAAGTTTGCCGTGCGGTGCAGATCTGTAAACAGGTAGCGTTTTATCTATGACATCATCGGGGATTTCAGATCTCCATCGGGGGGGAACACTTTGCAGGCGGGGTAGGGGCGGTGGTGGAAGAAAAAGTGGAGGCTCTTCCTGTTCCTGTCCATCCGTGGGTCGCTTCTGAGATGACGCTCAGTTCCGTTAGCATGAGCCATCGGAAAAATGACAGCAGAAGTGGATAGCAAGAGTCTATTGTACAACTCAGTTTGGCATCATTAAACTGAGTAATACACGCTCTCATTCACTTTTGTCGCCAAAAGCAGCAGCTTCTCAGCCGATGTGATATTTTGTGATGGTTTGATGTTGTATAGTTAACAGTTCTGCCGGAAATGGTGGTTTCCAAGTTTGTGTTTGATACATCATTCGTAACTTTTGAAATTTAAGAGTAACATGATTAGGGATGGGTACTTTTCACATTTGAAACGATATGGTACCAATGCCTGGTACCTGGCAATCGGTACCGGTACTCAGAGGTACCAATTTTCTGTACTTTTTTGTGTTTCTATGGTAAAAAATACCAATTTGTTTAATAATAAAATACATATTTTTTTTTTGACTACACATATTTATTCTTCATTAAATAACCTTGCAATGCAGTGTTCATGTCCAGCATGAAAAAATTGGCTACCCTTCTACTCCCTCACAGTCAGAAGTATGCATTTAGGTACCTAAACATGGCACCTTTTGATTTTACATGAACCGGTACCTGGTACTTTTGACAAATTTCAGTCAGTACCTATAAAAGTACCTAATTCCGTACCCATCCCTAAACAGGATCAACTTTAAGTTTCATATATGCGATAAAGAGGAGCATGAGGGGCTTTATGTCTTACTAACTCCACAGCCTTGTATCTTACCACATCCAATCATGAAATTTTAGCGTAAAATACCTAAAAATGTGTTGCTTGAGGTTGCTAATAATTGCAACTTCTTTGCAGACTACTCCGTGATACATAGAAGAAAAGTTGTCTTTAAAGCTTGTAAAACATAGTACGATTGTAGACCTTGTCTTTTGATTTCAGTTCAGTGACATTTCCAAGGGGGGGACATCCTGGTTTGGACCGCATGCTTACCACACTGACAAACTGTCGCTGAGCGAGCTAGCTAAGCTGCGGCTAATGCCTGTGCGCTTCCTAGAATGGCTGTTTGGGGACACTGACATACATTTGGAGGAAGTCTGCAGCTTCTCTTCTTTGTATAAATTTCTTCTATAATGCATGTGCACATGGCAGGTTTGATGAGGTTTTTTTTTGGGGGGGGGTCTGGAGGACATCAATATAATTTACTATATTGAAGCTAAAAACTTCACACATGCATAATTAAATAAACACTTGTCATATTTCTAGCTAATTTACGGCTAATATGCACAGCTGTTAAAGTGGATATGTTGGTCTAATAAATGTACAATTAAGCAGCACAGATGCAAGCAATGCATGGTCATTTCCTGTATATGTGTAGTATCCAGCTTTTATCAGAACTTAAACATTTGTGTTGGCGAATGTTTCTTGTATCATCCACAGTGATGTTGTTATGGTCTATTGGTTGGAATTGTTCTGTGACTCAGAGTAGTGGTTTGAAACAGAGACACTGACAGCGCATGTAATTGCATGTGATCATCAATATTCGTGGTTTCAATTTCTGATGTGCTTTTAGCTTTGAAGGACTAACTTATCAAAGAGGTTGCAGTTTTGGAACCCAGAACAACTTCACCATTTTAAAAAAATGTGGGGTGTGTAGAGGCTGAATGAAGCCCAAGCAGCAGTGAAATGTACAAACACTGGGCTGGTCAAACACATCATTTCTGCTTTTTTCTCATTTTTAGGGTCATCTCATTGTAGTATTGTTAACTGTTGCGGCTGTCTTTGTCACAGCCAATCTCTACCTCGCAGGATGTCGTATGAAGGGAAGACATTTTTTGTCATGAAACAATCTTTTCCCCTTTATCACACACCATCTTAATTTGTCACGCATACATTCTTGTTCTCACGCAGATTATTCCAGCCATTTTAGCAAACACTAGTCTCTTTTTAACACCCAGCCACACCATCTTTCAGTTTTATCATGATGTGAAAACACAATTTCAGCTCGTCTTTCCTGTGACAATTCTCGCCAGGAGGCATTGCGAGTTTTCAGTCTCCAATTTTTGTTTTACCTGTCCTCTGTTATAAGTCGCTTAACCAAATATAAAATATCTACCACACATTATTAAAAACTCATCTCTTTCCATCATAAAATTATACCAATAAAGTTATGCAGCCTTTAGCTGGGAAATAATTGTAATGTGGCCGTCAGAGTTGCAGAGATCATTTGCTCAGCTCTTTCACTTTCAATCGCTTTTTGAATGGTATTGTTGTGTTTGAATTTCTCTGATTGGAATAACTGTAATAAACAAACACCCTTTATTTTCTGCTAAATTACAGTATACTATCATGTTCCCTATCAATATATTCTGCCAGATATTTAAAAAGTATCAATTTATGTAAGTCTTCCACCAATTTTTTTTCTTACTCGTTAATTTTTAATAATAGTCCAGAAGTGTCAAAAACCAATGTAAAAATGTGACGTGTGCAACACTTGTAATGATGTAACGAACAGTGCTCACATTAATAATTTACCGCTTTCTAATTTCACACAAATAACTCGCTAACATGCCAGAGGAAATAAACAGAATGAGCCGAAGATAAAGGCTGAGCTGCCACATACACACTCACTCACACACTCACACACACCCATACATATTTTATATTAAGTGCCGACTTCTCTGTGACAGTGACCGAGTGGGAACTTCTGTTCTGATCACTATCAAAGAAATTCAATAATAGACAATTTCATTCTAAATCTCTCAAATCATGATACAACTGCAAATCTGTCTTTTGATTTTTGCTCAGTGACATTTTCGAAGGGGGACTAGCGCAGGCTTTGACCACAGGCTTACCGCACAGACAAACACACTGACACAAATCCAGCTACCTAACTGACAATTTAAGTCTGTGAGCCAAACTATGCAAACTTCACACTCTTGAACAATGAAGGAAGGATTAAGAGGAATATTGTTTAATTTATTATCACCCTCTGGTTGTCCGATGAAGGGTCTGGTCTGGCAGACGCATTATTGTTTCCCAAATAAATGCTGCTTTATTGGTCTTTAACAACCCCCCTCCCCTCGAAAAAAAAAAAAAAAAAGAAAAAAAAAAAGTTTTTCTTGCAACCAAATAACTTGTAGCTCTTTGTTGCACTTACTAAGGTTTTCCCTGTGTCGCTTTGGACAGAAGCATCTGCTAAATGAAACTGTAGAGCTCTAAGTCATAAAGTAGTCCATGTTAAATGTTTGCCTCTTGTGAAGTGAAGTAATAAATGATTGGTAACTGACAAATAAGGGAAGGGAAATTGAAAACCGTGCAGTGCCTGTATGTCCCTTGTTGGGGAAAAGCTCTTGCTATTTGTAGCTTTTAGTTAGTTTCATTTCATTTAATTCTTTAAGAAACATAAAAATTGTACGTGCAGGTTGTAGCCTCAAACTTACATCAGATAAACTGTCTTAATTTCGTTTTAATCGCTTATGTTGTGAATACTAATACAGTGGTGGCTGTGGCTCAGTGGTCGTCGCTGTCATCTCTCAATTGGAAGGTCCAGGGTTTGATACCAGCTCCTGTGATCACATGTTGAAGTGTCCTTGAGCAAGATACTGAACTCTAAACTGCTTCCACTGTTAGTCAGTGGTGTGTGGATTTGTGTGAATTGGTTGGATAAAACTGGTGGTTCCTACCAGACATCAGTCTCCCATCAGTGAGTGAATGTGGTGACGAGCATAGACGAGTGTGAAGTGCTTTGAGTGGTCAGAAAGACTAGGAAAGTGCTCCATAAGTACTGGTCCATTAACCATTTAATGTTGTCAACACATGTTAAATCAGCTAGTAAAGCCAGTTCCATATTGGTATGTACCTGCTGAGTCAATGAAACAGAAACAGTTTTGCTAGTCAGCAACATAGTTGTTCTTGTAACAAATTATTAATATCTTTATTATTATGGGCCTGAAGTGAATTTGAAATTTCTTGTCCAAGCCTTACGCCACTTTCAGCAATAGAGCCCCAGTTATTACTGCCAGAACTCTTAAATGCTTTACTACCTGGATGTAAACAACCACAGATGTCACTTGGCATTTTCCTGCATTCTTTGTTATTTTATTGAGAAAAAGTTGTAAGGTGGCTGTGTTATTTTGGCGTAAAACCACTTGATCAAAGTTGTGTGTACACCGCTAAAACTGAAATCTAAGCTCATGTTTTTGTCTAATTTTTGGTTAAAAGTTTTCTTATTGTACTTGATAAGAGCCATATCCAACTGACAAGTCCAGAAACATGTTTTATATTAAGATATTAAGATACGATAAGGAGGTCTGAATTACTTGTAACAAGTGAAAATATCTACCAGTGGGGTAAGAAAAAAGTGCTCATCAAGTTTTTTGAATTTAGAAATAATTTCTCTACATTTTTTCTAACCCCACTTGTAGCTATGTTGACTTGGCATAAGTAATCTAGTCCTCTTTTTTGACTAAAATAAGATATTTTTCTGGTCTGTCAAAGTGATTGGAACTCATATTAAGTCTTAAAAGATCTATATATTTTTTTAACTAAAATGAGACAAAAACACTTGATTATATTTTAGTTTTTTTGCAATGTAACCAGCGTAAGCATGTGCACCTTCATTTGAAGGCTGCTAGCTCTGCTAATGTTAGACAGATGCCAACTTTGTAATTAGATTTTGTCATGTAAAGATAAATTGTTCCCAGTTTTGACGGCTTTATTTTTCTCCTCAGACTTTTCAACCTTTTACTTAGCTACAATACACATTTATTTTGAAACAGCTTCAACATTAGTAGCTGTGTAACATCTTTAACTCTGACATTGTTGTTTAAAGAAGAACTGATTATTCATCACTGTTTAATGATGTAAAGGAATATACTCACCACACCAATATGACCAGTTTTATATAGGGTGTGTAGAAGAGTATTGCTAGTAAGTAATTTTTATTTTTTACATGCAAAGAAGTCTATGACCTTTGTGAAATGACAAAAAAATCAACATCTCCATAATTATCAGTCACCTGTTGTTCACCCTCACCACCCTCAGAGGATTTTCCCACACATACTGCTGTAAAATTTACAGTAATGTACCATCATAGTGAAATGAAATAATGTTTCCACTCATAATTGAATAATTTGATTCGTTATGTGCAAAGTGCTTTGAACACACTATCTCGTTTTGTGAACGTTTCAAAATAACGCTCTCATTTTCCAGTCTGTTTATGACTCCCTATGCTTGGTCAGTGGTGTGTGTCTGCATTTGCGTGTCTGTGTGATATGAATCTGTCTCTTCAGGAAGGTTCAGGGTTTGACAGGAAAAACCAGCTCCCAAACAGTCTGTATCCAGCACACCAGAAAGGACGGCCTCGTGACTGTGGAATAGAATCTGCTTTAAGTCCTCACACACCTTCCAGTGCTGCTTCGACATTTTCTGTGTTTTAAATCTTCAAACACAAGCAGGCGGGTTGAGCTTAACCCTGGTTTAATTTTGATTTATCATGGCTAAACACTGCTCCTGAACCTGAATACTATTTATAATTGGCTTGTGCGATCCTTTAAAGAGCTGGCGGGACACGTAATTGCGTTGACCCTTGTTAGATTCCTGAGAGGCTGACTGTACTTTTGAAGCTATGTAATTATTTGGTGTCACTGATGAAGTCAGCATCTTTTACACCTACAGGTTTCATGTGAACACATTTGTTCCTTTCCATTTGCCAGCTCATTAGATTACCTCAATTTTGTACACGACTTTAAAAGACCCATTTACTATGCTGATTTTACTGAGCACAGTTGACTCAGCAGAAGAACCAGGGCAACCAACCAGTGGGAACTTAAGTGTGTGAGTTTCTCCATCGTGAACCGTCAAAAACCAAAACATCTGACGTCCCCATTTGAATATGTATATGAGTACAGCCTCCAGTTAGCTCAGCATCAATACAAGCGTGACCTCCTTCTGTGATAACTGAAGTCTTCGTATGATGTACTTCTGTATCTGAACAAATCTGATAGATTTCACTGCGGCTGTATTCTAGCATTTTATTCCAGACAGTCCCAAACCGATCACTCTGATCCAGACAACTTAACCTTGGTGCTTCTAGGCGAGCTGTCATCGTCTGCTACAGTAATGGAAAATCCTTCATGACAAATCTGGGCCACTCCTGTCTCCAGGACAGCATTGCCAAGGGATAGCCAGCGTCGGTTACCTGAGATTTCCTCCAACCCCAGCCGCTGCAACCCGAGCCAGGGCCCAGGGATTGTGTCATGGACAATGTCTCCCAGTATGCTTCACTCAGTGGGGCCGCCACTACAACAGAACAATACCACAGAAGAGGTTGTCAAACTAAGAGGAGCTGTCACAGCAAGAGGAGATCTAACACAGATTTCTTTTTCATGTATGAGGGATCATTTCAGACGTATTCAGTGCTGACAAATTGTAACATGGCCTTCCTTGTAGCGGTTTATGATGTAGCGTGGTGTCTGTCCCTTTCATTTTCAGTGGAAACTCTTTGGCTAGCAGTTTAAATTTGAAAGATTTTAGGCCCAAACTGACTCTTTCCGTTGTCATCAGCTGAAGGCTAACCTTTAATAGTACGCCTGCTGAATGATAGCTCGCTGTGGTTCCTGAGGGATCTGACACCTGGGTCAGCAGGGGTGTTTGCCTGTTGCCACTGTATTGTTCCAGTGACCCTGACGAGGCGGGGGTGTAAGGGGATAAGGGATTGGTTTGCTCTCCCTCTGAGTGGACACAGGGATAATCATAGCTTGGGTTCTGTACAGAATGCTGAGAGGATGCAATCAGATCCACTTTTACTGGACATAAGGAGCTCATATAGGTGTACGGGGACTAGAGTGTAATGACCTCTATAGTGAGGGATCAGGTTGGACCATGGAAACTTAAAAGAATGAAACAAATCATTGTGGATCAGAGAAGGCTACCGCTTAAGTGTTTATATTAGTTTGGGTATTTTTATATTTATTTCACTGAAAAAGAGAATAAACTCCAAAAACCTCTCTCAGACCTTGTATGGAGTGTATCAAGAACCTGCATTCATATTTTTTTATTCCTACTTGCTTCCACACAAATAGATTTTGCAGCATTACAGCACTGAATTGCATTGTATTTATTATACCACTAAGATATTGTACAGCACAATGAAGGCTGCCCTGTTTCTGTTTGTCTCCCAGGTAACGGCCAATGCTCTCCTGGTAAGGAGAACTCGAGAATGCTGTCAACACCCAATGGACAGACGGCTCCTCAGGGTCCTAAATCCCCAATTGGTAAGTGGACTGTCAACAGATGCACATTTTTGCAGACAAGCACAGTGCTTACACAGTTTCCTCTTTAAAGACACGCAGCTCTCTGCCAATAAATGAGAAGATTGTGATCTTTGTATTTTGAGTTGATGAAACTCGACACTCTCACAATAAGAGCCCTCTGAGGAAAGAGGGATTACTTCATTTCTTCCATGTTGGTGTGAGAGTTTATTAGAGGTGTACTGACTCACTGAGACAAAACAGGAGAAACATTTAGGACAGGGGTATCAAGCAGACAACATGTGGGCCAAAAGAAAAAATCCGGCTGCAGGATGCAAAAGTGAAGGAATTACTTAATCAGAAATAAGTGTAAATTTAAAATAATATCTAGAAGTTATTTTAACCATACAGTAAAATTTATATTGTGAAGTTCCAGATACCAGTGACTTAATGATACACTGTAAGTCATAATGCACATGAGTAAAAGATAAACTCAAGCATGATATTAGTGAAATTTCACTTATTTTATTAAGGAAGTCTGGGCTGTTCACATTTTTGCTGACAAGAACTCCGCAGTCCAGTTGTTGTGTGACACCTTGTTTTGTTTAGGTTTAAGAAATTAAGGATCAGATTTTCAACAAGTAAATGAGAAGGGCATATTTGTTAAATTAGGTTAAACTTTAATGACGCCTTAATGTCAGGTGCAATATGTAAGTGACAATCACAGGAATAGTATATAAGGACGAAACAACCTGTCCAACTCCTGTTGTGGTTAAAGTGACTTCAGGTTTTGTCCCATGGGGGAATGAATGCTATATTATTAGAGCTAACAGGGCTTTGCTATTTGTAGAATATGTTGTGAAAAAGGTTTAGATTAATGTGTCATCTTTGTTGGGCCTCTATACATGTGTGTCAGTGTCTGTGTCTGCATCAACCCCCTCCTCTGTCTATATGTTGATGTTTGGGTTGTATTGGGACGTTTTTTGGCAGAGGGTAAGCGTGGCTACGTCAGCCAATTACAGAGCGCCCAGTGCGCAAATGACTTTGTGTGTTGATTAGCAAGTGGAAGAAGCGAATAAGGGCAGCTTCAATAGTGGACGTAGCACAGAAGAAGAAAAACACAACTAGAGTGAAATGATGCCAAAAAAGATAAAGCATTTTCCTTAACAAAGGTGAAGTTTGGCTTGACTTTCACTTATCTAGGGGTATTTGGAGGAAGAGCGATGTGAGTTGGTATGTGTCAAATACCTGTGATTAACTTGTGCTAACATGGCAAGTTAGGTACATGGCTCTCGAGTCTCTCCCACGTGGGAAGGCGATGCTACAAGTGTTTGCTGGTCTGGTGAGTGCGTTAATGTAGCTTTGGTTGGAGTCTGTGGGTGTGTGCTGCAGCTGGCACTGATCCAAGGAGCAGAGCCCAGTTTGAATGTTGTGCTGTTGGGTCCTGCAGACCCTAACTTTTTGAGTTTTATGAACACATTTGGTGGGTCTGTCTGCCCAGTTTTAATAAAGTAAGAATTCAAAAAATGTCAGAATAATGCTCCTGATCTGATTAGAATTTTAGCTTTGGTTAAGCTCATTTCAATTGAAATGAATGAATGCTCATTTCTCGTGATTTGAGATTGCGCAAAAAAGCACTTTTAAACGACTTTTTTAAAGGACTGGATGTTGTTGATTGGCTTGAAAAGAAAAAAATAAGGAACTGATGATGTGACTGATGTCTCTCTACCTAAATGCTTAGCTTCTGGCCGTCTCCTTTGCATCACTCTCAATACTGAGAGTCTATTTTCATGCTGCTTCATTTAAAAACAAGACAACAAGAAAGCTACCAATCAAAACAGACGCTTGACTTCCATCTTCCTTAGTTTGTCTTGCTGATGTGATGTCAAGGCCACAGCTTGAGTCAGGCTATTGGAAAGTCACACCACAGATGACACAGAATTTTCAACCAGACCAGGTTTTTACCCCTTACTGCTGCAATCAATTTAGATATACATTTATATAAACAAAGCTTTTTATGTTCTTGCATTCTTACAGATGCTAAGTTAAGTGGAAAAAGTAAATTTGAATATGGCACATACAGTAGTTACAAATGAGTTACATAAGAAACAGATAAACTATATAGCTCTCTGAACAACTAAGTTCCTTCGATATGATCATTGCACTGCAAAAACTAAAATCTTGTCAAGTTTTTTGTATTTTTTTTTTCAGTAAAAATTGTCTTATGCTCAATATGAGCCACATTTGACTTATCAGTCCAAAAATGTCTTGTTTTAAGGGATTTAAAAACAAAAATGAGTTCTTTATTTCTTGTAACAAGTAAAAAAATATGGAACCCAAATAGTTTGCTTGAAAATTTGCTTGAAACTAGATTAGATTTTTTTTGTAACTTGTTGCAAGAAATTCAGACCTCATTTTTGTCTTCAAGTAACTTGAAACAAGCCATTTTTCTGGGCTTGTCAGGTGAATGTGGATCATATTTTGCCTAAAAAGGCATTTTCTAGTAAAAATTTGACAAAAACACTTGATAAGATTTCATTTTTTGCAGTGTGGTATGTGTATAATGTGAATTAATAGACATTAGAGGAATACAAAGGTCATTTCAGCTGCATCAAGACCTGACAGGGTTTATTCCCAACAACAGGCATCAAAGGGTTAATCAGAAGAGCAAAAAGTAGTCTGTAAACACACTCTTTGAATCCCTTATTTATACTTTTTTTAAGTTATATAAAGTTAAAACAGCTCGGAAATCAGTTGTCATTTTGCGCTAAATAGGCCTGTATCAAACTGAAATGGAGTAAATTAAACAAACCTAAAATTTTATCGAACAACATTGCTCTTTTTGAGCAAATGTCTCCAACTGGTACAGCAGCCATCAAGGTTTGAATCAAACTAATGAATTGTATTAAAATGTAACATTGCCAGATGTTGAATGGAAAAGTTTCTTGTTCTGGCATGTACAGTATGTGTGAATGAACTTTTCATATAAACTCACTTTAAAATTGTATGTAGTCTTAGAAAATTTTGAAAAACTACAAATAAGGGAGATTGAAAATCAGGTTTTTGAAACAAAAACAGAAGTCTGATATGACCACAAGTGACAGTTAGTGGCAGTGGCATGTTAAACCTTGATCCAAAGACTCTCAAACACAGCTCAGTCACCCTCACTCAGAGGAGTTGTCTCCCTTTCAACCCCCTCTGCCTGATGCCTCCGTTTAGCTTAAGCAATGCCACGGTGAAACAGCACTGTGAGAAAAGAGGAAACAAAGTGAGCAGAGGGAGAAAAAGGGAAGCTGCTCTCCCACAGGTTGAGAGCTACAGGGAGGCAGACGAGGCCATGGTTTTCACAGGGAGATGCTCTTCACCGATAAGAGCTGTTGTCATCCCTGAGGTTGCCCAACATGATTCGCTTTTTGAGCTTTTGTTGCAAAAGGAGGGCTGCATCACCTCAGCTGCATGAAAGTCTCAGGCTGAAACACCAACTGTCCAGCAATTTTCTGGGTAATGTGCACTCTGCCTGGTAATAAAAAAGGAGAAGAGTAGAATTACATCCTTTGGGTGTAAGGTGACAGTCTGGGTGATGGGAAAGACAAAATATCATCTTCATAATGATGCAGGGCGGTGTTGTCACCCAGGATCTCTCCCCCTGATCTTCTATTGATTATGAGTTATACAGATAGATCGCAGAATGGTCTGTGGTTTATCCAGAGCAGCGAAAATATACCAAAACTGCATCTCTAGAGACAGATGTAAAGAGCTGAGTAGCAAGGACGTTCAGGTCTGCTCCGTGTTGCCAGGATACAGCAGGCGAAGACAAGGCTCAACGGCATTGTGGGTCTCGGGATAAGTATTTCTTCTGTACAAACTGTGGCATTGAAAACATACAGAATCTGTTTAAAGAATGCTGTTGCCTGAAAGAATAGGCATAAAAGAAACGTTGCTTGAATCTTTTGACAAGGCTTTGAGTGTTTCAGAGCCTGAGGGGACACCTGACGGATGCTTTCTCATGGAGGGTTTTAGTAAAACAATCTCATATACCCACGCAGTCATTATTACCGCGGTAATTCCTTAAACAGGAACATCAGGATCAGTAGGTTTGCTTTGGACAGTGTTCAAACTTTTCCACACTTTCTCTAAAGCTTCCTTTTACATTAGGTGAAGAAGACAGAGCTGAACTGAGGGTTAGGTGTGATTTTAGCTCAGCCTCTCTCCAGAAACTGAAATCCAAGCAAGTATTTTGGTGTTACTGATAAAAATTGTCCTATCATCATTACTTGTTCAGTTTCTTGTACAAGCAAGGTTTCTTAGAGGCAGATTTTTTTTAACCCTTAAGTCAGTCATAATTTTTGTCTTTTAGTATCTTAAAATAAAAACTTCTCAGGTGAATGTGGCTCATATTAAGTCTTATAAGACAGTTTTGTTGAACCAAAGTTTGTGTATGGTGGTAGAGCAGTTTCTACAGAAGGCAACAGTGATGATTGGCTTCCGCCCTCAACGGTCTTTGGTTCTTGTTATTCCTTAGTATCTCCTTTCTCTCAAACCACCACACGATCCAGTCTTATTGCCTTTACTGCCTTTGCCTTTTTGCCTTTTACAACTTTTTTCTGATGTTATTTATTCATTTTAACTGTTTAATTTACTGTATGCTATTGTTTTATCTATAAATATATCATCATTTTTATTTGTTTGATAATTTTTCCTTCAAAATTTTACCAAACTGAACGTTATTCAGCAATTTTACTGTTATTATCATAACTTTCTATTTATCCCTTTAATTTATTTGTTTTTGATGTTTTAATCTTTCTTACCATTTCTGTTCCCTTCTTTGACCAATGTATTCTGACCTCTGGTCCTTGTGGTCTCAGTCAGTGTTGTTGGGTTCTTGTGCTGCCTGGGTTCTCTTCTCCTGCTGTTTTCTTTTCATTTTATTGCTTTTCAGTTGTCTGCTGTTAGTTTTAAGGTTATATGCCTTGTTTAGGTTCTGCTATTGAACTGTTTAATTACTGGCATTTTAAATTTTATTGATTTTTTAATTTTATTTTTGATATTTTTTTTCTTCTGATAAGCACTTTAAACAAATTTTACAGTATAATAATAATAATAATAATAATAATAATAATAATAATAATAATAATATATTATATATTATTATTATTATTATTATTATTATTATTATTAATAATAATAATAATAATAATAATAATAATAATAATTAAAAATATTTATTTATTTATTGAATTATTATCATTTTTTTTCTTTCTTTTTTTTTTTTTTTTTTTTAAACCACAGCCCTTTCACAAGCAGGACTAATATTCATGCTACATCAGCATTTGAACTAAACTGCCTAAGTTTCCAAAGTTTGCTGCATGTCTGATCGCATATGATCCAATTGTTCACCCCAACTCTACCCAGGTTTTGTCCCACCAAAATTCATTTTTGCTAAGCCAAAGTGTGAACACAGTAGGCGAGGTAGCTGGTGTTTAAATCATGGAGTGTCAGTGTGATCAACTCGTGTGATCTTGGTGCATGTAGTGAGCCTGCTTTGTACGCACATGGCCCTGATGTGAAGGCTCTTCTTGGTCAGAAATGATGGATATGTTGTTTTCATATCTTGATTTTCTCATGTCTTTGTTTTAGCTGCCCCAGTCCTCAACTTTCTGAATTTCTAAACCAGATTTCCGCATCTGGCTGTTCTGAAGTTCTCTAGAAATGTCTAGGAGTGTGTGAATGCAGGAGTGTGGAAAGAGCTTGAGTGTAATTCTTACAAAATTTCATTTGCTAAAGGGAAGGAAGTGAAGTTTTGCTTAATGACATTGAGAAGTTTTGTGGTTGAATCAAAATGCAAAATTTAAACGGAGTGATATTAATGCATCAGACAAATACCAAAGTGTTTCTGAATATATTATATGCTGTCCATAGTTTAAGAGTGTACGTTAAATTTGAAAAAAAAATCTGAGACAAAAAAGCATTTTCTCTCTATAAAAAACAATCATAACTCCTTTGTGCTTCTACAAATGAAACACCCAAAAGAGCCCTCACTTCTCTGATTTAACCACAAACTATTGTTTAATATTTTTTTTACGTAATGGCAGATTTATACAGCGTCTGTCTGTTCCATTAATAGTTTTGTTCCATCGGAATCTAACAGGTCTGAGTATTCTTATGAATATGAAACCAGTTTCTCTCTTTGACTGAGGTGTTTTTCAGTATTCATGATCCAAGCGTTTTTTCACACACACTGAATCAGGTCCGGTTGTGTTGGTTTGTAGCCTGTGCAGTCCTCTCCTGTGGATTATTATTTTAGTGTGCTAGTTGTGTATAATTAGACTCACTAATTACTGCGGAGTCTCAACGAGGGACTGCAGGTGGTGGATAGTTTCCCGCTACTAACACTCCTACTCTCACACACGCTCACACACACACGCGCACGCTCACAAACAATTATACAATGTCTTACCCTTGTCATCCAGCCGGTCTCCCATTGCCTGTGAGCTGCTCTAAGCTACAGGGCCTCTGACACTCCCTTTCTCCCCAGGGACAGCCAGGAACCAGACCAGCCTGTTTCTTTTTCTTTCTGTCTCACTCTCGTGTATCTGTGCGTCAGTTTATCCAGATACTGTCTACAACTCGGGAGGACTCAATAGGATGGTTCGTCTGGTCGAGCTTTGCTGATTCCTTGCACCGTTATCAGAAATTCCCCTGCAGTTCATACACACCTGATTCTGCAGAGTATTATCCTCAGAAGTGATTTCTTCTGAGTTGCATTCACACAAGAGTGTTGCTGCCAACATGGATGTATAATGACAGCTAATGGCACCCAATGCAGGAGAGAAGAAGAGGAGTTATCAGGCAATCTATCACTTAACACCAGCAGACAATGGCAACGTGATGCCAGCAGATAATGTAACATCAGAGGGAAATCTCTGTAATTTGAAAATGTGAGGACAAGTCCAGGCTTAAGTTTCCAAGAAAAGCCAATTATCGCAGAACTCATCCACTTTGATTTGTGCAGCTTCACCTCAAAACTTAACCAATGAGTTTTACAGATCAACATCTTTAGGAAACAGATCTGCGAACCCTCTTTTTCTGATCACCCCGTCCAAAACTAAGATATTAGTTATTGATGTTCTGTTGTCGAATACTCTGCCAGTGCTCAGTCAAGTAATTCGAGTATCCCTTCAATCTGATACTGCAAGCTGTGTAACGATGCCTTGTTTTTGTTTGTGTTTTATAGAAGTGACAATTAAGCAAGAGGAGGATACGGCGGAGGAGGATGACAACAGAAGCCCAGCACTAGAAGAAATAGGCCAAACAGGGGAGGAAGCAGACACTTTGGAGGAATCCATGACTGACAGCCCGGGCAACATACAAGACGGATTATCAGGATCCATTGTGACAGCTGATTCAGGAAGCCGGCCAAATGGTACTGATGGAAACATTCACTGGCCTGTAGAAGTGTTTGAATCTCTCCAGTATCACTATTTCATAAGTATTATTAGGCTTTCATAATCCACACAGGATGATTATTTGTCGTGTATTAAAAAACAACAACAAAAAAAAACAACAGGGAGGAATGTAGTCTTCCCGTCTTAAGAGTGACTCAGAAATCATTTCTCCGAGAGTGGGTGTGGAGTGTGTTCTGTTTTTTTTTTTTGTTTGGTTATTTTTGTTCAAAGACAATAGCTTAGACTATAGGAATTATTATCAGGGAAAAAATATCCTAGGAATCCTCCGCAACCTGTTCCAACTGACGCCATAACTGCTCTGGTTGTCACAGCTTAAGGATCATATTTCTCTTTTCCAACTGGCTGAAGATCAAAAGATGTGTTATTAGAGCGGACAACAGCAGGTGGAAAGAAAACATGTACGATTAGAAGTGTGGGCTGAACTGCCTGAGTTTAATGTGTAAAAGTCAACGTGCGTAATATGCAGAGTCTGGACATATATAAAGATACAGGGGGAAAAACTGGAGAATGTTTTTTGTTTACACTAAGTTCTTGGGTCTTGGGAACAGATATCAATAGTGATACAAACTGCCCTGATGCACTGCAAGAACTAAAAAGCTGTAATGTCCTTGTTATAGCAAATTGTCTTATTAGACAAAGTATGAGCCACATTTATCTGAAAAGTCCAGAAATGTGTCAAACACGAAGATTAAAAAAAACAAAAATGACGCCAGAATTCTAGAAAAAATCATCCAATAGGTAAGACAACTTGCCTGTCAAGTGGCTAAAATTAAGAACAATGTTGTAACACAAGATAACTTAAGTTATGTGCACATAACTGCATATATATTTTTATAAGTTTAGGCCTATAATTCATACGAAACCACAGTTTTACATCACAAGCAACAATATTTTCTATAAACTCTAGCCAAAATGAAGATTTAAATAAACTTAGTGGTTTTGTTTATATACAGGGAAGCAGAGTTTTTGTTTCTTAAATGTCACTGGTGGCTCATTCTGATTGGCTGGCACGGGTTTTACATCTGAAAAACATAACCAAATATGAGTCTGGCATGCTTTGAGTTGCACTTATCAGTGGATTTTCCCAGTGTGTTTAGACAGAAGATTTTTTTTGAAAAAGAAAATACCCAGCTACGTCTGTATGATGTCTTTATGCCCTCTTTTTTATAAAAAACTGTCTAATCAGACAAAATATGAGCCACATTTACCTGAAAAGTCCAGAAAATGTCTTATTTTAAGATATTAAAAGACAAAAATGATGCTTGAATTCCTGAAAAAATCAGCCGGTGGGTAAAAAAAAATCCTGTCAAGTTTCTAAATTTAATAATTTTTTTCTCACAAGATAACTTAAAAGCTAATTTCTATTACCCAATTTTTTGTGTTTTTCAGCCGTTCAGGCTGAATTATTGTCCTCAATATTTTGAAACAAGACCATTTTATGGATTTCCTAGATCAATGTGACTAAAACTGAGTCCAAGGAGACAATTTTTTTTACCAAAAATAAAAATCAACACTACCTTAGATTTCAGTTTTTGCCTGTCTTTTAAAGACACAAAGTAGGAGAAATTAGTTAAACAAGTGATTCATTAATATTAAGAAAAAGTTTGAGTGAGTTCATTTATTTGAATAATTTTCTAAATGTAAGGAATCTGTTACAAATTACTTGATGTTTTAATCAGTTTCAACACACTGCTTGGTAATATTTAAGTATTAATTTTTCTAATGCTTAAAATTTTGATACATATAGCACAAAAAATCCCAAAAAGTTGGACATTACAAGACGGTGTTTCTGCACTGGGTAAGGACATAAGTTTTCATGAACAAAAAACTGATTGAGGTGAAGACAGTATCATTTTCTATTTACAGCTCTACTTTAGCAGGTATAGCTGGTCAGTGGTTCCCACACACACACAGACAGTCTTTGTTTTCAGTTACAGAAATACAAAAGGTAAATAAGTTCAGTCAGAGACAGAAATAAGTTTTCTCGAGGCTTGTTGAGACCTTCTAAAAACGTCTTCCTTCCACAGTGACTGTGGTAATGACTTCCTGTGTCTGCCTCTGTCAGGTGACAGGCCATTCCAGTGCAACCAGTGCGGCGTCTCGTTCACCCAGAAGGGAAACCTGCTGAGACATATCAAGCTGCACACGGGAGAAAAACCCTTCAAATGTCCGTTCTGCAGCTACGCCTGCCGACGGCGTGATGCCCTCACTGGTCACCTGCGAACTCATGCAGGTAAGATGCTCAATAAAACTTTCCTTGCAATGATGGTTGTTGAATAATGTTTTTTAAACACAGGCATTTAAGTTTGCATCCACTCTCATGTTAGCCAATATAGCCGGTCAGGTTGGTCACATGGACATGTGGCTTTGGGTCCATTGGCAAAGCCCAATTTATCGACTTATCATAACATAGGCCCTTACATGGAGACTCAACCAGGAACACAACCTGGGTTGGAGTGGTCTAGAACAGGCATGTCCAAAGTCAGGCCTGTAACATCTCACTAAACAACATTCAGAATGTGCGCAACATTACTTGTTTGCAGCTAAAGCTGTGTATGCTGTGCAGAAACTCAACATCTCTCACTGCCAGGTGCTTAAATGGATGTATTCATCAGATGCAAAAAAAAGTGCTCTATGAACAATGAGAGAACATGACATTAGAGGACACAAGAGTGGATTTAAGTCATGAAATCAGGCACCAGAATGAAAAAGTTGGAAGATTAAAACTTCAGAATTCATGATGAGAAGTATTCAGGGCTAAAAAAAATTGCTTGTTTGTCAAAACATTTTAAAAAAACAATACTGATAAAATTCAGATTCTGGTCCAGCCATTAAAAAATCCTGTCATATATTCCCCACATCCCCAGCAACAAAGAGCATTTCAGAAAACTGATCTTATCATCTGGTATCAGGAGAATTGAGGGACAGGTGGGATTTATTTTAAAAGTACAGTCATGGTGCAAGTGTGTTTAACAATCCTTATTGAATGACTTCTTTGAGAAATCACTAAAAATGTTAAAGTTTGGAGTTAGAGCATTCATGTTATTTTAAGAGTTAACCCTTTAAGCCCAGGCCTGTTTGGGTCTCTGCTGGAAAAATGACTTACCCAAACTGAAAAGAATTTATCTCTGTATCAACAAGTTCTGTTTCAATCATTCTGGTATTTTAATAAAGGGAACACTCTTGACATTTGTTCAGAGGTGTCAGTATTGGTATTTATGTCAGCAGCTCAGAGTAAAATCTAAAGGATTACATAAATGAACATGAAGTTCAGTTGAATTGTGACTTAACGTTTGTAGCAAAGTTTCTCCTGTTTAATCAGATGTGCACTATGACTATATTCATATGTGATGAGTGCTTCATTTTAGGCCTTTTATTGCAGAGTGACTTCAAAGTTCCCCATTTGGAGGACTTTGGGGTTGAAAGAGCCAATCAATGTGTCAGTAATGCTGTGGCCACATCGGACTCGAATTGGCAAATTTAAAAACGTGTCAAGCCCCAGGCTGGATGCTGGACTATTTTGACAAGCTGAGGGGCGATGCGCTGACGCTTTATGTGTGAGCATATTCATCTCATAACAAACCTCTTCACTCAATCCCTGAGGGGCCTGCTGCCTCTCCCTGGTAATCCACCTCCACTGGCCCTCCCTGGCTGTTCCCTGCGACCTCATCCTCAATCCCCCAACCCGTGTTCCCGGAGGTCTCCCTGGGGATAATGAAGGGGTCAAGGAAAGAGAACTTCCATCTTTTCCCTGGCTCTGCCCCTGCCCCGCTCCTTCCTCCTCTCTATCAGTCTCTTCCATCTTTTACGACAAAACTCCACTGAGAAAAATACAGTTGGACTCAGTGATGCAGGCAAATCCAGCTGGAAACGAATATTTACAGAGCTTACTTTCAAAACCTGTCTCCTCAGCGACTTTCACCCAAACCTGCTCCTTTTTTTTTCCAGTCTCTGTAGAGTACACACGTCGCATCGTATAACTCTGGATGATGACACCCTGCAAATTAACTTCTCCATCTTCCAGCGGGGTTGGGGCCAGAGTAGGGATGGGTACCGAATTAGGTACTTTTTTAGGTACCGACCGAATTCTGTTAAAAGTACCCAGTACCGATTCACGTAGAATCAAAAGGTACCATGTTTAGGTACCTAAATGCATCCTTGTGACTGTGAGGGAGAGGAAGAGTAGGTAATTTTCCATGCTGGACATGAACACAGCATTACACGGTTATATACTGAGGAATGAATATGTTTAATTGAAAAAAATGTATACTTAACTATTAAACAAATTAATATTTTTTTACCACATTAACACAAAAAAGTACAGAAAATTGGTACCGTTAAGTACTGGTACCGATTGCCAGGTACCGGGCATCGGTACCATATCGTTTCAAATATGAAAGGTACCCATCCCTAAGCCAGAGTAGTTGGCAGTTAATTTTAGCCACTCGTTAACAAATCAATGACGTTGGGGGGGAATGTCATTGCTGATTGGCTGCTGTGCCTCATGTGTATTTGCATTGAAAGTTCAATATTTTCAACTCGAGCGTAGAGGCGTTTGACGTCCCAAATGCGCCGAACACTCCATACGCGCCGCGCTACATGCGTCATCCGCCTTTGCATTGACTTTGTATCTCGACGCAAATTTGCTTCTGGTGTGGCTGTGGCATAAGAGCTGAAGACACTTGGTTGTTTCATAAAATCAAATGTGGCCCTCTTTAAAACCAGTTTGAACACTCCCGATTTAGAATTAAGTTCTTCTGTTTACTAAATGTGAGGTTTTAACCATGTTGAAAATGTCGACCTTTACATGGTCTTTGCCAATCCAGAAAAGAGCCAAGAGGTGGAGTTGAGTTGGTAGGGATTAAACCCGATTGTTGCCCACCTGCCGGTCAAATTTGTCAAGAGTACTAAAACAATCATGGGTTATTGTTTTTGTTTAATACATACAGATGAGTTCAAATAAAAAACACAGATTGAGTTGTTAGAAATTAAAGAATGGATGTGTGTGTGAGCAAACACAAAGTCTTATGGAGGTTCTCCGTCTTTGCCCCACGTGATCGCTTCAGACTTGGCTTCTTTTTTCAACCTGCTTGCTGAATAACAACCTTTCAAACAAGAAGACTTCTTCAGAAAGCCTTTTAAAGGCCTTAAATGTCTTGTACTGATATTTCTTTCCCTATGTAGCCTCATGTGCCTTTGAAAACTAGCACAGCTACAGTAACCACAATAGCCATATGTGCTGGTTGCAGACTCTGCCTTCCATCGCTTCTCAATAGTAGCTATGTTTTTTTTTTAATAGATGAATGATAAAGACAGCGCAGTGAATGCACTGTGGTTAGGTACCAAGGACACGCTGTTCCTCAGTTGCTACTGTCGCTAAGGAGGAAGCTATCTATTTACTGAGAGACACACGGGGAGCGCTGGCTGTCTCTCTCAACTGTAACCCACTTTCCTATCAGAGAGGATGTGCTCTCCCCTCATGTTCACCTTTGAAACCAGGCTCAGACAATACCGTCATATCTGCCTGTGATGCCCCCACAAAGGGTTACTCATACGCAGCGCTCTTTCTCAAGTCGAGGTGTAAATGTGTGCAATTAGTGTGTGTGTTCTGGTTACTCAGTTCTGTTTTTTCTTGTGTTTCTTTCGACTTGACATGACATTCTTTTGAATGCAGGAACTCAACACTCTGAGTCTTTGGATGCTCTGCGCCTTGTAGGTCTGGCTTGGTGCTTTGCCAGGAAGAGCAGGTGTAACCAAGAGGGGGATAAAAAGCACTGAAATGGGTGCCAGGAAAAAAGAAGACTGAAAATAAGAGTTAGCAATAGAAACAGATTATGCTACTGTTCTTTAGGATCAGGGTGCTGTCAGAGGAGCCAGGGTTGTCATTAGGACCAGGCCCAACTGGGGAATTTCTGAAATCAGTGAAAGTGATGGGGCTCATAAGTTTCATTAGCAGTTTCAAACAGCAACATTAATCTTCCAGGATTGAACATCTGTAAATTTGTGTTGCTATGCTGATGTATCATCACACAGTTTATGACACAGTTTGTAAAAATGAATATTTCAGCTTCAACATAAAATCCTGTCAGCAATGTTTTGCTCTAATCACACTTAGAAAAAAGAAAAATGTAATGAATATGCATTCATTACAGCCATGCTGTCTATGATGGATTTAGCTTGAACTAAACTTTGAATAAGAGGCAAGGAAGTTTTGCCAGTCAAAGGGAAAGGGGTTCATGCAGCGAGGAACCTTAAAGGTAGGGTCTGCAGGAGTTTTTGTGACTTGTTATTAAACACAGCATTCAAACTGGGCTCCTCCTCATTGGCTCAGTGCCAGCAACAGCGCACACCCACGACCTCCAACCGGTGCTACGTGAAGACACTCACTAGCCCTGCAACCACCTGTAGCATCGTGTTTCTACATAGGAGACACTCAAGAGCCGTGCACCTGACTTGGCATGTTAGCACAAGCTAATCATGGGTATTCGACACAAACCTGGTTAGCAGAATGCTAAATCGCATCACTCTTCATCCCGTGCTGCTCTCCAAGTTCCTGAAAGCGAGTGGAAGTGTAGCCAAGTTTCACACTTGTTTAGGAAAAGCTTTATATGTTTGCCATTGAGTTTTACTTTGGTTGTTTTTCTTTCTCCCTGCTACGTCTGTTATCACAGCTGCTCAGGATAGCTTCTTCCCCTCACTATCATCAACACGCAAAGTCACCATCAACCACGCTCACTCTCTGCCAAGAAACATCACAATACAACAAAAACATCAACGTACAGGTGGAGGAGGGGGGAAGTAAATATGTTAATCCTGCAAAAGTTAACATTTTGTTTTTCTAGAAAAAATCCTATAGATCCTACCTTTAAGGAAACAGCAGCTAAAATGAAGTGTTTCAGATGGGGGCTGTAACAAGAATTTTCTTTCTTGGCCACTACAGGGGTACCCAAGTAAAAATCCACTTCCTATAATGTGGCTGTTTTATAATTAAGGTACTCCAATAACGTGATTAACATTAGGCTTTTGTTGTGAAGAAATGTTGTCAGTAACAATCCCTGTTGATTACCCCAAAGCTACATTCAGCTGTATCATAAATAGTGCTGTAAATTTACATTAAAGATGCTGTAAAGAGGATCTGTTTTAATTGGACTACCTTGCCACCTTCTAGCCTGGGGTCTCACACACACACTGTTGTAAATTACTTCTAGCGAGGGGTGTGTTTGTTTTGGAATTAAATGGAGATCTGATAGAAACAAACTTTCTTTGTTCAAGACAACTTTTTACTGGATACAATGCGCTGAGGTAAGGTATTTATCAGTACAGTTACGTAGCAATATGGTTTGAAACGTGACGTCAAGCAAATGTTGTGGTAGCTGGCTATATGTAGTGCTATCGGCAGCGCTAACGTAACCTCACTCTTCATTTTATTGATAGACTCTCAAGTTTGAACAGACCACTGCAGAATAACTGCTGACTGTGGGTTGGAATGAACATTAGCACAAACAATTTAGCTCCTGTGTTAGCCTGTAGCTCGTGCTCTATCTCCCTCCTGTTTATCTTTCTTCTTCTCTTCTGTCCTTTTTCCATCTGACAGTTAGGCTCCAGTGTACACCATCACTACAAAGTTATTCACAGAAATCATTTTCGGGAGGAAAAACACAACTTCAAACTAACTTTTGAATTTATACAGTTGTACATGACATCTGTATGAGATGGCTATAGAAATAATTATATAAAATTTGGTAACATTAGATAGAGACGAAAGGGTGAATTATGTTATTTATCAATATTTCATACATGTATTTTATGCAGTCTCCCACTTGGGCCACCCTGATCAAAAATCCTTGATACACCCCTGTTTTATGCAGCTTTAATGTGTAAACACTTAAGTGATTCCACATCTTGTGAAACAGATGGTGTAAATTTGATCAGGCTCCTTTTTGTCAGCAAAATGCAATCATTCAAGTGAGTCTCGCTGCACAATGATGATCATTTGCATGAGTAAGAATAGCAGCTGAAAGGTGGACTCATCAGGTTCATCCAGCATGTGCACAGAGCTGTGTGTGGGTGGCTGTATAAATATGAAAAAGTAATGAAGTCAGTTGTGAGTGCAGATAAGGAAGTGCAATGTGAGTTATTAAGAACAAGAGAGTGATTATTGACTGAATGCTGCCACTGCTTTGTTTCCAGTACAACAGCAAAGGACATTATTTCCACGATGACTCTTTGTCTAGAATTCACTCCTTTGCTATCCAAAATAGTATTTCAGAAATGACCCTGCAGATACACCGACACATGCTTAGGCAATACTGAAACCTGTCATCATCAGCCACCTCTTTTTAATGTCGGCTCTTACTAGGAAGCAAATAACAATGAATCCTAGACCACAAAATACTGAATGACAGCAGAAAACCCATCACAGATTTCACTGAAAAGTTCCCGCTGATGCAAGAAACTGTGTCACAAACTGGTTCTCCTACAAAAATAAATCAAGGAAAAAGTGACATTTACAGCTAAAGAATTCACTTATCCCCACGAGGAATGCATTAGAGGTTTGAAAAAAAAAAGTGAGAAACTGAACATCCCCCTCAGTGGAAGAAAAAGTACTTGAGTTCACATATGGACTGTAACCTACCTCTTTATGTGTGTGTGTGTTACAGCATCAGACTGAAATATGTTTGGTCTCTCTGTTCTCACAGCGATAAGAGCACAGGATTATCTGCACATATCTTCTAGTAATAGCTGTCACCTTTATAGCCATGAATGTCTTACTACACCGTTTTGCTAATGCTGCTGTCTGGGTCACATTGGTGGGCTTATGTGGCCTCCAGTTTACTCACTGAGTCCCTTTATGAGTCATTACATGAGTTTTCAGAATACTCTGTCAGACCTATTTCCTCAGCGGTGCCTTTCTGTCTAGCATTTTCATAGAAAAGGAGGTCATAATGGATGTGTTCACTCACTAACATGTCGATAAGGACACATCTCATTTAGTTCTGTTGTATAACGAGAGTTCACTTTTAATAAAAGAGAAACCATTTAGATATGTACACTTTAGAAAAGCTCAAGGGTGTTCCCAGAGTGGCAGCAAAAGGTGGCTGCACCCTTGAAATCTGATTGGCCACCTCTTGTGATGCATAGGAATTCTAAATTATAAACAGCTGTTTGCTTTGTTAGTGGTGGTGAAAAACTGTTTTTGCAAGAAGCAACTTTCAGCTTGTTTTTCATTCAAACGTGTCCAATTCAATTTTTTTTAACACATTAAAGTGCAAGTTTTTTAGTCCTTATATGATTGTTTTTAACAAATATACACTTGAATATGCAATGTTTATAGGGCTTTATGTTCCCCAAAACCCTATCATCCTGCATCTTCCAAGTAGTCGTACAACAAATGAGAGAAAAAAGGGTTCAAGTCTATCACAACTCAACTGAACATCATGGAACCACTGTTCAAATGACTTCAGAGGCTAACATTGTGGTTATTTAGCATTTAGCTTATGACGTTATCAGTAGTCGAACTAACATTAGCATCACCATCTGCTCACTCTGGGTGCATCCCGGACATATATCTGGTAAAGTCTGAAGTTGTCCCTGTTCTCTCCTCAGTGTTTATTTACATTGTGACGTTGAACGACTAACATGTTGCTCTGCATTTGCAGGCTACAGGTAAACAAACACACGTGCCAGCCGTAGTTTTAAAACTGATCTTTAATTAAGGGCTTACAACACATTAAACTAGAAAAGCTCTCAGAGTTCAGACCTCCGCCAAGCATATTGTGATGGTCACACAACACTTTAGTCCTACTTTAATGTTATACTCCCTTTCAGCAGAATGGCACAATTGCAGGTTTGTCCAATAATTTCGTACCAGACAGTGTTGAAAATTATGATGACCCAGTACATATTTCCTATTCCAGATCTTAGTATCCAGAATATTGCCAGAATCTGGGTCCTACTTTTACATCTTCAAAAATTATGGTGACCTTGTCTTGTGTTGTTTTGCAAAACAATCTGACCATTTATGGTGGAGTTTTATACACATATGGTGAAAACAGCTCTATCTCACAATGATAAAGAATCCTTAAAAAAAGTCCTGGATCCAGACGGTGATCCGCATCACCTCCAAAATTTAACCAATTCTTCCTTATCCCATTTTGAACATTTCCTAAAAATTTCATCAAGATCCGTTTGATACTTTTTGAGTTATCTTGTTCACAGACAGACAAACTCTCCCAAAAAGATAGCCCTCTTGGTGGAGGTAATGATAAATAAAAATTAAGAAAGCATTCAATGATTGATAAACCTGAATGCTTCTCTGAGTCCTAATGCAGCCAAAGCTGGAGCCTGAGGCTAAGTCTGAGTCTAAGTTCGAATCATCAGTGCACAAGTCTGAGTTGAGGCACGAGTCCTACATATCCTGGACTTGAGCACTACAACACTTGAGTGTGTATTATTGCTTTTCTGATGTCTAAGCAAAACACACTTTTTTTGAGTACTTAGAGAATTGGTCTTGAAAAATATACACTTACATCAATATCTGTACCGGAGTGTGTCTCTATTTTCCTACATTTCTGAGAAATAAAAAAAAAAAGGTCTGTCATATTTCTGGCAAATGTCTTATTTGACTTAATTCTATTCTCATTATCCTGACACATCAAAAATACAGTGTTTTTTGAGATATACTTACAAATTTGAAAATGAAAAGTAGTTTTTTCGTTGTTGTTTTTTTTAATAAACTAGACAAGTTTTTATATTTTCCTCATTGTCAGTTTTTAATGGTCATTACAGGTAATCCAGACCTAGCTTTTATTATTTTAAATTAAGTTATTTTTCTGAACTTTTCAGCTTAAGGTGACTTATCTTGAACCTGATTAGATGTTTTGTTGTTGTTGCTGCTGCTGTTGTTGTTTTACTGGAAATAAGACAACACTTGCTTAGATTTCAGTTTTTGCAGTTTAAGTCTTTAAGTGACGCCCCAGTCAAAAAGTCTGGACATGCCAAACAGAGCTAATAGTTAAGTTTAATATTTATTCTTTCACCATGGCATGCATTGGCTGCTTTATTGAAAAAAAAAAAAAAAGTTTAGATGTGGCTGATAAAAATGTTAAGTCATTATGGCACTTGTTGCTGTTGGATGAACTCACATACCACAGACGAAATGAATCACTCTCCACCTCTACAACAATTCAACATTGGAATCATTTTCCTACCGCCACTATAGGATGCTTGATAGACTCCACTATTCACTCATGTTGTGCCATGTGGGTTGCTAGTTCCAGTCACCCACAGCGTTTCTTTGTATCCTCACACCAGTAGTGGAATATCCATGATCTCAGAGGCTGGCTTGTTTCTACTACTGCCTCTTACTACTACTCTTTGTGGCAGGTTGTGCTATCTCATCAGACACTACCCCCTCATTTGTGGGTGAGGCAGTGAATGAAATTAATGTACTCTCATTTCATGTCTTCCTTTCTTAGTTGGAAAGCCACATAAGTGCAACTATTGTGGACGGAGCTATAAACAGCGCACGTCTTTAGAGGAACACAAAGAACGCTGCCATAGTTACCTGCAGGGTATCGGTTTGGAGCCGACCACCAACACTGGCCCTTACACAGGTAAAAGTTTACGTAAAACTGAAACCATGGAATGTAGGTGGGCTCGTGTGTGACAGAAACTAAATCACAGAAGTGTGGGATATATTTTTGATGGTTTTGATTAAAGGATAACTTGAAATATGAATTTAATATGAATATGCTATTTATGGGTTTAATAAAGTTTTACTTTGAATGACACTTTTTTAAAAACTGTGTTGAAAATGGATTAATCTGCATTTTTTATGTTGAAATCAATGCTTTTTTAATGTGTATTTTCACTTTTGTAGTTTATTTTTTCAGTCATTTAAACTTTTGAAATTGTAATTTTTTCTAAGTTATTACTTTGTTTATTTGTTCTTTTTTTTCCTTTTTTTAGTATTTTTTTTAGTAATATTTAAGATAATTCTTTCATTGAAGTTTTTTTGTGTGGGTGTGTGTGGGTGGCAAATGACCTACAAAATACATTCAATGTGATATTAGGAAGTTCTATGACGAAAAAAAGCCTAATTCTGATTTTGATTTCATTTTTACGTACCGAGGAAAGTTGTCTCTTTGTACTTGTAATCTTACTTTCCAGTGTGTAGGAGTCTTTCTATCCAACAGCCTGATCTGAGTTGATTTTTCACTATTTACACCCTCCTAACTTTCCTTTTCAAGGTGAGGTGCCCAAGGAGTCAAGGCCCATGGCAGAGGCCAACAGCATTGGAGCCTTTGACCGGCCACCTGTTATTGAGAGGCTGCAAAACAACGTGGGCAAGAGAAAGAGCACCACACCTCAGAAATTTGTGGGTAGGTGATCCTGGTACGACCAAGACAGCGATCTGTTATCTCTTCATCTCTGCATTTGGATTACCTTGCAAGTCGCACTTTCAAAACTTTGTTTAAAATATGAAGTTGCTGGCTAACATAAAAACAGACATCAAGGAGCATGGGATTAGCACTGATTTTATTATGATTGAGTTTTAAATATATAACTTGTTCATTAATATTTAATTTGTTTCAAAATTTTGTTTTAATCGCAATACTGTCAGAAAAAGAGACTGAGGAAGCCGAGCATGAGGTTGACAGAAGGGAAGGAAATGTTTTTCACTTTGTGGTTGGGTACACCTGTAACACCACCAGAGCTCTTATCGAGAGAAAACAGCTCACCGCATCCTTGTTCTAGAGGGGTTAAACAGTGCAGAAGCAGATGGATGGGGCTTTCCACTCTATTAGACGCGTGCATGCAGAACATAGTGTTCAAATATCAAAAACAAGCCCCAATATCAGCAATAATGTCTTTCTCAGAAAACGGTAACCAAGCCCAGATCGTCTCATTTCAAGTTGTTTTCATTACTTGTGTGACTGAGTCTGCTCTGACTCTGCTGTGTCCTCTCAGTCCATCCATTCCACACATTCACAGTGTTTTTCTGTCCCATACAGGTGAGAAGATGGTACGCTACAGCTACCCTGAGCTAGGCTATGAGATGGGTCTGAAGTATGAGAAGCAGGCAGAACTGATGCCCCCTCACATGATGGACCAGGCCATCAGCAATGCCATGACATACTTGGGGTCTGACACCCTTAGGCCCATGCTACACCACCCAGGTCCCCCTCTTTCCATGGCAGAGGTAGTCCCAATGGTCAACCCCCTCTTCCATCATGTCCTTCCCATCAGCCAACGAACAGAGCGTCCAGGCAACTGTGACACGCTTCCGCCTCAGCCCCATGACTTCCCCAACCATCCCACCACGAATGGGCCATCTGCTCTAACCAGGCAGGCGAAGCTCAACAACCCAGGGCAAGACGAATCCCCCAACCACAGTGGACTTGACTCTGCTGACTCAGCTCGCAGCAGCCCTCAGGAAAAACAGGGCTACCACGGGGTACATCAAGGTGTTAGATCTCGAGCCAGTCCAGCAGTGATCTATTCAGGGGAGCGGGCGGCGGCAGCATCCCCCAGAAGCGGGGCAGGGATTGGGATCATGCGAGCGGCTACAGAGAAACCCGTAAACCAGGAAGGAGTGCGGGTGTTCGGACGAGAAGGCCAGGAGTTGCGAGCCTTCCAATGCGAGCACTGTCGGGTGCTCTTCCTCGATCACGTCATGTACACCATCCACATGGGCTGCCATGGATACAGAGATCCACTGGAGTGCAACATTTGTGGTCACCGCAGCAAAGACCGCTATGAGTTTTCCTCCCACATAGTCCGAGGTGAACACACCTTCCAGTAAGGACAGGGAGGAATTCAGGTGAAGGAAGGAAAGCAGCAACAGCCTGAGATCCGTCCTTGTCCCCAGACCTCTGAGACTGCACAGTTGAATGGCACTGTTGAAGTGTAGCACAATCATAGCATTGACTTCTTTTTAAGCTACTTTGTTGTGAATCTGAACAGTTGAACAATCATATGAAGGTATGGGCCAAAGACACATTTTCTACATATTTAAATAAGATAAATGCAGAGGAAGGAAGGTAAGTTTTTTATGTTCTTGAATTGTTTAACAGAGCAGCTGTCAGATGACCTTGACTAGTTTTCATTTGAGTCTTTTTGGGATTGTTAACTTCTGTGCTTTTCCCTATTGCCGTGCTTTTCTTACAGCCTTTTTCTTACTCTTAAAACCTTATGAATGCATCGACATTTAAAATGTTTTTACCTGGTGGGACCTAATGCAGTTGACAAAGCAAGGACTTAGATCTAAACCATTGGTTAGTTCTTATATACAAAAAATATCAAAATAGCAGTTTATTATTTAAATGGCTTCAAACTATGGCATATCATGCAGTATCTGTTGATTCTGTCACATTGCTGTTGATCATGATGCTAAGTCTTTTTTTTTTTTTTGTAAAGACTATTTGGTCCCTTGAGGCTGTTTCGTTAATCTGGATTTAATTTGGTCTTTTTCGCCTGGGAAGTGATTTTCTACATTTTTATCAGCAAATGTAAAACATCAACCTTTCATGCTTAGTTCTTTTTAGTGAAGCATCACAAACAATACAGGGTAGACTGATGAAATCAACAATACAAGAAACAGTCATCTTTAAATATAAAAATAAAGAACAAAGTCGGTACTAAAAAATCTAAAATGACCTCAAAAACATTTTGGTTCCATAGATTCATGTCAAGTACACAGAAATAAAAGTTATCTCAATTTTTTTTACCTATGCACAAAAAAACTTTTTTAAATTTAGAATTTCAGTTAACATTATGTTAGCCTCATAGCATAAGTGCTTAAGGCAAAAACATTTAAATTTAATAATAATAATAATAATAATAATAATAATAATAATAATAATAATAATAATAATAATAATATGATTTAATAATATGATGAACATTATACAAGAATAATTAATAAAAAAAGAATGGTTACTCTTAAAAAATGTTTTTTTCTTTTCCTGAATAGACCAGACTGAGGCGATAATGCTATGAGGCTAATAACTGAAGAAAAAGCTAATGCTAACTTGGTTTAAAAGCTACATAGCTAGTCAATGGCAGAAAACTACCTCTTATATAACTACTTAGTACTCATCCTACCATTCAACCATTCAACTGAGTTTCATGTTTTAGGCTCTCTTTGCTTTACTGGGGTGGGGTAGCTATGCTAGGAGCTCAGTACAGTGCAAGCTAGCTGCATAGGGTTTCCATGTTTTCAGTTGGTTAAGGTTTTTACTTAATAAAGTTAAACTTGTTTCGGGTTTTAGAGGCCTGCAAAACACTGGGATTGTATCTCTTTCAAAGTTTAATAAAAAACACCTCAGACATCAATGAAAACATTATAACAAGTTAGTTAATTCTAAAAACTTTTCCAAATTTTCTTAATTCCAATATACGAGTTTCACCACAATTCTAACACAACTTGCAATTTGACAATTAAAAGAAAAGAAAAAATAAACATGACGCTATTTATTCCCAAGTTAAAAAAGCCTGGTGCAAATATAATAAGGTGTATAATGTGAACATTTTAATACAATACTTTTTCAGATTTCAGTAGTCCATAAAGTTAGAATATGGGCTTCAATAATTCAGAATTCTTTTTATTTATGTTCCCTCAAAGTTCATTTTTTGCACCTAATGGAATTACTCTTTTCAAAGTGATCAGTTTCTATTCACTTTGCACTTACATGGCAGAACTGTATCATGAGGCAAAACCACAATGAAAGAAAGACGAGGAAGTACACACAATCGAGCCTAATGGTTTTTGTCAGCCCTGTCTTCTTAAAAAGGTCAGCGATAGTTGGCCATCATTCTTTCTCATCCTTTTCCCTCCTATTCTTTACTGCCAGGCTAATGCATTCCCTAAACAAATACCTGGCCATCCCTTTGTTCCTTGGTTGCTCTTTTCAGCAACTGCTAGATCCTTGTGACTCATGGTTGTTGCTTGCAGTGTGAGAACACAGATTCCAAAACTTTGTGCATCAAAGTCTGTTTAAAGCTGGTAGAAAGGTACGGTGATGCTACAGCTTATTGTTAAGGAAGCTACGCTGCAGTGTATGTGCTAAACTACTCTTGGGTTTGATTGGTGTTTCTGTGTGTGCATGGTTTATGGGGGAAGTTTGGCTTATGATTATTAGTGCTGTAATCTGGCTCAGTGTATAAACAGATATGCAGTTGTCTGGTTAAATCTCAATTTTAATTTTATGCCCTGGAAAAAGAAGACATCAATACTTCATACAGAGCTCCTCTTACGGTATTTTATCTTAGCAGTTAAAAGCTTGCATCATGCAGATTTATTGAAGCTTCGTCATAGGACGTGAGGGAAACTTCTGATGTCTCTGTTGGGCGTTAGGTTAAAATGTCCTGAACACATATTGATTCACTGTCTCATCGTACTGCTCTGAAGGCACTTCTTTTACTTGTAGCATTCCACGTCACCTCTCTGTTGTATGCAAAATTGAAATCCTGAGTGTGTGATATGCCAGTTCCCACCTCCTAATCTCTCGTCCATCATTTACAGAATATTGAAGGAAAACAGATTTCAGTGAATAAGGCTCAGTGCTGCTCTCTCATTGCTGCCTCTCCCTGTAGAAGGACTTAGTTAAGACTGTTCATTGTACAGTAGGCCCTGCACTTTATGTCCATATTTTTGTTTTTGTAATTTTTCAGGTTATAGTGTAGGTTAGGTAGAAATCCGCATTTATCAGAACAAACTTTTTTTTTTTTCTTTTCTCAGTGGATCCTGCACTGGAAAAAAACTTTATCTTATTAAGTGTTTTTGTCTTATTTTCATTTGAAAATGTCTTTTTAGACTCAATATGAGCCACATTCCCCTGACTAGTCCAGACAAATGTCTTGTTTCAAATCACTTTAAGACAAAATGTGGTCTGAATTGCTTTTAATGAGTAAAAAAAAAAAATCTGCCAATAGAACAAGAGAAAAGTTACTTGTTTTAAGACAGTATTCTAATTTTAAGCAAAGTTCTCTTTTTTCTTTTTACAGATTGTTTTTTTTACTTGTGACAAGCAAATCTGACCTCATTTTTTTCTTTAAATAACTTGAAACAAGACATTTTTTCTGGACTGACCAGTGGAATGTGGATAGGGATGGGTACTGAATTAGGTACTTTTATAGGTACCGACCAAACTCTGTAAAAAGTACCGGGTACCAATTCACATAAAATTAAAAGGTACCATATTTAGGTACCTAAACACATCCTTGTGACTGTGAGGGGGTGAAAGAAGAGGAGGTTTTCCATGCTGGACATAAGAACAGCAGTACAAGGTTATATATTGAAGAATGAATATGTTAAATTGAAAAAAAAAGTACCGGAAATTGGTACCATGGAGTACTGGTACCGATTGCCAGGTACCGAGGTATCCTTCCCTAAAAGTGGCTCATATTAGGTGTACTAAGACGATTTTCACTTCAAATAAGACAAAAATCACTAGCTAAGATTTCTGTTTTTTCCAGTGTAAAACATGATGGAGGTTTTTCCAAGCTGCCTGATGAACATACTATTTTCATGCTAACAGTACCTACAAGATGTTTTGCATTACATATTTCATACAGGTCATATAAAAGTTCGTTCTCTGAGGTTGAACTCAGTGATTTACTTTTCTGTTCATTGTTACTTGTGATCAAAAGGCAGCTTTTCCTCTGTTTACATGCCGCTTCGTTGTATGTGCACTTTGTGCCCAGCTAGCGTAACAAAAAAACGTTGCTGTCTGTAAAGCATCAGCACTGAAGGTTGTTTACACCTCTCAGCTGTGATATGGACTCTCTACATTCCCTTTGTAAGCCTGTACATAGATTAATTATCTGAAGCCTTATGTGTAAGGACACAGGTTGAAACAAGAAATCTTTTCAGTTTGAAGTTACAACAATCCTGCTTTTTTTTTATTCTATCAGAAAAAAATGTTCTAAACAAAAAAAAAAAAAAAATTAAATTATGATTAAATTATTGAATTAGGCACAGCTTACGACAGGAGTTTTTTAAATCTTGACCTTAGATATCTTTTAATTTCCTCTAAAGGTAATTTTTTGAGGCACAGACTTATATTTTCTTTTACTTGTGACAGTGCTGCAACAAGGACAGCCTTACTTCTAAACTCATTCTTTAAATGCAGCAGCCATATGAACACAAAAAGTAAAAAGAAAAAAAATCTTCTGTCTGTCCTCATGAGTGAGGAGTTTACTTGAAAATCTAAATTATATCTATTGTAACACATTACGGGGATTTTTGTAAATTTTGAAAAATGTGTCTGTTAAATGTCTATTTTTCTGCTAAAATATTGATCCAAATAGTTTTGTGAACTTTTTGTGTGTGTTTTTTTAAGTTTAAAATTGTTTACAGAAAATGTAAAAGGCTGGGTTCAGGTGAATTGTATTTTTTAAGAAATAATATATGAAAGGTGTATATTTTGGCACTGAACATTGGAATAATCCAGGAATGTGTGCTGATTGATCATATCTGATATCGATAAGGACTTAACCAATGTGAGGGCTCTCAGGTATTTGCATAGCTTGTGTATTTTTATGTCCTAAAATATGTGATTTATTTATCAAAAAGGAAAAAAAAGAAGAAGATGCACAGTCATTGGAATTCTCTGGTAATTTCTCATGACTTTTATTAGTCCAACAATAAATGTGGTGAAGGAAGTGTGAGGATTGTTCAGCCCTGTTTTAGACATCATTGAATTTACATGAAGACACACTGCTGTGAAGAACACAATGTATATTTTTAAGGCATGGGTTTCTCTCTATTAAAAAGTTGATTTGACTGCTTTGTCTTTTTTTTTCTTTTGTTTTTTTTTGTTTTCTTAATGAGAAAGAGAAATTCAGACACTTTAAGGTTTTATATTCTATACAACTGCCTTAAAACTCTTTTTACGAAGAAGTGATTTTAAGTCCTGGGAGGAACTTTTAGTTGACACCTGCTGTAGACAAAGTAGCGTCTCAGGGTTGTCATTGAACAAAAAAAAAAAAAAAAAGTAAAATAAATAAATAAATAAAAAATCATGCTGCTCTCCAAACCTTAATGGTGATCCCAAGATCCAAACATTAGTTTTGAAAAATATTCAGTCTTATTTGTGATGACAGCAAGATAGTTCCTTGTTTGAATTTGCATCTGGACATGGGGATGGGTACGGAATTAGGTACTTCAATAATAATAATAATAATAATAATAATAATAATAATAATAATAATAATAATAATAATAAATAAATAAATAAAAAATAATAAAAATAATAATAACAGTAGTATATTTTATTTGAAACCAGCTTTTATAGGAATGACCAGATTCTGTCTGTTGTACTGAGTACTGATTCACATAAAATCAAATGGTACCATGTTTTGGTACCTAAACACATCCTTGTGACTGTGAGGGAGTGGAAGAGGATTTTTTTTTTCATGCTGGACATGAATGCAGCATTACACGTTTATATATGGAGAAACAAATGTGTTAAATTGAAAAACTTTGAAATTTTTTATTCAACAGATTAATATCTATTACCACATTAACACACACAAAAGTACTGAAAACTGGTACCGTTGAGTACCGATACCCGGGTACCATGCATCGGCACAGTATTGTTTCAGATGTAAAAGGTACCCACCCCTAGCTTGACAGGTGCCTTTTTTATGTGAAGCTTTCATGTTTCCTCCCTTGTGTGTGTTAGCTTTCTTCAGTTAAAGTAGCCTCCTTCTATAGTCCTGAACATATTTGTCAGGTTAACTTTTTACACTAAATTATCCTTAAATGTGAGTGTATGGTTGTCTCTACAGTCTATGTGCTGGTGACCAGTCCAGAATGTACCCTGCGACCCAACACGTAGAAACTGGTTCAGTTTTGAATCAATGAACAGATGGATGATCTCATTTGTCTATGTTTGAATCTTTGGATCTTTCATGCTACACCTGTGACTGTGGCTATAACTGGAAAACTGAAAACCAGCAAAGCCAAAAATAAATGAATAAAGTGACAGCACAGGCTAAAACGATACGAGAGGGGGCACATGAAACTTTTGCAGAAGACATGTCAGGGAGACCAATTAATTTTAAAAAAGGCAGAAAACGTTAAGAAAATACACATGAGGGATCTATGCAATACAGTTTCTATAAGGTGTGTACATGTGTTTGGATGCTCTTGTTTGAGAAATTACTCAGAATATTTGGGTCAGGATATAGCATGTGCAGGTTGAAACATCTCACAGAGACACTGACTAAACACAGCCGTGTTTAAAGACAAAGACCAAGTATCAGAATACCAGGTCACTCTTGATTTTCAGCTCTGATGAACTTTGGACTGTGTGTCTGCGACCTAACCTCACAGATTGAGCTGAACGACAGAAACTGTGTCAAATTTGCCTCACGTCTGAGTCATACTCATGTCATTTAAACTCGAAAACACGTCAACAGTTACAACCATGTTATCCTGTTTATGAGGTCTTGCATAACTTTTCCAAAACACCAGTCTTGTAGCCCGGTGGTCTCTTTATTTTGGAAGACATCTTTCCATTTTAAGAGGATGTGGTTCCTTTAAAGTGGGCCACCAACTGTCTCATACATCAGTGTCACTCATAACGGCTGCTCGCTTCTGATTGGCTTGTGTTTCTCGGAGAATGCAACTTTCCCAAATACTGATTTTGAAAAATGTTGCACTGACCATGTCCCCAGATTTCTGCTCTGTGAAATTGATCTATTTCTCTTTGGAACTTGGGTTTATAGTTTTCTGTGCATGAAAGAACCAAAAAAAGTCATTAAGAAGGTGTGACTGCGGGGTATCAGAGTTTCAAAGCTTCAACTCAAGTAGAAAGACGTAAGAAGCTCCTGCAGAAAACTCTTCCTGAAAAAACTTTCTGTCCTTATGTAAATTATCATTTCTAAAAATTCAGCTCGCAGCCCTAAACGGCTACACCATCATGAAGACGGCTTTAGCTGTAGTTTGCGATATAATGACTGCTGTTTGTTCTCTCCAGTCTTTGCCTATGAACAGGTGGGCGCCAGAGCCTGTTGAAATGTCAGAGCAGTCTTCCTCACCCCCTTGTTTCTTTAATCTGTGTATCTCACACTCACACACACATTTTCTGAGCAAACACACACATAAATCAAAGCTGCCCGAAGGCGGTAGCAAAAGCGAGAAGTGTAAAGCCTGAGCAGACCCCAAACTGTATCTTTTCATCTTCAGATTCCACTATTTACCTGCATGTCAGTTGATTGTTTGTTCCTTTCCAGATCACATCTCAGTTTGACTCATACTTTAAACGCAGGAGTGATACACCTGCAACTCAGTCTGCCGTGCTCTTCAGGCAGAAAAACATTTCTCAGACATGGAAAACAACTTTACAAGAACATTAACTTTTAATTACTGCGCTCATTTAAGCAATAATTATAAAAACTCTTTCATCTACCTTTTGTCTCCAGTTAAGAAAAACAGAAGCTGTTATTAAAATGAAAAAGAGTTCTGTAAATGACAGCTGTGTGGCAGCACTGTTTCCATTAATTACAAAATTAATTCTCGTATAAAGTTAATAATGAATGTTGTCTTTGTTCAGAGAGCAGACATTTTTCTTTGAGGCACGGTAAAGCACTGGAGTATTGTATTTCTCCCTCGCTGAAGGCCAACTGACAACCACAATCAATAATGTCAGCTGCAGCTTGGGGTTCAGGTGAGGATATTATTGACTCTGGACAGTTGTATGCTGAACACATTAATGCAGGAAGTGGATAAAGTCTGTCAAAGATTACCAAAGAAACTAATAATTCATCAATTTATAAAGCAAGCCATGTGTTGAAGCATTGTAGTGTGAACCAAAGCGCAGAGTCCACTGGAAACAGAAGTCCTGGAGTCTGTCAGGGACTAAAATCTGGAATTGAGTAATGTAGAATTTTTGAGGAAAGGGTCAAAAACTCATTCAAGGGCTGCTGAGCATCAAGTCTTGTCACAAAGAAGCTACTTTAGGTGTTCTAACAAACGGTACGTCTCAACATGATTCATTTCTCAGTCATATTTGCTGCCACACACCTGAGAGCGCTTCTTCTAAAACAGCTGGACCACATCTACTCTGAGGGGGGTGGTAGTTCGAAACCCTCAGTATGGCTTGAAAATGGACATCCTTAAAGCCCTGTGTTCACCAGACACATATTTCCGTTTTTGAACCTATTGTTTTTCAATGCAATCAACATTATTTCACTGAGTGAAATTGCGGCTTTTATTTTTTCAGATCAAGGTTGTTTATTCCAAAGTTTTGCTTGCGAGGAATAAACATCCAACCAATCAAAATGCTGGTTGTTGACGCGTCACAGACCAAAACATTGATTCAACATTGTTTGTGTTCGTGTTCCAGCACCCAATTCTGTACGACAAAAGAAATAAAAACTACAAAGACAACAATTTGATCAGGAAAAGTTCTGGAGATTGGACATAATACATCCAAATATTTTGCAATTTTTGACACCACAAAACTGCTCCCCCTGGTGGCTGGCTGCAGTATAGGTTAAAAAAAAAAAAAATCAGTCTCCCCAGTCATTCCAGATGGGCTGTAGTCAAACTTTAAAAAGTGAATACACCTCAATGGAAATGTTTCTCAAATACAACTGTTGTGCTTATTTGAAGATATTATTTGGCTGCCTTGTATTCAAGTCCTCTTTTTTCTGAAAAAGGTTCTTTTTCATTAGTTATTAGAGCTTAAAAAAACAAGGCTTTATGTTACTTTTAATGAGAATGGACAGCTGCTGTTCTTGTGTATTCTATTCAGGGATTGTAAAATCTGCCTCTATTGCACAGACTCTTGGCTGCCAATGGCGGCACCTGTGACAGGGTTATTTTGGCTTCAAAACCGTACAATGTGAAATGTCGAAGCCACGCTGTCCACTCTGTATAAAGTCTATACTCTGGACCTATTCTTTGATTTGCCCCCCTTTGTGCTCTCTTGGTTACACTTTGTTGCATTGGCAGCTCTTTCTTTAGCCCACCAGCTTTGTATACTGCTCCACATGTTAAGCTGAATTGGTTATTCTCCTTAAGAAAGGACACTTACAGGTGTAATTCCCCTTAAACTTGGCAGAAGTAATTCTTCTCCCATTTCTCTTAAAACACTGTGCCTCATATAAACCTTTGTTCTGGCCTTTGAAGAAATGTCTTGTTTTAATGTTTTGCAGATGTGGATGTTAGCTATCAAATGTTTGTCTTTTCACTTGAATTACGGTGGTGAGTATGCTGCGTTCAGGGTCAACTCAGAGATCAGATATTGCTTCCCTGGTCCTGTCAGGGCCATGAACACTAAAGGCCTGATTTTACTTTAAATTAATATCAAGTGTCAGACTGTTTGAAAAGGGAGTTTGAGACACCTGGTGTAAACAGAGTAGACCTGAAATGTACAAACGGTTTCACTGTTCTAGTCCAACTCTTTTGATTATTTTTATTATATATGCATCAATATTTTTGCTGGTGTTACGCTTCTTTCCAAGGGTGTATGGCAGAGGATTGGGGTTGTGTTAAAGGAAAGAAAATGTTAATTTACGAGATTAATCTCATAAATTTGTGAAAATAAAGTCCTACATTTACAAGAACAAACTCCTCATTTTAGTCACTCGAGACTATCGGAAGATCTGAGAAATGTCGTCTAAAAACTGTGAGATTCTGATGAAGCTTCACCTCTCCTGGGTGAAGTTGTTTGATATTTCTGTATCATATTTTATTGGTGCTGTGATTTGCAAAAAAAAATTCCCAGCACCAAGGACGGTTTATTTTGAGGAAAATACATTTGTAACTCGCAAAGAGGTGTCCATTTTATTAAAGCAATGTTCCACTGATGAGTTATTGATCAGGGAAAGACCAGTCTGTGAAGACCTTTCTAACTCTACAGGAGTTCCTAACAAAGCCCCAGTTTCTTGGCTAACTCTTCAGGGTCCTTAAAGACTGCTGCTAAAGTCACTAAGTGTCTGTTCACAGTGAAAACATGTTGGATTCCCTTATGTTATACAACAAAGAGCTCCACTACACTAAAAGGGACCTTTAGGATTATTTTTGTTGCTGTGTGACTCTAAAAGTTTAAAGATTTAACATTCCACTCTATTACTAGTTAGAGATCAATAATGCTTTCACTACAAAAACTGAATTCTCAGCAAGTGTTTGTGTCTTTTCTTTAGTGAAAATGACTTTTTAAAGTGAACTTAAGACAAATTTAGCTGACAAGTCCAGGAAAATGTCATATTTCAAAGTATTAAAGGACAAAAATGATACCTGAATGGTGTTAAATGGTATTAAAAAAAATGTTTTCTTATTTCACCATTATTTTTTTTCTGTTTACAAGCAGCATGGATCTTTTTTGGCCTTTTAATAACTTAAAGTAATATTAATAATAAATAATAATAATACATTTTCTTTATAGAGCACTTTTCAAGGTACTCAAAGACGCTTTACACAAGTAGATAATAAAAAAGTATATAAAGTAACAGAAAACAAAACAGGAAGAAGCAAGACAAAAAAGACAAGATCAACGAAGTAAATTCAGAGGCAATCAGACATTAAAAGCGTCTTTAAAAAGGTGGGTTTTTATGAGTTTTTTGAAGGTGGAGAGGTTGGGACAGGTACAGATGTTTAGTGGTGGAGTATTCCAGAGGGTGGGGGCGGCAACAGAGAAAGCTCTGTCCCCCCAGGTTCTGTGCTTGGTGTCAGGTGGAAGGGCGAGGAGGTGGGCTTCAGATGATCGAAGGTTTCGAGAGGGGGAGTAGTGGTGGAGCAGGCTAGAGAGGTAATGTAGGACATTTCTCTGCACTTGTAAGGTGAAGACAATTTTTACAAACAAAATTATAAATAAACAGTTGCATAGAAGTGGTTTTAGCAACAAACTACACATTTTGCAAAGACAGAGGATCATCTGTCTGCAGGTATACACTCAGGGGCTGTTTACACGACAATAGTTTTAGGGTGAAACGCAAAAGTTTTGTTGCGTTTCAGCCTTGCGTTTAGACGGAAACGGTGTCTCAGCCGACCTAAAACGCAAACTTTTGAAAACAGCCTCGGATTTTTCTGAAACGCTGCAGACACTGTTGCTGTGTAAACAGTAACCGGCGTTTTCAGTGGAAACGCTGACATAACACTTTGCTTTGCGTGAGCGCATAAAGCAGTACAACAGCATTGTTACAATCATCACAGACTACCATGTTGTGCTTGTGCTGCTCAGTCTGTTGAATCTGCTGACTGTCTTTATACAAAATGTGCATCTGTTGCTCCACTTCTGCTCTTAGCATTCACCAATACACCAGGGCTGTTTCCCAAAGCCCAGGTACCTTGCCTTGCCTTGGTCTGATGTGGGTGTGGGGTGGGCATGGGCAGGCATCCACATCATCAGTCACTGCCCAAGTGCTGTTCCAGTGTTCATGTCCTCTGGAGGCATATGTCCTCCGTTTGGTTAGCATGTGGCTAATTGACCAAGGATACACTGGTGTATCCTTCGTAGCCTTGCTACGGCCATAACCCAACATGCAACGCGTGAATCTACAAAAAAGGAAAAAAAATGGAAGGAAAAGACGCACCAGAGAGAGACGCTCCAGTGGAGGCGGTAAATTCCAATTCAAATGTAAGCAACAAATTACACCTCTGCAAATAATAACTTATACCATGTCCACACAAAAAGCAAACAGAAGTGGCAAGCCATGACAATATTTGTAGCCGCTTGAGCATACGGTCTACTCCCATGTTTGTTTTTAACTTTCCAAGCACTGTCCACAGTGCAACATATGTTATGTGAGACAATGTAACTCCAATTACACAAAAATTTGTGAAAGGAATCTGATGGTAAATAAATATCCCTTTGTAGGCTGTTCCATTAGCATCTCCTTTTGAGCAGAGGCAGAACACTTGCCTGGATTGGAAAGAAGTGGCTTCGAAGGCACTGCCTTCCAAGGCAAGGCAAGGCAAGGTACCTGGGCTTTGGGAAACAGCCCCTGTGATCGATTCAACTCTACTTCAGTGGAGATCTCCCAAGAGCGGCTTCTGCACAAGACAATTGTAGCGCTGACTCCAGGCCTGGCATGCTTACTACATGGTTTTCAGTCCCTTTCCATAAACTCAGATTTTTTTCACTGGGTTTTGGCTTTTTCAGATGAAACATTGTCAGGTAAACTGGGCCTTAGATGTGAAGACTCATTCAGGACAGAAGTTAGCTAGCAAGTTATTGTACTGGGGGTTTTGCTGGCTGCAGAAACTTCTGTCCACTTATTTTCTTATTTTCCACACTTTTATTTGTAAAAACAAGACAACACACCAAGAGGCATTCAAAAGTCCCTCAACAACACTGCAAGTTTTTTTTTTTATCTTAGCTTCTCACTGTTTTGTTTATTGTATTAGTTCCCAGCTCCATGCTAACAAGCGCTAATCTATTGATTGTCAGTGAATTAACATGATCTGCATGAGACAAGCAAAAAGACCTGTGATATGATGACAACATTGAAGATATTTGTTTATAGACAGATAAATACTTTTTTTGCCCCTGGTATAAAACCATTACTTAACGTTACACTTAAAAATTGTAGTGATGCAAATTTTTTGAGTGCTTCAACCATCCATTTGCCTGGCACTTTTCCACTGTTAATCCAAGCATTCATGTGTTAATATAATCTTCTTCTTTGTGTTAGAAGCAGCACTCATGATGCCGCTAACCTCTCTGGCCAACGAGGTTAAAGGCTCTCGGTTTTTCTCTCTTTTTTTTTTTAATTCTTAGGATGCAGGGCTGAGGCAGCTTTGTGGTTCTGGTTGCAAGACTTCCTCTGTTGGCTTCCAGTGCCCATGCCTCTTCTTTTGCAGACAGTGTTAGATAATAGGAGCAGACAGGGTGAGAATAGCTGCAGATATTGCAGACATCCATTGAAACCTCAGGCCAACACATGCTCTCAAAGCAAACCGTGAATACAATGTTTCCGATAACTTTGGTTGAACAAAAAAAAAAAGCCTGAACTTTTTACTCAAAAGCCAAACTGCAGGTGTTTTAACATTCTGACGTCATTGCTAAAAAAAAAAAAAATCCACATGCCTGTGATCCTACAGTAAAACACAACCAGTGCTTTGATTGTATCTGTGGAGCACGTTAGGATCAGAGTATCTTTTGTGTAACCAACAAGTGGCACAGCCAGTCCTCTGGGTTTCAGGTTACAGAGCAGGGAGCTGCTCACTTCCAGATCTTTTTCAGCTGAGTGAGAATCCACGGCTGTGTTGTGCAATCACCTGGCGACAAGTTCTGTTCCTGTTTTTCCTGCCAGGTAGTGGTGGATGTTCGGACTGGCCTTTTTAAAGCCTCACACACACACACACACACACCAGCAAAGACATGCACGCACACCCACTTTGTTTCAGTTACACACCCAGATTTCAGAAGTTAGTTAGGCAGTGGTGAAATGTGGTATCAGTAGCTTTTATGTTATGAAGTTAAGAATTTTAAATCTTTAAGTGAGGTCCTGCAGATGTGCAAACACGTGCTATCATTGTTTCCACTCAGCTGTAAAAGAAGCTGCTCCTTCAGCAGTTTGAGGCCCAGCTTTTCACAACAACGCCGTGCACAGACACCATAACACATGTTAGGAAGACTTTGGTGTCTCGCAAAGGCTTCTGGGTAATGTTGGCCAGGTTTGTGGTCAAAGTGCAAAAAAAGAGCGAGGTCGCAAATTCTAGTGGCGAGGAAGTAGGACTGGGGGAACTTCCACTTCTCTTCCTTTGCTGAGCTGCGTCATGCAAGCGTGCACATGCACGAGAGATAAAGGCAAGAGGCATGAAAGTGTGCAAAAAAAACAGTAGTTTGCAGTTTTTTGACCCAGGTGAAGCTGCAGGAAAGTGAAGAGAAGAAAGGGTAAGAGAAAGCAAAAGCAGCAGGAAGGGACTGAGAGAGAAACAAAGACTGAAAAAGAGGGATGAGTGCATGAGACTAAGACAGAGAACGTGACACAGAGAGAAAGTGGGGTTTTGTAGTGAGCTGCACCTGCTGATCAGCAGTGAAAAAAAAAATAAGTTGACTGGGAAGCAAGCAACAGTTTGAGGGCTTTCTTAAAGCACACAGGGACAGAGTCGTTGCGTTTGGCACTGGGAAGATGTGGGGATATATGCACCGGTGGTTTGACAGAAATGGATACACAGCTGCAAAGAGCTGAACTGAAAACAGGAAATAAATGTGAATGCAAAAGCTGCTTTAGGAAGAAAAAATAGAGGAAGGAGTTACATCAATCAAGCTTTGAAAAATAAAGAAAAACTGCTTTGCTTTTACTTGTAAATTGTTCCTTTCTTTTTATTTTTTTCTGCCTCTTTTAGCAGCTTTTTCCTCCGCTGTCACTTTTTCAGGGTAGGGGCCTAAAAGGGGTCGACGTAAGGAGTCATGTTCAAAAATGATCACAAGTGATTTAAAGGGCAACCACACATACTGTAAACCAAAGTGCAACAGTAAATGTCAGCCCTTTGAGTTATTCCATTTGCATCACACTGTCTGAGTGTAGGCTGTGGACACACACTCACACACACACACACACACACACACACACACAGCCCCTCCCTTTATCTGTGTTTTTCTGCACTTTATCGTCAGAAAACAACACATCACGGCGCCACTAGAGTACTCGACTACACTCAAACTGAAAGCTGTGTCTGAATTATGAACACATTTTTTCGCTCTGCTTTGTAGTTTAAGTGTGTTTCACAGTCTGTGAGGCCACAACACAGGGGCCACACACATTAAAAAGAATAAAAGGTTTGCTTTACCGTACTTATAGGAGGCAGGGACAATCCAGTTACTCAAAGTGAAGAGCTGTCACTGCTGGTAATCCTGTAATCATGATGTAAGTGATTTCTAGATGAGACACAAGTAGATATAAATTTTATGAGCAAAAATGTTCATTTTTCATGGTGGGAAACTGTTTTTATTGACTACATCTTCAAAAGGTTTAGCTCTTCTTTCACTTCAGGGAAATGGGGACAATGAAAGTCATCTCTAAAATACTTTTCACCAGCACTCTTGGGCACGTTTCTCACCTTCAGTTCAGCAAATGTCAGCACATGTCTTGCGGTCGCAGGCTCTAGGGTCAAGACACGGCAGAAAGAGCCAATGGAAAGAGTGACACACATCTATAGCGAGGCCTCTCTCTGATAAAGCAAACCAAACCATTTCCTCTTAATACCCCGTGAATGTGCTCCAATAAAACACAGACAAATAAAGCTTTATACTTCTTTTATTTCCATTTGTGTGGAGTTTATCTACCATAGTTCCTCAACCAAGGACAGAGCTGCTTTAACACTCGAGCAGAGCTGGCTGCCAGTGGTTTCTGCAGTGACAGGACTGAAAGGACAGAAGAGAATAAAGCTGCTGTAATCCATGTCACATTTATATAAACTACTCTCTGTTGTTAAGATGAAGTTTCATGTCACTAACATGACTTGTTTCTAGATCTAAACAGTCATCTCACCGGCCCAGCCTCTTAAAGGAGCCTGGCTCTGAAAAAATGCTGGAAAATCCACCTGAAACCAATAAAGGATCTTCCTCTAACGCTGTCTTACTGGCTAAACTGGTTTTTAAGTCGGCCTAATGCTTATTTCTTCGCCCCATTTGTTTTCAGTTGGAGAAATCACAGGCTTGTTTGCGTCAGTCTAAAGCGGTGCTGAACTCTAAAACACAACAAAATCGTCTTGGAGTGAGTTGATTTTATGTCTAAATACCACACACTGCAGCTTTGGAGAGCTATCCTTTCTGACTGACAGAAAAAGATCATCAGATAGTGTAAAAACTTTTGATTTATGAAACTGAATCACTTGCACATGTCAGAGCAGCGAGGTATTCCTCCACAGTGCAGAGTTGTATATCAATATGTCTCCTAACAGCTTTGGAAATAGAAAGAGGAAGTGTTATCAGCTTCAGCTGTGGGTTTGGTGTAAATTTAGTCCAACTTTAAACACATAATCTCAGAATCTGTACAGCCCCCAACAAAACTCACTGTAAGGATATTCATATCTATGTTAGCCATGAGGCATAGTGTCTTTGATTTTTTTTGTTTTCATGTTTTAATGTTAGAAGTCGTCTCTAAATTGTAATATTTGACTCCTCCAAAGCTTGATGGGAGTTCTTTTTTTTTTTTTCACTTGGGCATATTTCATTTACACTCTACTGATCATTTTCTGTCTTTTAGTCCACTCACATTCACATGATACACTTAAGGCCACACACACACACACACACACACACACACACACACACACACACACACACACACACACACACACACACACACACCAGTGCCAGTGTTGACTTCAGTCCCTGTCTCTTACTGCCATCATGTGGACAGTTGGTGCACTTGAAAAACACGAGTCATGAATAATTCATATAATGCAAATTTCCTCATATTGGGGAATATTATGGTAAGCTTTACCGTAAAGTGATCAAAGTGTTGGAAAAAAAAAAAAAAAAAAACTAACATTGTTTCCTCAATTAACCTGCAGATATTTACAACTCTAACTCTGTGCTGTCTCTTCCTTTATTCACTGCCCAGTCTCACAATAAAGTCTTTAACACTTCTGGAGCTGACTTCTGTGTTAATATTCTGATGTTCCCACAAATGTGTATTCCTTTCAAATGTTGGACTGTTTAAAAGATATATTCAAACTTCCAGCGGTTTCCTTTTTTCTTATGTACTCTTTCTTATTTTTTATATTCTTTATTGTTTATCTTAATTTAGCTTTTCATACTACTTCAATGTTCATTGTTTATTAGCTTAAAATGTACTAGCCAACAAACTGATTGTCATTCTGATTGATATATATGTTTAAAAAAAAAAAAAAAAAAAGAGTGCCGCCAAGCAAATAAAAATTTAAGGAAAAAAAAGTACTAAAGTTAACCCCTTGATACCTTTTGTTGCAAAAATGCAAAATACCCTGTCAAGTCTTAATGCAGCTGGGATGACCTTTGTCTACCAGTAATGCCGATTGATTCATATTCTACACATATAAAGAATCCTATCAAATGCACCATGTCTAACCATGTTGGGCAGAGGCAAACTTATTTTATTTATGTGTATCATATAACCTATTTATAACTAGTGTGTGTGTTGTATTTAAATTCACAATCTCCATGCAATTAAACATCTGTAAGAATGCAAAAACATATGAAAACAACATTCTTATATGACTGGAAATAAATTTAGGCAGTTAGAGGTAAATCACATGTCTACTCTGGGATTAATCATGACAAATCACACATTTCCCTTGGGTTTAATGAAGTCTATAGGTAAATAGAGTTTATCCATCCAAATACCGCAAAATGAGTTTAATGTTGTTTTGAGTTGTGCTGTCAAACCATTATAACTTTTTACAAAATAATTCACAGGGTTGCTGTGGTTATAATCCTGTATAATTTTGCATTCAGACTTAAGAAAAAAATATGTATTTTTGTGCTTAACCTGTTTATTAAACACTGTTAACAGTTCAACAAAAAAAAAAAAAAAAAAAAACCCTATGTATTTCTTAATGGAGCCTTATTCGATGCATTTTGAGAGGATATTTGCAAAACCTTTGTAAAACTGTGTCCTCAACAGTATTGAATGGGCTTGAGTTTGTTGCAATCCACTTTGCAATTGTTTCTATTTGACACGAGAGCAAAGACTTCCTGAGGCCTTGACATTCCATGGGGGGTCACAAGCTGGGTGACGCATTAGCCAAAGTGCTAGCAGAATAATTCTGTTTTTTTTTTTTTTTTGTTTGTTTGTTTGTTTTTGTACTCAGATCCACTTAGACAAACTGCCCAAAATGTGTTGCCAGCAACATTTCAGGGATTTTGGGTTATTTTGTGCAGCAGAGTTGTTACAAATTGTGTTAAAATTTATAATCAGATTAAACATGATGAGGAGTTTAATCTGATTTATTCTAAACTTCTCAGTTCATCTGTGTGCATAAACTTTACAACACATCCTTTTCACCTCCCTGGATGTAAACTCCCTCCTCTATCCACTAGATGGCAGCAGATTAAAGGAAACCCCTCCTTTTCGCCAGCTGCAGCTGTGAATCAAATCGACCTCTGTGCAGCAATTTAACTAATTTTAGGAAGCCATTAATAACTTTAGAGAGGTCTTCATTCTGCCCCATCCTCTCATTGACTAGATTTGAACTTTTGACCAGCCGGCAGTCTACAGATCAAGCTCTTTAATTTGCACAGCTGCACACACTGATTATCAGTCATGACTGCAGTTTGATTGTAGAATGATACTGGAGAATGGCTACTGAGTTTATAAGGTTAAGTTTGTTTTTGAAGTAAACAGATCTGCACCTAGTGTTCAGCAGCCTTTAGTCAAGATACACACAGAAGCATTTGATACAGATTTTTGTGGTGGTATGAACTCAAACTTTCAAAAAGAGAAAAACATCACACACCAGTGCTCTTAAAAACAGTAACTACAAGCTACGGCGGTGCTAGCACTGAGGGCTCAGATATGACTGATAATAATGTTTAAAGTCTGCTGTCACTGCAGTGAATCAACAGACGTATGAACTCTTGCCCTGCAGTTCCTTTCTCACAGAAAAATCAGAGAAAAAAAAAAAACATGATGCATCACTCTCACTCTCAAACTGATCTGCTGGTTTTGGGGGGAGTCTGGAGCAATTCCATCACAGCCCCCACAGCAGAATGAGGCCGCCTCAGTGACTGGACAGCAAGCATTCGTCAGCAAACTCTGCAGAGAGATGCTACTCGATGGCAGTCGACGTTTCCCCTAATGGGAAACAATTACACACTCGGTGGCTTCTTCACTGACTTCTGATGAGACTCATTCACTGAGGAAATGGCCACGTAATCATGTGTGTGTAATGCGCTAACGCTGTTTATTGCTCACTGACTCAGGCGCATGCAGAGTTGGAGTTTCAGCAGACTCTTTAGCCACTGCATGAGTGTGGTGAGAGGAGAAATGTGCAGGGGGGATAGCTTTACACTTTCAATACACCGGCGCAGAGAGAAAATCTATTGTCGTGGATGTGTCCCTTTAAATGCATGCACACAAACAAGTCTCCTACAAAGCCAGAACACTTCCTGTTGCTTCCTTCTTCTCGGGAGAGTGCCTATGCGAGTCGATTAAACTGGGAAATAGGCACTTTTGATGATTCATGCCCGGCTGGACTACCATCCTGATAAAAAACACCCAAATGTACACATAATTCTCCACCACAGATGCAGAAGCTTTGGTGACAGATTCCAAAAATCTCAGCTGTCTTGAAACTAAGACTCACTCTGAGAGAAACTATTTCTCATGAGTTGGACTAAATCCCTCAGTCAGCCTTCAGCAATTTCACTGAATGGATCTTTTGAGGTGTTGTCAATGCTGTCAGCTGAGGCTAATCTTACGTACAGATTATTTTCGGGAGTGATTTTTGTAATGCCTCTCAAAGTGCTGAAAAAGCTAATTTTTCTCATAAAATGTTGAAATCTTGAGCGCAGAAAAATCATTATATGCAAAATAAATTTCAGTCCCCAGGAAGAACATCAAGACCTGATATTGACGTGTAATGAAATGCAAACTTGCATGAGGAGAATACCAATGCAGCAGGTGTCAGGGATGATTTACTGCATCAACCTGATTATGGATTACAATCAGCAGCAGTGGATTTAATTCATTTCAGGGATGAGATAACCATATATTGTTTTTGATATTAATTAAAACAAGGGGTGTTCTGATTTCTAAGTAACAATGTAAGACGTCTGTGCAAGTTTTCACAATGCTACATATTTATCTCCATACCTGCCAGCCAAACACTTGTTTAAAAAATAGTAGATCTTTGCGAGATCTTCTCAAAATCCTCATGAGATGGTGAGGTCAAGGATCTACTTGGTCCGCCCACAGCTCTGATGCTGAAATACAAGTTTTCTCAAACACCTGTGCCAGACAAGTAGAGTTTTTTGAGCTGTAAACCATGTAAAGCTATTTCAATGTTCTCTTCCCAAGTGATAGTGTTGGGGCCTCAGGCTTACTCCAACATCTGTGCCTGGTCACAGTCATAGAGCTCAACTTTTAAGACCAACAAGAGACAGAAATTAACGTTATTGCCCCAGTGTCACCAGGCAGAAATGAGATATCTAGGAGATCCTTTCCCAAAGAATAATTGTTGCTTTTAACGCTGAAAAAGATTTCTGTCTGCTTACAGGCTTTGAATAATCACACAAGCATATTTAAAACAGCCTGCAAATATAAGGAAGAACACCAGATCGTCTGCGTAGAACTACACATCTTGCCTCGTTATCTGAAGTTTGCGCTCCTTCATGATAATCTATGGAGAGTATATTCCTAAACCAATCATATTTATTTTGGAAAGTATTCTTATCTCAGGGTATATGCTGAAATCTTGAGGTTAAATTCAATACCTTTTTAAGACTTTTTAAAAACCTTTCAAAAAGTCTTTAGACCTTATCGCGACTTTAAGCTGTTGTTAGCAACCAATCTTTGACAGTTGTAGTTTGCATTTAACATAAACTAGGTAAACTGAGAGGGAATAAAGCTTGAAAAAAAATGTCACTAAAGGCAGGCTAATCAACATTCCCATCCCCACAACAAGTAACAGCAGTTGTTCAAGGAAAACTTGCAGAAAAAAAAACAAGAATTGATTTCATCATTACCAAAATTTAGCACATTTGCCTGAGATTGTGTTATTAGCTTTCCATCAGCACTACATACAGACGGCTACTAAACTACTGTATGTACTGAGTTTGTTGTCACATTAGCCTACGGATATGCTGGGCTGCTAGCGCTACATACGGCCCACGCCTCACAAAATTACAACTTTGCTTGTTGTCACGTTTCAAACAACAGCACTACTTAACTGTATTGATAAAAACCTAATCTTGTTGCATTGTATCCAGAAAAAGTTGATTTGAACAAAAATTGTTCCAAAACAAACACACGCTGGTCTGTGATGGGTGTGACAAGCAGAATGATCGTCCAAATACCAGGTGTGGTTATTTTTGAAGGTTCAGACCCTGAAAACATTTTCGTTCCAGATGGACTATTTCCATGATGGATAGATGGAGCTGTCTGTCTGGCGTGTGACGTTAGTTTGTAACAGTCGCAAGGAGGAAAATAAATATTTATGGATACTTTTGGAGTCAAAGCTTGAATATCAATAAAATTTAATACCTGATAACATCACAATTAGGATTTTTTTATACTTTTTAAGGGCTTTAATTTTCCCACAATTGATTTATCAACTTTTTACTTTTTAAGACACTGCGGACACCCTGTTATTTAGTCTTTCTAAAGTCACATTTTTTGGGGTTTTCTTGTTGCTTTCTGATCCAGGCTACATTTTTAAAAATTTGTTTATTATTTATATAAAGGGACAGTGCACATTCATGATGATTCAGCACGCACAGCATCCATGCAAATATGCCAGTTAGCCATAAGGCTAATTTCCATCTGTAGTACCTAAAAGGCCAGATAGAGAAGGAATCAATATAAACACACTGTAGATACATTAAATCACGAGAGCATTAAAATAAAATGCTTTAATAATATACAGTGATCTCACCAATATAAAGTGATAACTAGTGATACAGTGCCATTCCTGGAGTTATAACCATAGACTGTATAAAACATGGACGTAGCCTCTGCGACGTCACCAGTATTTTCCTCACACTTGAAATGAAGCCAATACGTGGACGCAGCCACATTCTCTGTGAAGCTGGCTGTAAGTTTCATTTTCGAGCAGCTACAAGGCGCTCGTCAGTCAGGTGACCTGAGCTGTGTCTCTGATTGGACAAATCAAACAATCCTAATCACTTCTTAACCACCGAGTTAGAAAAAAAATTCACTCATCGTACAGTGCTAATATGCTCAAAAAGCTAAAGAAAATTAAAGAAGAAAGAAAAAAATGAAGGAAAACTTTATGCTGGTAACAGCAATAAACTGAAGCATGAAACCATGTTTGAATGTCCTTAGTGTTGTCAGCAGTCATTAACATCCAAGAATGTTAAGCTTGCTAAACTCAACAAAGACATAAAGACATTTGCCTCCAGAATTTATTACATTCATTACAGTGACTATGAGATGATTTTATTTTGTGTTCTTATGGCGCCCCTTGATGACAGTGTTACTTCCTGTTTTTTCATTGACTTCATGTGTAGATTATCTATTTACTTATTTTATAATATTTTCTCAATTAAATGTGAGACTCTTTTTTTAAAGGCCGAGTAACAACAACAGTAAAGAGAGAATAAACCAGTCTTTATGCTAAAGATCTTCTTTCTTTTGTCGTCCATATTAAATTACTGATGTTAATTTCAGTCTGTTGTAAAATCAGCTCAAGGCCAAGTCCATGCGTAGCCCAGGTATCTGGGAGACTGTGTGTATTTTTACACATTTGGTCCTGACATCTACATGAAAACGCAGTTTAACATCACTAAAATAATGTTTTCTGAAAGTGTCAGCTAAAGTGGATATATTGGAAAACTCTAGTTTCTTGGATCCACCGTGAAACTGAGTTTTTGGTTCTCATTCTTGGTTCTGATTGGATGGCATGGGTAAAACACTGCCATATATGGGTTTGGGATCTGAACGTATGCAGATCTGCTCCATTACATGTGGACAACAGTGTTTTTAAAAACTAATGAATATTCATTTTTGAAAATACCCAGCTACATGTGTACAAGGCCTAAAACTCCTTACTGGGGCTTTAAAATGGCACTGCTTTCTGCTTAAAAAACAAAAAAAAAAAAAAAAAAAAAACACTACCTGAAGTTTTATTTTTCTCTTTAGAATAGATAATGATAGTTTATGCTGCCTTGTAACTTTTCTTATATATATTTTATGCTTTCTGTGACTCTAGTTTCTCATTAGTGATGTTTTCCTCTGACAGTGTAATTGTCTGTAAGACAGCTTAGAAAACTGTCGGAGCTGAGTGAAACAAGCAAATCAATTTCATTTACATTAGTAAATGAAGATGACTAATGGGACTTTATGAAAACAAACCAGAGTTATTTGTCACATAAACTTACACTTAGTGACGCAGCCATACTGATAATGATTAGAAACCACTCGTGTGTGAAAAGACTGAAACTCTCCGAGGTTTTAGTCTCTCAGCTCTCAGACTACTTCAGAATATCTATTCAACCAAACACATTTTGTTTTGACAATAACAAATGCCTCGAAGTTCTTGCCACCCTGGCACCAAACAAAATGATTTTTTTTTGTTGTTTCCAAAGAAGTATTCATCTTTCTCTCTCTCATATTTGTCGAGATAGGAGCACTCAGAGATATTAAAGAGGACCTGTGGTGCAAACTGCGATCGGAGCGTCTTCTGTTACAGATGCATATGATTTAAGTCGCTTTTGTCCGACTCAGAAAAGAAGCAGATTAGTATTGAGTGCAGGCTTTTATGTTTGATGTTGAGACTTAATTTTATCTGCTGCATATGCCTCCATTATCTCAAGGACGGACGTCTTTGATAGCTTATAAATGCACAAGTGCATGCAGTTAATTCTCTCAAAAGACATGTAACATATCTCCAAGTAAAGCATTTCTTTTATAAAGTTGTTTTCCAGATTTTCTCTAATCAACATGTATTTTTCTGCAGCAGTGGTGTGACATAATCTGGTGTCTGAGCACAGCTTCGATGGCCCTTTGTCGAGAATTCCCCTTAAAATAAAAGAATAAAAATCTCCCAAATGTGAGAAAGCCTTAAAAAAAACTTGAAAATCAACAGGCTCAGGACATGTATCTCAACTGTGAACTTCCTTCATCTGCTCCACATGTGGCTGAGACACTTTATCATGCTGAAGGTTTATCTAAGTGTGGGGGAGAAGCGCTGTGCTGCAGGGAGAGATTGCCTTTACTTGCACGGCACCAGCAGAGCAAAACAATGTGCCGCATGATAAAAAATTGCTTCATAACTCTCACATTGTGTGTCTGGCATCATTATGAGGCACAATAGCCTCTGGAGGGCCCTGGCTTTTATTGGCGTGCCTCTTGCAGCAGCAAAGTCTCATCCATTAAACAAATCAGGGGGTTATGTATTAGATTAGCTGTACGGCAGGCGCTGGGGAACGCCTAGCCGAACACATGAAACCTCGTCTCGTTCGCTGTCATAATCCCCTGGAATAAATTACCTAATTGACAGCATTAGGGGTGATACTGTCAGGAGGTGCCTCTTTAATGTATAATGAAAATACACAATGTTGCTAAATTGCATTTTTGGTATTAAAAATGATAAACGGCAGCCATTTGGGTGCATAGTTAGAAAGAGGCCCCTCCACGTAGCATGCTGCCAGATCTCATTTTTCCATATTTCTTAATAAATTTGCGGTGTCAGTGATATTAAAAGCTCATTTCTGCTGAGGAATATTTAATAACACTTCTGTGTGATACGGAGCCAATGTCACACAGAGAGTCAGCAAACTAGTCGGTGGCAGCTTGGATTGCCCACCCTCCCACTGCGTCACCCAGCAGGCCCCGTGACCTAGGAGGTGAGAAATGGACTGCCCCCTACTGGCAAAGGGTCAACACTGCAGGAGGAGTTCAAGAAAAGTGCCCCCTTTACAGTTCAGCGCACTATTCATCCAGGAGCCGAGCTGGAAAACATACAGAGCCTTTTGACTTTCTCTCAAAGTGAAAACTGCGTGCATCCCATTTTCCTAAAGAGTCTGGAAAGTTCTTAACCGTGCTATGCCATGAAGCGTGTGTGTGTGTGTGTGTGTGTGTACGTGTGTGCGTCTGCAAACAGAAGCCTTCATGGGGGGGAGTGAGCGGCCTATAGCGAAAAGAAAAAAGATGTTTAATGGACTTGAGAGGATTACTGCTCAGGCATACACTTTGATGTCATGGAAAATTAGAAAGAAGGTAAACTGCCTCCTCCAGTCATAATAAACCCAACACCACTTTGAGAAGAGCATCAGTTTAATACTTCTGTCCCTGGGAAGACCTGCTAATGATTGATCTAGCTTGGAGTAGATGGTACCTGCTTTTAACCTTGTGTATTAAATCTTATATCACACATATTTAAAGTATGGAGCTTTTAACGACTCAAAGTTTTCAAAGATGAAGGTGGAATTAAATTATTTCACTCATATACAGTTTTAATGCAAACATTTCAAAGTAGAGGATTAAAACCTAAATCATGCAAGTATTTGCAGATCTTAAAAAGTGCATTACTGAAACACAGGGGTGTCTTATTTCTCATACTAAATTAGTCATTTTGACACAATTCATCTAATAAGTCAAAATTAAATCTTATTTTAAGGTTTTAAAATACAAAGAAAATGCCAAATTTCCCAGAAGCGAGGAAAAAAAATCTGTCACTTTATTAGGATAACCTCACTTAATTAGTTTCTAAGACATTCTGAATTTCAAGGAACTTGACGAGTAATTTTTTTCACATTTGCATTTTTTTTCTCAACTCTTTGCAAGCAACTCATGTGTCATTAATGTCTTGTAATATCTTAAGAAAAAAGACATTTTTCTGACTTGTCAGGTGAATGTGGCTCATATTAACCTCCAGAGACCTGAGCTCCTTGCTATTTGGGACAAGTAAGACCTAATAAGTATGAAAACTAAACTTGGTCTTTGTACAGGACGTTTGGGTTTGTTATTTGTCATTAGTGCTATTGTGCTCATTTTTGTTCCCAAAGAAACAAGTTTAACGTTGTGATGTCACCAAAAGATGACACGGGCGGTGTTCCTAAATGTGGCTAATAGGTCAAAGTTAAAAAAAAAAAAAAAAGAAATATCATGTGTCTGAGAGGCAGAAATGTAAATCCACATGTGGACGCTGGGTCTTGAGATTTTAAGTCTAATAGTAGAATTCTTAATAAAATAAGACAAAGTGAGAACATAAAAACCCTCGAAGCATATTCCAAGAGAACATTTTTGCCCAAAACTGCGTCAGTAACTTACAACATTTTCAACCAAACACTGACAATGACTGATGTTTTCTGTTACATTTGATGATGTGCAGGTGGTGTCTTGTAATTCGGACGCACTAATCATTCTTTGTACATGTGTAAAGTGTTTTTAACAATTACAATGTTAATCAATGTTACTCATTTCATTTCGGCACAATTGTCAGAAGCAATATATGCCTGAGAGTGAGTCTATCAGAAGCAAAGATCTGTACTCAGAGCCGGCCTGATGTAAACTGTGATTTGTTTCCCTCTATCTTTTCTGTAGTATCTGTAGCATGAATGTGAAGCTACTTAACGGCACAGTTTAAAGATCATTTTCTCTCTTTTTAACTAGCGAGCTGATTGGCTTTAAATGGTTACACAAATCTCTTTGATAAACAATCCGTTACCAAAACATGCAAACATCCCTTCATCTTGGTGCTTTCTTTCTCCCCTTCCTCTGTCTTTTCTCTGCCCCTAAAGGTTGAATCCTTTTTTGCAAAATTTTTTTTGTCTTTAACTACCTGCACTTTGGATGCACAGTGCACACTGCACAGCACGAGGCACACATTACAGCTGCAGTGGAGCTTTGACATGTTATAGACAATCAGAATAACCTGGCCTCCATCATCAGCAGCACGCGTTTTATATAAGGTTGTATATTGTAAAATAATTTATTGTTGATGATACAAAAATTATCACTCATCCATCCAAAAAATGAAATTTTCATTTTGTTAATTGCTCTTGGGGGCCCCCTAGTGGCCGTGTAGCCCTAAGCAGGTGTTGAGTTTGCTCATGCCTTGATCTGGCTCTGTCTATACTGAGGTAGTTTGTGCCACCAGCAGCTTCACATGTGATCAGACCCATGAGCTGCCATACAGAGCAGTGCTTGAGGCGAAGCACATTTTTATATCAGTAAATCATCATTGCAACGGTACGTCATCATCATTACCATCACAATCATGAAACCTCACATCAAAGCTCTTCTCCTCAACATCATCTTTGTCTCTAAACTACCAGGAGCATTTGTGTACAATGAGCTGGGTCTAAAAAAGTTTCTCAGAAACAGAAAAAGAACCGTCCAGGTTATAGAAGTCAGACTACAGAAAAGGTTCAAATGTTCAATTTATTGAACGTGAAGGAACGAAACCTGTAACCCAGGACAAGCAGCCCTTTTACAACAGCTTCATGATCTCCTAAATTAGTTATGCTGGTTGCTGGTAGCCAAGAAGCCACTGCACTGCTGCGTGCCGCCATGACAGATAAGAAATCGGTCTCAAAACCAGTTCAATTGTGTTATTTTCTTTCAAGAAAATCTAAGTTTGCTGCATTTCAAGTTGGAAAGAAAATCACAAGCAGTTTGACGGATGATTTTCATATCAGTCCAACCTTTTTAAAGTAAATAGAAAGTCATTCGTCCAGGTTTTGGGTTAGTTAAGTTTTTTGAGTCGAATGCCCTCTTTTCATAAAAGCATTAACACCAAAAAAAAAGAAAAAAAACAAAACAAAACTGAAAAATCAAAAAAGTGTTACACCTGAGCGAGCTGATGGGATTTTATCAGGGGCCCTTACCACCCCCAGAAACCTCTGGTAACACCCCTGCTTAAACACCAATGAAGAGAAAGTGACCCCTTCATTAGACCTTCATAGCATTATTCGTGGTGTGTGTGGTGATGCGTGTGTGTATGTGAGTAAAAAGAAGTTCGGAGGGTGAGGGGACAGCCAGAGTGCATGATTTCAGTCCAGATGTGCGGACATATTGTAACTCCAGGAGGCGTTCACCTTTTCTCCTAAAGTGCTAAAGTATGAGCAGCAGCTGGTTCAGAAAGGAATAACCTTTAGTAACATTGTTTCTCCTGCTTCTATTACCTTGGTTATTTTTTTCTCCCTGTCACTGCAAAGTCACTGCTTTCAAACTATAACAAATAGCTCAGCGAGCATAATAACATCACTATCTAAACGTTGTGTCTGACTTTTATTTGTGTCATTTATGCAGAGGCACCCCTGGGGAAATGATTATCCTGAATATGGAGAGTTATTGCCTTCAACAATAACGCTTTCTGAAAGCTGGAGGGGAATAGAATAAAATCTTCTCTCAGATTGTGGCATAAAAATAGTATCTGTGTTTTTAAATTTGCCCTCTTTTTACTGTTCAATAATGTTTTTATACACTCTTTTAAATGAAGGAGCTTTAGTACCAAGGAGTAAGAACTAAGTGTCACAAAATTAACATAAAAATGACTCTCAGTTTTGATCTACTCATGATATCACCATAATAAGACTTCTTCTGCATTTCTCCTTCAAAACACATAACTCATAAGTGCTGACAGCTCGGCTCAGTCGATGAAAAACACTCAATACGTGACCATATTTTTATCAAATGTGGATAAAATCTTCAAATGCGCAAAGCAAAGCCAACTCTGACTTATATTCAGCTCCATTTCACACCTATAAATCCTTCTCGCAACATTTATCTCCTCGGTGTGACAGGTGCAACGAAGCCGACGCGCAGATTCATGGGGGTTTTTGGCATCTGCTGTGAGCCAATGGCAGCGCCCGCGGAGCTGTGGCTGGCGGGGTTAGGGCTGATCGTCGGGCACCTGTGCCAATCAGACGGCCAGTGGGAGGAGTTTCGGGGTTGGGAGGTGTGTCTGAAGAATACGAGTCTACAGCTGCATACTGTATCCAAGTCGGGGAGTAATGGCATGAGTACTGCTTTATACTGTTTAGACAAGCTTTACAGTGCGCGCGCTGGAAACTAATACTCCACTTTTCTTGCCTTTGCATCAGTCACAAATTAGACCAGAAGGCGTTGCGAGGAGACACAGAGGACTGTCGGACAAACTTAGTAGACGTAGACTAAAGTCCTCAAACTCACAGGCAGAAGAGGCTCCAAGCGATCCATCCTTTCTGGCTGCTTCAAGAAAGGATACGCTGCTGGACATGTGAATCTAAAAGGAGATACTTGCTCAGCACAGAAAATGAACCCAACGACTGCCCCGTGTTGCTTCGGCTTTCTCCTGACTTGCCTCTTGTTCGGGTACAGCGCTTCACAATCAGGTGAGTGGAACGATCCGCGAGCACCCCGCGGTGCGCAGTTTTGTGGATCCGTGGAGCTGATCGGTGCGCACAGAGCGCAGTGGCACAACTATCCATCGATCACACTTTCCCCCTCTGCTGTGTTTCTTTCACGCATGAAACGGAGAGATGCATCCTGGATAGACACAGTTAGACCCCCGCTGCTGTCATTTTTATCATCACGCAGTATTTTCTGCTAGAGCCAACATCTAACTCAGCCTCAAATTACACCTGAACAGGTGGGGTGACGTTTTCAGCGATATGATACTGACAGGTTGTTTCTGGCTGTATTTTCTGCTCTCATAAGCTGAGTAAAACAAAGAGACCTGCTTTGTATTTCCTGTGCACAGAGCGGCACTGTTGAATTTTGAGGAGGAGAGCCGAGGGAGATTTTATGTCCATCGCACGTGTCCTTTAGACTCAGTGTGGACAAACACGGAGGAGTGACAGCCTCGCTTTACAACAGGCTACTGTGCTCCTGTCCTCCCCCCTGTGGATAGACAGTCTGTCTGGTGCACGATTCGGTTTCAAAAGTTCTTTTATGACTCTGTTCTGTCTTGTTTCCTCAAATTAGATCATCGCCAAGGAGGAATGACCCTGCATCTTGTTGTCATTCCAAGAAAAGCGTTTGGTTTAAGTCGTAAGTCTTCTATAGGGACTGGTTTAGGAGCTGTGTGTCGTTGTTGTGTGTCACTCTTGATCTGTGTAACTCTCACACCTGAGCAAAGCGCGATAACGGCAGCGAACATTCATCCATATGCGTTCTGTAAGAGGGATAAAAGCAAAGCCGATTACCGTGAAATTACATTATTCCTCATTTTATAGCGAGTCCCCCTCGGGGAGCCTGTGAGCCACAGTTTGACTATCAGCGATGAAGCGCAGATGACTTTTCGCACAGACTGAGGTAGTACCGCTTGTGCAGGGCAGCGGCGCTCTTTACGCACAGGGAAGCAAAGGTGCGCTCAGGAGCTGTGGCGAGTGAGTGATGGGGAGAGATGGTGATTGTGTGTGTGTATACGAGAGAAAAAGGGGGGGGGGGGCTATATATTCACGGAACTGGGAGAAGCAACAAACACATTCACCCTGAACACCAGCGCCATCCTGATCCACCACCACGCGTGGCGATCGGTTGAAAACAGACCACAAACCATAACCACACGTTCACGCCACGCATCCTCACCCAGAGTAAAGTTAAACATGAAAACTTCCAGGCACATTTTATTTTGTATGAATCCCTTTAAATCCCGTTTCAAATCTATAAAGCGTCTCACGCATCAAGCGTCTTGTTTTTCTTTCAGCATTTTTTTTTTCCTGTGTGGAGTTCCGTCTCATCGCATTTTGTTGATTTGCATGCTGCAAAGTCTTCAGGTGAATTCGTTTATTTCACGTTTGTTTTTTTTATTATTAAAAAAAAGCAGCAACACACAGCTGAATTAAACTGAGTTGGATTCACAGTGTTTCGTCCGATTTGACGCGCTCATCAGGGCCCGCATCTGTAACGTGCGTCCAAAACATCCGCGTCCCGTGGAGCCTTAACGAGAGGGTGATTAAATTTGTGGGATTGGATGCGGTTTGGGAGAGGAAAGCTGAGGGGGATTCGTGTCTTTTTATTTTGTTGTACGCACATGAAAATTGTCTTTGTCTCGGCGTGGGGAAAAATATGAAAATGAGATAAATCTGTTGTTAAAAGAGGATTATGTACAATCTGTGTTATGGATGAAGCGTCCTTTACAGGGGAAGGTGAGCATAAAGGGAAATGCTTAATCATTAACGCGTGTCCCTGCTTCTCCATTATTGAATTATAATAAAAAAAGACACATTTCAAAGCATCACAACAAATACAGAATAGATCTGAGCCTGCTTTTTTGACGGCTCTGCTCAAATGAAGTACGGACACAATCAGCTGGTTTAGCCTCGAATCTTATAAAGCCCACGTGGAAGTTTAGGAAACAGAGAGGGGGAGATGCACACACGACGCATGATAAAGAAATATCAGCGTTAACTCGGGTTAAGTTCTGTCTGCAAGGGGAGGGAAACAGCAATATGATGAAATGTGTGTGCGCGCGCGCGTGTGTGTGTGTGCCTGGAAAGATCTGTGAGTATACGTTTGCGCGCGTGCGCCTGTGCGCGAGCGACGCGACTGCTGGTGTTGTAATCACTTTGCCTCGCGCACGCTTACACAAGTGTTTTTTCTTCTTCTTTTCCCTTTTTTATGAGAAGCAATGCTCACCTAAGACACACGCGCTCGCGCATGCACCCTCACGCGCGTATTAACCTAATTGCTTTTTCATAAGGTTCTTTGAGAAAAAGCTTTCATTTCACTTAATGATTCATTAAAACGTCACTCCTTGATTAACTGTAAAAATGTCATTCATTGCTTCATCAGCAGAATGTCACCTTTCTGTTAACTGTGAAAACCTGAACCTTCGCACAACTAGGGCCTTTATTTTGATAGAGCATTCATATTTTTAACTCCTCCAGCAAACATGAGGGAATGTACCAGAAGTGAAACCTCAAACAAACAAAAAATAATAATCACCCGGTTTCACATGACATTCGTGCTCAGGTTGACAGGAGTTTAGTGTCCCCACACTGCACTTTGGACTCCTCATTGGACTGCAGCTTAACTTTGGCAGCTGGAGGATCGAGGTGGAAACACATGCAGCTGCTGATCCTGAACCATATGGCTGAATTCCAGAAGTCTTCCTCTCTGTGTTTATGAATATTCATAATATCGCCTGCGCGCAGGGGTGTAGTGAAGTCATCTGTTCCGAATGCAATCATGTGCGCCTGTGGAGTGGGTGCTTTTTCAATTAGCATGTAGATAAACTTACTCCCCAAATGATCCCGTACTACACCTCACTGCACTTCCTTCTTTCCATTTTTCGATGCAAAGTTGGAGTTTTAGACTTCTACCAAAAGCACGGACAGCGCTCCTAAAATTAACCACATGTTTAACGATAGCTAATGTGGTTTTACTCTTTACTGCACCTTTGGTTTGATAGCACCCACTGTTTACTGGACCCAGCAGTGCAGTTCCAGTGAGCGGCTAATATGTGAGCTCATAGTATATTAAAATGTTTACAAGGGGTCGAGTCAGGCACACTGCGAGACTTATCTACAGAGAGAAGACATGAGGATTTGTTAGCTCTTTTTGTACCCTCTACATGCTGCAGCAGAATTAGTCTTTTTGTGCACTGTTCTTTGCTGTGTATTCTTTTTCCCTCCCAGTCTGAAGCACGGGGAAAGAATGGTGTTACATTAAGTGGCCCACACATCCCCGCTTCGTCACAAAGCCCTCTTACAGTCATATCTTTGCCTGCTGTCGCCTGATAAAGGCGCTTTGACCTCTCTCTGCCACCAGGCTTTTTATTAGAAGAATGGCAGTCTTTGATTCGGAGGTGATCCACTTCCATTTGTCGGAAAAGGGAATGTGAACCTCGGTGCTTTCATCTCCTCAGTGTCTGTCTGGGTGAGAGACGAGCACTGATGTAAGGCCATCAATCCTCTATATGGATAACGCCGTGTAACTAATATGATTCTACAAGTTCTCAAGCTTCACTTGTAAGAATGCATTTGATCAAAGCCTGATGCAAACATGCTTGGGTTATTTGGTTAATGAGATGGTCGTTTTTAAGTACAAATGTGTTTTAAAGTTGATCAAAACCTACTTACAGCTGATATCCTGAGGTCAGTGAGATAATTCTGATTCTTAAAGCTTCTCAAAGCCTGGTTTGGACAAGCTTAGGATACTAGATTAATGAGATCCATCCTGTCTTCTTTGACGTTTGATTGTTCTGATAACTCTGGGTTGCTTTGTGACATGTGCTCCCTAGCTTGAGGACACGGTTGCACTGACCAGCTGAACTGTACCATACTCAAGAAAAATTGCCCCAGTCACACTTCTTCAATATGAATCAGACGTAAGGTGCACACATGGCCCGCCTATGTCATTGTGAAGGATTTGTTTACAAGTAGCGTGGACTCATCAGAGTCAGCACAATAGGAATACAGAAAACATGGTTTCAACTTTTGAGACTTTTTGGCTTCTGCTGAGTCATTTTGGTTGGACACCCCCAGCAATTGTTTAAAATGATTGTTGAGAGGTCTTGCATTAAGTATGAAACAGGCACACCTCTCCAAAGCAGAGAGGTGTGCAAAGTATGAGCACGGTACACTTGTGGTCACTTTGGCCAAACAAACTGGACTAAAGGGTTAAAACCTGCTTGTGCAGGGTATGGATGACCAGTGTGACTGCACCCTAAGGCAGTGGTTCTCAAAGGGGTCTGCGAACCACACCTTGGGGGTCTGGTAAATAAATTTAACATGATAGCAGAAATTTGCTAAATCACTGAAAAAGCAGATCAACAAACTAGGATCCCTTTCACCAATAAAATCAGCTACTTTTTCCAATACCCCCCCCCCCCCCCAATTAAGTTTTGTGCCATGAGATCAATTCTGATAAGATCGTCACATGTCCATCCCATCATAGTGCTCAATGATAGAAATGACAAACACAGAACATAAAACACCTTGGAGCCAACATTTTCTCAAATGTTATAAAACTCATTACTTTGAAAGTATAAATGGAGCCTAATTCTATTTTTTACATTGGATGAATATCATGCTAATCAGTGTCATGATTATGAGAGTCCTTGAAGAAATGTCACACCAGTTTGAGAACACTTGCCCTAAGGCACTATGCGGACTACCTATGTCAGGGGAAGGCAGCCTCATGCCCTAAGTGCCAATACTTACTTCTTCCATAAAAAAATCAACAGTTGATCAGAATCTCTCCTTTCACAGCAAAGGGTGCATACCACTCACTCTCTGGCTATCTCTGGCAATAAATCCATACTCCCTTCTCCAACTATGTTGGAAAGAACGAATGGAACTTGGTTTGCTTGCCTTAATAACACCTCTAAATGGATGTGATTGCAAGCTAGCAGACTGACCTCCCAAGAGGTTTGTGGTGACGCACTTGCAGGACACATTTGCGCACCTGTAACATCATGATTAACATTTTTTATCAAATGTTGTTAAATTTTTACTTAAAGACATCTAAAGTGTGTTTAATTTCTTGTGAAGTGTTCAAAAGAATACAACACTATAGTTTTAGCATTTTTTTTCCTCTGTCTCATTGTAATTATTATCTGAGTGCCAACATAAATAGCCTCATGTGCCAGCTATGGCACCCGTGCCCTAAGTTGCCCACCCCTGATCTATATGGAGTTCATATGAAGCCAGATCAGTTTTAAAATTCACAAATGCAAAATGTGTGAGTGTGTATATAGATCCACAAATGTGTGAGTCAACCCACAAAAGTGTAAACAGATTTGCAGATGTGTAAAATAATTGCACAAATCCACAAATGCACACAGTAAGATTCACAAATGTAAAAAAAAAAAAAAGGAACAAAAAAAAAAGGGTTGTCATGAGTAAACCTTGCTGCATTTGCTTGTAGATTTTTGAGACCCCCTGATGAGCTCAGATCCACGTCTGTAGCCAATCAGATGTCTCCTTTCTCTTCAGCCAATCACAGTCGAGTAGATTTGAGGGTGTGTTTTAATGTCACACTGTTGCAGCATCTGCGCAGTGAAACAGTGAAATCACAACTAAAACCTGTCTTGATTTACAATAACGAGTGTGTTTTCCAGAATATCAAGCCCAGTTCAGACAGCTCGTTATATCTGTCTGTTGGGATAATTCCCCTTTTTTGGTCAAAAAAAAAAAGTCTTAAAGCTTTCATGGATGTGTTTTACAAAATCTTCTCCAAATCTTAAGTGGACAAATACTAGAAACTGGAGTTCTGTTGTTCAGAAATCACCGTTGTTACTGACAGCCAAGAGCAAAGAACATTGCTAAAAGATATTTTCCTCAGAAAAAGAAAACTTACCATTTTGATAGTGTTTTCCTCCCCTGGGGCTTCCACCCTGCAGCCCGATGAAGAATAAAAAAAAACCTCTGTTTGTGTAATCTACACTGTGGTTTCTTTGTGCGGGTAGTGGAAACCATTGAGTTTGCTATAAATCTCCTCACTACTCAACAAACAAACTGCTTTTGAACTGCTAGCATCAATAATACATGTGCAGCACCCTGAATACAGCGCGAGAATTCCCAATGAATAATTGCTCTAATATTCCAACAGGGACTGAAAGTGTGCTGCAGATTGTTCAATAGTGAGTGTGTGACCCTGTTGTCGCTAATGAAGCTTCTTTAGTTTGAAATCTGCTGTGATGTTGCTGTATGTTCTTTAATTACTACCACGGGGAGTTTTAACTTTTACATTTGTATCATATATGTGTTAAATGCAGGGTATTATTAAAGAATTCTCCTTTTAAGGCAACAAGAGGGAATCACAATTAGCATTACACCTCTCTGAATACACGGATGCATGCTTTAATTTCCAGTTTTGACTTGTTGACGATCTCATAAAACGTCAGACAGTATGCAGCCAGCAAGAATGATTGGATCATATCCTTTGTGACCTTTTCATGACATGCAACTTCATTTATCAACGGGGGTTATAAATGCACCACGTGTGTGCATGTGTGTTTCCATGCATCACTGTCAGATTGGTTATGAAATGTCCTTTTTGCAGTTAATGTCTTGATAAGATTAGAGAATCACTTGTGCATGTTTTTTGAATGCAGAATTTGTAATTGAAGCGCAGTTTTAAGGCAATGAGATCACTGCAGATTTGACGTAGTTTGTTAATAGTCATGGCTCCCTTTGTTCTTCTGCTGCTACAGTTCCTTCTTTTTTCCTGTCTGCAAAATGTGAAAGCTTTAAGACTTTATATATGAGGAGAATGAAAGCAGCAGTAGCAGAAGAAAAGACGCACAAATAGGAAAACAATAAAACGATCGCCTTTTTGGATCACAGGCCTTGTGAGCTCAACACAAACTCCCTCATTAACCAGAAAGTGCAACAAACACTAATATAAACATACAAGAGCCCGGTCCTGCTTGATATCTTTGACAGTACACCACAGACAGTTTAGACAGGTTGGGGACTGAGTTTCAGCAGCGGGAAAAATCAATCTGCTATGTTTTAATTAGGTTGGCAAATGTGCGTTTAGGGCCACCAAGAAGAGCCCGCGGCGTGAAAAACAATACAATTCTCTGATGCTGCTGCCGTACAGCTTTTTTATCTAAGGGGAAATGAGATTGACACAAACAACACTCAAAAAAAGAGGCAGAAGGATGCTGTGTCAGGCAAGGTGCAGACAACTGTCAGTCAAAAATACCTGCGTATACTGCTTTTGTCTGCGTGGCGACTGCTGCAAGGTAGAAGTCTGCTATCAGGGTAACTGAGATACAGCATGTGTGGAAAAGGAAAAAAGAATGGCAGACTCTTCGGGTTTGATGTAAACACTGAGAGTGACAGAAGACAATCAGACTTTTTGACCTGAGTGTTCCACCTGGCCTCATGATGTGATATGATGCTCTTCAATAAAATCCAATATGCAGGAAGTAAAGTGATACAATATAACAGTGGTTTCAAAACTCAAGAGGAGCAAGTAGCATTAACATTAGTCTCTTACACTGTGCAATTCCACAACAGCACTATAATAAAGACCCACCATCCCTACGCCTTTGAATCTGCACATTAAGCTCCACAACGGGGTAATTCTGGTGTCCCGGTGTGTGATTTCACATTGCACTGCCCAGTGAGAGCTCCACATACACACAGACTTAGACATACACACACTCACAGTGCTGCGCCCACCCTGCAGGTTCAGTTGATACACAGCTTCCTGTTCCTACCTTTGAATCTAGGCTTGGTGTTACAGCTACTGAAACAAAATTTGATGAGTCAAACGTCGCCCTCGGCTGAACGTTCACCAACTGCAAGAGCTGCCTGAATGTTTAAAATTTGCATGTTCTAGATTCACCTCATAATTCAGATGAGTTCAAAGGATGCAGGGATGTGTTAGGATGTGTGATACTGGGGTTTATGTATTTAAAAGAGAAGGAGATGCTAGGAAAAATATTCATTGACCTAAAGGGGGCAGAGACAGTTTGGAAACCACTGTGATACCAAATGACACAAAATGATATGCAACAAAACAATACATTATAAAGTGGTTAAGTAATGGGTGAAAAAACACAAATTTTATGATGATGATATTAACTGATTCATTGTGATGTGATTGTAATGATACCATACATAATAGTATGATATGGTATAATATGTCATGAAATGATGTATTACGTTTTGACACATTAGGATTATAAATACGATATAATACTGTAAGATAAGATGATACAAATGACATACCTTACAATGGGATACCTTACACACTAAAAACAGCCAGGTTATTACATCTACTCATCTCCTGAGTGATGAAATGTTTAACCCATGATGGGTTATTTACATATATTAAATGTGGGTTACTTTTGTGCAACTCAAGCGCTGAGTTGAAATCCATCAACCCAACATACATCGGATGACTCAGCACCTGAGTTGTTTGTGATCCAAACGTCATCACGTCGATGCTTCACCAACCAGACACCACACCAGGCTCTGTGCATAGAGTAGTCACACAAAACAGCCCCTTTTCAGTACAGTATTCTCTGTAACCAGACTACAAATAACTGCTCCTTTACATTTCAAGACAATGGTTTTAGTGAAGTAATTTTTGTTGTGACGACGTTTTGTAACGATGAGTAAGGAAGGAATGTACTGGATATGAGAAACTGCTGTATCCCACCAGACTGCGGCTGTCTATGTCACTCATGCCATGAACTGACTATGTGTTCACTACAGCACAAACCAGTTGTCTGTGTTTGAAAGTAGAGACTGTCTGTGCTTCATGGCACGGACCAGTTGTCTGTGTTCTGCAGCATGGACTGTCTGTCAGTGCTTCATGGCTTTATATATGATGTTAAATTGGACAGACCTTTTTTTTAATATTTGTGACTTGGTTAAGTTAAAACATGTAGTTAAAACAACCCAGAATTGTTATTAAATTGACCCAGAATTTGTGTTTCTCTTCATTATTTTATCAACATTAATATTATTTTTCTGTTTTATTCTATTCTATTAACACTCTAAACATTGTCTTTTTATACCCGCTGTCCTGTTTTCTGCTCCCAACTGCTTTTATTGCCTTTTATTTTATTTTTTAGTTTCTTTTTCCTGTTGATTGATGTTTTTAGCTTTATCTTGGTCCTCATGCCCTCACTTTATATTGCATGGTTCTTGCATTGCCTGTTCTTATGGGTTGAAGCTTGTGTTTGTTATTATGTCCTGGCTGTCAAAGCACTTCGTAAACATCTGTTTTTAAAAGGTGCTACATAAATAAATTATCATTATTATTATTATTAGAGAATATTTAACTCACCTGTTGGGTTAAAATGGACCAATCCATCCTGCTGGGTCGAAACAATTCTGCTGGGCTGGTGCTTTAATGAACTACTGGTTGGATTATAAAACAACCCAAATTGGGTTATTTTTTAACCCAACTGTTTTTGGTGTGTGTGATGTGATGTACAAAATACAACATGCAAAGAAAAGACACAACATGTTACGACACAGTATGCTTTAAGACACTATGCTATGATGCTGTTCTGTACTGTGATAATTCCACTGTAGTTGTATTAGTAATATTGCTGAATAACAACTGTTTTTTTTTCAGAGGTCTTGAAAAAAGGATTGAGGAAAGTATTTCCAAAATAAAAAGTTAAAGCTACAGATAAAAGACATCCATTATGGTAAAAAAACAGTAAAAGGATCTAGTCCATGGGCCAGGCCCAGGCCATTCACCTTTACCGTTATAAGAAACGTGTTTTATGGAGTCATTACCAAACATCCTCTGTAATCTGGCCGCTCAGTCATGTGTGTGATGATTAACTTTCACTTGGTACACACTTAATGTAGGGATTGCACAGTGTTGTTTTTTTTTTTGTTTTTTTTTTATCAGATTCACAAAAAGTTTCCTTGTAGTCCAAACGCTGCCAGCTTCCCACAAACCACACAAACAGCCTTCCACCAGGGTCATTACTCTGAAGTTTAAGGCAAATACGATCCTCGACCCCAAGCCCTTGAAAGCCTCACCCTTGTGTTCACTAAACATTGTAGATGTCATAGAGCCTGAACGCATCATGTACGTCTGTCAGCTCTGGAAGCTCTTTGATCCGCTTTGTTGTTGCGACTCCTCTCCTCTCACAGAGAGATGCAGCGTCTGTCCTCCACGTCCTCCTGCAGGGCTGCAGGAGGCTGTCAGGCACCGGCCCTTTTGACAAGCACGTTTTGAGCCTTTCAAAATGTGGTGACAAAGGGTCTGGGATAACACATATACAGTATGTGTGTGTTTGTGTGTGTGGTGACTGCGTCTGTCAGGGTTTGTTTGTATGGCTGCATGGTTGGAGGGATAGAGGGTGACTGACAGATTATAACCAAGCTCCAGAGACTCTGTTTCTCTCCTTCTCTTTCTGTCTTTGCTCCAGTGTCTGCCTGTTCCTCTTCCTCCGCCCACCCTCTGCCTTCATCTCTGCCTTTGTAAGCCTCCACATAATGTGGGAGCATTAAAATGACAATGGAAATTATGGCTAATCTTTGTTAAGACACAGTCATTACTGCCGCATTTTAGAGCGAGAGTCGGATGATAAGAGTCAGTCTGCCATGTTTTTTTTCCTCCCTCTGAAGCGACAGCCTGACATATTGGAGTGATGTGTTTTATTCTCACTTTTGTGTGTTATTTTTCTATTCCCGCTCAAAGTTAATAATGGTGGCGAATGTATGAAAGGATGATAATAGGCTGACAACTTGGGCATGAAAGACTAGCTCCACCTTCAAACGAGCTTTTCATGCAGTTCTGCATGTGGGTGTGTGTGAGTGTGTGTGTGTGTGTAAAAGGGCTGATTTCTCCCAACTCTCTCCCTGCTCTGTCTCTTCCTCTTTTAGTAATCCCCTTATAAAATATTCATAGCTAATCTGCATTCACAATGTAATTACAGACAGGCTTTGACTGATATCGGATATGGCCGGCGGAACACACACTTCACGCAAAATCTTGATTTGGTGATTTGTGTGTTTGAATAAATATGGAACAATGCTGGAGTCTGTTATGGGGTTTTAGGTTTGTAATTAATGTTAAATCAGTTAAAAGAGACATTTTTCATCCAGCTCAAAGTTTATTTTTGTAGCATTGGCTCTATGTTGATGTATTTTATGCTTTATCTAAAGTGGGAATGTGCATTGATACAATTTTATTGATACCTATGCCTTCATCGATTCTGCTTATCAATCCGATTCTTTATCGAATCTCTTATCAATTCCTCCTGTGAAATTTCTCTGTCCAAAAAGTAGCTTTACAAGTTTCCTGTGTCAACATTTCATTACGTTTATATGTGAATAAACATGAATTTGGTCACTAGGGATGGGTACCAAATTAGGTGCTTTTATAGGTACCGACCGTCAAAAGTACCGAGTACTGATTCATGTAAATCAAAAGGTACCATGTTTAGGTACCTAAATGCATCCTTATGACTGTGAGGGAGTGAAAGAGTAGGCAATTTTCCATGCTGGACATGAACGCTGCATTTCGAGATTATTTGATGAAGAATAAGTATGTTAAATTGAAAAAAACTTCTTACTTTATTATTAAACAAATTGGTATTTTTTACCACACAAACACAAAAAACTACAGAAAATTGGTACCGTTGAGTACCAGTACCGATTGCCAAGTACTGGGTATCGGTACTGTATCATTTTAAATGTGAAAGGTACCCATCCCTATTGGTCACTGGATCTGGATAGCTCTGGGCGTGAATAAATAAAAATAAGTAAAAATTGCATGTCATGTAACGCTAGTGTACTGTTTTGTTATATATTATTGACTCAAGAAGTCCATCTACTAGGGCTGGGACAATATGCTATTCTCATGATTTGAATCCATTCCAATTTTTGGTGTGCTGATTCCATTTAAATAGCTGTTCTTAAGTATTTATGATTTTTAGTTTGCTATTTCAACACCAGACCATGTGAAAAAGTTAAATGATGCTGAAAATATCTTCAGACTATATCAGAAGTCATAATATACCATGAAATGCACATCACGTGAGTCAGAGAGAAACATTTCACCCTCTCTGGAGAAAAGTGGAAACTTTTTTACAATCCAGTTTACAAACTAAGACTGAAATGAGGAATTTGAATTTGAAAAAAAAAACCTAGATTTTTTGACAAAGAAACCTGATTTTGATATTGTCAAACAAAAAAAGATCCTGATATATTGTATTCAGATTTTTCCCCCACCTCTCCCATCTAGCATCTTGAAGTAATGATAGCAAGTTGTTTAAGTTGTTTGGAACCTTGCCATAGTTATGAAGTCAGCCATGAACCTGCAGTAACTTTTGTCTTTTGTCTGAAAATGTTTTGAAATGGTGTTTTCAGTATCATTTGCGAAGAGTAACTGTGACGTGTCTCTGCGATTGAAGTTGAAATTCTATTCTGAAGCCGAAGTTTAGATATTCTAACCACTAGCATATCAATGCAATTTTACGTATATGTTAGCACCAAGCTAGCGCAATTTTGTTTTTATCATTTTTGGAAAATGAGGAGATTTATACAGTGTTGAATGTAGTGAATATGAATCTTGTGTGAAAGAGTAATGTACAGTGTATTCAGTTCTGCTGTAAAACTTAGGAAACGTTATCTAACTGCTAAGCTAAAATAGCTGCGGCAGACTAGTCGACACAAGGTTTGGCAGCACTGGCATAGTGTAAATAATCAATAAGGGAATCATTGAGCACAAAGGCTAATAATATCAATAGATTGAAGCATTTCTTATGCATTTTTAACAGGAACCAGCTTTGGATTCCTATTCCTAATCTTAAAGAGCCTTTACCACCTTTCTTTGAATCTGACAGATGGAGTGGATTGTTCCAGAAAATTGAAACACGTCACACAACTCTGTCCTTTGTTTTTCCGTCCTGTCCTCTCTGCTCGAACACAGTCCCCATCTTTTTGGGCCCTGCTGGCCTCCGTTTAGCGCTAATGGAGCGGTGTGTGCTCCGTGTGCTATTCTTGCAGGTCGATTTTTCACTTGTGTTAGAGGAGAGGTGTGTGTGCATGTGTGTGCATGTGTGTGCCTGTGTGTGTGGGGGGGTTGGCGTCCTTTTAAATGAAGCACTTGGCGTTTGTGACCTGTAATAAATGAGTTTGCAGTCAGTCATGGCAGCTGTAAGGAGACATCTGGGAGCAAAGAGGGAGAGAAAGAGGGAGAGATTCAGACCAGACTGGGAGACGGTTTATCTATGCAAGGGAGAAAAATGGTTGCACCAAACATGCCATCACCCCAACCAAAAGAAAAAGAAAAGCCTTATTTGGCGTTTTGATATACAAACGCTTTAAAGAATGAGACAAAACACGAATAGGGCTCATTCCAACATCATTTGGATTCATATAAAACTACAAGAAGAAACAAAATCGTACCTTATTAAAGAAAACGAAGCCTGTAGTAGTTCTCCGTCAGAATATTAATCAGCAAATCATTATTTCTACCTGTGAAATAAATGAGGAGCATCACAGGCAGCACAAGCTGAACCAAAAACTGACAGGAAGATTATGAGAAGCCAGAAATAATGTCGCTTTTCTCTCAGCACAGACTCATTTTAGCAGTTTCATTTGGACTTTTTGAGAATTTAAAGTTAATTATCTTCTTTTTTAAGTACTTCTTTGCATACTACCCTCCTCTTCATTACTGCTGCAGCAAGTGTGTTGAGTCCGAAAAGATGTTTTCTTCATCTCACCAAGCTGCCTTGATGCTTCTTATTGGAATATTGATTCTGCTCCAGAACAAACAGTGCGAGGCACAAAGAAACAAGAGTCTCAGTGCTCGGCAGAATAATCATAAAGTTGTTAATATTGATCAGCAGGTAGATACACGCATCTGTCTGTGCAGAATTAATTATTTTGCATGTTCTTCCATACTTTTTAGGTTTTTTTACATGATGAATTTCACAGTACAAGTTTAAAAAACATTTTTAAAAGAGGATGAAAAAAAATCATTTTCCTGTGCTTTAAAGGATGGAGGTATGTGGCCCTCTTTCCAGCCTGTGTTAGTGCGCGTGTCGCTGGTTTGAAGCAGCAGTCACCTTGCAGCAGAGCAGAAATAGCGCAGCTCTCGTTCCCTGGATGTGAAGGTACATAAAGCACAGGATGAGAGGAGCAGGAAAGGCAATTGACCTTGGCTGCTTTTGGGGGGTGGGGGAGGCTGAGGGGCACCTATATAGCCATCCGGGTGGATGCTATGGTTCTGCAGCCTGGCATGGAGGGAGGGAGGGGAGGAGAGGGACAATGCTGACGATGACAGTTAATGTTCACGGCGTAGAAATGAGAATATAATCCTTTTAATTTATGCAGATTTTTTTTTTTTTTTACATGTGATCACTTTTACAAAAGCCACTCTGAGCATTTTATGTCTTGTTCTCTGTCGGAGTGCATAAGGAGTTGGTATCTTAAATGAATGTACACAGGAAAAACTGAAATCTTATGAACTGTTTTTGTCTTATTTTCAGTAAATAAAGCCTTTTTAGATTTAATATGAGCCACATCACTTAACTAGTCCACAAAAATGTCTTATTTCAAGTTGTTTAAAGACAAAATAAGGTCTGAATTGCTTGTAATGAGTAAAAAAAAAATCTGCCAATGGAACAAGAGAAATGTACGTGTATTAAGATGTTATTATAGCTAAGCAAATTTACAAGCAAATTCATTCATTGGAAGATTTTTTTTTTACTTGTTACAAGCAATTCAGACCTTATTTTTGTCTTTAAATAACTTCAAGGGGCTGTGAGGATTTTGAAAGTGATCTTGAAAAGTTTCCCTTCTAGATATATGCCTGATCGTAATCCACACTTTAAAATGAGGTTATCAGCGCCATTATTGCTGGTTATGGGTTATTTTAAATAGCTACTTCTTAGCTTCCAGGACCGGATTGAATTAAGACACATCCAGGTCTCTATGACAACACCATGCCGGCTGACAAAGTTTAGAAAAGAGGAGAGAAAAAACACAGAAATCTGAGTTTTTCTCTGCTAAAAATGATTTTTTGTGATTATTTTGTAGTGATGGTGGACACTGGAGCCTAACTGTCAGACAGAAAAAGGACAGAAGAGCAGGGGAAAGATAAACAGGAGAGTGACAGAGCATGAGCTAAAGGCTAATTAGCCTTTAGCTTGGGCTGTATCACTCTATAACACAGGAGCTAAACTGTTTGTGCTAATGTTGACTCCAACCCACAGTCAGCAGTTATTCTGCAGTGGTCTGTTCAAACTTGAGAGTCTATCAATAAAATGAAGAGTGAGGTTACGTTAGCTCTGCTTGGTAGATGACTGGCAGGACAGAACCAGGATTCATAAATGTTACACATTACAGACATGTCTTAGAGCACCGGGCTGCCGATAGCGCTACATATAGCTGGCTGCTACAACATTTACTTGTTGTCAAGTTTCAAACCATAGCCCTACGTATCTGCATTGATAAATACCTTACCTTGGCGCGTTGTATCCAGTAAAAAGTTGTCTTGGACTAAGAAAATTCATATCCATCAAATCTCAATTTAATTCCAAAACAAACTCACATCTCGCTAAAAGTAATTAGCGACAATGTGATTGGACTCCAGGCCACAGAAAACAGATCTACCTCATAGCATAGTTTTCTGGGCAGATAAGTTGAATAAGGCTCATATCGAGTATAAAAAGACAATTTTCACTTAAAATAAGACAAAAACGCTTGACAAGATTTCAGTTTTTTGCCGTGTAGTTTCTTTCCTCTGGTAAGAATAGACTGTTTGCATGGTGTGAAGATGAGGTAATGGGAGCGCATATCAATCGTGAATGGAGCTGACTAAGAGCAACCCAGGTCCAAAGTCAACCGTGCCTTTTTTTGTCCCGCTGCGCTCCACTGTTTACCTGCATCACGGGTGCTTTATCTCAGCCGGTCTCTGGTGCACGTGTAAACACACAGCAAACAGTGAAGGGTGGAGAGGTGGGGGGGCCTCAGAGCATATCACGCTGTTTTCAGACCCCCCGCCTTTGTTCCAAAACCTCTCGCCTACAGAGAGACATTATCCCCCGACGGCAAGGTGAATGGGGTGCTGATGTGAGATTATTTGTAGCAGTGAGAGTTAGACGACAAAGAAAAAAAAAGAAATCACCTAATTTTAGCCAGGGAAGGGCACAGAGACAGGAGGGGTACATGGGAGGGGGGGTGTCTTTTGGCGGGGATGGGACATGGGTGAGTGTCCCGGGAGTTTTGGTTAAAGTGGTGGCTATCACAGGAGCTGGACGGACGATTAATCAGCAGCGGCCCAGAGGGGGAGCCGGGGCTCTGACAGAGACACTTCATTTTGCACGGGACACACACACACACACACACACACACACACACACACACACACACACACACACACACACACACACGCACATTTGCTGACAGGCAAACCTGCAGCTTATTCCCACTTCTCTTTTTTTCCCTCTTATCTTTTTCCCTCCCCCTCCTCCTGTTCCACCTTTCTCTCTCTTCATTCTTCCCTTTCCTTCCTTTCCTTTGCTCTCCCTCCTTAACTCCTCCCCCCTCCCTTCAAACACATCTTTACTTCTTGATTAGTCAACTTCAGAGTCCCTCTTGTGACCCGACAGCTGCCTCCAAACTTTGCAAGAGTAGGAGACAAGGATGTGAGAGGAGAGGAAATATAAGGTGCAGGAGGGTGCACTCATGGCTATACTTCACCCTCCCTCCTTCCTCTGCACTCATCCCTCCATTCCTGCCTTTCCAAACCCCCCGTCTCCCCTGCCGGCTGCGCTGAGTGATTGATGGATCCGAGTTTGACATGGCCCGGTTCACCCGAGGGCGTTAGCAAGGACACTGGTGAGATTGAGCCGCCAGATGCCGGGGAGAGGCAGACAGTGAAAGTGAAAGACAAAGGAAGGGAAGAGGGTGGGCGTACTTGACAGTGTTGACCATCATGCTTTGCCAGGGTTGCCGGGGTGAGTAAGCCTTTCCTCAAATGGTGCACCTGTTCTCAGTTTTCCATTGCATCACCCTGTGGCTTTCTCTCCGCCGGCCGGGGTGTAATGAAATAATTTGATCCTAACTGAACGCACACTAACCGTAATGACTTTCAATAAACGCTCGGTGCAAAGTGTGGAGACATTTTTCTGATGGAATTAGAGCACGTCGTCAGCGCTTACAGCTAAACATTAGTGGTTTTGCATTTATGATGGGGATTTCGAATGGTTTTTAAAGCACTTAGGAGTGTAGAATATTCACAGCGTACACAGTAAGCCTTAAAGGGGATTATACTGGAGCATTTGAAAATAAGAAAACATTTATGTGGCAGTATCAGGCTAACGGTGCCTGTTCACATGGCTGAATGCTGCACTGGTCAGAAATGAAGCAATTTATCAATTTGTATAGTACAGCCAAGAAATATGACAAATTGATCTTGTATTTATATTGTTTTGGGAAAAATAACATAAATCCAAGCAGAAGCAGTGTTATTGGTGGACAGACATCCAGCAACAACTCTCTATGCAGAGTAAAGGCTCATTTATGCTGAGTGTTAAATACAGATCTGGATACGTGCTCTACGTTAATTTCCTCCGTATTTCTGCAGGTTTTCATGAAGCGGATACGGACCACTGAGAGCAGTACCACGGGAAACTGTGGGGGCAGTGTTGCTGTTACTACCCGTGCCTTTAACAGGACACGAAGAAGAAATAACAATGGCAGAACCATAGACTGTAAAAAAACTGGACGTCCGCTTGCTCAGCTTGAAGTGAGGTCTCCACAAAAACTGCTCCCCCTGGTGACTGGCTGCAGTATAGGTTTAAAAATCCGGCTTTCCAGCCATTCCAGATGGGCTGTGGTCAAACTTTAAAAAATTATTACACCTCATAGAAATGTTTCTCACGTCCGATTGTTGTGGTAATTTGAAGATATTATTTGGCTGTCTGGTATTCAAGTCCTCTTTTTTCTGAAAATTTTCGTTTTCATTAGTTATTCGAGGTTAAAAACAAGGCTTTAGGTAATGTTTAATGATGATTGACAGCTGCCGTTTTTGTGTATTTTTTTCGGCGATTGTAAAATATGTCGGGAGGTAGAGTCAAGAAGTGCTTAGACACTCGAAAGAAAAAAAAATATTATTTTTGTCACCCAGCTCCACTTAGATTCTCCCAGAATCCCTCACAGTCTGTACTCACAGACTCTGGCTGCACAACTGCTTCAATGGCTGTGCCTGTGACGTGTATTTTTTTCAGGGATCGTAAAATATGTTGGGAGGTAGAATCAAGAAGTGATTAGACTCTCGAAAGAAAAAAAAAAAAAGTGTCACCCAGCTCCACTCAGATTCTCCCAGAATCCCTCATCATCTCTACTGCAGGGACTCTTGCTCCAAACTGCTACAATGGTGGTGACTGAGACGGCGGTATTTTGGCTTCAAAACCGTAGAATGATAAATGGCGGAGCCACGCTGTCCACTCTATATACAGTCTATGGGCAGAACTTTTGTGATGTATTGAATTGCCTCACTGACCACTGCCTCTGTTTTTGTCCTTTATGCAGGCGGTACATTATTAAAACATCCTCTACAGTTGCCATGTTTGTTTTTGAGATATATTGTCTTAAACTTGACTCTGGGCTGCCCTGGTGGATGTAGTGGCTAGCTGCAATGCCAATGTAAAGGACACATGTAAGTATGTGAGCAGTGACAGTAACGTCGTTTGAAAAGGACGTAAAAATGTTCATACTTTAAGGTAAAAGAAATGGGTCTTAAGTTGGATACTGATCGCAGGCTATGAGAATGCTCTGCAAAAACTGAAATCTTATCAGGTGTTTATGTCCTGTTTTAAATGAGTAAGACTTATCACGTTCATTATGAGCCACATTCACCTGGTCAGTCCAGAAAAATGTCATGTTTCAGGTTATTCAGGTTATAAAAACAAAAATGAGGTCTGAATTGGTGAATTGGACAAGTAAAAGTAATCTGCCCATAGAACAAGAAAAGTTTTCTCAAAATTTGCTTAAAACAAGAATAATGTCTTAATGCAAGTAACTTTTCTTGTTCCTTTGGCAGATTTTTTAACATGTAATTCAGACCTTATTTTAGTCTTTAAATAACTCGAAATAAGACATTTTTTTCTTGACTGGTCAGGTGATGTGGCTCAAGTTAAATCTAAAAACAGTGTTTTCTACTGAAAATAAGACAAAAACACTAAATAAGATTTCAGTTTTCTCTATAGTAGAAAACTGTTTGGCAGAAACTTCTAACAGAATCAGAGTCGTTGGTGGACAGCCAGCCATCCAGCCACAACTGGAGATGCTGAGAAAGGATACGAGAGCACATTGTAAAAAAAAAAAAAAAAAGAGCACACTGCATAAAAATGAAAATCTTATCAAGGGTTTTTGTCTTGTTTCAAGCATAAGTGAAAAAAAAGAGGTCTGAATTGCTTATAACAAGTAAAAAATATCTGCCAACAGAACCAGAGAATATTGCTTCAAAATTTGCTTGAAAGGAGAATAATGTCTTGATACAAGTAACTTTTCTCTTGCTCCTTTGGCAGATTATCTTTTACTTTTTATAAGCAATTCAGACCACATATTTGTCTTTGAATAACTTGGAATAAGAATTTTTTTCTAGACTGGTCTGGTAAATGTGGCTCATATAGACATTTTCTAGCAAAATAAGACAAAAACACTTGATAAGGTTTCATTTTTTTGCAGTGTCTCTAATTGATGCAGACACAGGCAGTGTTCCATCATTAATACATGTACCTACAGTAAGTCCAGTCTAAGTATGAGGACCCGTGTTGGACGCTGTATGCTGCGTTTCTCTCCAAGGGGGTCCTCCCGAGCCTCTCAGTAAGCAAACACCCACTTGACATGGAGCCAAACTCAGGGGAACAAGGCCCGCAGTGTCCCCCCTCTCTGAGTGCTTTGTCCTGGAGGAGGCTCCCGCAGTGGCTCCTGGCTCCTCACCCCCACGTGACACGCCTGGGGATGAGGGAGGCACTTGTCTGAACTCCAGCAGTGCATGGATGGAGCGGTGAAAAATAGATCTGCTTAGCTTTTGAGATGTGCTTAGAAATAATATGAATTTTTAAATCAAAGTGGGAAAACGCTTCTTTTTTTCTTTTGTGTCATTATTCCAAAAATGAGATGACCTTGCAAAGGCAGAATTGGTGCAGGAGGATGCTTCCTATCCACCATTGGAAGGAAGGAACCAAGGAACCTTAGGGTCTGTCTCAGGCAATATGACCAAAAATCATCCTATAATAGGATTAAGTGATTGGACGTATAGGCATTTTACTGAGCTCATTGAAAATCATTGAGTCTACTGAGGAGCTATTCATGAATTTTGAATCTTTAACAGCCACCACATTCATATTGTAGAGTTTCATCCCTTTAAATGTGCCGACAAAGACAACCATCCCCCCAAACATTTGACTTCCAGAGCCCCGAGTTGTATTTAAAGCTGCTGTCTCTTTCTGAATTTCTTCCTAGAAGTCTTTGCAAAAATTGACAGGTCATGTATCCAATTTCAGGTGTTTTTTACGTCTTTTTCCAGCTGACTTTTATTTTCTTTAAAACTCAGTTAGATTTGGTTTTGAAGATTGGTTTCCCCCCATGGGAGTGTATTGCTGCCTCACCAGAAATGAAAAAAAAAATCTCTTCAGTATCATGAAACAATGTGATACTGAATGACCATGTTATTTTGTTATGATATAATGATGCATACACTAAGACAGCTTTTAAAATGCATGGGGCCCTTCAGAAGTGGGAGTCTGGAGGTTGTTTCTGTTAGTCATTGAAAAGCTAGAGGGTGGAGGGCTCCACAGATACAAGCTGCACCAGTCAGACGCCACAAAAAAAACTAGTCCTGTTGTAACTGTCAGGTTTTTGAATTTGTAGCGTAGAAGCAGATTGGAGGCTCAAAATATAAATGGACAACAGACCATAGCAAACATAATGGCTGTGTCCGAAATCACCCCCTATTCACTGTATAGTGAAAACGCCATTTTGTAATGTTGTTCGAAATCTGAATGAGGATGGTCATTCACTATATAGTCCACTCAATGTATCCCACAATGCTTTTTGAAAAGTATAGTGTATTAGCAATGCTCACTATATGAGCAATATATACCATCATGCATTGCGGTTCAAACAGCAGAAATGTCTGATTACATGATTAATAATTAATGATAACATGAAACAACATTAAAAACTGTCAGAGAATAACACTTAGCTCTCCGTTTAACTCTCGGACGAGCCCGTCTCACAACTTCGAGCAGAGTAACAAACAATACGGACGTTAGCCGCTGAGCCTTCCATCATGGGTGATGCATTCACTGGACCTTGTAATTCTCAAACACAGCATAAGTTGCTGCACGAATATATGGTTTATTTACTTGAAAAGTGATAAAGTAAAGAAAATAAATGATATTAGGTATAATGGAAATCAATGCAGTTTTGCAGTGTTTGAGAAAAGTAATAACTGTAAATCCCCAGCTGTCCGTGAGCTATGCAAGAATAAATACGTCACCGTCAGCGGCTGGCCAGTGAGTGAATATGACAAAAATGTTAGTTTAATTTAGCTGATTAAGTGGACTATATAATCCACTACATCTGATTCACCATATAGGGAGTAGTGAGTTGGGAACGAGTGAATGATTTCAGACACAACCAACATCCTTGCATGTCAAGTCTTTCTTCGTTAACTGGACACCGAGCAACTGCTAACACACAAAGGTTCCTACATGAATATTTCTTGTTTTTCAATTTATTTAACCAGGAGAAAACGTCTTGAACATTTTGAAGACAGCAGCAGAGATCAGTATTTTCTTTTTACTACATTAGTGGCATAATTCACAATTAATGAATAAAATGAAATAAAAATAGATTTTTTTATTGAGTTAAATTTGTTTTTATATAAGGATTTGTATTCCTGATTCATAAAGGAAATGGCTGTGAAGACAGTTTCATGTTTTATGTCAGCTTTAATGCTCTTGAAGTACAGGTGATATTACATTTCTCCATACTTCACACATGAATTTAACTCATCACTGCTCGATGATCAAACTAAATGTGCACAGATTTTCAAACTACTCCATATTTTTAGTTTTTTACCAATCCCTGTATCTTTCTCCAAACTGTTAATTTTTTTTTTCTTCTAAAAATAGCTTGAGTTCTTCCTGAGATTTACTCAAATGATGAGGTTGTGACATTATCATCATCAGGGTACCCTGACTGGTTCATGACATGGGCGTCAAACACTAAAGTCTATCCTCTGACAGGCCTCCAGCAGGGAGGCAAATTGGCTGGATTGTGACAGCAGCTAAGAGTGAGGAAACATTTAAGGTTACTCGACAGAATAAAGCCTGAAAAATAGCTCCGTCCTTGAGTACAAAGAGTCCATCTGTATTCATATTATTTTGATATTTCCTATGAATTGTGACACTAGTGATGTAGCTTGTAACATCTTTCAAACTACATTAAAAGTCAGATGAAAAGTTTGTGAGTTGGTTATTCAAACTTCAAGGCCAAAACATTCTGTTCATAGCTCGCTGTTTTCCATTTTTTCTTGTTGCCTCTTATTACGAGACCACAATGCTGCCATTACCTGCTGCTGAAACCCTCTGGATGGAGATCGTAATGGACACCTCAGCTTCTGAGCCAGAAAAATCTTGCTTTGCATGGACAGAGGGACAAAGTGGAAATGCCGTCTCATATCTTGATTCAGTGAGAATGTAAGAAAAACTCCCAAATGCTTCGGGCGTGATGCAGCAAAGTACCAAACTCCTTTAGGGGAAGTAATTCAGCTTCTGATATGTACCTGCCGGCCTCCAGTCCCCCCCAGCAAATAGGCAGTTTCATCCTCTCGGTGCCGGTAATATCTGCCGATCTCTCCGTCTGCATGGTGATGGGTATATTGTGTCTGTGTCAGCCAGCTGTCTCAGAGCTGTGTCGGCCTATCTGAGCAGTAAACACAACAACAACAACAACAACAACAACAGGTATCTCCTCCTGTGCTCACTCTCTTTCAGCTGCCTACCATTCACACACACACACACTCACACACACACTTTGGACTCACTCGTTCTCTGTCTGGCTTGGCAGCGGCGTGGAGTCAATAAGATGAATAAAACATACCTGAGTCGGAGCTCTCTGCCCTGGGAAATGTCAAGCTGTCAGTATAGCTTAATGGGAAAACATTGAGTTGGTCCCAAGGGTCAGACAGTTTATATCATAGCGCCTATGATAATGCAGTCAGGCCAATTGGTTTCTTTGTACATCATGGATTCACAGAGTCTTGTTTGTGGAGTCGTCCCCACGTTTTATGAATGACCAAGACAAAAATTGTATTTTTCTTTAAAGTGAGAGCATTTTCTGAGAACTGCGACTTCTCCAACAAGAGGAACACTCCTAAGTTTTGTGGCTAAGAATAGCTTTTGTCACTTAGTTAGAAATTCAGTTCCTGCTGGAGATTTCTGGTGTTAAAACTTGTGTGCACCCATGTTTCTGCAAAATGCTCTGGGTGAGAAAAAAAAAAAAAAAGAAAGAAAGCCATCCTCTAAATTGCATCTGGTTTGTGCATTTATTCAACAGACCAACTATTTAACACGCATTACTACACACATTACCCAACACTCAGCTCAGCCTGTGGTGGTGTCGGCTAACCCCTACAGCTAATTATCTTTAAATTAGAGCTGAGGTCCAGGTTTAATTAGGCCTAGCCATGAGCAGGTTTGAACCTCAGCTCTAACTCCAGCAACTTCAGCTGCCAGAACTCATCAGCCTAATGGACACTCGAACGCAGAGGGCCCTCAGGGGCCCGACAGGCTAGCCTGACTTTCTGCCGTATGCCAACCAGAATACACACACACACACACGCACACTGAACCATTCCAGCATGAGTCAGACGCTTAAGTCCTGAGAAAATAGTGAGGCATAGTTTGCATAAATGTGAGTGCAGACGAGACATTTGACTCTTCAACTGCACTTTTAGTATAAATCTCAACTCATAATGTGTATCCTCTTTATTTAATATTCCATTACTTGTTTTCACAAACTATCCAACTTCCAGTTTCTATTTCCTCTCATCGTAACCAACCACTAATCCACACATACAGCATGAGCGTTGCAATATGCAGCTCCATGTTTTTTTTGGCTCCCACCGATTCATACTGGATGTGCGAGATCACAAGATGATAGAACCACATGTTCCTGCAGGAATCCCACCCATGACAACGTACTTGCATGGTAATTGCCCTAAGAATTATGAAGTTTGTCACTTACAAGATTAACTTTTCGTCATCCAAACTTCGAACATCCTCTGGCTCTGACCTACTGATGACTTCTGCTCATGAGCCAGTGAGGTAGTTTTGATTAACAAGGATGAGATTTACGATCAGGGGCCTGAACATGGTGCTTAATTTTAAAATGACCAGACACTATAATAATTTTTTCCTACTCTTTTTTTTGACATTTTTTGCGGCTGACAAAAATTTGTAAAGGACAGCAGTATAACTCAGAGGTAGCTTGTTAACAAACTTGTTTCCCCTCTCTCTACCCATTTACCAACCCATCTCAGGTCAAAACCAACCAGGGGCACAACACATATTAACACTAAATCAGCCACACACACACAAACAGACACAGATATACAACAGGAGACAGAAATCCTTGAGATATATTAAAAAAGCATATGCATGTATAAGCATATACCCATAGGGCATACATTCATGCATACATTGACCTGGACATATACATATATGAGATCTAAAGGGACAGTGAGAATACATAAACAGATAGGGAAAGCAGCTTGCATGGTGAGAAAGAGAAGTCAGAAGAGCAGGTTAGGACTCAATGAGCTTTGAAATGCACTAGCAGAGCCTTTAAGTCCAATCCTGAGTTTTTCAAGTTTTAGATTGTAAAGAACTTTGTTAATCCAGCAAAATGTGATGGGGGACTAGCCAGCTTCCAATTGAACAGGATCAATCTTTTAGCCAACAAGGTCGAAAAGGCAATGGTTCATTTAGTTGTAACACTGATTGTTTTCATGTCTGATTCTCTGTTTGATACAGCAAAAATAGACTCCTAGCGTAATAGCTGTGCACAGCTGCAGAGTGTGCTGTTTGAACACAACGGTTGACCAGAGTGGATTCTAAGTTCTGCATAGTGTACGGTGTGGCGCTTACGCTTTATGCATGAATGAGGTGTAAATAAAGACAACGTTTTGTTAAATTTTTTGCTTGCGATGTCATTTGGCGCCAAAGTCTGGAGCATTGCCTGTTTGTTACATTACCAAAACACAGTTTACATACTGACAAAACAGACAGTTTCCCCTATGCTAACCACAGACTGTATATTGTACCATACCATTGTACGGTTTTGAAGCCAAAATTCCCTCGTCATAGGTGCAGCCATTGTAGCAGTTGTGCAGGCAGAGTCTGTGAGTACAGACTGTGAGGGTTTCTGGGAAAATCTGAGAGGAGCTTGGTGACAAAAATAATATATATTTTTTTTCTTTCAAGAGTCTAATCACTTCTTGACACTACCTCCAACATATTTTACAATCGCCGAAAAAAATACACAAAAACGGCAGCTGTCAATCATCGTTAAATGCAACGTAAAACCTTGTTTTTAACCTTATATTACTAATGAAAATGAAACTTTTCAGAATAAAAAGGGACTTGAATACAACACAGCCAAATAATATCTTCAAATCACCACAACCATCAGACGTGAGAAACATTTCTACCAGGTGTAATAATTTTTTAAAGTTTGACCACAGCCCATCTGGAACGACGTGAGAGCCAGATTTTTTTTACCTATACTGCAGCCAGCCACCAGGGGGAGCAGTTTTTGTGGTGTCCTGACTTTGAGTTGAGCAAGATGACAGCCATATTTTTTTTACAGTCTATGATGCCAACTAAATCTACGCTACAGCAAATGCTACAGGAGCTGTGAAACCTCCAGAGATGCTACAACCCATTTATGTAATCAAACCACAAACTAAAACTAAACATCTGAGAAAACAATAACACATGGCATTAACGTGCATGGCAGGAAGTACTTTTTTGGGACAGATCCCAGAAACAATTTATTTGATGTTTTGACTTAGATTTTTAAGTCACGCCCCATTTGATAACATGGAGGAGGTTAGCTTTGAACTCTTTAACAAAAGTGGTTGTTTTGGCTTCACTTTTGTACAGATGTAATGCTGTCCATCCTTTCCATACAGTCTATTGTTTCTTGTTTTTGGTACAATTTATGCTTCAACAATAAACTCTGTGATGTATGTCCCCAAAGTAAAACCTGAATGGTCTATATTTGTCCTTGAACAGCATATTTCTCTTCCTATTCAGCAAAAAATTGTCATACAAATGGGTCTGTTGCTTCTTTGTAGCCATCTGGTGTTAGGTAGGCTGTCTGCCCTCTAAAAAAATGTCCTCTTGGATGAAAACAGGAGGCTGTAGCCAATCAGAGCACAGATCTCACTCTTCCATGCCAGCGCCTGTTTCTTACCTTTATTCCCCTGCCATCTCCTTCTGCTGTGGAAACCACAACTCAGCTGTTAGCACTCAAAAAAGGAAAATATCAAGCAGAGGAAGTGTGCCTTTTATACTGACCACAGTGTTTTCTACAGTTTGAATAGCACAATTCACAAAAACAACCGCGTCTGTGCTCTGCATTCAAACCCTATCTGCTGCTGCTCCACGCTCCCACAATGACCGCACATGTACAGCACAGACATTACATTCAGGTCACATGTGATTTGGCCCAGTGCGTTAGTTTTGCTGCCAGGAGGGGAAGGTCCATAGGATGTATTGTCATTTCTCCTCCTCTTCCCACCCACCATCTGCTCCAACATTTCCCCACCTGACTTATTGTGATCGGAACAAGCAACCTTACAAAGCAGTCATTAGGCCACTGTGAACATGACATCAGTTGAAAAGAGAGGGACACAGATAACAAAATGAAAAAGTTCAGAGGTTGGACATTAGAGGAGAGATGGATGGTGGGGGAAAGCTGTAAATAAACAGGAGGAAAACAAGTATCTTTCATTCTGGGTATCTAATGAATTTAAGGGGATTAGAGAGCAGCGGAAGACAAAGCCCCGGGAGCCACAGTTTTGCCTTCAATCAATCATGTGTCCTTAATTAGAAGCTTTGGGGAGAGTTCCTGAGTTGGCCAGTTCGAAAAAGGCTTAACGTGGCAGGCATTTTTGGATGGTTGTGAAAAAGTTCATCTTTCACTTGAAGAAAACAGAAGAAAAGGAAAAATAACAGTGGGCCAGAATGTCAAGACACACTCTGGCAAAAAGCAAATGGTTGTTATTGGCAGAAAAATAAAACATAATACTGAAAAGTTCAGCTGTAACAAGAGAAAAAGATGTGTCTGGGAGTTTCTGCAGAGTTTTTTTTTTCTGGCATATTTGACAACTTGGGAGGAGGAATAAGAAATCAGTGGTCACTGAGTTAAAGTTTTGATTTTATCTAAGATTTGCATTTAGCTTCTGGGAAGTTGACAAAACATGATCACCAAGGTTTTACATATGGAGCTATTATTGTAGCAAAATTATTTGTGTGCAAATGCATCCACAAATGTGTAAACTGATCCACAAATGTGTAAAAATATTTGCAAGGGGGTAAAGATTTACAAATGTGTGCACAAATCCACAAAAATGTGCACATATCCACAAACGTGTGCACCATTCCTCAAATGCGTGCACAAATCCACAAATGTGTAAAATGATTCACAAATCAATATCTAGTCTTGAATGGCTGAAAAATCTAAGTTTTTTTTTTTTTTTTTTTTTTTTTCACAAAACCTGAAAATACCCACAAATCATCAGTTACAGCTGAGGTGGACCTCCCAATTTGCTGTCTGTGTATATATGAATTTTGCTACAGGCCTTTCGTTTGAGTGATCTGCAAATGTGTAGAAAAAATCTGTATGTAAGAGGTGGGTTAGTTTGCCCTGAGCTTAGGCTCCCAGGTGTAGGCTGCCATGCCTCAGCCCAAGGGTTGTACAATATATCTGTATCAATATCGATATTGGGTGATGTTGGTCATTTTTTTAACATATCGGCATCGGCCAATGAGAAAAAGTAGGCCGATATTTACTCATTGGCTGCCAGCGAATGTTCTTTCAAGACCCAAATAATACTGTTTTTTATGACTGTGTAAACACCAAAACTACGTAAGAAGAGTGGACCCACTTGTTTTATGTCTCTCTTTTCGTTTTTGATCCAGAAAAAACAGGCAAAACATACTTTTTTGACCGCTTTAATCTCGGGTGCTCCATCCTTTGATCGTCTTCAGAGTTGTCTTTTCTCACGATCGCACCACTCTTCCTCTCTGAACTACCTCAACACATCATCTCAGATTGTTGTTTTTTTTTTTTTTAAACCCATATTCTTATCTGTAAATATCGGTTATCGGCCATCACAGCGATATTTATATCGGATATCGGTATTGGCCAAAATGTTCATATTGGTGCATCCCTACTCAGCCCCTATGCATCCCTGACCCTCTTTGGCTCTTTTGGATCATTGTGGTTTAAGTAAAGTTAAAGTTTTCAATTTTGGTTTAACATTGTCTACTTTTGTGGGGGGATAATGTATCTCTCCGCAAAATAATCTAAAAGAGCCAAAGCGAGTGTAGAATACACTGTGACTGAGGCACGGTGCTATAATAATAGCTTCACCTAGCAGCCTGCGCCTGGGAGCCTGAGCTCAGGGCAAACTAACCCGCCTCTTAAAGACAGATTTTCTCTATGCATTTGCAGATCAGACTGTAGCAAAAATCACATGTACACAGACAGCCAATCAGGAGGCTCGCCTCAGTTGTAACTGATGATGTTGTATTTTTAGGTTTTGCAGAAAAAACAGTTAGACTTCTCAGTCATTAAAAAATAGATACATATTTGCAAATTTTTCACATTTGTAGATTTGCATACACATTTGTTGATATTTTACACATTTGCACTTCACATACTTGTGGATGCATTTACACACACAGATAGTTTTGCTCCGACAAAAGCTCCATATTTGCAGACCAAAGATGCTTTTCCATGCAAAAGCACCTCCATGACAGCATTATGGCAGATTTTTAACAAAGCTTGTTTTATTCAAGCAACAGAGCAGCTCACCCCCCTCCCCTCCATGTGTTTACCCCACCTTTATGCCTGATATACAGACAGACAGCAAACGGATAAATAAAGACAGAACAGGACTTGGCAGTGGGTGTGTTTGTTCTACGGGGCATGTTGGCCGCCTCCCTGCGCTGACAGCCAGTCTGTCTCTGAGGATTGAGTGACGGAGCGGGGCAGCTGAGCTGGCAGGACGCTAATGGCTGGGATGCTAATGAGCTCTGAGCCAATAAACACGTTCTCTCTTCCCTCTCCCCTCACCTCTGATCCCCCTCTGTTGTTTGTTTAACACCCTCACAGGTAGGACGAGGTGAATCCAGAAACTGCCAGAAACTGTAAAAGCAGACTTGAATAGCAATGAATGAAAAATGTTAGCAGGGGTGTTAATAGGTGGTGGCTCCAGGTGGCACGGCCCACTTCCCCTTGATATGAGACTCACCACTCCACATGCAGGCTGATGAATTATGACTGGCTTGGAGCTAGATTTAATTTGGATACATTTTTTTTATTGTTGTCACCAGAAAGCACACGTTTTTGGCTTTTTGAATGTGTTTGGAAATGCATTTATTATCATTTTTAGTCTCTGATTTCCTAATGCCTCCACTCCAGTGTCTCGTATCAAATGAAAAAGTTAACACAGGAATATATAATGGTTGGTCAAACATTGAGGCTACCCTGGGGCCTGATGATTCGTGCAGGCCACCTAAGTCTTAAAGTTTTGGATACGCCTCTGTTCACCAAACTTCTCTGACCTTACAAGGTCAAAATGTGACAGACATTTCAAAGCAATTTTTAACCATACAGAAAAAAAAGCAGGACTGCATTTTTCAAGCACTAAAGCACAATAACTTTTCAAAGATAAAAAAGAAAAAAAAAATCTGCCTGAAAAGATGCTTTGCACTAAAGTACATTTCAGCACACTCTAAACGTGAGAAAATGACACAAAATTGACCTCAAAAATAACCATTTTACCCTCAGCCCTTTACGCTCATGGACAATTTTCTGTGCTTTTTACCTCCTTTCTTCTTCCAAAAACCTGTGATGTCTCACACTTCTTGTCCCCCTCACATCTACCCCTGAGAAATGTCACTCGGTCCGGCACCGTTCGTCAAACTGGCATCTCTGACAGAGCGCTTGGCTAAAAGGCCATGCTCCGATTGGCATGGGATCCCCTGGCTGTGCAGTGTCAGGCTGCTGCTACTCCTTTCCCTTTTTCTTCTTCTTTCCATGTTATTAGCATTCTCTTACTGGAAAGATATCAACACCATCCAACCCTCCAAATGTTTTTTTTTTTTTTTCCCCTCTATCCTTCTTTTTCCTGGAGCCTGAGTGCTGCTTCACTCTCTCAGAGGAGTCTATTTGTAGATCTTTTTCAGTTGATGTCTTCTGGAGAAGCATTTGGCGTGTGAAATCATCTCTTTGCTGTCGGAAAGTAAGTAAAACCTGCTTTGTAAATGTATTTTTTTCAACAGATTGATGCCTGTTGTTTAAGAGGAAAGGTCCTGAGGAGCGATCAATGTCCTGATGAAGTGCGGGGAGTCTTCTCTCAGCGGGTTGACAACACTATTAATTGCTCATCTCTCTTTATCTGCAGCCTTGAGCTAATCACAATTCAGTTTGATGGGAATGAGAAGTGACCGCAGGCTGTTTATACAAGGAGGAGGATGCCTGAGGCACACTCCATTGTTTTTCTTTTTTTTTCTTTTTTTTTAATTCACTGATTAATATTGATTACTTGCTGGAACCAATAAAGCCAAGTCCCTTTGTGACTCCAAATGCAGGTTAGGGCCTCTTGTTTTCTTTAGGAGTCACTCTCCTTTAATGAAGTGAAAACCACTTTGTTTGGCCCGGTAAGTGTTGCTAAATTGACATTTTAGTTTTATCAGCAGATGCAGAACAATTGTTTTAACCCTGGTGACAAAATAAAACAAACATCAAAGATGGCCGCTCTCTTATGAGTGACGGAGAAGTGTCAGTGTTTTTTCCAGGCAGCAGCAGTGACACGTCCACCGATTGTGCTCAGTTCTGCGCCTTGCCTCATACATATGAATCAGGGACGACACTGTGGGCCAGAACTAGCACAGGCCACAGAGGGCAGCTTTGCATATGTGTGTTTTTGATCTGGCATTTGTGTGCATCCAAGTGCTCATGCATATTTGTTACTTTTTGCCCACATGTATGCACTGAATAATAATCAGGGTTTACTCCCAGGGTCTACGCAAATATAAAGAAAATAGATTGTGATGGTATAGATGTGTAAAAGTCAAAAGAAAAAAGTTGATTATTAGATAGAAAACATGTAAGAAAAAGATGAGTTGTGCTCCTATTGATAAGAAACTGAAATCTTAAAAAGTGCAATGAAATGGGAAATATTATTATCATTTTTAAATCTATGGCATATAGGGCTGTGACAATATGCTTTTCTCCAGGTACGATTCTTTTATGGTTTTTGGGGTGCAGCGTCATTTTAAATTGGCATTTTTCTGATTTTAGTTCGCTTTCTTAACTCCAGACTATGTGGAAAAGTTGAATGATGGTAATGATGTCTACAGAAAACATCAGGAGCCATATTTTTCCAAAATATGCACATCACATGAGCCAGTTTTAAACATTTCTTCAGGGGATCTGACATGTCAAACATTTCCAACCCGTCTTATGAACAGAGACTAAAATCATGGATTCAAATATAATGTTAAAAGAATCATGATATGTAACTAACAAAAACAAACAAAAAACAAAACAAAAACAAAAAAACACTTTTTAACAACAACAAAAAAAAAAACGAAAAAAAAAAAAAACACTTTTTTTTGATTGTTGTACAAAACAATTGATACATTTATTTGGGAACATACATTTTGTCCAAAGTTAAAGTTTTCTGCTTGTCTCTGGGGTGGTGTGAAAGTGATAATTGTGGTAAAAATAAATAAATAAATAAATAAATAAATAAATAAATAAATAAATAAATAAATAAATAAATAAATAAATAAGTGAAACAAAAATAAAATCAATTAATTATTAAATTACTTTAAAAAGATAGATTAAAAAAATAGGTAATAATAATAATAATAATAATAATAATAATAATAATAAAAATAATAATAATAATAATAATAATAATAATCGAGGCAACTCTGACCAAAAAACAGTTGCACAACTTTAGGTTTTGCCAGAAAAAAATGCACCACACTCCTCAAGGGAATCCATAAATAAGTGAACTTTAAATTTAGGGGGTTGTTCTAAATATCTTAACTCTCAATACGAATGCAAAAGTCTGACTTTTTGCCTATGTTGATAATTTTGCAATGTGTGGAAACTTTTTGCAAAACCATACAAAAAAGTCTCACTTTTTTAAAAGGCTTGCACTGACCATGATGAGACACTTTTTAACCGATTTAAGTCTTTAACTGACTAGTCATGGCTAAAATCTGCTAATTTCATGTCTTTGCAGAGTTATTTTTACTATTGTGTAACATTCAGCAGCACCTACACAAACAAAGGCAATGCTTTCCTGCTCTTCTGATTATGTCGGTGAATTTGCTCTTGTGTCTACGCTGAACTTGCTCTGACAGTGCAATCGTTTGTTTGTGTGCAGATGCATTTGTGCCCAGCTGAGACATCTGGAATCATTTTGCTCTTACATCTGTTTGAAGCGTGATACAGTAGTTCCACATGCACAGTGCTGCGTGTGTATGTTCGGCTGGTTGCAGATAATTTGGCTAATTTAGCTCATTTGGATGAAAGGTTAACGCGGGTTTTCACACCACATTACAATACTGAGCCTGAGTTTACAGAGGGACAGGAGTAAAAATGGACAATAATTTCCTTCTCTTTGTGCCATTTTATTTTATTTTGTTTCCCACGTGCATGCACGCACATACACACACACACAGTAGCAGGGGCACTCTTGGAGGTGGAAGCAAAACGTTTAACTTTGAAAGTTGGGCTCCTAATTAGCAGAATTAGCGCTAGATCAAAGAGGACAATTAAGGAAGGGGGGGTGTTTTCGGTAGCGAGGGCTCATTAGCATCACAACACACGGACATGGCCATGAAAAAGAGAGCAGCAGAAGGAGTCTCATTACGGAGCACCGCTGTGCTTATGCCGGGCCACATGCGGGCAGATTGGCTGTCAGGAGAAAGAGAGGAACAACCAGCTAACACACACACACACATGCGCGCACAGACGCACACACACGCATGTGACAAGTACATGCACGCACACACACAGTAGGCGAGCATGCACTCATACCTATGGCTCTGGGTACAGATTGAAGGGATCATTCCCTTAAGCACTCACACACACACACACAAACACACACACACCACATACACATTCATTCAGATATACAGCTCGTAATGTTTGCAGGCACAAAGGAAAACAAAAGCTAGTCCCTGCCCGCTCTCATCCAATTTCAGCTTAATTAAGAGGGGAATTAACTTTGATCTGCTGCAGTGTAGTAGGAGCTGCAGCCTGCAGAAAAGCCCCAAACCCATAAGTATTCTTCAACCTCACCCTCAAAGTCAGCCCCAGATTGTTTTCCATTCATTCCACACTGTTTGAAGTCAATACAGATAAGAGCAGGAAGGATTCTATTAGGACTACCTGAGCCTGCCTTGTTAGGCCGATCTAACAGCATCCTGCCAGTAAGCATCAGCAGAACAAAGCATCAAAGGTTTTTCAGGAGGGGTCTTTATTTTAGCGGGTCCAGTCACAGGTTGGTCATCTTTGGTCAAGGGACGCGGGTTAATGATGCATATGATTGAAAAGAAGGCAAAGGATTTCTTTTTTTGATTTTTTTTCTTTCATTATTTTGAATCTTGTGTAGTTCTGTGTGTTTGAAACGTTGAAGGCGTTGGTGGAAGTAAGGGTTTGTTCTGCGAGCTGCACAGTTAGGCCTCATTAACTGACAGAGTCTCCAAAGTGTCTTCTGTAGCCCTTCAAAAACAAAACCATCAAGACCATTGTGCTTCTCAATTTTCAAAAAATTGTTAATTTCTGACTTCCCAGACTGCAAAATGTTAAAAAACATGTTTGCAGGAGCCTCTTTGAGATGACTGTGTATGGATTCCTGCCATCAGTGTGGAATGCGGATTTTACTCATGATGAAACATTCTCAGTATTACACAGATGCCTCAAACAAAGCAAATCAGACTATGATCAGACTGTTTTTTGATTTTTCAAACTAAGCCTTTTAGACACTACAAAGGTAGGAAGAAAAAAAAAAGATTTTCTGTCAGTGTGTGTTTGGTTTGACAAATTCTGTGGCCAGTACCAGTAACACGCTGGTTTTACATTCTGGATTATCATAGAGAGTAAAAGATAACAGGAAATAATTTTGGTTTTTATTACATCCTACAGTTCTCTTAGTGTTCATTTCCCATCACTCAGTGTCCATTAGATGCCAAATGTATTGGACATAATCTCACATCCACCAAAGGATGTGAGTGTCTCATACAGAAGTGGTTCCCAAAGTGGGGAAACTCCGATGGGGTTGCAAAGTATTACATAAAATCTAAAACGGATTAGATACTCCATCCATTATTGGAAAAAATAAAACATAAACAGAGATTGAATTTAACACAAAAAAACATGCAAACAGAAAATGTTAAAGCAATATCTTTGTTGCCTCAACACCCTGTTTTAAAATATATGAACAGTAATTAACTTAACTCAGCATTTATCTCGTCTTGTGTTGTGTTCTTGTACAGCCTCAGGGTTGATGTGTATTTATCTGGTAGATAGACGGGAGCACCTGACTCCACCTTGTGTCTGTGAGGTCTATTTGACCCTGTGTAAACTTTCACTTAGGCCTTGTTCACACGTAGCTGTGTGTCAACCAAGGTTGTAATAGTTAACTAAAACGGAACTAAAAACGAAAACTAAAATTTAAAATACATTGCAGTTAACTGGAACTAATAAAAACTAGAAAAGAAAAGAAAAATGATAAGTAAACTAAAACTGTATCTTGTGTTCACAAAACTAACTGAAACTAACTAAAATGATAGAAAAAATTCCCTAAGTTATAGTTTTTGACAATATAAATTGCCTTTAGGATTTAAAGTAATCCGACACATTTTCCTAAACAATTTTACGGCATTTTTCGGCAGTTGTCAGCGCCGTACAGTACCATAACAGCGACGTGCTTGTTTACTGCACTGACTGGCTGTGCGCTGTGCTGTGACGAAACGTAGAGGAGCAATGAATCAGAGCATCTGTAATAGTTTAATTTCATGTGAGTCTGACTTTATTGTTACAGTTTCTAATTATTGAAGCTCATATTATATTGTTTTATATAATTTATGTTTTTATTGTATTTATTTAATTCATGGTAACATTATTTTATATAATTAATGTTTATATTTCCATATTAAGTTTATATCATTTTCTTGTGTTTAAGGCAGCAGCCAACAGTTCAGTATCAGCATTGACTGAGCAGTGAGCACTATGTTGGACTGGAAAATAAACTGTATTACAAAATATTTACTCTGACCTTTTTGAATCCTGCACCTGGTTAATAAGGTTTGAAAAAAATAAAACTAAACTAAAACTAAGCCTTGTTGCAAAAATTAAAACTAAATAAAAACTATAATGATCGCTCCAAAACTAATTAAAACTAAACTGTAATGGAAAAAAAATGTCAAAACTAACTAAAACTAAACTGTAATGCAAAAAAAAACAAAAAAAAAATTCAAAACTAACCAAAACTAAACTTTAATGACAAATCCAAAACTATTTTAACCTTGGTGTCAACACAACCCCCCCCCCCCCCCCCCTTCATTTTTAAAAATAATTTCATCCACACACAGCTGACAAATCCACCTATAAGTGCAGCTTGAGGCATGCAAAAACCATATTTGTCAGTGTTTTCCAGATGTAAAACCTGTGTCAGCCTCTGTTATTCAGCTGTGACATTTGAGAACTGAAAACTCGGTTCACTGGCGACTACATAAAACTGGAGTTTTCCAAAATCTTCACTTTGGCTAGAGTTTTCAGAAAACATCATTGTTAGTGATATAAAGCTGACGTTTCATATGGAGTACAGGTGTAAAAGTAAAAAAAATATATGTGGTTTCCCAGATAGCCAGCTACATGTGGACATGGCCTTAGTCTCCTAGCTCCACGCTCTGATTCAACACACTCACACACACTCCTATAGCACATCTCACTGAAACCTGTGGGTTGAGACAGTGGTGTCAATCATGTTTGATGGCCACTTACCCTTGAATTGTTTAGGTAAACTCAACCTCTGTATAGGCGTAACAATGTTAAAAAGCTGTATTGCTCTCTGATATCGGGGCTCATTCTTTTGGGACCAGTGCTGTAAACTTTACCTGTGAGCAGAATAGATACTGAACCGAGACATGGATCCACTTCATGTGATCTTTAGGAGAATTGGGCAGATTTTATTATAATCCACAGGGTGACTATGCCAGGGTGACGATGGTATCCGTGGCGGCAGATTACATACGCAGCCTAACTTTATATATTCCCACAGCAGGAGTCACAAGTCTCTGGGACTGCAATTTTTGGGGACCCATAAGTTAAAAAGTTTTGGAACCAAGATGTAGAGAGCCACTGTTTCTGTGTTTTAGCGCCTGAAATAAGAGTTGCAGAGATACACCTGGATGTGGAGAGGACAGGGGGTGGAAAGTGCCAGAACAATTGCAAAATGGTAGGAATGCATATGATAAGCAAGGAGACAACACATACAGCCTATCGCTCCAAAAACAACTAAAAAAATGGCAGGGCTTTTATTTTGAAAAACAAACAGAAAAACAAATGGAGTAAATGGACCATGTTCTCTTTGACTTTTGTCTGAAACTGCTTCACTAAATAACTCAGCACCATCGGATTGGTTTGTACCCACGGCAATAGCTTTGGGAATCTTGTCTGAACCTAAATCAACTGTTTTCCAAGATTGTAAAAAGGACTTATGTTTCAAAAATGGAATCAATAAATTATTCTGACATAACTAAGACTTCCACCATGAAGAAACTTTACAGTACAGCACACAGCCAGCAGTCCCTGACCATTTCTTGTCCTTCTCCTTCTTGAGAGCTCTGTGTTCACCAGCAGAGAGCCACAGTCTTTCTTCCTCCTCCCTTGCTGCTTCTCTGTCCTGTTGAGGTGCTGAAAAGCTTCCTCTTCCTGCCACCGTCTTCCCTGCGTCTCAGGGGAGCAGTGGCTGCGTCTATCAGCGTGGCGCTCCAGGCCACAGAAGGGTGGGACAGCGGGATGGAGGAGTGCAGGGGAGGGTGGCTGTGCTCTGACTGACAGTGCTGATAATCACAGTAATGGGTGCGGGGTGAGGGAAGTGGGAGGTAAGCAGCTGTTTCCTAAATGCCAACTTCCACTCAGGTGATGTGTTCAGCAGAGAGTGAGGGGCAGGAAGGGAAAACACAGGGGAGGAGGAGGGAGAGGAGAGCAGGAGAGCAGGAGAGCAAGAGAGCAGGAGAGCAGGAGGGGAGGATCAGGGAGGGCTGGTGAGACATGCAGTCAGAGAAATCAAATCTCATTTATCTGCCCTGAGCGTGACTGTCAAACGCCTGCTCTGAAGGTCTGCAGCTTAACTCCAGTCTGGTGACCAAGTTAGGAGAGCAACTCAAATGTTTCCAATTCTTTTATTCACTAATAAAGCCAGCAGTCCAGGCTACATGGAGACCTGTCCTCAAGTCCTGAGAGCTTCTGTCTTAAATTTGTTCAGGATCTTTATTGAGAGACTTTTTTGAAGTAAATAAACTTGTTTTTTCTCTTATGGCTTCACATACAACTTGTATAATGTCACAATGTACAAATCTTGTCAAAGACTCAGCTATGTTAGATGTCATGTTAGATCCATTGGGCCTCTTTACATGTGTGTCAGTGTCTGTGTATGCTGCAAACCCTCTCCTCTGCCTGTATGTTGATGTTTTAGTTGTTTCGGGATGTTTCTGGGTGGAGAGGAAGAATGGTTATATCAGCCAATCACAGCACGCCAAGTGTGCAAGTGACTTTGTGTGCTGGTTAGAAAGCAGAGGAAGCTGAAGAAGAAGCTCCTGGATGGCTACAATAGTGGACGTAGCACAGAGGAAGAAAAACACGAGCAAAGTGAGACAAAATGCCAAGCAGATAAGGTATTTTCCTAAATGAGGGTGAAGCTTGACTCGACTTGAACTCACTTTTAGGAACTTGGAGAGCAGCTCTGGAGGAAGAGCAACGCGCGTTAGCTTTCTGCTAACCAGAAATGCATCAAATAGCTGTGATTAGCTTTTGGTAACATGCCAAGTCAGGTGCACGGCTCTTGAGTCTCTCCCACGTAGAAATGGAATGCTACAGGTGGTTGCTGGGCTAGTGAGTGTGTTCGTGTATCATTGGTCGGAGGCTGTGGGTGTGGGCTGCTGCTGGCACTGAGCCAAGGGGGAGGAGCCCAGTTTGAATGTTGTGTTTACTAACAAGAAACAAAAATTCCTGCAGACCCTACTTTTAATGATGTAAAGAGAAAATATCAAGCATGAATATTTCTAGCAAACATCAATCAAATGGTTTAGTTAAACCTTGCAGTTTTGATCTATTTTGAGAATTTCTGCATTGTTTCTGTGGAAAAAGAATTGACCTGTGATTGACAATTAAAAAAAAGAAGGCTGTCTCTGTTTTGACAATGCACCTCAAACTTGATAAATCTTGAGTCAAGGAAGTAGACGCTGATGTCCAGTCAAGCTTTTTGAGCCTGATACAAGGATCTGATTGGTGCATCCAGTGCCCGACTAGGAAATGCTCTTATGTTCCACAATCAGAGCTACATCCTAAAAGCTTAGGAAGACATTTATGAGATTTAAGAAATGACAGAATATTTTGGATTTTTATGTATTTTTGACAATCAATCAATATTCTATATGTTACATTTTTTTAAACAAAAGAAAATCAAAGTTTTTATAGATTGCTTTGCAAATCTATAAAAGGCTTCCTACATCCATTCCAATGTAACAAACTTGTACACGAGTGAAACAAGCAGCTATAATTGCACAAGAATAGCACAGAAGTGTATGTTTCAGAATGCAACGACAAGAAAATCCTCTTCCTATCTCTTCCGTGGAAGAAAACCTCTCCAGTTTGCCAAAACACTGAAAGAGTTTAAGGTCTTTTGCGTCAGTCGACATCCCTGAAAAGTTGCCTCTCGAGCCTTTGAGCAGAGTCTCCTTCAGGTTCACTCAGGTCCTTTTTTCCTTTGACAGAGTTTTAATGTAGGATCTGTAGCTGCATCAAGGAACTGAGTGAATACTGTTGGCTTGCCTCATACTGTCATTTCTACTGAGTCTTCCTTGGAAAGACGAGTGTGAATAGAATTATTTAATAGTTTAGTCTCTGCACAGTCTGATGAGAGTCTGACGCATTCAGGACAGAAAGAAAGTTGTTAATGACATTTCTTAAAAGAAAAAGAACCTCCCTTTCATGAGCTTAATGTCTTTATTTTCTCTTTATTCTACCTTTATCTTTATTATTTTTCTGTCATTCTTTCATCCCCGTCCCTCTGTTTTCGCTGTTTCTCATTTCCTCTTTAATATCAGCTCATTACACTGAATAAATAGTATTTCTGTGCGGCACACGTTGAATGTGGCAGTTATCTTTTAACACACAGCTGTGGAGGTACAGATAGGCCTGCATGGAGGGACGACAATTTGTGCTGGGGCCTTTGAACTACAAGCACAGCTAATCATATTTGGTCCGCGCCACTGCCGGGCCTGATCGCTGTTTATACAATACAAAAGTGCTGTTCAGTCCCTCAGTGTTTCTCGTACTGTCTGGATGTCTCTGTTGTTCCCCGAGCACATGGGAGGACTGCAAATTGACTCAATTAAATTCTGTCCTTTGCTTTAACCGTTGAAGTCTGATTCACGCTCGTTTTTAATGATTTTCCTATTAGATGGTTGCATTTGAAGTGCAGTTTTTGTTGGATGTTTTATTCTGATCCATGCTCTGTACCTTTCCTAATGAAAACAGACCTGCAGCAGCTTTAATTAAACATTTCTGCCTCGTAACGTGGATGAATTGTTCGAGGAGTGAAGAGGGCAACATTTCTCTGTTGAATTATTTAAATCCAGTCCCGTGAAGCTCTCATTTGATTATATTTTCTAATTTTAAAAAGCACATGTATGCGGTGAATTATGGGCTGTGGGATGCCATTTAAAAGGTTAACAGTTGGTTGTTGCGCTTTTCGACATCCAACACAAAAAGACATCAAGGCACTGATCTTGAAGGTTGAAGAAACATCAGTGGATGTTTCATATTCATCACTAATCTGTGCATCTTTAAACCATCTATACATTTTTTTATTGGATGTTTTTGTCTTCTAACATCACACCTTCAGTACGGCTGTCACAGAAGTGTAACAGTGAGACCAAGCCATTGCGATCACTGTGCCGGCATAGGAAGCAGTAACACAGGTGTTAGAGGGGGAGACCGGATTAGTGTGAACAGACGGAGCGGGCTGGCAGAACGGTGTCAGAGGTAGTGTATGTGTGGCGCTCCTGCTGTGTGTTTACCTTTTGTGTCTCTACAATACCTCCATGTAAAACCACCCTGTTATGAGTATGACGCTGTTTCCTGAACGAGGGAACGACAGCAGAAGATGTTGCAGATTCATATGTGAGAAGGGTTTGTGCACAGCTCACACCTACAGATGTTTGAGTTACTGTTTGAAGTCCTACATGGAAAATGAGCTAAGCATAGATATGAAATCAGGGTCTTGGAAAAGAGAGGGAAAATTTAAGCTATGGAACCACTTTGAGATAGTTTGTTGACTTGTTTTTTTAAAACTTTTAACTGAGTAACACTCTCTGGGGTATGTCCAACAATCTCAAGTGACTTGAAACCAAGAAAAGACATCAAATGAAAAATAATTTGGATTTTTCTGGAGTCAATAAGACTTTCAAATTTCAGTTTTTTTTAAAGCATAGCAGCATTATTTAAATAGCACATTTCGTCAGTAATTCAATTTAAATTGCTTCTTCAGTCTGAAGAAGAATGGGTTTGTAAGTTCTCTGTAAGAGTTTTGCTCATGATTCTTATTTCTTTCTGCAGAATAAGAAGGGATGGACTGATTATCAGCAGGGCTGATCATCTGGGCTGATATTTGGCATTCTGAGCCGTATCAGCATCTTCCTTTATTTTTAATCCAACAGCCGATAAGAAACAATTTAAAACCGGCTCTGATGCAGCCGCTCTGTTCTGTCTGCAGTCACCTCTCTGTCTCCAGCATTGTCCCACCCACAGTACCATACCTCAGTTACCTCAGAACAGAGAGAAATGAAGGATAAAATAGCATTGAAATTTTGGAAAAATGTATGTACTGTAGAAAATTTAAGGGGAGTTATTTATTTCTTTAAGTTTTAATTCAACTTTTCAAGTTAAGTGGTGGAGTTTGTATTATTCAAAACTTTGAAGCTAATATTTTACTTTTACTGCATGTATCAACTCCAAATACTGGTTATTGGCCTCCTTGACTTCTAATAATCTGTATCAGTATCAACCCTGAAAAAAAATTATTAGTCCATCTCTAGAATGAAGACAGGATCTGTGCTAGTTTTGAACGCTCCCCCAAAATTCCACGCTGCCGTCAATGCACAAAAGTAGTATATAATCAGTGGTACGCTTAGGAGTTACCACCCATGTGGCTCAATTGTTGAAAAACATGTGCTAAAGAGCCCTCGTGGTTGACAAAACACACTTAACTGCCCCCTCTGGTGGGAAAAAAACAACAAAAACAGAAACATAACTACCCTCTTAGGTGGCAAAAATGCACTCTGTATGTACTTTTTATTTCTCTTTTCCCCCTGCCCTTCAAAATGTTTGTGTGTGCCACTATATTTATGGATTAGTGACTTAAAAGATCCTTAACTGTGCAAAAAATTTCATTTAATTTAGACATCTTTACTTCTTTCAGTTTATCATCTGTCATTACTCTGAGAAATTTAATCTCAGACTTTCTTTCACATTTATCTTCATTCATCATGAGTTTTAAGTTGATTTTCTTCATCCATTCCCAAATAGTATAAATCTGATTTTGTTTAAATAAAAATAAGTTTATCAAATTAAACCAAGTCTTAAGTTTCTGCAGTTTACCTAAAGCAAAAGCTTTCAAGTGTGGAGCGTGTTATTCCACTTCAACATGATTTATTGCTCCAAATTTACATTTTAATTCAGTTACTATGGTAAAAGTTCATTGATGAGCTGTTTTTTTATTTTTTTATTTTTTATTTTTATTTTTTACCTCTCCATGAAATCGGTCTTCACTTTTATACCATGTTCAAACAAAATGTCACTCTTAGAAATTGTCTTTTCACAGCTTCAGTTGTCTGGTTCTCCATGGTTTAAGTGGACATTAATCTTCAAACAAACTAAGTTTTTGTCTGTGAATCTTTCCCCCCTTAATTACCTGCATCTGTTTAGTTGCTCGTTAATGCTGATATCTAATAAGCCAATCACGTGGCAGCAACTCAGTGCATTGAGGCATGTGGATGTAATCAAAACAACCTCCTGAAGTTCTAAGCATTAAAATGGATGTGTATGAATTTAAGGGCTGGGATGATATGCTTTCCTCCCATTTCAATTCTGTTTGATTTTTGGGCTGACAATGTGATTTAAATTGGGATTCTTTGATATATATATATATATTTAAATTATTTTGATATTTATTTTTTATTTTATTTGTTTATTTTTATTTTTTTAACGCCAGACTTTGTAAAAAATTGAATGATCATGATGATGATGATGGTAATGAATGTGTCTACAGACTATATCAGGAGACATATTTGTACAAAAAAAAAATGCACATCACATGTGAGTGACTTCTTAGGATTGATCAAGGGGATCTGACATCTCAATTTTTTCTGACCCAGCTTATAAAAAGAAATATATATATATATATATAAAAATTTAAGTTTGACAAAAAAAAAAAAAAAATCACGATTTGAAATTGTTAAAAATAATCTCATTCATCAATTTTCTTTCTCCCACCCGTAATAAATATATCTATTTACCTGTTGACCATTTCACTTTTAGTCTTTTTTTCCGACAGAATTTTTCAGCAGCAAAAGTCTCAGAATAAAAATAACCCATAGCTGAACTTTCTGCCTGTTAATATCTTTTCCTCTGCTGCTTTCAAAGCAAGCAAGTGGCTGTGTTCGCTGTTTGTCCTCATAATGCTTGACCACCACTAACAATCATCAAGCTGTTAACATCTGGCCCATGCCTCAGACTCTGTTTCAAGAGGCCAGACTGAGCCTGGCTGTCGCATTCATCTGCCACTAGGCCTGTCTGACTCCAGTATCTAGACGGGTGTATTAACTTTGATGCCTTGCAGGGTGGTGTCAGATGAATTTGCAACAGAGATGGAGAGAGCCAGAGAGAGATGGAACAAGAGGAAAAAACAAACTGCATATTTATTAGAGCGCAACATGTCCAAAATATCTTTCAGTTACTTTGCACTGTCGCATGAAAATCAAAACACTCCTGCTCCCTGGGTTCTTCTCCTTGCCTGGCCTGTTTTAATAATATTTCCTCACAGTAATGCCCACTTTCATGTACTTCAAACTTGTTATCCCTGTCTTCTTGAATTCCATTAGCATCCATTTAGAAATAGATGAAATGCCAGCTCTCACTAGCTCTTTTTTTGCCTCTAAGTGATGGGCAACTCTTCCCTCAGCCTCCGTTTCTCTTCTTTATCCAGTGGTGATTAGTCTAGCCAAATAGCTGGAATTAGCAATGTAAAAATCTGCTTATCCACTGCCAGCTGGAGCAGATGCTCAAATTAAGCATCAGTGCCAGCTTTTGTCGACTGGTGTGGAGCTAAGCTGGAAGGCCGAGGAGACGCGGAGGAGGGGGTGTGTGTGTGAGAGGGAAGGAAGAAAAAACAAAAAAACAAGAAAACAGGTTGAAAAAGTGAAGATGGAAAATGTGCTTGTGAGAGGAGAGAAACAAAGAGAGGGAAAGAAGGAGAGAAGGGGTAGAGGAGAGTGAGCATGGGAATAAGAAATGGCAAATTCTTTAGTTTCAGCCAATTAGGCTGAGAAGCCACTGGTAATTAACTCTCGAGGGACCCACTGAACAGTCATGCACCTCGTTTACATAATGAGGATGAGAGGAGAGGCTCTTTTTCTCCTCTTTCTCCCCCTCTCCCTGCCTCTCCTTCTCTCTCATTCTCTGTCTGTGGCCTGTTGAACCAAAGCTGAAAAGCTCTTCTTTTTATTCCTCATGACCAGTGTAGAGCTGCACCCAGCGACCTGTTAAACCATCGGATGTTCTTTACAGAAACGACGGGAAACTTTACTGAAACGGACATCAAACTCTAATAATTATTGATCATGCTCGGGCTCTTCGCCACATTTATCACACTCGCAGCTGTTGGACTTGTTTTTCCGCTCATCCTAGATTTCTAAATTTTGCACATAAAGGCACAGAGTTTGCTCATGTAAATTTATGATAATCCCCTCGACTCCCTCCTCCTGGCCTTTGCCCCACTCCCGTACCTATCGTTCATCCCTCCCAGATATGGAAAGTGATGGACTCGGACTTTAAATCCAGGACGCTCCGCTTTAAAGATTCAGGATATAAAAGCAAACCGCCAAGTGTTGAAGGGCAGACTTCCAGCCCTGCATAGCCACAGGTTAAAGGGGCATTTCTACCTATTTCACTATGAATACCATGAATTCTTTAAACCACAAATTCTTTTATCTACCCTTCAAGCTGCCTCTGCCCTAAATTGTATTTTCTGCTTAGCTATTAAGATTAAAGGATTTTTACTAGGTCTCTGACTTCATTACATATTTAGTAGGAGATTCTTCCTTATGAAATGCTAAAAATTCCGACTCATCAACCTGAAAACATGTTTTTCCCCAAGCAATAACTGCTTGTAAGACTTAAGATGTGCAGGGGAAATAAAGATGTAGTTCACACAACTGTTTTCTTTTTTTTTTAATTTTTGTGAGCTCCAGTGACAAGTTTTTGCGTCTATTCTCCGTCAATCTGTCATTTGAGGTCAAAAATAACAGAAAGAGGAGCTCATGATGTTGAGATTCAGCTAGATGCAGAAATAATTAGAACTACAAAGACATCCCCAAGCTGCAAAACGAGGAAAAGTTTGTGATGGTTTCTGAAGAGTTCTGGTCTTCTGAACTCCCTCACTTTTAAAAAACAATCTACTTTTTCTTTATATTTTTCTTTTCTCCACACGAGGTTGAATGTGGCTCAGGGGTGGCGGGTTTGTAACGTAACAGGAAGAAATTCATATCTCCAGGTTGTGTGTTTTCCTCCTCTGCTGCTTCATTCTCCCTCTTCCTTTGATGGCGGAGTTGGGATAAAAGCGCTAAGTTCACTTCCTCTTTTATTAAAGGAGGCTTAATTTAATTAGCTTGCGCCGCGTGAGCCTGCTATCAGGCCCTTCTGTTCCCGTACCCAAGGTTTTTCTGACGCTCTGAGGAAAAGGAGGCAAGAAAAAAGGGAAACTGTCGGGTGGTCTCCAAGGAGGAAGTGTCCTTTTAATCAGACTTCTGCTAAGATCCCATTACCATCTCCTGAGAGGGAAGGAGGGCAACACATAGACAGATGGACAGGCTTACAGTGCAGGAAAACGGAAAGTGTATTCAGATTAACACAGGCAGCTTTTACTACAACCAGAAACCAGATAGAGAGTAACTGGGAAAGTTGAGAGTCCATTTGTTTTTCATTCACATGTTCTTCGCATGTTTACTCCACTTTTCACAGCACTTTGTGTTTTTTCGTGCATCTAGGGTGACCAGGTGTCCCGCTTTGTGTGGTACTGCACGGCATTTAAATCACTTATCCCAGAGTTTCCCAAGGCCCCAAACAGCATTAGCTTCTCGTCTGGACCCCCTTTGGAAACCGACAGACTACAGAAAATGTAAAGAAATGTCAACTTTAAGAATGTTTTTTCTAACTTTTATTCACTTTTTAATAATTATCACATTTGTTCGTAACAGGAAATTATTAACGAACGGAAGTCAGACTCAGGTGGCCCCCAATGGGACCACGGCCCTCACTTTGAAAACCACTGACTTATTCCATACCTTGCAAATCAAGACGATGTCCCGCATTTGTCGGCTCTTTCTCTCCAAAGTGTGACAGTCTCTTTTTTGAAAGCATGATTTTCATCCAACAGCTGAAAGAGGGACGTCAACATTACAAGTGTCTGCTGTCAATCAATATAAACATACACGTGGCGTCAGGAGTTCATTGATCTATCACCTGTGTCCTCCTTTTTTCCTCCCACTGACATGAAAAACAATGGTTAAAGCTGCAGACACCAAATTTTAGATTGTGGTAGAAAAACATGAAGTTCCTCAAAGAAGAAGGAGCTGGGAACATGTTTATTTAAGGTGGAAACCAGTGCAGGGCGATTCACAGCGAGTGTTTTGAAAACTTTTCTCCACTGCTCATGGAAGTGAGAATGATGCGAAGCCAAAGTGCAGAAAGTGAAAATGTTGTCACTCGTGCCCTTTTATTTTATTGCACACAGAGTTGACCTTTGAGAGCTGAGAACATACACTGAACATAAAAATAGCCAATACTCCAAATGTATATAATCACAATATTTCGCAATCTCTGAGAAACTTGTAGTTTTCTTTTTTGAATTTTTACAAGTAGATTTTTTAATCATTTTTTTTTTGAGTATCATTTTCCTGTGACAAATGCATTTCCTCATCTTTTGAATTGGAAAAATTCCATTAAAGGGAGGAAAAAAAACAAATGAAATTGTTGTTATTCACATTATATTCATATAATTATTAGCTTTGTCTCAGAAATATTATTGTTTCGGGGTTAGATGGACATTGTTGAAAATGTAGCCTATGTTTGAGGGTTGTGGTAACGTGTCCCACATTGTCCCACACAAATACACTCCTTGTCCCACATGTGGCTTTAAAGCACCTGGTCACCCTACATTCTTCTTTTTTTTCCCTGCAAAAATTAAAGTAGTCTAATGAAAATTGCCCACAGATGGTTATAGTTTGAGGGCTATGTCATCTCCATGACTTCCTTCTGTGACAAAGTTTAATGAAACTGATTGTATTTTCCACCAGAACTTGGCACCTACCTACACTGCCAAAACAACCAAAATAAACAGACTTTTCCACAATGTTATAACTTATGAAGACTCACTATAGAAGAAATGAAGTACAGCAACTAAAAGCCATTCTCTTTAGATAAACAGCAAGGTTCCATGGGATATGTCAGGCTGTCATGCTGCAGGAAAACAACATCAGTGGAAATTCTTATCCTTTACTTTTCCTCATATGGATCTTAGAAATGATTGTGATACTTCCCATCATTTCTACAGAACATAGCACTCAATATGTTGATGCCAGATACTGAAAAATGATACTATTGAGTTGAAGCATTAATTAAACACTGCATCAAAAGAGCAACATCCAGCCCAGAGATAGAAGAGCCAATAATACAAATATGAAGAAAACGGGTTTTATTTCTGCTTTACTGGAAAACATTTATAACTTTATAAATATTAAAAGAAATGATACTTAGTTACCTAAATATAACATTTATAATTAAAAAAAGTATGAAGTTGTGAACTGAATTGAAGGTATCGGAGAGGGCCTTTTGGTCTGTGTGTATCTTGGCACCCCTCATGGACAAGGCAGCACATCTTGGCTTTTTGCTAAACATGTCCAAGCAGCAACTTCAGGTGTTAAAAAGTAATTACAGAAGTGCAAAAACTGCAGCTCCTCTAGTGCCCTTTTGAGACTTTCTGCAAAAGCCCAGGAAGTCCCATTAACACCTGTGTTAAAACGTCTGTTAAATTGAACATGTTTGCAGCCTGGTACAAACAAAGGTTTTGTTATGAAAAGGCTTTATTTTTTTAATCTTACTCACTGAACCACAGGAGTTTTTTTTAAATGTCATCCAGTTTTAATGTAGTAGGGATAGAAACGTTCCTATAATTGTGCTATTAAGGGGCGTGGCTTTGTTGACTAACAGGCAGGTGCTGTCTGCTCACGGCCTATCTTACAGCTGAAATACACCAGATGCATCTCCATTCCGTCTCCACTTCATCACGGTATCAGATCAGATAGGTTCCTATTCAATTCAATCTGTCAACTTACACTGGATCCACTCATTGTGGTCCGGCTCAGAGGCTATTCTGGCTGGTCACAGGTAATATCCAGCTATCCTATTTTCACTGGATGCAGAGCTGTGACACATAAATTCAGAGTAGGGAAGATAAAGCAGGACAGGCAGTTGTGCACAGAAACTACCTAAAACACCCAGGGACTTTCCAAACAAAAACAAACCATCTCAAAACCAGATTGTATTTAGTTTGACTACAACTGCAAATGGACATAATTAGCTGAACCAGACCAGGAGTCAACAGGTTTGAGGTTTTACAGCCCAAAATGAATGAAGAAAGACTTATCAATGAAGTGGGAAGAGCAGGAACTTCTTGGTTTGTCATATCTGTCAGTCATATGGCTTGTTGGACTGAACACACAGCTAGTGTGTGACTGTAGACGTATCTGGTATATTTGAGGTGCTAAAGCCTTCCAATTTTTGCTGGGCTGACTAAAAGTTGATTTGGGTCTCACAGCTAGCTTGTCCATCTTATTGGAGATAGATCTTACGTTCCCAATAATGATGGATGGAAGGACAGGTCCATGTTGTCACTTCTTAGCTCACACTTGCGAACCAGAACGTCATCCTCACCCCCTTAGTAGATCCGTTAGCATTGACATTCACGTGTAAACAATGCAGCCATGGTTACATGTAGAATCTCCAGACAACACAGAAGAAAAAGTAGGAAATATATCGCTAAAGCCACAAAAAGTTTGGTGTCCATGTCCAACAAATGAGCCATACAAAGTAACAACCCACTCCAAATACAAAGATTACGAAAAAGAGACGAAAAAAATACAAGAAACGGACAAAGACGGAGGGGTGCTGCATAAGGCAGCCATAGGCAACAAGGCAGTGCCTAGCAACTATAATTTATCATTTATTTTATTTTTATAATTTAATTTATTTTAACTATATTTTCAGACAAAAGAATAAATAAATAAATTTAAAACAAAAAAATCATACTGCTTTCTTAGATTATCAAACATATCCATTACCATTGTACCAAACCAAACCATAGTAACTATAGTAAGTTGTCAAAACATGTGTCTCTTCAGCATCATGAATGAAAACATACAGGTGATATTTATTCTGATGGTCTTCAGTCATAATATATGTCTGTTTCGTAACCAGCTGAAAACCACTCAGGACTGTATTCATAGATTATCTCTTGGTTCATGTTTTGGCTGAGTTCACACGGACGTCAGGAGAGGCATAAAATTTTAGTGAGAGTGAAATCAGAGTTTAACTTGGGGCTACAGAATCAAAGACATGAGACACTCTGTCAAACCAGTGCTCTGTGGGCCTAAATATACTTCAAGTGTCGCTAAGGTTTAACTTTGTGTCTGTTTCTGGCTGTACAACTACACAACGATTGTGGCATCATCATGTCTTTTTTTTGGAGCCTTGTTCTCTGCTTAGTGTTTGTTCCGTGTTCCTTTATGTTTACAACCTTTGTGCTTTGAACTGTACCTGCTTTTGCAGTATTTGTAACAGAGTGACAGCATTCGACTGATAACATCAGCCTTGTAGCGTGGCGTTATTGCCTCTCAGGATCAAGCGTTCGGGTCGTTAGAGCAGAATGGGCAGCCTGATTCTGTCACTGCACGAGCTCCTATTAAAATACATGGCCTCATGACTGTCACTCTTAGCCCTTAAACTGGGCCAAAGTCATGAGTTTGCATTATCAGGGCTGGACAGGAATGCTTGTTCGTCTCATGGTCACACTTTTGCTACAGCGCTGCAGTGGGACTCCCATTCAGGTTAGTCTGCTGACGGACAGCAGAGGACACGTTGATAGATGCAAGTGTTCGGAAACATGAAAGAGGTGAGAGTAAGATAGTGGTGTGGTGCAGTTATTTAAATTCAATAAACAAGGTGAAAATCTTATTAAAAATCCAGAGGGAAATCTGATTTTAACAAATATCATTTGCAAATCCACCGTTCTGCGCTTGGAGCATTCCTCTTATTTACTTACCCATTTGAACTTGGTGCATAATCAGCATGTAATTTAGTTTCTCTCCCCATTTTTCTCCTACTCTTTATGTATGTGAAATATTCCTCAGCATGTTTGTTGCAAAAAAACTGCATCTTTTCTGTTATGTTAGCAAAAAAGCAGAAATGCTCTTGACAGTATTCTAAAAATGAAACCACTTCCAGGTGGCAGAGCTCAGAAACAGCTGTGTGCTTTCTGAGGGAAAGCTAGTGAGAAACTTTACCGTGCTAATAACACTCTATTTATATAATCACAGTCATCACAGGCGTAGAGTAGTATCAGGTTTAGTGCTTTCATTTTCACCGTCAATCATTTTTACGAGGAAATGCTGAGGGCACGTCAGGAAGAAAACTTGTTTGTGCTCTGTGACCTGCGTCAGCTTGAGAGGTGTTGTTTGGGACTTCAGGTGTTAGAAATGACACAGTCACCAATTTAGAAGCCGCCCTGCTGCAAAGACAAACCACCGCAGCTTCAGATTTCTCCAGTTTCATAATCTGTGACGTTTTTTTCCATTTCCCGAAGAACACTCTTGAAAGAGAATCACGAGAGGAGTAACACTCGCGCGCACCTTGTCCCCATGTGCCGGCTCTAACGCTGGAGACCGTTCTGCTCACACTTCATTTTGTCAGAGAGTTATTGATCGTTAATGAGTATGAATGTCTCCTCCGAGCGGTGTCATTAAAGGACACTGAATCCTGGTTGAGTTAATTAAAACTTAATGGAAAGAGAGCTGAAAAAAGGAGGGAAAACAGAGCTCCTCGGCCATCATTATTGGATGGAGTTGGGAAAATACGGTTTTCAAGATAATTACACATTTTTTAAACACTAAGCCAAGAGAACAGATTGTGACAAAAACTCCCATATGTTGAGTTTTATCTTCAGATATCTTATAAAAAATAGGACTGCTGAGGAAGCAGAGGGGGGGATATGTAAAGCAAGGAACCATACCGTTTTATTATAAATGAGTTCCCTCGTTTACGAGAGCCACGGGGCCATTTTTTGATGACCTCTGATAGTTTCAGACTTGTAACCTGACAACTGTGCCCACTCTCCATCAGTATTATCTTTTTCTATCCAGGAAGACAATATTTAGCTAAGTCAACATTCAAGTTTAATCCTAATTAGGCATACATTTCCAGTTTTCCCCCTCCAACTCATACTTCCCTCACATGCTAAGGAAATGTTTTTCAACAAGAAGTTCCTGGAACATTAGTTGTTGGAACTTTTCTTCTAGGAACTAAATGGTTCCTGTGTTTTTTGCGTTTAAACCAGGGATCTCCTACCCTACCCTGGAGGCTGCATGTTTTCTGTCAAACCTAAAACTCCACCAGCTGATTTCACTGATTACCTCACCTTCAAACAGAGAGGAGGGACTAATCAGTGAAATCAGCTGGTGGAGTTTTTGGTTGGAAAGAAAACCTGCAGCCTCTCGGCTCTCCAGGGTAGGAGTCTGAGATCTCTGGTTTAAACCTAACCTTGAGGTCTTGTGAAGATTATGGTCAAGCTAAAGCATGAAGATGGCAGAGAGTGACCAGTGTTTCGGCTTAAAGAGCAACTTTGTTGGTTGACAACTTTTAACAGGATGCATCCTTTTCAAAAAGCTTTAGATAATTATTATCTGAAAAAAGAAAGAAAGAAAGAAAGAAAAGGCTAGGATGCATTTCAGAGGACTTCTTCTGTGTTTCATCACCTTTCTGAAACTTGATATCTACTGACAATTTGAGCTGAAGGTCTCCAGTTTACAGGGTCTCTTTTTAAACCATAACGCTAGGAACACACAGAGATCTATTTCAGGTTCACAGAAGTTGATTGTCTAGGGCAGGGGTCTGCAACCTTTCCTATCAAAGGAATCATTTTGCCTCATCTCACCTGGATTGAAGTCACTCTGGGACCACAAAATCTACTTTACCTACACAGAAAAGACAATACATTGCAATATATATATATATATATATATATATATATATATATATATATATATATATATATATATATATATATATATATATATATATATATATATATATATATATATTTAAACATTTTTTTTCTTTTTTTTATAGAAATGAAATTGTGAAACTACAAAAAAACAACTTTATAATAACTTTTATTGTTTATGTTGCTATCGTAATTTCTTGTTGTGAGCTAATGTCTTACCACATATCAAGCATGTATATCAAACTGGCATGTTGGTGGGTAAATTAATCCATCTGGACAGGATTAAATGCTTTTCTTCCAGGTTTTTCTTTTTGTAGATTTAGTTATTTTACCAGCGGTGAGAAAACTTGAGGTTAGCCACAGGTTCATGGAAGTTACAGGCCTGAGGCTAGGTTATGCATAGTCAATAAAGTGTTAAATCATTATTTTATTTAGTGTCAGTGTTGTTAATCATCAATACCCTCTGAAGGAAAAAAAAAGTCCAAATGATATATTTTTAGGGCTACAAAGAGCCACAGCAAAGGAGTCAAAGAGCTGCAGGTTGCAGACCCCTGGTCTAGGGGTTATCAAACCAAAGTACATCCCAGGTTTGTAATGAAGACACTGGGGTCCTGTACCAACATCTAAGGCAGGGCTGTTTCAAGGAGTTGATCAGTTACTTAGGAACTGAATTTAGACCTTAGTTCCGGCAGTTGAAAAGCACATAAATGAGCAGACACCCTTCACAGACTTAACTTTTTGGTCAGTCTAAATTGTACTATACTTAATTCAACTCATCATATTTTTAATTTACAAACCTTACCAAACAAACAAACAAAAAAACAACCCAACCCTTCAATTATTCAGCTGTTTTGGTAAACGCTCTTAAAAAAATCATCTTTTACATATCCTGCAAAGCCTTTCCATCCCTCTGTTGAAAATCAACCCCTGGACCAAATACAGGAAAGGTTTATTCATTTCTTTAACTACCACCAGGAGAGCAGTTCTTCTGAACAAGGAAAAAAGAAAAACTCCTCAAAAAGATCAATCATCAAACCAATCTCCTCATGGGAAATATATAAAAAATGCTGCGTTCAGAAAGAAATGCCATGCCTGTGCTCCGAGAGGTGTGAAATATTCCTCACTTCAACCTCAGGCTTTGACTGCGTCCCATACATTTTCACCTTTAGCTTTAGCCTGTCAGCCCATCAATATCAAGTGAGCTCATCTGCAAATAAATAAAAGAGATGCTGCTAGGCATCCTTTATGTCATGACGGTGTGTTTTTATTGTTCTCCCAGCTGAATCCATGATGGTATAAAGTGCCAGATAAGTGACTATTGATTGTACCCCACTGTTCACAGCGAGACACTTTGATTCCTCTATGAAGAGTACAAGAATTCTCACAACAGACTGCACGACGAAACCTTGAACTGAAAGTGAACATTACACAATGTAATGACTTCTTCAAATACAGTCCTAGTCATCATTATCTATTGAGGCATTTATTGATGTTTTCCCTGGCCCTCATTCCTCTGGGGCATGATCTGCCTCCATAGATCACTTAGCTCCTCTTTGTCTGGAAAATCAAGCAGGTCAACCCCACAAAAGAGTCAAAATACTCAAAATTAAGCCCCTTTGACCTGTTTTTAGGATAAACTGTCATTTTCACAGCTAGAAGAAGAGTAAGGTAATCTGTGACAGCCTTGCAATTTGTAGCTGTTATTGTACTTTTTCCCATAATTCTCCCTCCACACATTGTTTGTTTCTTTACACAGACAAACCAGTCCAGTATAACAAAACACACACACGCTCACACAAGCTCTGCCGACAACAATAGCCTATTTAAGCAGATCTAACCCCTGCTTCAGACTCTCAACATGTCACCACACGCACCATCGTAACTGGTTCGTCTCACTGCTCGTGTATCTGCTCATTGTGTCTGTTTCCCATGACGATTATAAGCATGACTTCATCAGCTGAAAAAAAGAAAAAAATAGACAGAAGGAGGGAGATGTGCACTATTAAAAGTAATCTGTCTGCTGCAGGTTCCTCATCCCCTCACTTTGCTCCAATAAATCTGTCCTATCTGTATTGCCCTGGTAACCCTTCAGTGACGCATGGTAACACTTAAAGTAACAAATCCCCTCTGTTATTGGCTGGGCTGCAGGATATTTTATTTCCCCCGGCGAACTGTACATCTAGTGGGATATGAAAAAGTCTCCTGTACCTGTGGGACATCGTGACACTGGGCAGTAATCTGTTTCTGGGTTTTAGTGTTTAATTCCCTATCACTGTCAGCTCTGCAGCTCTACGCGTCCACCTCCAAAGGGACCGGATTCAAGGGGCCAGAATCCTGTTCCAAAAAAAGGTTAAAGCCAGTGACAGTGTTTTTTTTTTAAACACAGAGACAGATATTTCTGTTTTTATCCCACTTTTAAAAGCAGTAATTGATCAAACTCATAAAGTGGCCGTTTTTTCTCTGTCATGACGCTCAGGGATGGAAGCAGTAGCACTTTGATCAAGGTCTGTGTTTCCTAAAGTGAGGGTTTGGACCCCTTGCTAAGACGTGAGACCTTGATAGGGGAGTCCTGAAATGCCATTCAACATAATAACAGAAAAAAAATGTTTAAACTTTCACTTTCATCCATGACTTTAAAAATATAAGCAAAACTAGATGTTTAATTGTATACACAAAAAGAAAATACTTGATCTTTTTTCGTCCACATTTCTGTGTCACCACAAGAGCCCTGAGGTGACCCAGCCAGGATAATGGTGGAATCAGCGGTGACGAGTTTGTAAAGGAAAAAGTGATATGTGCAAAAGTATTCTAATTTTCAACTAATCAGCTTAATTTAGCATTTGATGCCTTTTTGTCTGTTTTTGGATTTCCCTATTTGTGTATTCAAACTGTTTCATTTGGTGATCAAACAGAGAATAAATCAAATTTCCACTGATCACACCATGCTTACCTGACTAAAGACGCACTGAAGCTGCTTAGAAATAAGGTCCACAGGAATTTTTGTTACTTGTTATTCAACACAAATTCAAACTGGGCTCCTCCTTCTCGGCTCAGTGCCAGCGGCAGCACACACCCACTGCCTCCGACTGTGACTATGTGAATACAGGATTATATTCTCTCGCCTAGCAACCATCTGCAACATCACTTTTCATCCAACCTTGTTTAGAAAAAAGTTTTGTCTGTTTGGCGTTTTGTTTCACTTAGGTTGTTTTTCTTTCTTGTCGCTACGTCCACTATCGAAGCAGCCCAGGATACCTCCTTCCACTTGTGATTATTAACACCAAAGTCACGTACAGGCTGTGATTTGCTAATGTAACCACGCTAACTCTCCACCTAGAAACGTCCTAACACAATCAAAACATAAACAAACAGGCTGAGGAGAGGGTTTGAGGCAGACCCAGACACTGACACACATGTATAGAGACGCAGAAGAAAAGATTGATCAGGATTATTCCTCTAAAATTTTATTCTACTCAGGTAAATCCCATAGACTCGACCTTTAAACAGTGCAGCAACTGCCCTAAAATCCAGCCTCTGTTTAAGTCCAGTCCAGTTGCAGCTCTGTGAACCGTCTTTAAACTTTGCATATCCAGTTCACAGTTTGCACAGAACACAGCTCAAAGTGCACACTATTTAAAAGGTTACCCACCAGCCATGTCACAATCACTGTCCTCCTCTTGTTCATCTTTCTTTAAAGGGCAACTGATTTTATTTTATGTCACTGCCTGTCTTCTCTAAGCGACTTGACTTTTCCAGCTACAGAGTGCCTCCATACCCTCTCTACTCTACATCTCTTTTCTCCGCGCTTTCAGTCACCACAGAGGCCCGGGGGCATTCTGTCAGATAGACGCTACTCCAGCGTTTTGTCTTTTTGATGTCATGTGAATGCTAAGCTCCACAGCAGGTGCTACGTTTTCCCTTTTCATGTTTTCCTCTAGATGAGATGATGATACTGACAGAGGCTTTTTTTTCCTTGTTGGTTGTAGACAGCTCAAAGCCCTTATAGTGTTTTGTCTTGAAATCTGTTGAAGTAAAAAGGAGTTTGACCTTTGTGCTGGCTGCAGGCTGTGAACATTGCCATGTGGAGTCAAAGAGCGGTGGATGATGCTTGTGTTAGTTTTCACAGCAGATTGGAAACAGGTTGCAGCTCTTTATATAGAATAGCATGATAGGTTGGAGAGCTTGTAACATGAAATGTTCCCGACGCTTAAGGTCACGGTTGTACAGAATCAGTGAGCTTTATTCAGGCACTGAAGCACTCAGACCCTTTTGATCATCACAAGGAGGCACAGATGGAGTACATTCAATATTTTTTCACTTTTACTTTCAAACCAATGTTTGGTTTACTTTCCCTGAGACATTCAGACAAATCCCGGGGAGATCACTACTCTTTGTAGACAGTGACTGCGTTTAGGTGTGATGGTGCCAGAGCATGATACAGTACAGATTAAACAAGTTCTGAATAAAATAATCTTTTTTTTTTCTAACTGGCCTCTCGTTCTGTGTCAAGAAGCTGTAATATCAGGATAATCTTTGGAGATAGTTTTCTGGTTAATTGTGGCTGAGTAGAAGGGTTGGTCATCTCTGCATCAGAAGGCTGTGGGTTTGATCCTAGGTTCAGCTGACAGACTGAAGTCTGCTTTGGCAAGACACTTAAACACAAACTGACCTTGTGCAGTTACATTATATTTCAGAGTTTTATACATAGGGGAATGCCTGATTTGACTGAGAGTTGGGTATATTGCAGCTGTTAGCCAGGAAGCTAATACTTGACTTAAACCTTATTTCTTGCCTCTTGCCCAGTGGCTCAAGTTAGATTAGGTCAGCTTTTTAAGATAGCACCCACCGTTGTTATGCATCAAAAGTCAGTTCCATATATCGATGGTTGACATTGTTTATTCAATTTAATTGTTTTTATTAGTATTTCATTTATTTTTGATTGATGTTATAACTTGGGCTTTGGAAACATGTTTAAAAAAATCATGCCAATAAAGCTCATTTTGAATTTAAATTTGAATATTGACATTGTTAAACTTAAAACACTGTGAAATCACTTGAATTTAATTTCTTCCTTGAACTCACACAGACTGTTTAGACATCTTCAGGCACTTTTGGTTCAAGGATCCAAACAGTCAAAGGCAGCTGACCCTCACTGGTCAATGATCAGGCCGAGGCAGCAGCTCTAAAATACATCACAGACAAAGTGGTGTGTTACCAATAGCTCTTGATGAATATGAAAACACATAGATTGAAGAATGAAGATTTGCAGAAACACAAAATTTCACCATTGGCTGTAAAATACATGAGCAGAGTTCATGTGAAGTCATCCAGTTATATTTGGTTCAGAGTTTTACAGCCATCTTGGAAATGCTGAACTCAACCTAGCATTGTTTGAGCTTGGATGAGGCCTTAAGCCTCTTTGCAGACAACTGCAAAGTTTGCACCTGTCACTCAAGTCAGCCATGTCCTCTTGCAGACAAAACTCTGAAGTTTAATACCTTTGAAAATCACAAGTTAGAAAATTCACTCTGTAAAGTGTGTGTGCAGATAGAAGAATACACTATTTAGACACAAGCAGGCTGTAAATGTTTGTTTTTACTGTAGTTTTTATTTTTATTTCATTTTATTTTATTTTATTTTATTTTATTTTATTTTATTTTATTTTATTTTATTATTTTTACGTTTATTTTTTTGTTTTGTATTTATGGTGTCTTTATTTCAGAATCTTCTTCTTGAAAAATAAAAAAATAAAAAATAAAATAAATATAAATACATAAATAAATAAATAAATAAATAAATAAATAAATAAATAAATAAATACATAAATAAAAATGCTTTCTATCTTTACTGGAAACCCAATCTCATGAACATAAGCACCATATCGTCTGACACATCCATTACCCCTGTCCTCTATCTTTTGTATTGTGCCCTATGGCTTTTAATGCAACTGCAAAACAAGGACCTATAGAGCTGTATTCACACTCTTATACAACCCTGTAATAAATGGAAGAGATTTCAAAGCATGACACAGTTTCTCCATAATGTTACTCCTTTGAATTAATAATGGAGAAGGGATATTATTATGCTGCAGTACAAATGTTGATGTGTTAATTTAGAGTAATTAAAAAGCCAATGTGCCTAAAGGAGGTGATGAACAGCAGAACGGTACAACACACTGAGATACTCTACATTATGAATTCAATAATCCCCTGAGGTCACATCTTCCAAGATGCAGCTCAAAATAGATGTGATGCAATTGTACAGAATTAGAGTAAGTACATCGGTGTCAGTGGCTTCAGTTGATGAATAAATGTTGGAGTTTCATGGAGCCTTTCTGAGGAGGTGAATGGTCCCAGCATGCTGGTAATGGCTGCTGAGCCGCACAGATATTATTTCAGCAGGAGAACTTCAAGCTGTGAGTAAACTGGGAGCTGTTTCATGTGATGCTGAGTGCTTTGAGAACCTCGTGCTACAGAAATGAGGTCAGACTTCTCAGGAGCACACCTGGGATCCCAGATCAACAAGCCCAACATAAATATTCCTGACAATTGGTGCTCCAAAAATTGACAGATGATGCCGCGCTGCGTGATGTGAAGTAATTGACAAACTCCTTCCTGTTCTGTCCTCTTTCCCTATGATTACTTGTTTCCCTTACTGTTTCCCCTTTCATTTCTGCACAGCAAGACCTCTATGGTATACATTATTGACTTTCTCCAGCTACCACTTTCGCTCCACTGCTTCCTTCTTGTCTAGTTTTTCTCCCTCTATCTCTTACCAGGCAGGTCAGAATTTTATAGACACCAGTGTTTGTCTGTGTCTGACTTGCTGTTTGCTTCAGACACTGATTGCCACATCCAATAGAAGCAACACACAGGCCAGAGGAAACTTGGCAGCTCTCTGTCTGCAGGTAGAAAAAGGAAGAATGTTGTGGTTTCCGTGCCTTTGGCGAAACTGACATAACTGCTCTATTTTAGGTTCACGATAATCTCCGTTAGAGTTGCAAATTGAAACAATGATACAATACAAGTTTGCTGCAGCTGTCACCGTTTGTGATCCAGCATGACAAATGGCAACTGCAGCCTGGTTTAACTGATTCATTTGAGTACAGGCCTTGTGGAAACACAAAATAGAGACAAATGAGTTTTACAATGTGTGCATTTTTGGATTTGTCAAGCGGGCTGCAAAAGATCCCGGTGTGTGCGTGCTGCATTAGCATAGGATCAAGTCACCTGCACCACTGAGGATTGGAATCCACCTCATTACCTGCAGGCAGCAGAACATGAACAGAATGAATGCAAAAATCGGATTTTCCTGATCGCTGACTTCTGCTGAAAGCTGCAAGTCCATGAGCCCAACCCAAGCTGATAAAATGTTAAACAACTGTGTTAATTTGGAAACATTCTCATGCCATTACCTCCAAAGTTTGAGTGACATACCTTACAATTAATAGGCTTGGAAATTATCCTCGATCTGTAGCGTTCATTTTTCATTTAACCTGCCATTTCAGCTCACCGATGTTTTGACTGAACTCTGCTCAAACTGCATGAGACGTTTAATGAGCTTTCCCTACACCATTCTTATTGCATAATGCAAGGAAGAATACACGCATTTAGAGCGCATGTGTGTACACAAACTGATGCATGCGTAGACACAAATGTACAAGACATACCCTGTTCCCCAACCCTTGTTTACTGTGCCTGTCTGTAACTTGCACTTGCTGGAACCAGCAGCAGCTGCCAGCTGACATAAAGCTGCAGTAAGAAGTCTCTTCATTGTGCCTTTATGGCCACTGTAAAGAAATGCTCAGCTTTGCCTCATCCTATCTTTCTCAAACGCCTGCGGCAGTGTAGAGCAAGCTGGCTGTGCCCATAACTGACAAAGTCCACACAGTTGGCAGCCAAAAGTTTTCTACCAGCTGCAGTGCTCAAAGGAAGCAGACAAAACAACAGAATCAAGACAGAAAATACTCACTCCGAGGCACTAAAGCAGAGAGCAGTTGTACCAAATAAGGAGCACTAAGACCTGATATAAACCTTGAACCAATCCATTGGAATATCATAAAACATGCTCAACTACTTTCTCTATGGGATGAGCTTTTACAGGGACAGCAGGCTTGTGCAAAGTGACTCATAAGGACACACACAGAATGAGCCATCACTTAATCTGTCTGCGAATAGTACCAGAGGCCAACCACACCATCATGCAGAATGATCGACTGTACAGATTGCAATGCCAACACGTCTGGCAGATTCATCCCTAACAGTCATCCACACAAAATAATAGGCTGCGTTGGCCAACAGCTATGATACCGTTTCGTCAATTGCGGGCACACTCGACAGAGTATCTTGAGTTGTTTGTCACCTAGCTTGGGATGCAGCTGCCCTCCTTGAGCACCCTGTGAGCCCCTCTTGGATAAAACTCATTATCCCAGTCTGCTGCTCTTCTGGAAACTCATTATCCCATCCATCACCAGTGGACTCTCAGACACAGGATGAATATGCCCTCTCATCGTTTAATTAGATAGCTTTTCCTCAAGTTTGTGGGAGAGCGCAACAACAGCCCACGCTACTATATCTGCAGTAATTATCTATCTAATATGACAACTTCAGTTTGACATCTGATACTACTGTTGGTTATCATCAGTGTCCTATTTGGGGTATGCACACTCAAACACTCTGACAGTTACATTGCAAGTCTGTCTGGTAGCTAGAGTGCAACATGATTATCATCCGGTGCTTATGTTGTTGCTCCTGTCTAAGTTTTTTTAAGTCCTCATACCAACAGGAAAATGAGTGATCACTAGTTCAACTTTGTGAAACTATGGAGACTGCAACTTTCTTATTCTTAGAACTGCATCCATGTGGGTGAGAAAAATCTATAAATTTGATGAAAAGTTGCTCTAACAGATGACACGGTGTCAAATATTTAATCACTTTAATATGGGATTCCCCAGGGCAGCTGTCTTGGACCACTGTTTATTGACACTGAAAGTTACTTGTAGGCTTTCCTCCAAACAATACATTTAAGAAAGAAAGAAAGAAAGAAAGAAAGAAAGAAAGAAAGAAAGAAAGAAAGAAAGAAAGAAAGAACTCTTCAAAAGTTCCGGTCCAACCAAATTGTAAAAGTTGACTTTTTTTGTCAAAACTTTATTGGCCTCGCAATGTTTCCTAGTATGTTTATCCATTTCAAATAGCTCAAAGTCCAACTATCAGTATAGTCAGTATTATTTAAGGTCACACAGTTGTTGTCGTTGTAGAAACTTAAAGGTTTCCATGAGGTAGTGATGTACTTGGATTGGTGTTAGCATTGGTGTTGGAATTGGCCAAATGAGGGTTAGAAAGTTATCATATATTGATTAAAACATACATCGCACATCCATAAAATGTAAGGGTCTTGAGTTTGCTGTACTACCATCATGGAGGAGATGCAAAAAATCAATTTGCAAACTTGTCATGTCAGCTGTCAAGAGGTTCTTCAGAGGTTAGAGCGATCATGTCTGATGCACTCCTGGGAATGAGACAGCTGACAACAGATTTGTTGCTCATGTTTATGTTTTTGATCTGTAGGCTTTTGCTAGCTGCAAATACATACAGATTTCTGCTTTGAGGTGTCTTCAAAATCTGCTTTTCTTTAAATTATAGGAGTTTATGAAGTCATTGTCAGATAACTGCTAATAAAAATGGGGATTGACGAAACAGGGGGAATTTTTAAACTTTGATGACTTGAATCAATAGTTCTTAGTAGACTTGTAAACATGTTGTTCTATCAGTCAACAGAATGTGCTTTTTTGAACTGGTCAATTCAACATAGTTCAGGAACAATCAACAGAGAGAGGACATGAGCCTCACTCTACAAACATTGGTTGCCTTCATCTTCATTTGCAAACACTGATGTCTTTGGAGTATGTGACAACTGGTGTTAAAGATCTCACCAGACTTTATTTTTACTGTTTGGTTGGAAGAACTCTTTCATTTCATTTCATTTCATTTCATTTGTTTGTTTATTTGAACAGGTTAAAGACACATCAAAACAAAACAAAAACAGAACAGAGATAAATAAAATGCATAATCATTTTAAGCAGGAAAAAAAAAATGGAAACAACTCTAATAACTTAGATCTTTATACCTTGTTCGAAAGGGTGTAGGATGAAGCCAGAAACTTTTCTAGTCCAACCACTTTGTCTTTGCATATTTGTAGTCTAATTTGTTATAGCATGTGAAGAAACCCGAAACAGAATAAAACAAAACTAAACAAAAAAAAAAAAAAAACACAAACAACACACTTTTAGGAGTTGAAGTTTGCTTCCAGCTCACTCTTGAATTTACTTCGACAAAGATTTATATAAATCTTTTTGAACTGTTTAAGTGATGTGCACGTTTTCATTTTTTCACTGCATTTGTTCAACAAATTGACTCCTTTAACTGATACACTGTGTGTTTTGGTGGTAGTGCGAACTGGCTGTTTTTTTTTTGTTTTTTTTTTTTTTTTTTTTGGAGCATAATCTTCCGAGGTTATCTTTATTTTCTCTTTTTTGAAAGAATTTTTGGATCCCCAGAGGTAGCTGATTCTGGTTTGGTGGTTGGAGGTTGACCAAGTCCATGAATTTTGGTGCTTTCAATTTGATGAAGCGGAGGTTTGATGGTTCTCTGTTGGTGCTGTTATTAACTATTCTTATTGCTTTCAACTCTGTACCTGCTCAGCTGATTGGTTGAGAAGCTGTTTGAAAGTCTAATGATTTCATTTTCTCACTGAGGAATTTACAACTTTTCACAATACATCTTGCCTACTTTTGCTCTCCATACAAGACTGAAGCCTCCTGTTACATGGCTGGTTAGCTCATGTTGAACTATAAACATATTTCATATAAACACCAGAATACTTCCCATACTTCAATTCCAGATTTCGTCACAAATATAAGTTGAAGACCTCTTCTCAATCACATAGTTGTAGTTGTTCTCTGGGGCCATCTAGCTAGATGGGGGGCCCCAACCTGACCTTTGCCAGAGCATTGCCTGGGCCTCACACTGACTATGTGCAATGCTAGGTTGCATTAGGACCCATAATGGACTGTGACCACAAGTCGTTGTGCAGATGGATGGCTCCTGGTCTCTCAGCCTCCTATCACCTCCCACCACTCCACTTTCTCCCTCTTCTATTCTGTTTTCCCATCCCCACCCCCATTCATCGTCGCTCTGCCAAACGGATGTCTAATGACAATGGAGGGCCCTTGGACGAGTTTGAGAATAGATTATTGACTGGGGCAGGAGATTTACACTGGAGCCACAGGGCCAGGCGGCCCCAGCAGAGATAAATGGGACATGTAATTGAGTTTGGTCACTCAGTTGTGTTGGAGTGGCTAAGGCCGGCGTCGTACCCATGGCAGTGCAGGGTGGATGGAGGTACTTGCAGAGGCTTAGGAGACGCGGAGGTTTATGAGGCATACAAAGTGGCAGTGGAGGGTCAGACAGAGGGCAGTCGGACACTTGAGTTGTATAGACGTCAGGGCAATGTGGCAAAAGATGGAAAAGAGGAGAGAAGATAATGTGGCTTATAGATCTTGACAGATCGTATTAAGAACAAAGGATTCATTCAGGCTCATGACAGGACTGGACTTCAGAAACATCATAAAATGCCCTCAAGTTATGCGTGTAGATACAAAGAATGTTGATGTGCATTCCAGATAACTGAACGGCATACATTTTGGTGCCTTTTGACTCCGTACAATAGCAGAGGAATTCAGGCAAGTCCCTTAATAAATTAAAACCCACAGTAAACTGACAAGAAAACAGGCTCTTACTTTGAAAAGTGTTCAATCACAGGAAGTAATGTTCCTGTCAAGAATATACCCAAAAGAGAGGGCCAAAATATTGGAGAAAGTAACGGGAAATGAAGAATGATGTCGTTTATGAGTGGTTACTGCAACAAGCAGGGCATGAAATTAGTTTAATGAATCCTTTGATTATTCCAGGGCCCATCATCTGTAAAAGAAGTGCGTCTGCTGCTGCTGCTCTGAACAGCGGTTTCCAACAACAGCTAAATCAGCCGGACACAGACAGCTCCTTTTATCTTCTGTGTCATCATCATCCTCTACAAAGGTGCCGGATCAGTGAGGATATACTTTGCTTTTACTCCTGTGTGGGGTTCAGTTTGGACTTAGACCGATGGAAGAGATTCACTGTTACCACAGTAACCAGTGTGTGTGTGCGTGTGTGTGTGTGTGAATGGTAGGGGCGCAGACTGTCTGAGACTTGGTCTGCTGAAGGATTGAGGATGGTGCTTGTGGAATAATAATCCCAGCAACCTCTTCCTGTATAAGCGCAACGACATCAGCGCTCACATTCACTAACTTATGCTCAGACACGCACACTTGAGAAACACAACGAGAAGATGGAGGCCAAGATACGCATATACGCCTCTCATGAATTAAGTGTTTTGGAGGTTTATTGCAACATTGTTGTAGAATTAGACACAGGAATTATGGTTGAGTGGACACAACTTGTAACAAACACGACTAGTTATATGTCTGTGCTGTCTCATGAAATCACCCTGACATGTGTACAGAGCAGAAATCTTATTCAGGCGTTAAAATTTGTTGTCACCTCCAAGTTTTGGTCTATTTTTAGAAGCTACCGGAAGATTACCATATGTAATCTGGTGAAATGTCATGATGTCATGTGTGTCTGGCTCTCTTATCCATGTTACCTGGCATACATGTTTGCAAGCATGTGTTTTCCACGGATATGAATGAAAGGATTATCTGCCGGCCCACTGAGACCATATGAGCACAACCACTCTGTACCAGCTATTCTCTAAATATAACGTCATGAAACAAACAGCGTTTGTCTTTGCAGAGTAACAGTATTTCAATAATGAATAAACATTGATGTTCAATGAATCCACATTAATGATGTACACTGCTCCTGCAAATTGTTGCATTAAGTATTACAAGCTCCAGCAAACTTGCTCCCAACAAGGCAATTTGCTCAGCCTCTAATACAAGCCAAAAGGATGAATACAGCAATCCTTTCTCCTTGGTCGCAGCGTTCCCACAGGACCGTGTTCATACACCCAGCTGGACGGAGGCCAGGCTGAGACATGTGAACACAAGTCACAAGTGTTATTACTCACCTAGATCCTCAATGGCCGCTCTGTCTGCGTGGACGGTTTGTCTGCAGAATGTGGAGGCTGTGCAGAAGTATCCTGGTATCCCCCAGTGGCTAATCATCGGCAAACATTGCTTTTTTTGATCATCTTTATCAATATCACATAGATGATACACAGCAAGAACTGAAATCTTATGAAGTGTTTTTGTCTTATTCTAAGTAAAAATTGTCTTGTTATACTTGATATAAATCACTTTCACCTGGTAAGTCCAAAGAAATGTCTTGTTTCAGGTTATTTAACAACTAAAATGAGTAAAAAAAAAAAATAAATCTGCCAGTAGAACAAGAAGAATTTGCTCTAATTGGCTGAAAACGAGAATAATGTCTCAATACAAGTAAGTTTTCTCTTGTTCCATAGGCAGTTTTTTTGTAACTTGTTAAAAGCAATTCAGACCCTAAATTTGAATAACTTTAAATAAGACACTTTTGCAGAAAAATCAGGTGAATGTATTTCATATCAAGTCTAAAAAGACATTTTCTACTGAAAATAAGACAAAATCACTTGATAAGATTTCAGTTTTTTTTCCCAGTGTAGAGATTCATTCCAAAGGTAAAGTTACAATTTTGCTGCATCAAATCCTACTCACACCAAAAAAAGCCGAGTTATCTCATCAACTCAGCTAAGTGTAGGTTATTTAGACATCACTGTCATCACACCGACAGACGTGCTCCACCAACCAGACACCCCACTATGCGCTGAACACTCACGCATGCTAGCACATTTTCACTTCAATATGCAATGTTTAGTGTCCAGTTCAATAGTCTCTGTAACCAGACTTCAAATATAAAATATAATAATAATAATTTTGTGACATTTTGAGTGAGGAGGGAACGCAATGGATATGAGTCTATGTCTGTGCTACTCACACCATGAACTGTATGTACTTAGCATGAACCAGTTGTCTATGTTCCACAGCATGGACTGGCTGCCAGTGCTCCACGGCTTGATGAAATATGTTTAAAACAAAGTTTAATTCAATCAATCTTTTTTTTCTTTTTCTTTAATGCATGTCTTGGTTAAATACACAGTCATAAAACATGGACATAGTCTCCCCGACGTCACCCGTCTGTTTCTGTAACGGAAAATGAAGCACATTGGCTATTGCAGCCATGTTGATAGGGGCTAGGGCTTTCGGGTACAGCTATAGGGCGCCTGTCAATCACATGACCCTGAGCTGTGCCTTTTGATTGGGCAAGCTGGCAATCATAATATCGTCGGAACTGCAGCGTTAGAAAGAAATTCAACCCCCGTACAGTGTGTGCTGATAGTGAAATTAGCAACTCAGACGGGAGACGTTTTTTGAACCAGGCTGTGAATAGGTTAATTTCTACTTTGAAAATGTCTTTTTTGTCTTGGTGTGTATGTGACTTTCAGTGGTTCCAGAGCCAGCCTCAAGCGGACATTCAAGAAACAGCAGATTGTAGAACTTCCTCATTGTCTCATATTCTTAGACCAGAGGTTGCTGCTTGGTTAAATAACCACCATTTGGATATATTACTACAAAATACATGTAGTTGAAACGACCCCACAATTGCAATTTATTTAACCCAGAATTTCATTTAATTTGATACAGAATTTTTTAGGGGTTTAAAATGAATCTGTTGTGTTAACATGGACCAACCCATCCTTCTGGGTCAAATGAAATACAACTGAGCTGGTGCTTTCGTGGCCCAGCAGTTGGGTTATAAAACAGCCCAGCAGTGGGTTATTTTTAATCCAACTTTTTGTAACTTCTCAGTGTACAAAAAGCCCAAGTGAACTCTTGTTGTCTGTGTTGCATTTACTGACAGAGAGATAAGAATATGTCTCCACAGAGCTTATTGGATGTACAAGAATGTTTATCCTCATAGAAAAGGCAGAAATGTTGACATCAAGATAGCCCTGCTGTAAAAACATCAACCGCTCTTCAAACTAAATGTGAACTACAAAAACCTTATCTGATTTCAGAAAAAGAAAGAAGAAAACACCTTGTTCTTAGTAATTTCTTACACGTTTAGACAAAAACAGCACTCCTTTCACAGTCAATAACATTTTATGATTGCTTTCTTGCCAAGTAAACTGAACTAGGTCAGAGCAGATAATTTAAAACCTCTTGACTCACTATGATTAATGCATTTTATTTAATACTTTGTATTTTTGAATTAGGTAAAACCAATCTGTAATTTTCCAGCAACCTTAAGGTTTTCCAGGAGGCAGTAAATTACAGACTTGAATAATTAAGTGTCTTCTTTCATAATGAGGCTTGTGATCCAGGACCAAAAGCAGGAGGAAAACAACTAAATGAACCATTTGTGACAAAATTAAGTGAAAATAACTGGCATAACAAAAGTTAACAAAATAAAATGAGGTGTGTGAAACCTGCAGTATAGATAGAGTGTACACCTGGGAGTGTGAAGACGGTATGGTGAGAGGTGTTGAAAAAACAAAAACAAGAGAGGCGAGGGAGGGAGATTGCAGAAAGCTGGGTTATATTTTAGGTGTGAAGCACCAGGTCCGGATGTTTTGCCAGACCTGAGATAACACGACCAATTAGTCCTCGAAGAAACATCTCATCTTACAAACTTTACTTTTTAGCACTTCGTACAATTAGTCTAGTCTTATGTCTCAGAGTATGAATGAGCTCAAGGATGAGTTATTTTAAAAGACTTTTTAAGAAATTCATCAGGAAAAAATACTCAGGTGTCCTTTCTCAGTTTGAGTCAGGTTTTAGAAATTAAATCAATCATTTCTGTGTTACATCACAGTCATCAAGGTTTGAATCTCATTTAATTTTTTTGAAAACAAAGAGACACACATCCCTTACTAAATACATACTCATACAGAAAATACAATGTACTGTCAACTACATTTTGATGAAATCCTTCTGTTTTAAAACATCTTACCCACATTTAATGCATCATGGAACAAGTCAAACAAGAGAAACAACACACTGAACATCAGACACCTGAGAGATGTGCAGATCACATCTGTATCAGTCTGTCAGTCCAAGACCATTTGGACGTCTCCACAATGTTCAAATTAAATAAACTTCCTGGGCCCGTATGCATGACAGGCCATTAGCAGGGAGAACGGACCATTTGTACTAACAGTGGAAAAAAAAGTTGATTAGTGCTATGCATGGGCCAGGATAACAGTTGAGATAAGTGAGACAATTAAAGTCTCAAACTGGCGAGGCTGGCTGCTGTCAGTTTTAAAAGTCTGATTTGCTCTTTGCTTTTATACCTCTTGTTCCTTCCAAGAGATGTATAATGACGTGTTAGAGTTCATAAACTGCTTCAAGAGTTATTTATCCAGATACTGAAGCATTGCTGCAGCACTTGTTCCACAAAGCAGATTTCATATTACTGATTTTATTATTGAAGTTTTCTACTGTGCGCTCAGAAACACCACACACATTTACTCTGTTCAAGATAACCAAACTTTCTCTTTCTCTGTGTTTACCTGATTAACTCACGGATAACAGCTGTTCGTCCATGTGCATTCTTGAAATATAATCTCCATTTCTCAAGTTAAAAAAAAAAGTTTTTCTTGATCTTCTCTCAGTTACACCGCTACTGCTCGCCAGATTTACTGCTGTTTATGAGTGGTAAACATGCGCAGTTTGGGTTTGTTTGATGGGGTTTTTCAGGAGATTCCCCTAAATTATGATGTAATCTTCACCTGTGTCTCTTTCATGGTGTACTTCATTAACTGGCCGATTATTTGCAGTCGTGCATGTGGCTAACGCTGCAACCAAACGGGCCGTTCCATAACAGACTAATGGTCCAGTTTGTTTAATGACTGAGTGTGCATATGGGCCCTGGACGTCTAACCATGACCCCACTTGGAAGTTAATATGTAGTTTAACATTTGAATGTCGGCTTTTTGCACGTCACATGGACGGCTTAGCAGGAGTGAGTGAAGTCACTGTGCAGAGACGTTCAAAGGACGTCCTTTCAACGTCATTTTTGGACGTCCAACTTTGAACATTAGTTTTAAATAAAAGCATTATTTAGTTTGCTTGTTTGTTTACATTTCTTGTATTTAATTCTTAAATCATGATTTATTACCCTGTGCCATCTAACTTTGCTTTAGCTTCATTTGGCTCAGCAGCAGCTTTGAAGTTGAAATGTATAACGCCTTTGTATGTATTTACAGTTACAATCTGCTGCTGAGAAAGTCAAATAAAGCAATGGGAAAATCAACCAGAACAGTTTGCCACCCTCAAAAACTGGACTACAGTTAAACACAGAAACTAGAAGTCATATAAAAACATTAAGAATGCCTAAAACAGCCAGCTGCATCAATAGATCTGATGATAAGGATGAGGCTTGGCATGGACAAAGACTGTTTTTTTTTTTTTTTTTTTTGGGGGGGGGGGGGGTAGCTCTTATGATATCAGAAATAAATGTTTGGAGTAACAGTGGCACCTTCAGGAGACCAGAACAAGATGTCTAAAGATGACTGTTAAAGGATGTTCTTTGAAAGTCTCTTTGCTCAGTGGGAAGAGTTGAAAAAAATAAAAATAAATAAATAAATAAAGTTGAGCCAAGCCAAAGCAGTAAGTTGAATGATATTAAAATGCACCAAAGCTTAGAGCAGCCCAGGTTTAACACGCTACTCACCATGTTTTTCCTACTGCACTAAAAATGTCTGTATCCAAATAAGTGTTTGTTTGTTCCACAGTGGGCTTTGAATCACAAGCTACTGGTTATGCATCAGAAACAAAACAAGGGGTCTATTAAGTCTCTTGTAGATGTGCGGGCATGCATGTGTGTGGTTGTGTAGCTTCACATCTCTCAGTGTATTGTATACATTAGACAGAAATTGTTTTGTGTCTGCATGAATGCATCCTCAGTGACAATGTGAGGCTTTGTGCTGCATCCCTTTTCTTGTTGATGTGATGACTATGGCAACAGAAGGGGATTGGTTATCACATGACAGCGGCGGTGGAAATCTCTCCCTGCTGTTTGACTTATTAAATCTGATGAGGAAGCTCTAAAAATAAGTGGTTAAGGAAATCAGAGTGGTGCACAGCCAGAGTTCTTGCACAAGTTAATCTCAAGGCAAAGTTTTATGAAAATAATGGTATAATTTATTGATTTAGTTGAAAAATAATCTGTTTGGAAAGTTTTCAGGGTCAAAAGGTCAAGATTAGATCAGTACATGAGCGTAAAAGTGTATCTGCAAAGGGAAAAAAAAACAATCTCTACTCCCAGTGCCTACTAGCATGCATATTTATCTTATTTTTTCTACCTATCAGACACAATACCGTGCAGCAATGCTGCTTTATAATGCAAACTGCAGTAGCTGCAGCACTGAGGGACTCTTTGTGGATTTTATGAGTTATGATCGGTGCGAGTTGTAGCTCTCTGGATGCATATAAGTTTTCCATTGCACCTGCTCACAGGGTCCAATAAGACACCACGGCCTGATTTACTCATTCATCTCAATCCTCCTTCAGCACGAGACGGCCGCTCTCCTCTGCAGCCAATTTGCAGCGTCCTTTCAACTTGTTAATACCCCCTTAACAGAGCTGATACTGGACATTAGCAGGAGAAGGATAGAGGCAGGGTAATGGAGTTGCACCTTGAAATTAACCTGCATGCGTCTTTTCGTGCATACAGAAAAGCATCCAGCGTCCGAGAAAGGCTGCAAGAAGCTGCTGAGTTTGCAAGAAGTGACCTCTTCATCCAGAGGGCGTTTGTTTAATAATATTGACTATTTTCAGACTCCGCTGACTTTTAATGAAGTGCGAACCAGCACTATTGAGATTCAAGTCAATACGAGGAAATATGTAATTAAACAACATGAGCTTTTTATTTGTGAGTTGAATTGCACTGTGCAAAGAGATTTAAGAGGGGGATGAGGGAGCCAATAAGTGCAGACAGAGCTGTGGCTTGGCGAGATGGATCGCCTTGCAGTGGTTTTCCTGCTCTGACTTCATGCTTTGGATTCTGCAGACAAGAAGCTTACTCCTCGGGGATGTTTTTCTTTTTAAGCTCTCAAGTTATTCCTTAAAAAGTGTATTTCATGCTTTATATTGTATAGCGGAGTGTGCAGAATGTGAAGTTCTGCTTATGTTTGAGTGCTTAAATTACCAAATTCTGTCAGCTGTCTAGTTTATGTGCCTCCATAAACACTCATTGCCCATTTTCATTCTTTACTGGCTTTGAAAATAGTCAGTAATCATGAGGTATTTCACAGCCCTCGTAGGCGTCCTTCTGTTGACAGCAGGCAATCAAGAGTCGTCTCAATAACTCACGACATCATAAAGAAAAAATTGCCATCAGTCTTTTTGGTCGCATAATTCAGAATGCTTTTATAACCCGATGCTGAATTAGTTCCAATAAGAGAAAAAAAGCGTCTTAAGCTTCTTTTCAGCCTCTGCCTCGTATCTCATGTTCTTTCATACTTGATATAATACAATGCAAAGTGTGGACCATGGGGGATTGTAATAATATGGTGAGTTTTTTTTCCTCTAATCATGTTCTCCTAGGCAAATAAAAAAGACTCAACTCCAGATTCAGAGCACATCTTCTTATTCTCATTTCCTTTGCAGCGAGGCCAAATCTAAGAAGAGTTACAAATAAGCTCTCCCATTTCCTTTCCACGGCACAGGCTGTTTTATGTCTTTACCTAACAGACGGGACCTGATTTGGCAGAGTTAGATGCACTTTCTTTTCAGGTCTGTTCTGAGCATTTCACCAGTTGGTGTTGTATTCCACCACCTCACCGAGGCAACTAAATTGGTCTCAGATATAGCTCCTTTTCTCATTTGCTGTCCCAGTACTGAGCTGGAGCTTTGTTGCCTGCTCGAGTGTATAAGCTGCCTTTTCCTCTTATCCGCGGCTGTGATCTGATAGCGGCTCCCGCAGCACGCCCTCAGGGTACATGTTCAACACATGCATGGAAGTAGCCACCTGAAAGTCACAGCCACATGTAGTGATGGTGGATGTGGCGGGGGAGGAAAGGCACGAGCATGTAAGGTTTGCATTGATTCATACGAGTGCTGATTGTGTTTCTTACAGTGTCTCATGGGCTACACATGAGAGCAGGCTCAGATACAGACCAAATGTTTTTGGCTCTCATTGGATTGGAGGAAGAGGGAAAACAGCTGGTAAAATGACGCCGATGTGGATGTGATGCCAAGGCAAAGTCAAGCCTAATTGATGACTTACTTGGCTTGTCCGCGCAGCATGTCCGTTAGATTTACACCACTCATGATCACAATCTGGCCTCTCATCTATGAGGTTATGCAGACAGATTAATGCTGCCATAAAGACATAATAAAAACACGGGGGTGCTTCAGGAGAAAGAGAAACAGTCTCTGAACACTCTTTACTCACCCTGCTGCAAAGGCCGGGTCACTGCTATGCTAACCTAAGACCATTTTAATGGAAGCAATATCCAGAGGGTCACACACTGTCAAGAGACAGAGGAGGACGAATGATGCTAAAACAAAATATGGAACAGATAGGATATGTACAATATTATTATCATTATATTTTAATGTAGAGTCTACAGGATTGTCCTAAATAGAATAGAATGCCAACTTTTACAGGAATAATCCTGCTTAATTGTCTTCTGTGGGCCTCTATTCATGTGTGTCTGTGATTGGCTGAGGTAACCACATCTACTCTCTGCCTTAAAACTTCCAGGTACAACTAAAACATCAACAAACAGGCAGAGGAGGGGGTTAAGGCAGACACAGACACTGAACGTTCAGTGCACAAGTGACTTTGTGTGTTAATAAGAAGCTATCCTGAGCAGTTATGATAGTGGACGTAGCACAGAGGAAGAAAACATCCAAAGTGAAACACAAAACAAATAAAAGCTTTTACCTAAAGAAGGATGAAGCTTCACTACAAAAAATGAAATCTTATTAATTGTTTTTGTCTTACTTGAAGTATAAATAGTCTTTTTATTCTTAATATGGGCCACATTCAACTGGTCAGTCCAGAAAAATGTCATGTTTTAAGCTATTTCAAAACAAAAATGTAACAAGTAAAAAAACATATGCCAATGGAGCAAGAAAATATAACAGAAGAATTTGAGTGAACTAGAATAATGTTTTAATACAAGTAACTTTTCTCTTATTCCATTGGCAGGTTTTTTTTTACTTGTTACAAACATTTTAGCCTTAATTTTTGTTTTTAAATAACTTGAAATAAGACACTTCTCCTGCTCCTATGATGTCTAAGAAGGCATTTTCTACTGGAAATATGTCAAAACACTTGATAAGGTTTCAGTTTGTTTCCAGTGTTGGCCCAACTTTCACTCACTTTCAGGAACTTGGAAAGCAGCACGAGACAAAGAACGGCATGAATTAGCTTTCTGCTAACCAGGTATGTGTCAAATACCTGTGATTAGCTTGTGCTAACATGCCAAGTCAAGTGCAAGGCTCTCGAGCCTCTCCCACGTAGAAACGTGACTAGTGAGTGTGTTCACGTAGGGGGTTTGGGGCTGTGCGTGTGTGCTGGTGCTGGCACTGATCCAAGGAGGAGAAGCTCAGTTTGAATGTTGTGTTTACGAAGAAGTAACAAAAATTCCAACAGACCCTACCTTTAAATAAAATATTTTTCATTATTTTATTTTTTTTTATGTTTGTGGGTCTCTGTTTTATTTTCAATCAAATAACGGGTTTCGCCAATTACAAAAAAAAACAAAAAAACACCAGAGTATGTTTTAAATGACATTTTTCTCAGCTTCTTGGAGCTGAGCATTTGATCTGCTCCCATCTGGAAGATGTCTAAATGTTTGTAAGACGAGCAAGACCCTGACCAATTATAAACACAGATTTGAGAATGATCACAAACCCAGATCCAAGACAAAAAAAAAAAAGTCAAACAAACACCCCTGCCAATATGGACCAGTGCTCCATCTTCAAAATGTGTATAAATGGAAGAATCTCAGTGAGAATTTCCTCTGCATCAAAGCAAAGAAGATGGTAAAGTGATTTAAACAGATCCCAGCTGAGCAGAGAGTAGAGTAGGTGTATCATTTTGGACGGATTCTGGCAGTTTCCCTCTGTGCGCCTTTTGTGGCCAGCTCCCTTGGGAAACAGAAGATTGCATTTCTGCCCAAATACTCCAACTAAAGAGGCTAAAGCTGACATGGATCTCAGTGTCTGTTACAGTGGCATGCTGCTCTGCTGTGTTGCCAACTGAGAGTTCTTGGCATCTCTCAGGCAAGTCTATTTGTATAAATGCTCTATCACCAAATCCATCTGGGAGTCACGCTGTCATTACTTGATACAGTTCCAGGGTCTTATTCTTTCCCAACGGCAAACAGGGATCAATGGTGCTTCATTCGCACTATGTTTCATGCTTGTTAAACTGCCCATGGCATTTGTGTTTCATACTTAAAGCACTTTTACAATTCACATAAATATACATATAAAAACTGTTTACATTTACAACATAATCTGAATTCTGGATCCCATACGCAGTCTTCTGATGACAAATTTACTTTCAGTTATCTCAATAAACAGATATTTGCCCGCAAACACAACTAGCCATCTGCATTTAGAAGTCAACTCACTTCTCCCAATCCAAATTTACAGATGAAGTTTCTAGTCAGGCTGCAAACAGCAGCAGTGCGGAGAAGTTTCTATCACAGACTTCCAGCACCACGACTACCCCATGCAAGCTGTTTGTCACATCCAGGGGTAGACATACTGGATGTGATCCAAGGTTAGCAGATAAGAAACTCATTCGTTTGCATCAAGAATGGCTGTTCTCCCTCACCTCTTAACCGCCTCTTGATGAAGTACGTCAAAGACACCTTTCAAATCGAGAGAGCACCTAGATCAGGGGTCTGCAACCTTTACTATCAAAAGAGCTATTCTGCCTCCTCTTCCACTAAACAAAAGTAGTCTGGAGCCACAAGACATAACACAGCTTGAAAAGTTTCATAAGTTTTATACTTAGTCTATGTTTAACCATTATAACTAAAGAAAATCCCAAACAGAAGTGCAGTGTGGGTATGTGGCCTACTTTGAAATGAATTTAGCAGTGAAATAGGAAAGCTTATTTAATTCCTTTCCTTATTGGTGTGAAATGACTAAAAACTAAGCAGCAGTTGCTTAGTCCATGGGGACGAAGGTTTGTAATAGGAGGGTTGCAGGTTCAAGTCCAGGCATGGACTAAGACTGAGAATTGGGCTGATAGCTGAAGAGGTCCTTAGCACTGTCAAGGTGCCTTTGAGCAAGGTACCATACCCCCCAACTGCTCAATGCTTTAAGTCACTTTGGACAAAAGCATCTGCTAAGTGAAATTGTAAAATGTAAAAAAAAAAAAAAAAAAAAAAAGGCCTACTTCAATACCTTAATAAAGCAAACAGACAAATAACAAGAAAACAAACAAACAAAAACATTTAGAGTGTCTCAGAAATCATGACCCTTTGACCAAGTGCACAACAACTAATCCAGGATGAAGTGCAATGGTATTGTTGCATTCCGGGTGCTCATTTACACAGAAACAAGGTTTTAGCGGACCAAGGTGGGATTTTTTTCTAAAAGCCCACCGCCACCATAGCTGTGTAAACAACAAGCCAGGGTTTTAGTGGAAACACTGACATCACACTCCGCTTTGCACATTACACTTTTATTGTAGCAGTTTAAGTTGTCATGCCCAAACCGGACAGCTACAACAGTAACAATGGCGGACCATGGTTGTGTGTTTGAGTTGCAGAACCTGCAGATTGCCTTTCAATACAATGCGCATCTGTTGCACCACTTCTGCACCTCTCCTGTTATGTTTATTAGCAGCTGGCTTCTTCTAGTCCATGGAGGGGTGTGTCTGTACAGTTATACTGCTGACTACAGGCCTGGCGTGCATGCTGCAGTGTTTTCAGTCCCTCAACATTTTTGCGTTCATGGGTGAAACTTTGTCATGCAAATGGAGCTTTAGCAAAGAAGAGAAACCCTTTTTTTCCCCCTGTGTGGTCTTTCAGAGTGACATTAAAACGAAGGGAATCATGCTGTCCTGTATGTCTAACATGGATATGATGTAGCATTTCTGGATGTTCACTCTAAATGTGTGCAAATTTTCAAACTGCTACATATTGATCGATTGTAGAAATGTGTGTAATACGGGACATGAGGTGTGATAGACTGTTGTTAAGTATTTATTTTTTAAAATGTTAGTCTGCTTGATTTATCATTTGTACTGTATGTTTGTTTAATATCTTCCTGACCAGGGACCACAAAATGAAAATTAGCTCTGTAGCTAACCCTGGCTTGACAGCTACCTTGTTTTGCATAGTCCCTGTCAAATAAACTCATTAAATAAATTGAAAAAGTAAAAATGTGTGTAATCTGCCTGTTCTCAAAATACCATGAGATCATCACGAGACTCGTCAAAACGATGAGCTCATTACATTAGGATCTCCAAACTAGTTCATGACACATTTAAAGGTTGGGCCTCCAGTACCAAAGTTCCTCCTCAAGCCTCAAGAGGTCTATCCAATCAGACAGCAGGGGGTTTGTGGAGCAGGGAGCTTTAAAGAGGCAGCAGCTGAACAAAATGTTTCATACAGAGACTGAAATGTGTTTTTTTTCTAAACCACCAGTGTGAGAAAAATAGGGTTTTTGTTTTGAGCTGTAAATGATGCAAAGCTACTAGAGGGGTACTAGACAGACAAAACAAACCCTTAAAGCAGAACACAACACCCCCTCTTTAAGTGCAACAGCAGAAAGACAAATCTCAGATACTGAGATGGTTTGGAAAAACCTGCACACACCTTTGCTTTTCACAGAATACTCAATCTTTCACTCACAGCTGACACTCACAGCTGACACGTTGTCTGTGCATGTGTGTGTGTGTGTGTGTGTGTGTGTGTGTGTGTGTGTGTGTGTGTGTGTGTGTGTGTGTGTGTGTGTGTGTGTGTGTGTGCCAGGTTAAATACCAGGGTTCATATGGTTGGGGGAAATCATTTTTATGGGGGAAAACATGTGGCACATCCATCCTTTTTGAAAATTTTGGAGTCCAGCATGACATTTTGGCAGACCGTCCGTCTACTCAAAAGGGGTTAGTGTACAGCTTGATCAGGGTTACATTTGAAGTACCATCAAGGGCTCTGCATGGTCTCTGTGCCAAACAGCACACCATCTCTGCTGTGTCTACACTGGGTGCAACAATCACTGTGTACAAAGTCAGACGAGTCACACTCTCATCCTTTCAAGAAGCGCCAGTGCTTTCCAACGCTTCAGCAGGCATTGTGGACAATTAAAGCAAACACAGTCGAGGGGCCAGTCTCAAAGTGGACAACAGCATGTTTCTTTGACCAAACTTTAACAATAGCTGCATTTTGTCATTGCACACTGCTGTTACAGTGGTTGTTTTCTTTCAACTGTTTGACAGAGTCGTCTTGTCTAAACTTGTATACTCCCAACTGTGGTACCCAGAGAGATTCCACCTTTTGGATGTAGTCTTTGATTCTGTTTCATATGGCTTTGCTAGCTAGTTTAAACCTAATGAGTATCTTGTTTCTCCGGTGTACACAAGTCAAAAACACCAAATTCTTCTCATGAAGACTTTTTATAGACAAAATTATTCATTGATTGTTGAAGCATCACTTCTTATCAGTGGGTCTGAGAATCTCAGTCACGTAAAGTCTGTATCTTCAAGAAGATGATGGTCAGTTCCAAATGATCTTGCTGTATCACGACACTTAGTGGCCCATGCTTTTATTTGGGGCAGGTATCACTGGGTGACAGAATTTAAGTTATTTTCTAATTGACTCTGTTGCTAAGCAAAGAATGGCTTTCCTTTATTTCAATATTTAAAGAAGCTGTGAGGAGGATCTGTTTTAATTGGACTGCCTCACAACCTTTTGGTCTGGAGTCTCACAAACACTGTCGTAAAAATGTGACTTTTAATCAGGCGTGTGTTTGTTTTTGAACTAATTTCTTTGTTCAAGACAACCTTTTACTGGATACGGCGCAATGAAGTAAGGTATTTATCAGAACAGTCATGTAAGCAAGGCAAGTTTTTTTCTTCATATAGCACATTTCAGCATGGCAATTCAAAGTGCTTTACAGACAGAACATATAAAAAGAAAACAATCAAAAGCAGATTAAAAGCAGATTAAAACTAGAAAAGCAATTTCTGAAGAAATTGCGCTGTGAATGCAGAAAGCTGAAGCAGTTCTCGCTGGACTGCTAATGCAGAAAGCTGAACATGAATGACTGAAGATATATCTGAAAGTGGATGAAATAGTCCTGAAAATCTTGCGCTCAACTGCTAATGCAATACGCTGAACATGAATGACTGAAGGTATGTCTGAAAATGGTTGAAATAATTCCTGTAAAGCTTGCACTCAACTGCTAATGCAGAATGCTGAACTTGCCCCCCTTAAACTCTACGATGAAAGGAAATGAATGGATGAATCAGTTAAATGGATAAATGAATTTAAAGTTGAAATGGCTGCATCTTTTCAAAATTCAAAGCAATGAATTAAATTTCAAAGAACATTCAAGGAAGAAATGACCTGATTGAGGGAAAATGCAATTCTCATCTCTTAAACGCTCTTAAAATGTAATCCTGTGTGTGAGTTTTTAATCATGTAAGCCTGTCAGCTGAGGCTCATCTGAAGCCAGATGTTGCCATGGTGATCATTGTTTACCAACTGCCATCAGAGAGCTGGTGGAGTTCCCAACACATTCCCTCTGAAATCAGGGTGTCAAACTGCCTGCAACTGTGACTAAACCAAAGGGCCGATCAGAAAAATGATCACACCGTAGGAATCCTGAGACCCTGAGGAAGCTGTTCATGTAAGTTTCATGTCTGAAGATGCAGAAATGTGCCCATGAGAGTGATAGATAGATGAGGGAAATCTGACTGATCTCTGAGAAAACCCCTCAGGAATAAACATGGGAGAACATGGGTGCCAGAGCTGACTTTGCCTGACAGTTGGCCATTTTGTGAAAAAGTGCTCCATCCTTTTTCTTTAAAAACCACTTTGTCAGAAGCAGGACAACATAACCTACATTTTGACATATAATATACCTATGTTGGGAAAAAATTGTGACCAAGAGAGCAGTTTACCCAGAAGTTTCCCATGTTTTGTTTCCCCCTCTCCCCACTCTGTCGTTTGAATCTCCCAGTCTGAGCTGAAACATTCCGTCCAATACACACCAATGTTAATCGGATTGAAGAGCTGAAAATCATCATGACTTTTGAAGGGTCATTGTGAAGTAACTATGAATGCTAGGAAACATTTGAAACCCACTGAATGGAGCCAAAAGATAGCTAAATATTTTGAAGTTTGAATGGAGTTTGTAGCTGAATGTATGACTGAATGAGAAGGGTTTGAAGCAGGCTGAAAAAATGTCCTGAAGGGAGGAAATTTTGAAAATTCCGCATTCATCTCTATGGGACCAAAATTTTGTAAATCGTTGAATATCTCGGAAAGTATTTGTGAAAAGTTTCAGAAGAATCATAGCCCCCTTGTCCCCACTGAAACACACGTTTTGATCCAGTCCTGCTGGACCCAATTTCTTTGAAGCTACAAAGTAGCATTTCAAAATAACCTACACTGGCTCTGATAATCTCATTTTAAAGTGTTGATTATGACTGGGTTGATATCTAGAAAGGAGACTTTTTCAAGATCACTTTCAAAGTCCTCACAGCCCCTTTAAGTCCCTGTACAAGCATCAAAGTCCTACCATCCTTCACTCACTGGACTGGAAATTTTTCAGTTTTTACCCTGATCAACCTGACAGAAACAGGAATGTTGATGTCTGCCATGCCAGCTGATTGTTTTCCCTCTTCCTTCCACTCTGCAGACGGCTTTCCACCGTCTATCTTGGATTAAAGTTAAAGTTCAGCTTATTTTCCTCCCCTTCCCTTAAACATCAATAGAAAAAGGCCATTTCTCTTGCCTCCTTTTGCTTTACATTGCACAAACCTGACAGCTAGATGACATTTCCTGTCTTTAGTGATGAGTAAATTTGACGTGTGATGGTTCAGTGTCAGTATTACGAAAAATCAGACACTTTACTGCACATGGGCCTCTAATTAAGACCATCCTCTATTTGTACAGCCACACCTGGCTTATGAAGGGGACTCTGTTTTATCGTTATACTCCAGTTATTGACCATTAAACCCATTTCCTGGTCTGTGAATGTTGGATATGTCGGTGTGGTGAGGTTTATGAACAGGCTTTTTTTTATTTCTTGTGTGTTTTTAAGAGGATTTCATAGAGGAAGAGACTGCCCTTGCGGTACCACAGTCCAATTATCTTTCATCAACAACAAACCCCTTTGCAAACCACAGCACAACATATCTCAAGGTTTGTTCGAGGGCCATGTACTAACCACAGCTACAGAGCATTATCGTGGAGGTTTGTGGGTACCGGACAAGGTAGAGAGGCTCCTGCCATAACTCTGTGGTGAGCCCTGTAAGCTTTTGTTCAGATTCTAAGGTCTCCCTTTCCTCTGAAGTTTTTACCAGTAGAGAAATATAAAGGCCTGTGCTGTCACGTTTACTGTACGTGTGAATCAGAATATGAATTGGAATCCTACAGGGAAGAAAAAACTTCCCAGAACCACTTTTTGATGCTGATATGAATCCAGATCCAATCTGTCTCCATCAAAGCTCCTCACTCCCCCTCTCCCTCTTACCCTGACGATGAACACTGAATGGATGTGGTTTGTTATACGTCTCGGGGGAAACCGCAGGAGTTTGCTCAAACCCCATCTGTTTAGCTGGCGAGTAAACCTGATGAATGGGATTCTATGGTGTCTCATGCTCACTGAGCGAAGCAGAGGAAAGAACAGAAGGAGAGTTGGAGGGTGAGTGAGAGTGCATGTGTGCGAGTGTGTGTGTGTGTGTGTGTGTGTGTGTGTGTGTGTGTGTGTGTGTGTGTGTGTGTGAGTGTGTGTGTGTGTGTGTGTGTGTGTGTGTGTGTGTGTGTGTGTGTGTGTGTGTGTGTGTGTGTGTGTGTGTGTGTGTGCAAGTGTGTGTGTGTGTGTGTGTGTGTGTGTGTGTGCAAGTGTGTGTGTGTGCAAGTGTGTGTGAGTGTCTGATGGAAAGGTGAGCAGGGTTTCAGACACTTTGTTGCACTACATCAAACTTGATGTTGTATTTTTATGAACAAGCTTTATGATATAGTGCAGACAGACACTGTACTTTCCTTAAATGTGTAAGTGAAACATGTTTTTACTGGTATTTTTTATCATAACTGTTGATTTAACTTTAGTTTAAGAGTGGAAAAGCCCTACTTTGCCACCACATAGCATCTTTTTTTTATGGAAGCCTTTACAGACCATCCTAATATGCAAATTTAGTTTCCCCATTCTTAAAAAGCATCACTAAAGGACACCAGATTTTTATGCTCCTTTCGCTGTGATGAACCTCATTGGTGGCTCAGATATTGCATGGGAGCCAAAGCATGTGCCCAGGCAATGTAACTGTGGAGTCGTGAAATTGACATCACAGCCTATCTGTTAATAAAAACAAATTTATCAATCTACCTATTAAACCTCAGTGACTCCCATTTTTGTCACTGCTCCTATTTTTTTTTTTTTTCAAATCCAATAAATGAAAACAATGCAACAGGTGAATTCCTTTGCAAATATGACATTTACAGTAACTAACTCTAGAACATAAATCATTGGGATATGACATCTTCTTTTATGGTAGAAAGCCACCGTGTCAGTGGTTAACAGTACAGTAAAAGACAGAAAATAAAAACAACAAAAAAAAAACATAAATTAAATTAAATACAAATATTACCATTATATTACATTACACAAAAATACAATGAAAACAACAACAAAAGTGACAGACACATAAAGGCTGCTTTCAAGCTATTCCGTTGTCCCTTACTAATAAACTTCTTTACTTTTAAGGTAGGGTCTGCTGGAGTTTTTGTGACTTGTTAGTAAACACAACATTCAAACTGGGCTCCTCCTCCTTGGATCAGTGCCAGCAGCAGCGCACACCCAACACCCAACTGTGACTACATGAACACACTCACTCACACAGGCCAGCAACCACCTGCAGCATCGTGTTTCTACATGGAAGAAACTCAGAGGCCGTGCACCTGCCTTGGCATGTTAGCGCAAGCTAATCATGGTTATTTGACACATACCTGCTCAGCAGAAAGCTAACTCGTATCACTCTTTATCCCATGCTGCTCTCCAAGTCCCTGAAAGTGGGTGAAAATCAAGCCAAGTTTCACACTTGTTTATGAAAAATCTTTATTTGTTTACTGATTTGTGTCACTTTGGTTGTGTCTTTCTCCCTCCATGCTATGTCCACTGGTTGCTCTGATTAGCTTTGTCTCACTATCATAAACATGCAAAGTCACTTGCGCACTGGGCACTCTCTGATTGGCTTATTGGCTGATGTAACCACGCTTTCTCTCTACCCAGAAACCTACTGAAACAACTAATAAATCAACATTCAGGCTGAGGAGAGGGTTTGAGACAGACACAGACACTGACACACATGTAACGAGCCCTGTAGGAGACAAGTGAGTGGGATTATTCCTGTTAAAGCTGGCCTTTTTTTTTTAAGGAAAATCCTGCAGACTCTAACTTTAGGTTAGCAAAATTTAGATATAAGTGCTTTTATTCTGAAGGGGTATAAAAGCAGACACACTGATTGGTCCAATTCACCAAAAACACACTTTTAATAAACAAGAGACACAATCGAATTTCTTTGCCCTCCGCTTGACCAGAAACAGAGACACCCTTTGTCATGCTACCACAAACACCTCAGGCCAGGGGTTTTAGCCTTTTTCAATAGGGCTCAACGTTTGTAACAGTGATATTGTGATGACAGCCACATCAGCACCACGGTCAGCAACACACATGAAATGACTAGACTTGGACAGCTCAGAGGGCTTTATTGTACAGAGGGATCTAAAGAGAGGATTCTGAATAAAAGTAAATTAATTTGAAAGTGTCAACCAAAGAAAAGCTAAATTCAAGGACGGGCAGGCCTATAGCTTTTGGTATGGGTGTGAGTTTGCTTTCTTAGGCTTTAAAGAAACCATAAATTTCAGTGAGTTTCATCACCAGGAAAAAAACTCCTCATGGGAAATGCAAGTGTCCGGTTAAATACAGGGTGAGTCTTCACAAAGCCAAGGTTTTTGCTTTTACAGTTTTATGTTTTGTTTCAGTGTTTTAGCAACTGAGAGCTCTTCAAGTTCTTGCAAATGTCCTTTAAAGTTGTGGAAAGTAAAGTCATATATACAGTAATGGAAAAGGTAGAAAGTCTCCTTCAAACAGGCTGAAAACAAAAAAAGTTACAGAGAAAAAAAAATCACAACTTACTAAAGAGGCTCAAGTCAAGGTCTGAAATATGTTTTCAGCCTTAATCATGTATTCACATCATGAGTGCTTTATTTATGAGGCAAACTCTGTGGTTGAAATCTGATCATGACAGTGTTTGTAAGACACTTTCCTCATAAATATCCATGTAACTATGGAAACAACCAAAAATGAGCCAAATGAAGGCATGAATCTTGCAGTTTGCAAGTTCCCTTTATTTTTTTCCTTTAGTATTTACACACTCAGCTTTCAAGCAACAGCAACAAACACTAAGCTCTTCTCTCAGCTCCTCGCAGGGACTGCAGCACGCAGCACTCTTTGGTGCCATAAACCTCAGAACGTAGCGGTTAAGTAGTTTTATTAGAACAGAAGTCACGGTCTTCTGATTGTGTTCTGCGTTGTGCATAAATTGTAGGAGCATTGTCTCACAAAAACTCTTTATAGAGCCAAGACGTCATTCTTTCAATGTGCTGAACTTTGTGTTGGAAAACCGCAGCAGATGCTCCTGCAGATGGCTGAGCGAGATAAAGGCTGGAAAGGGTTATTTGGGCGGGTTTTAGGGAACCGGTGACAGACTGGTTTTCCTCTGAGGCCCACCAGGCTCTGGCCACTTCAGCAACACTGACTCTGACCCAGATCTCCAGAGACAAGCATGGAAAGACCAATTCAACCAGGCTTCCTGCTGGCCGAGAACTCTGTGTGCATATTAGTGTGTGTAAGGGAGTATTTAGAGGTAAAGACAAGATGGGTGAAAAAATGCATTCATAAGTCATACATATGCTGCACATCACATGCTATACAATCCCCAAGAAATGCCCACAGAGACATAAAAAACACTTTTGGAAAAACACACAACTTACTGGCCCTCAGTGACTTGCCGTTTTTATTTTCTACCTGTGTTTTCTCCTCCATCCTCACAGTTTTCGTAGCCTATATTTCGTCTGCTCCATTGTAGAGGCCAAAGTGATTTGTCACGATTTGTGTGAACAAAGGAATTCTTTTTTCTTTCCTCCTTCGTGGATGCTCTGTCTAGACACTGTGTTCTGCTGCTGGTGCATTCAAAGAGCTGGGGCTGCCTCTGTTTTCTCGCAGCTACTCTGTCACCTCATGAGGGTGGCAAGTGGTGTGGACCCAGGAGGGATTTGGGGAATTCTGCAGTCCTCATCCTGCAAGAACTCACACAATACCTTGTGGTGGTCAGATTCTTTTTTGTATGTATCTATTATTGTAGCCTGTAGGTTTGCATGGTGGGTTGTCTGTCTCTACATGTTAGCCCCATGGAGGCTGGTGGCCTGTCCAGCTTGACCAGACCAGCTGATATAGGCTCCAATAGCCCTGCAGTGTTCACGAAACAAACTTCGAATAAAGGCAGCTGGAAAAAAGCACGAGTTCAGAGTTCTTCCCTTCCTCATTGTTAACACAGTTTCCAAACACAGCATCCTCCCCTAGATGTACCGTTCACTAACTACACCTAATTACCGTAATGTCCCAATTATGCTGTCACTGATACCACATCACACGATGGTTCTAAAGAAAGAGCTATTCATCACTAGTTTCGAGGGTAGAAACGTGAACAATACATAAAAAGCTCAGGCTGTTTTAGTGATGATTTCAGGTAAGATAAGGGCTGTCTTTCCTTGATAAAGGGCTGAGTTAGAAAACGAGAACATCCTTGTCCAAAAATGTAACATTAGTTTTATTTCACTTGCATTGTACCCTCCTCCAAACCCAAACACATTTTGTTTAACAGAGTAACTATACTATGGTGCAACTATAGTAAAGATTAAATGAAAAAGGTACAGGTAGCTTATCATGATGCTTTGAGAATATTTCTTAAATTACCTCGATGGTCGAGTGCAAGCCACATGTTTGTTTACAACAATGTGCCCAATTTTATGTTGTTCTTAGAAACTACATGCACAAATTCATAGATCGTTTGGTTGATTCAGACAATGAAATAATAATGTCACTTACTCAGCTCACAATGAGTGACACAACACAAGATTTACAACCTGATACTGGAAACATTAGTACAAATGTCCCTTTGTGGTTTAAATTGCTGTCAACACATGAACTGTGTTTTTACCTTTTTTATTTTTTTTCTAATGAATTATCTGTTGTTCTGCTACTAACACATTTATATGGACCTAAGGGTCTGGAATAAAGTATAAAGAAAATAAGCTTTTTTTGTCCTTAAAGGTAGGTCTTCACCCTCCCACCCCACACCCCCACCCCCAAAAATAAATAAATAAATAAAAATAAAATAAATACATAAATAAATAAATAAATAAATAAATAAATAAATAAATAAATAAATAAATAAATAAATAAATAAATAAATAAAATAAAATAATAAAATAATTAATACAATGTTGACTTTTACAGTCTCCTATGGGCCTCTGCACATGTTAGTGTGTTAGTGTCTGTGTCTTCCCCAACCCCCTTCTCTGCCTGTATGTTGATGTTTTGGTCATTTTTGGACGTTTCTGGGAGGACAGTAAGCGCAGTTAAATTTGCCAACCACAGTGTGCCCACTGGGCAAGTGCATTTGTGTGTTGACGATCACAAGTGGAAGCTAATCAGAGTGGTTATGATAGTGGACGTAGCATGGAGAAAGACACAACCAAAGTGTAACGAAACTGCAATCAGATAAAGCTTTTTCATAAAAGACAATGGAGCTTGGCCCACATTTTACACACTTTCAGGCACTTGGAGAGCAGCACACAAAAAAGAGAGACGCAAGTTAGCTTTCTGCTGAGCAGGAATGTGTCAAACATTTGTGATTAGCTTGTGCTAACATGCTAAGCCAGGTGCACAGCTATCAAGTCTCTCCCACACAGAACCGTGATGCTACAGGTGGTTGCTGGGCTAGTGAGTGTGTTCTTGTGACCATAGTCCGAGGCAGTGGGTGTGCGCTGCCACTGGCACTGATCCAAGGAGGAGCAGCCTGGTTTGAATGTAGTGTTTACTACAAGCAATGAAAATTCCTGCAGACCCCACCTATAAGTATGTATATATATATCAAATAGCCTTGTAAAATATTCTGCTAAAAAGATGTTGCACGTGTCTCTTGAAGAGCAAAGAGATTTTCAAAAGTCTGTCCAGATGAGAGCTTAGTTTGTGATCAGGAAGCGTTTCCTTAAATGACTCCTGTATCCGATTAAAGCTGCATCCTAAAAATTGAGTAGGCAAGCCCCATGCTGTAATTATGCCTGCTAGTGAGTCAGACTGCACATCCCACAGGGACTGGATCCCTGCTTTACACAAATATGTTCCTCTGTTGAACTCTCTCTGGTTATTGACTGTCTCTGTGAAACCCAGTGACTCAAAGCCACCGAGGGTCCTCAGTGATCCGATCTAATGCTTCTCTTCTTTATTCATCTCTCATGTTTAAGTCTGCTGGGGCTCACTGATGTGTGATAGCATGCACGTTTGTATATATGCTCCTGTTGTGTGTGTAAGTGTGTGTGTTAGCGCCGCATGTGTGTGAATCAATAATGTCTCCGCACGACAGCACAGAACAATAGAGGTTAAGTGAATAAACTCAGCACTTTGTTTCCACAGCTTACGTCTCTATGGGAATGTTGTTGAGGCTAAATCAATCCCTGGCATTATAAATGCTATTGTGTTTGTGCAGCAATTCATGTGTTCAAATACACCTTTAAATCTTCTCAGCATTTGTTTCCTTGAAGCTGTTGCGAGTCATGCCCACACTTCGTATGCATCCATAAAGGCAGCAGTTTCCATGGTTGCATTCAATAACAGTTGTTGTGGTAATGAGTAGTCGTTTTGGTGATGTAATGTTATTACTCCACTCAGAGTTAAGCCTCTTAGAGTAATACAGCAACAAAAATCTTCTCTTTTTTAAAAAAAGACAGTTGTTCTGCCTCCGAATATGAGCTGTATATAAAGCATCAAGACATCAGCAGCTTTGAGAAAATGTGAAATACTAAAGGCACACATTGATTCTTCTTTTTTTTTTTTTGTGTAAATTACATTCTCAACCAAAAATCACAAGTTCCTGGTTTTAATATGATGTAAGTAGTTCCAGGTCTGGGGTCTTAACACTGGCTCCATAAACTGCCACAGAATGTTAGGTCTGCTGACACTCTCAGCTCACTTAAAGCCAGGTTCAAGACTCACCTTTTTACCGTTGTCTTTTAATAGAGTCTTTTAACAAATAATTTACAATTTTTTTATATTTTTTATTTTTTTTCCTAACGCCATAACTCAGCACTTCAGCTTTTATGTTTTCTTTTGGTATATTTTCTTGTCATATGCTGTTGATTTGTATCGCTGTAAAGCTCTTTGAATTGCCTTGCTGAAATGTGCTGTATAAATAAACATGCCTTGCCTTAAGTATTCCAAGCATCCCTTAACCCCTTGATGCCTGTTGTTGCAAATTTGCAACATACCCTGTCAGGTCTTGTTGCAGCTGAAACGAACTTTGTATCTTGTTATTACCTATTGATTCATATTCTACACAAACCAAAGATAGTATCAGATCCACTATGTCACAATATATTGGTCAGGGGATGAACTTCTCATGTTTATATATTTAATATAACTTAGTTATAACTATTGTGTGTATTATACTCAAATTTACAATCTCCACTTAATTTAACATCTGTAAGAATGCAAAACACATAAAAACAATCTGTTTTTATAATTGTTAATTCATTCAGGCAGTGAGGGGTTAAAGGGGTCCTGCCTGAATAGAACCCTGTTATCACAGCCTGGACTGTTGCTAATCAAACTCATTTTTGGAGAATGCACCCTAAAGCAGGGGTCTCAAACTCACAGTCCACTGGCCAGATACTGCTGGCAAAACCAAGAAAAGAAAACGCCAAATATGACCTTAAAAGATTTCATGTGGATAAGTACAGTCATTCAGTTGAACTTTTTTTTTTTTTTTTTTTTGCCCCCCAAATCAGAATCAGATATACTCTAATTATCTCCAGGAGGAAATTGGTATACATTTTCTTTTTTATATATACCTGAAGTGCCCCCCTTGTGACAGGACAGGATTGCATGCTCAGTAGCCCCTTAGGTTGCAGGTTTGAGAACCCTGTTTTAAAGTCATCAACGCTCCCTGTTACCCCACTGTATTTCACACTGAGCCAAGCTCCTGTCCCCTGGAACCTTAAAGAGGGGGTATTATCCTTTGACAAGATCTTCACGAGACTTGAAATGATGAGTCCACTGCATAAGAAACTCTCAAACCCCTCTCTACCTTCCAAGCGCTGGCCAATCAGAGGGAGGGTGGTTTGTGGAGTGGGAAGCCTTAAAGAGACAGAAATAAAATGAAGCATTTCAGACAGGTACATGCAGCCTCTATGACCCAGTGTTGTAGGATAGATTGGTCACCATGTTTGGGGAAGGCACCCACCCACTTTAACCAAAGCCCAAAATGTCCACAACCTCACCGTATCACTCCAGACATACATTGCGCTGACTTCCTGCAGTTCTCAAAGATATAGCTCTTGAAAACTGTGACATCTTAAGATAATAATCTGAGTGATAATCTTAACTAGATGTAATACGATATATAAATTGTGAAGCCACAATTTGCTTTATGTGTTTAATTTAACTTTACTGCAATCAACCACATTCATTATTGCAGTTGTTATTTCCTGTATCAGCTCATCCTTGTGGCTCTTTCTTGTATAAGCAGTAAACCAAGGGAACCCTCTGAATACAAGATGATGTTTTATGACGACTGTTGAACCATAAAGAAGATCTAGTCTCCTGCAGAAGCTCCGTGGAGTGTTGTGTGCTCATTTTTTATCTCCACTTGTGCTATCAGAGCAGATGCTTGCAGACATGATCTACAATAACTATAATAAGAGAGTTAGACAAATGGAGACTGATTGGATTTGCTATCGGTCTCATGGGGCTTTTGAGCAGACGTTCGCAGAAGGTTGAAAGAAAGAAAAAAAAGGCTACTTCCTCAAAGCGTTACAGTCCTTACTGAAACGTGCTGAGAGACACTGACAGGCTGGGGTCTTTTTGCTGTTTAGCAGGATTTTTAACCTTTGCTGTTCACTTTACGGCTGCTGCTTTGTGATTGATGCAGCTTTAGGGTTTCACTTTTAAATGCCACACCTTTCCCAGGACACAATGGATGGCCAACCTTTCTGTTGGAGTTACTCCTCATAATGATCGCGGGTTATTGACAGTCATTAGGGAGAGCTGCTAATGAGTCTGTGTATCTTTTTTCTTTTTCCTCTGTGGAGAAGAAGAAAATTTACACCATCATAAACCCCAACCCCCCCATTCCATTGCTCCATTAATCATTTTGCAGTTTGGTTTAGAGATGAGTTGTTAAGTGGAAGAATCAACAACCCAAACGTTGTGAGCTAATGTTATGGTGATTGTATGACACTCTTGGAGATACCAATGCTACACTTATTTGTGGGTTGAAAATTGTTTTCTTCTCACCAGCTACAAGGGAGTTTTTTGTTTCCTTGAAAAAAGCTAGGCTAAGGAATAAGTTACCAATACCTGGTACCTGGTAATTGGCATCGGTACTCAATGGTACCAATTTCCGTTTCTTTTTTGTGTTTCTATGGTAAGAAATATCAATTTGTTTGACAATAAAATCTCAAATTTCTTTAATTTAACACATTTATTCTTTATTTATAACCTTGCAATGCTGTGTTCATGTCCAGCATGGAAAATTGTCTACTCTTTCACTCCCTCACAGTCACATGGATGTGTGTACATACCTAAACATGGTATTTGATGGAATTCGGTCGGTACCCTTGAGAGAACCTAATTTGGTACTCATCCCTTATTATTATGGAACTTAAGAGTTTGTTGTAAATCTGTTGCTAAATCTTTTACTGACTTTCCAACAGCAGTTTAAAGTCAGTAGGAGAAATTTAATTAATAACAATAATTTTTTAATAATAATTATTATTTTTTTTTTATCATCATTTGTGGTGTGCATTAGTTTCCAGTAGCTAGCATTTACACCCAATGTTACCATGAACTGTCTGCAGCTGTCTTGCCCAGCACACGTATCTGTATTATGGTCAACTTTGCTTTTGTATGTCACACAGAAGCATCAGAACTGGACCTAATCTGTTGCAATAAAGGTCAATACTCTGAACAATAGATAGGACAGAAACACAGCCACATACTTGAAGAATTGTTTAGCAACAGAAGACCAGACACCAACACTGATCTTTTAGCTATAATGCAAATATGTTGAACCAAAGAGATGTATATCTAAAAGTATAGATACTAACTAAGGGCTCAGTCACAAATGCCATTCAGACTGTGCTGTGCTCAAGCACAATCCCCCCACTAGAGAGTACGACCAGCGGTCACAGTACTCCAATAGGAACAAGACTAGGGAGTATCACACACACACACACACACATGGCCCAGCTACATCATTGTCAAGCGTCTGCTTACATGAAGCACAACCTTATTGTAGTCAACACAATGAGACACAGAGAACAATGTTAAAATTTTGGAGACTTTCTAACTGATGGTAAGTTGTTTTGGTCAGACACGGCCCTCTAACATCCCGCTGTTGTTCAAAATTATTAGCGAGAGGAGCGGTTGCAGCGATCATAACGAATATAGCGAATCCAACACACCTGATTCAAATGATCAGCTCGTCATCAAGCTCTGCTCGAGCCTGATAACGAGCCATTCATGTGAATCAGGTGTGCTGGAGTAGGGTAACATCTAAAACATGCAGGGCAGGGGGTCCCCAGGACCGGAATTGAGAAACACTGGGTTAAATGATCTAGAGCTGAAATGATTCCTCAAATAATTTGAGTACCTGGATTATAAAAAATGATTGAGGAATTTCCTCTGCCTCAAGAGGATATTTAAACAAGGGATATTTAAACTTTTTTAAAGCTCAAAGCATGGTATTTTGCCCAGCAGCAACCTCTGGTCTAAAGATATGAGACAATGCTGAAGTGGTTTGATCAGCTGTTTCTTGAGTGCCCACCTGAGGCTTGCTCTGTAAATACCTCAAGTCCAGAAGTACAAGTCACATACACAAAAAAGCAATTTTTTTAATACTAATTTTATTTTATTTTATTATTTTTTATTTTACAGAAATTTACCTATTTACAGCCTGGTACAAAAAAACGTCTCCTGTCTCAATCACTAATTTCACTATCAGCACACACTGTAAGGGGGTGTATCTTTCGCTAATTCAGCAGTTTAGCAGATATTAAGATCACGTGTTTACCCAATCAGTGGCACAGCTCAGATGACATATTGTGACCTATAGCTGTTCGTGTGGAGACTTAAACCCCGCCCACTTTCAACATGGCAGGGCCAGCAGATTTGCTTCAAAAATAAGTTTCAGAAACAGACAGGTGAGTTGTGGAGAATTTGCCCATTTGTCATACAGTCTATGTAATTCACCTGGACTACTTTAGATGTGGCACATAGCATTGACATCACACATGCAAAGGAGGAAGAAGGAGGGGCAGCGGTACTAAGCAAAAATTATGAATACACAAAGTATGTTTTAATTCATTACTCAATCAAATGATTGCATTTCCTGTAATACAAAAATAGCAAATAATGTGTCAGTGTGTTTACGTACATTGAAGTATTAGAAAAATGTTGTACAATGCAACTCCAAGCGGACAAATAGATGAGGTAGGGTCACTTACAAAACCGCTAATGTGCTCAGCCATCAGTCAGAAGCATCTTTCTGTGTGTGTGTGTTTTTGTAAGGGATTGCCAGAACCTTGTCCCTTCATGTACGCCAATACAAAAATACTCCCTGGGTGTTAAGGTCTTTGCATTCACAGCCAGCTTCTCAACGCTTTGGCCTTTTGGGGCTGTTAGCAAACCTCAGCGGGACAGGTCAGTGTAATGCTTTTTAATGTCTGAGGCACGGAGGGGCCACACTTGTCGAGCCGATGACAACACCCACTTCAACCAAAGCCCGTGCTTTGCCCCTGGAGTATGGCCTGCTTGTCTCCTGCCCGCTCACTGTCTGGAATGTACAGCTGGGGAATCCACTTCCACCTGCTCTACCCTGTGTGCGGTACACTGACCTTGCCAAACCACGCTCCTGTGCCTGGCCTCGGTACAGAGACCTTACGTGTTGTAAACATCCAGAGCCAAAACCAAACGCTCGGCGCAACAGCTTACCATGCTCTGGCCAAAACCAAACCTCTAATATATTTTAAAGAGGTCCTTGTGTATCTTTGATTAAAAGAAAAGTGTGAGTGCTTTACACTCAGCAGCTTGTGTAACATCTGAGGATTATTATGGTAACAAAACCCTGCTTTGACAACTTGACAAAAGGAGGCATAAAACAGCTCCCTCTGTAGGTATCCTCTCTCTGAACGGCCTCGCTTTGTTAGCGACTCATGAGGTCACAAGTCATGCAATCTAAATGTCAACAGTTTTGAAGAGCGTGGTTCAGAAAAGGTGGTAAAAAGGCAGAAATGTGAGATTTAATTTAACACATTGTGGAAGTGGAGCACAGAGACTTAATGTAACAGCCCTGCGGAATAAACCAAACACTCAGTAACCGAAAACCTAAATCATTGACATGTGGAGCCCTGTTTCCACCAAGCAGTCCAGTAGGTTAAGTACGGGTTGGCTTGGTTAAGCCTGATCCTGTTTGCATTTCCACTGCCAACCGTGCCCTCTCATGGTAGGCGACGTGTAAGCCAGATGCTGATAGCCACATCAGTTAAATAACGACGCGACGCCATAACAGCGTGACAGTTTACCCCGCTAATAAATCCAACAAAGAAGAAAAACCAACAAAGTAAGGAAGACACACATCAATTTGTCTTCTTTGTGAATGGCATGTGGCTCTTTGTTACAAAGAATAATCAAGTTTTGTTTCAGAGAAGACTGTGTGCCACCAGGAGAAACACAGCATATGCTGTTGCACAGTAAGTGACAATTCTTTCACCAATCAATGGTCTGCAGTGTTGTAACTCCACCTTTCGAGATCAGATCGGTTTAGTCTGGCACCCCTACAGAACAGTGTAAAAAAGTGGGACAGCTCATCTCGGTTATTCTTTGGATCTGTCCAGGGATTAGTCAGTGGAAACGCTGTAAAATGTGTGCCATGCCAAAATGAACCAAACTTAACTGCTTGTCGGAAACCAGGCTTTTTTTTTGTACCACAAGATAAGCATCTCTTAAGTTATGACAGTAGCAAAACTTCAAACCAGACAATGTAACTTTTTCCATCTTACACTGAAAGTAGGGAGTGGGAGAAAAAATCAAGGTATTTTCTGTTTAATGATTTTAAATCTTGGTTTAATTTAGGGCTGTCATCTTAACGCGTTAATTAGATTAATTCATTACACTGCAAATTAACGCGTTGTAAAAATTAACGCAGATTAATCTGGATCCCAAAACCGCAGGGGGTTCAAAGACGCACTTAAAAATGTGTTGTATATATTTCCACCTTATTTAATTTATTTATTTTTAAATGTCTTTTTATGTAATTTTAAAGTCCTGGAATTCAAATTCTTTATTTTGGGACCTTAAGCAGACATGAGATTAAAATGCGATTAATTAGATTAATTAATTACAAATCCTGTAATTAATTAGATTACTTTTTTGAATTGCCTGACAGCACAAATTTTATTTTATTTAATTTATTTTTTCAAATAATAAAAAAATCTTCAAATTTTAGTCTTTCATTTAAGTCTTTGTCTCTAAGCTGGGGCTGAAAACAATGAAAAAAAATGCACTGTGGCGTGTTAGTGTTGTGTTGCAGCCTCACAGCAAGAAGGTCACCGTTTTGAATCCTAGGTTGGCCAAGGGGCCTCTCTGTGTGGAGTTCCCATGTTCTTCCCGTGCATGCGTGGGTTCTCTCTGGGTACTCGGGCTTCCTCCCACAGTCCAAAAACATGCTCACCAGGTTAACTGAACACTCTAAATTATCCATAGGTGTGAATGTGTGAGTGAATGGTTGTCTGTCTCTGTGTCAGCCCTGTGATTGACTGGCGATCAGTCCAGGGTGTACCCTGCCTCTCGCCCAATGAGAGCTGGGATAGGCTCCACCCACCCGCGACCCTGAACAGGATAAGGGGTTCAGAAAATGAATAAATGAAAACAATTTAAGATGTCGGATTCCCTGAATAAATCCTAAAAACTAACTCACATTTTCCTCTTTTGGAAAAATATTACTCCAGCTATGGTCTGTAGACATCATCATCATCAATCAACCTTTTCACTTGGTCTGGTGTTCAAAAAGTGAACTAAAAATGGCAAAAATTGGGAATATTAAATAATTGCAAATTTAATCAAATTTGCACCTCAAATATTATAATTGAATCTCATCTGGAGAAAAGCTTACTGTTCGAGCCCTGATTGAAAGGAAAGTCAGCTTATGAGGCAATGAGCCAAACACGAAACTGATATATTATATGATATTTTTCTAAAACAGTGCAAAAAGAAACCTCAGAGTATCTCATGAGTCAATATTCTTTAGAAAAAGATATTAAAAATAAATATTGTCTATATTCTATCAGGGGTGTAAAGAAAGATGGAGATTTTAACTTGATAAAGTCCATCATGATTTATTTGCCAGGCTCAGACTTGTAACCAATAGCGCTGTAGAAGCCCTCCATGTTGATAGATAGGCTGACAGAGCTGGACTTGTATTAATAACACATCTTCGGATCATGCTCCTTGGGGCCTTAAAAGCAATCTGTGTGTGCTTGGATGTGGCTTCTCCACAAACCTCAAAGCAAGACAAAGACAACAAATCTCTCTTTTTACTCTGGCAACTTTGAAATCTCACTCCTCCAAGGCATCTTTTATTTATTTTTTTGGGTGGGCACGCTGAGAAAACAACTCTGGGGAGATTTTCTGGCCAAAGTTGGCCTGGCGTTTGTTTCTTCACTGTGTGGAAAGGCCTCAATACGATTTATGTCTTGTTTTTGGGGCTTTCACATTTTGTCATATCAGCTGTGTGAAAAAAATCTGTCTTTGAGGAAGATATTTGTAACAATCCTTTTTTTTGTTGTTTTCCTCAGGATTTTTCTCAGTTTATTCCAACATGACCTCACTTTAGCCTCACTTCATCTTCATTTAACACATGTTTAAGCTGCAAACCTGCTAATTCAAAGCAATGCCATCGTATAATGACTGAGATTGCTCAAGTTGCCTGATTTCGATTCTGTATGTGTTCGTGCTGTATTTCTATCTGAAACAAGATATTGAAATGCAGCGTAGCTTTCTGACCCAGGGTCTGCTGTCATTAGCATCCAGACGTTTTTCTGTGATCACATTTAACATGGATTATGAGGTTTCAGTCTTGCCTTCTTTGGCTTTGAAGTTAAAAGCACTTCAACTTCATTTTGACTTCATTTATTGTTATATTGATATTCATTTACTTGTATGTCTTGATCAAAGCGTTTGTGTGCCTATAGTCTTTCAGCTGGGATGCATCTCTTTAATCTGATCAAAGGGGCAATATAAAGGGATTGTAAGATATTCAAAGTTTCAGATGAGAGATACGACCTCTGGTGCACACTCTTCTTGGGATGATACCAGCAAATTTCAAGGCTTGTGATTTCTCCTTTGTGTCCTGTTGTTGTTTAAATCAGGAGCGGATCAAAAAGAGGAAGTTTGAAGTGGTGAACAGACAGACTTTAAAAGCAGTTTGGAATACTCGGTTGACCCCGTGCAGCGTTTTTGATATATTCAAATGCAAAGGAAATGAGAGAGCAACAGTTAAATATGACGATATCAAGATACCATATTTCACTTTGTAATTTTTACTGACTTAAACATTAAAGATGCCAAAAGAGATGTACTACTATAATCATTCCTTGCTGCATAAAATGCAATCACTTTTCAGTGTTTGATAGTAAAAATAGATAAAGGTTATTAAAAATAACAAAATTAATCAAAATGATAAAATTAGGTTAAAAATAAGAAAAAATAATTAAAAAATAACAAAATTAATAAAAATAATGCAATTAGTAAAAAATAATAAAACGAATTAAAAAATAATGGTTTTTTTTTTGTTGTTGTTTTTTTTTTTTTAAAGAAGAAGAAAACATAACACCACAATAGTGGAGCCCGAAACCTTATGGACCTGCTGCTGACTGGTCACAGGATAGGTTATAAAATCTACCTTCTCCATCATGTTGGAAATGGGTCTAACTGCAAACTTACAAAGTTTATTAAATCTTTTATTTTTTTTTGTTTAATTTCCCCAAAAATCGTTTCTGTAACTTGAAGTAGATCAGGAGCCGGCAAACTTTATTATCAAAGGAACCATTTTGCCGCATCTCACCTGGACTAAAATAACTCCGAAGCCACAAAATCTTCTTTACCTTCACAGTAAATACAGTCTCCATGTATAAAACTTTATAAATCTTTCAAATAAATTGAATAACTGTCTAACAATTAGTTATTTGAATTTATGAAATTGTAGACCTGTTAAAAGAATACTTCAATTCGATGACGCATTGATAATGTTCCTCAACTCATCATTTTCTTTTATTGCTAATTTCTTGACACATATTATACATACACGTTTATTTAACCAGCACATTGGCAGTTAAATGAATCCATCCACACAAAATTAAAATCTCTTTTCTTCCAGATTTGTCTTTTTGTTAATTCAGTTATCCTACCAGGGCTGTAAATCTTGAGGTTAGCCACAGCTGCATGGAAAGTGGGTGTGCTGTTGATGTTTTAAGAGGTGAAGTAGAAGGGGCAGCAGCCTTTGTTGTAAGATGTGATGCATATTTAGTTGAACAAAATATTAAATAGTGACTGTGTTTGGCATCAATGCCACGAATAATCAATACCCTTTGTAAGAAAAATAAAAAAGTCCTTTATTTTAATATTATTTGATTAAAGCTACTGGAAGCCACTGCAGATGAGTCAAGGGGCCTCATGAGGCTCCAGAGCCACAGGTTACAGACCCCTGAGCTGGATCCTGCCATGTTGATTTATTTACAAGTCTTGATTTTTGTAAAACGTTTAAAATTATTTAATGCAATAAAAATGGGTGACCAATTTCTCGACGAATACAGAGCTTTTGCATTAGATTTGCGCACAGTTCCCCAAACTGGGGGTGAAGAGGGTTGCAAAATATTAATTTGAAAATGCCTTCTGAAAAAGAAAAAAAACAAAATAAAATAAACTTAAAATTTTAATGGGTGTTGTGAAAATATATAAACATGAATTGGGGCTAAATTTGATTGAGAAGCTTTGAAGCAGAGAATGGTTGATCTGCTTCAAATTTCGTCTTTTCCAGGAGACTGACAGTAAAAATGAGGGCAGATAAACTTACAGAACACAGAGATATCTGCATATAAGGAGTCTATTTTTTCATGGATCAGCTAAATTCAGTATATATTTTTTTCACTTCTGTCTATCCCTGTGGCAGAGGGCTCTGAGTGTCTACGTCTGGTTTTACGGTGGTCACGGGCAGAAAAAATTGGGAAAGTTTGGGATAACATAACAACTCCAGAATCTTGTCTGCTGTAGAGTGTGCCAACCTGAAGGATATCACCATCTGTGAGTTGGGTAAACGTCGTAAATGAAAATTCAACAAGCTGATGCCCTCTGGGGTATTCTGGTTTCACTTTTGAACAGCAGGAGGACACAGTTATGTGTCGTCCATTTTGTATCCCTCTTTTTCTCTTACTAATAATTTGATGGGATGCTTGGCAGCAGTTCAGGCATCAAAGTAATGTTTGTTCATCTGTTGCTGAAAATTCAAGACACAGCGCTTGTTTCTTTAGCGAACCACCTCGAGGTTAATCGTATGGAGATAGAGCTGCTTAATGTTGTCTCTGTGAAACTGTGATGGGAGAGTTTCATTTGCCATAAACACCAAAGTCTGTCTCATTCACAGCAAAACCAGAGACATCCCTCAATGTCCTTCATTACTACTTCATCACATTGTCCTTCTTCTCCTCCTAAAACTAAATATAGTCTCCATTTGTGGAATGGAAGAATAATCATTGGTCCCTTTGACTGTTTTTTCCTCAAATTATCTGACACATTTTTCTTCTTAAGTATCATTTTTTGCTCTTACATTTGTTTCTTACCCCCTTTTAAACCTTTCAAAACTCATTTCAATTCCATCCACTCTTTATATTTTTACATATCTTTCGCCATTTTCACATTTTCTGTCACAAACATCCCTGTTTCCTTTCCACTCATTTCTTTCCTGTCTTCAGCTCTTCCCTCCTTTTCTCCCCCCTCTGTGTTTTCTCCTGACTGCCTCTCCCTCCCTGCCCCCCTCTGAAAGACGGCGATAACACCTAACGTTCCTCGATGCTGCTCAGTCAGTCAGGGTTATCTTGTTCCTTTGCCATTATCGCTGTAATATGACACCGCCTCTTATTCCTACACAACAACCCCACATCAGCACGAATGGCAGCATGCATCCTATAAGACTGGAATAATTGTTTACGATCCAGTGCCCAGTGAGATTTACTCTCAGAGGGTAAGAGCCATGTATTCAGGCACAGCTTGCAACATTGATATTCCCCTAGACCACAGTGTCATGGGTGAATTCATTAGTAGATTTTTTTTTTTCCCACTGTTTGTGCTGGTCTTTCACTGACAGTTCAGAGACCCTGACAGATATTGAGAGCTGAATTGATGAATTTGAAAGTAAGATGCTCAGATTTATTGAAGTCTGTCTGCACTTGCAAAACAAGTTGGAAACTTACAACTGGGTTTTCACAGCTAAATAGAAACACATACTACCCTTAATTTGATTAAGATAAGAAGCAATCATCATTCAATTTGGTGTGTAAAAGTACAACACAAGCATGCTGGATACACTTGTGAGATGAATCTATGTGCACCACTTATGAACAACTTTTTTCACTTATTAAAGGTAGGGTCTCCAAGAATTTTGGTTACTTGTTCACAAACCTAACATTCAAACTGGGCTCCGCCTCCTTGGCTCAGTGCCAGCGGCAGCACACACCCACTGCCTCCAACCAAGCTACATAATCACACTGACTAGCCCTTCAATCACCTGTAGCATCGCGCTTTTGAGTGGGAGAGACTCGAGAGCCGTACACCTGACTTAGCATGTTAATACAAAATGATCATGAGTATTTGGCATATACCTTATTAGCACAAAGCTAACACACATCACTCTCCATCCACATCTGCTCTCCACGTGCCAGAAAACTAAGTGAAAGTTAAGCCAAGCTTCACCCTCAATTTGGCAAAAGCTTTATCTGTTTGGCGTTTAATTTCACTTCCCTTCCTCTGTGCTACCTCCACTATCAAAGCTGTTAAGGAAAGTTACTTCCAATGCTATCATCCACACACAGAGTTACTTGCCCACTGGGCGTGCTGTGATTGGCTGAGGTAACCATGCCTACCCTCCACCCAGAAACGTCCCAAAACAACAAAGTCATGTACATACAGGCAGAGGAGGAGGTTAAAGGCAGACACAGACACTGACACACACGTATAGAAGCCCTTTAGGAGACAAGTGAGCAAGATTACTCCTGTAGAAGTTGACCTCCTGTTTTTCAGAATAATCTTTTAGAGAAAAAAATACATATATACTATGACATACAGTTCTGTTTGCTTTAATCTAAGATGAAACAACAGTTAAATTCATAATGTCAGTCTGTGCAGTCCTTTCTGACACTGATTTCTACATGCATAGCTTGATGTACAACTCCCCCAAAATGGTACTAAAACTGGAACATTGTTGACTGAAAGCCATGTGATTGGTCGCTGAGCAGCATCATGTTTTCTGTATTTACAGCTTCGGCTTTACGCAATATCTTCTCTCACAATTTTTCTTTAGCTTACCTTGTAATAGTTGTTTGACTAAATGTAACATGTATCAGCTTCAGTTTAATATAATACACAAGAATCACTGTGACAAGGCAAGCCGGAAAATTAAGTGATACTTGAATTGGAATATGCTAATCATACAGACTACACTGCCCTCATGTGTTTTGGAGGAATATTGCAGCCAGAAAAATTTGGCTGTGACTACGTTGGCTACTTCAGTGTAGGGTCAGTGTAGGGTATAAACCAGGCTTTACAGCTAATGCTTCGTACCTTGAAACTTCAAACTCCCTCTCCACTGAGATCAGAATCCCAACTGGTGGTACTCTGTGGTGCCTTTTTGTTATAGTTGATAGAAAACTGCATTTTTTTGGAAACTATGCAGTACTATGATTCCTAACAGACACCCACTGATTCAATCAGAATGATTGAAAAACTGTCAATTTGGCCCAAAACAAAAAGAAAATTGGAGCCGCTGACCAAAGGTAAAGAAAAGATTGAGGATTACAAAGAAAGATCATGTGTCCAAAGCACATAGTTGAACAAGGAAACCTAACTGGTGATGCTGACCTTCTTGTGAGCTAACCCAGTTGAACAGGGAGACCTCATCCTCCTTACGTAGCCTCCCTCAGCTGATTAGCACAAGAACATCACAGGTGCATCCAAAAACATCTGATTGTAAAGAAAACCTGTGAACAAGAATTTAATCCAAACAAAAAAAAACAACCTTTTAAAACACACAAGCACTCCTCATAGTGTGGAGTAAAGGGATGAATGTGACATGTACTGTAGAAGTGCTTTGGGTCTATTTACCATTTGGTGAACCCTTCAGTTTTGTGAATGAAGCTGCGATCAGCAGGGGCTGGAACAGAATAGAAACGTAAGGTCAGAGGTGATCACTCTGAAATCTTTTGTATTGATTTTGCACTGACCCCTCTCTCTACAGGGACAAGTGGAAGCAACCATGCTCCCAACATATTAATAGACCTTCTTGACTTCCTCGCAGTAGCAGTCAGGCCTGCAGACTTACAGCGTAGATCTGCTGCTGCTTCATTTATCGCTCCCATTGAAACATCCAGCACAATTAAGTCAAGGTTTCTCCAGAGTGTATCAGTGGATTCTGCATCTAAATGAGGAAATGACACGATGTTTGGTGTCAGAAATAAAGTAGTAGTAGTAGTTTCATCAACTGTGTCGGTGAGGTTTGGTTGCATAAAGGTAAAAAGAGCAAAAGCAGGAAAACATTATCCATGATGCTTACACCACTTTCGCCAGCAGCCATCTGACAGCTTTAATTAAACTATTTTAATAGATATATGGAAAAAAGAAACAGTCTCAAGATCTTATCTCTATTTTAGCTCTGAAAAACAGGATACTGCTCCAAGAGGATTAGTTAAACAGCTTGAACCCAGCTTATTTTAAAAACGAATAAATATTTTTTCTTTCAGTGTGCTGCATGCCTTTCTGACTCCCTAACAGTCACCGTGATAGTGGTTCTGCATGTTTCTGTTCAGCTTCTGTTCAGCATGCCTCTTTGACATGTGTGTTTTATGTCTGCCTGGTCGTATCATACTCACTACATCATATCCAGCACACTGGCGTGATTTATTTGCCTGCTTGTGGTCTGTCAGCAGTGCGAGCACTCACACGGCATTTGGTTATGGCCTCCTAAATCTCCAGGGAGCGTATCGACTGCCTATAGTGAGCTAATTATTGATGCTAACTGCCTGTAATGCTGCCAATGCTTAAAGGATTACCAGCGCTACACCGATAAACCTCTCAACTGCTGCTGCCTTGACACTGTCACACTCTGTGGGCTCATGCGCTGACATTCAACATGTATCGGCAGACACGGGAGTTGATTATATGGAGACATACAGGGCAGACGGAAGCAAGATATAGGTCTACAATTGAACAAAGCAAAAACCAGGTGAAATGTTGAACTTTAGATTTTTTTTCATTTATTATATTTATATTACTGTTTTTTTTTTTTTAATGACCAAAAGAGAGAAATGTTGCCTCTTGTTCCAATACTGACTGACTTGGTGTTCATTGATTATTTTTAAGTTTTGGGTACAAAGACATGTGACTTTAGATGGACTTATGTAGAGTCACTATTCCACCACTTTTAATTTAGTTTCTAGGCCTTTTACATTTTTTGATAACCAAAAAGATGGAAGTTTTAATGTGTTTCAGATCCAGCAAATATTTTTGTAGTAGACCGGTACAAGAATAGAAGAAAGGGATTTTTTTTTTTCACTTGCTTCACCAAGCTGTTTTTTTAACAAACAAAAATGAATAAATAAATTAATGTCTTAACTTTTGGTGAAATGTCAACATTTTCACAGGAAACACAGAACATGAGGCACAACAAACAGAGACAGCTATGATAAACCAACAGAGAACAAAGGAAACAGAGACTTTATACACAGGAGAGTGTTCAACACAGGTGTGAAACAAGACACAGGTGAAACACATGAGGAGCAATCAACAAGGAGGGAAACACAAGGAGAACCAAACCAAACACAGAAACTTAAGACAGAGAATAAATACATTAAAGACACCGGAACACTAAAGATAACCACAAAAAGATATACACATGACAAGAACCAAATCAAAACCACAAGGGACACAAACTAGATTGACACAGGTGACACAGAAACACAGGACAAGCAAAGAATTACAAAAGCTGCGTTTCCACCAAGCAGTCCGGGTCAGTTCAGTACGGTATTGGACGGTTTGGGACAGTTAAGTCTGATCCTGTCTGCGCTTCCACAGCAAACTGTGCCCTCTCGTGGTGGGCGGCGTGTAAGCCGCATGCCGGAAGCCACAGCTGGTAAACAAAAGCGCGACGCCGTAGCAGCTTACCCCGCGATTAAATCCAACAAAGAAGAAAACGCGACACAGTAAACAAAGAGCACGGATGGAAGACATGCAGCGTTTCGTCCTCTCTGTGATTTTCATGAAACTCTCTGTTACAAAGTGCAATCAAGCTTCGTTTCAGAGAAGTCTGTGAGCCGCCAGGAGAAATGCAGCCGCTGTCGGGGTAAGTGAGGATTCTTTTGATCAATCAACAGTCTGCAGTGTGTTGCTCCACCTTCAGAGAGCGGATCGGTTCAGTCTGGCACCCATACAAAAGGGTCCCAAAAAAGTGGGACGGCTCGTCTCGGTTTTTAGGGATCCGTCCCGGGATGAGTCAGTGGAAACGCAGCTAAAAGCGCACCGTACCAAGAACCGACCCGGACTGCTTGGTGGAAACGCAGAAACACAAGAAGACAAACACAGAAAACTCAGAAATACACAAACCAAAAATCTAAATCATGACAAAATTCACTCTATTTTGGCCGTTTCCAAGGTCCCTTTCACATATTTCTTTTCTGAGAGAGCTTAACTGATTAACCTGAAGTTAGGTTTACAACTTAAAGAGATCTTATGTCAAAAGTTATCATAGAATTTTCCCTTTAGGAGACTGTCCAAGTTGGGTGTTTTGCCACAAAAGCTAAAGCCAAACTAAGTAGTATTTATCTTGACGTTGCATCCTTCTGTCTGAACCAAATGCACGATATGCATAATGAGAGCCCAGGCCTGAACATTTGGTTATATTTGTTCACAGTCATGGCACACCTTGGTTGTAAAAAGGAAATATCACAACATTAATCTAAAAACCTGCAAGACTGCGAGAAAAATTTAGGGTCAGTTTACATGACAACGGTTTTAGGGTGAAACACAAAAGTTTAGCTGCATTTCAGCCTTGTGTTTACACGGAAACAGCATTTTAGCTGACCTGAAATGCAAACTTTTGAAAATGGCCTCCAGAGTGGGATTATTCTGAAATGCTGCCGACACTGATGCTTTGTTAACAGTGTGTTATCAGTGGAAACACTGACATCACACTCTGCTTCGAGTGAGCACATACAACAGGACAACAGTATCGCTGTTACGATCATAGGGAACTACCTCAATCTGCTGAATCTTCTGACTGTTGTTGTCTTTCAACAAAATGTGCATCTGTTGCTCCACTTTTGCTCTTAGTATTCCCCAGTGGAGATCTCCCAAAGGCTGCTTATGGGCAAGACAGTTATAACACCAACTACAGGTCTGGCATGCTTACTCCAGCGTTTTCAGTCTCTCTGCGTTTCCGCAGATTTATTTCACTTTGTTTTAGCGTTTTCAGATGAAACATATTCGTGTTAACGGGGCCTTATTCTTTACAGCTCATGTAGACTTTCAGTTTGTGTTGTTTTTGGCTCCCCCTGTGGACAAAACCTTCAACTTCTATGCAGACTTTTTCTCCTACATGTGTAAAGTAGTAACTTAACACTCTTCTGCACCACCTGTCAGAAATCTTAACATGAAAAATGTCTTTCCTTTATGTCACTGGCTTTTTTGCATTAATTTTAGTTTATTTTGTAACCAGGAGCTTTGAACGTGTTATCTATGAAGGAAGTTTATATGATCTAGTAATGTTCTTCCTTTCTTTTCCTTTTCCAAAAGAAAAACATGTGACCTAAGATTTAAAAATGTCATATCTCTGTGACTTATCCTAAGTATTCCACACTGTGTGCTTTTATGCTTTTTTATATTCCCTACTGTAAAAAAATCAAACGGTCCCTAAAGGCTGAAAGCATGAAGACATTGTAAAGAACCTCATTAATCTGTGAGAACCCCAAACACCTACAGAACACAGGTTCAGACTGAGACAACTCATCATCTCTTTTTATTTATTACACATCTAAAATTTCAGTGGAGAGCAGAGATACAGTCATGTCTCCATCTCTGCTTCAGGTTGTATCAGGCTCGTTTAACTACCTTTTCTACACACAGACACACTGTGTCACACACACTCCTCATTTCACACTCAGGTACCCTGGCTGTTGTTAACAGAGGTCACATTGAGATGGGCCTCTAGTGAGGCTTTTACTCAGTTCTCTGTAATGCTGATGACACCCACTCATACATGCACACCTCGAGACACACAGAGACATGTCTGAGAGACATATGAGTGACCTAGTCTTCTTCATATTTTGTGCTGTGGCTCCTCTATTTGCACCAGAATGTCAAAAGATGGTGATCATATCATTCGTGTGCCTCCAGAAGCTTATTTTGATATCCCAAACCCGGCTGTATTAGTATGCATCCCACCTCTCCTTCTCTTATCTGTCTCCTTTACCAGCCTGTCCACCGTCAGTGATATACCAGACTGATCTGTTGGCCCAGCAACACGTTCGACCACCCCTCCGTTTGACACCATTGACAAATAGATTGCCGGCCACTGCGTCAGGCCTGTGACCCTGTCATTCTTTAGCTAGACTGATTGGATTCCATTTGTCCCTGCAGAGGAAAGGCAGCGATTACAAACAGATAAACAGAGTGGGACTGCATGGGCAGTCGGCCAGCCCCGACTGCCTGAATCCCCCAGTGACAGGAGAGGAGATTGAGAGTGTGTGAAAGTGGTAGGGTTGAAAACAGGGAGTTTCAAGGCCGGGTTGTTTACTGCGGCGGTGCGGTAAAGGATGATGGAGGTAGCGCCGGGCATGATGTGACTGCAAGTTTTTAAGAGTTTGTTGGAAATTCCCTCTTGTTTTCAACATTTGTCAATTACAGAAGCAGAAAAGTCCAATAGCACAGACATTTTGGAGGAAGTGATCTTACTTTGCTTTATGGCAGATTTGGAAAAAATCCATGAAGCCTTCAACAGTACAACATAACTGCTACAGTACAAACATGGCAGAAACATTTTGTCCCTTGTGTGTGATGTTTTTCTTAAATGAAAGTTTGCAAGGTCACTTTTCAGTGCTTCAACCCAAGACCGTGCACTCTTTTAGTTTGCACTGTGATCAGAGTTATAACATACCAATTCATTTTCTCCCCCCTGAATCATCTTTTATTTTCTTCTTTCCCTGTGACATCCCTGTCCAGGCCTTGCCTGAAAAGAGCAGCAGCCCTCTCCCTATCAAAAGATCTATTCAAGAGTATTCTTTTGATACGGCTCTGATAAAAACGCAACACAAGAAAACTGTAAGTGGCTTCCAAATGGCTCTGCAAGTACTTGTGTTCTTCAAATGCTTGAAAATAGATATCTACAGTACATACATAAATAGGGTTCTTTGAAATCATTACAAAAAACATCTTTTTTGGCTTTTCCTGACATAGAAGCAGAGATTTCATTTAGTGAAATCTCAAGGAAATGGACAGCATGTTGCTTTTTATGTAGAGTTCTATAAAAATGTCATTTTTTACAGATATGCACATTAGGCCCGTTTTCACCAAGCAGTCCAATTTGGATCAGTACAGTACAGATACAGGTTGGATCGGTGATATCTGGTCCTGTTTGTGTTCCCACAGCCCACCACACCCCCTGGTGGTAGGTGGTGTGTAAGCTAAACGATGATAGCTGCATCAGTTACACAATAGCATGAGGTAATAGCAGCGCAACACAGTGTAACCTGCTAATATATCCAACGATGGGAGACATTCAACAATTCGTCGTCTTTGTGAAGAATGAACAAACTTTGTTTCACAGAAGACTGTGTGCTGCCAGGAGTAATACAGCCACTGTTACACAGAAAGTGACGATTATTTCGAACAATCAACGGTCTGCAGTGTTGAAGCTCCACCCTCTGAGATTGGATCGGTTTGGTCTGGGACCCCGACAGAAGGGTCCCAAAAAGTGGGATGGCTCACCTCAGTTATCTGGGGATCTGTCCTGGGATTAGTCAGTGGAAATGCCACAAAATACATGTCATACCAAGACACACCAAAGCGCACTGCTCAGTGAAAATGGGGCCATAGATAATAGTACTACTTCTACTTCTACTACTACTACTACTACTACTTCTAATAATAATAAATATAATAGTAATAATAATGATAAAAATAATAATAATAAAATTAATTAATTTTGAAAAAAAAAATAAAGTGCTTCCCATAATGAAGATAAACAGTAAAAAGAAAAAAAAGAAAAATGAAAGAGAAATGTAAAAAAAAAAAAAAAAATAGAAAGATAAAAGTCAAAAAAACACCACTAAAAAGGAAAAAAATGTCAATAAAATAAAAACAATAAAAGATTAAACCAAAAAATATCAAAAAGTAAATGATTTAAGATCCTGCCCATAATACTGTCAAAGAAAAAAAAATGAAAATAAAAATGAAATGAAAGCAGCATTTTTGATGATTAAAGCATATCTAATACAAAAAAAAAGAAAAGAAAAAAACATTTAAAGGAGGACAAAGAGTCTTGATCACCAACAGTCTCCTCCACATGCAGTGAATGCTGTTAAAGTTTTGCGTTGCTGCACACATTGCTGCATTATCTGCTTTGTTAGGCTACATCTCATTGCATAAGCAGGGAGAGTGAAACAAACAGGCCAGGCAAGTTAGTGAAGGTTAGTGGTGTAGCTGTGTGTGTTGCAGTATTCAAGGTAAGTTGATGATAAAGGGGAATATCTCCTGTGCTGGTGGGCCGAGGACAGGCCCTGTTAACTTGGCTCTATGGCGAGTCCCAATGACAAAAGGCTTCATGGGCCATAAACTCAGAGGGATGAGGGAGAGTCGAAAATGGCCGACCGTCTCAATTTTCTGCCAGACTGCCTCTCTTACCCTGCCCTTTTTTTCTCCTTTTGTGTGCATGTGTGTGTGTGTGTCTCCTCTCCAGATAATCTCATCCTCTCCAGTAATTCCGATTGTTAACTTTTGTCAGGAGCCTTTTTTCTCCGTCCCCTGCTTTCTGTATTCCTCACTGTCTTTCTCAGCACACCACGACACTGATCCTGACAGAAACTCCACCCTGAAGGTTAGGGTGAGCGTTTGAAGAGAATTGAGTCAGAGCCGGGGCTAAGTGGTGCATGTTGCCATGCACACACATACAAATGCATGCACACATGTGCTATCAGGCGGTTGCTCGTGGAGCATCACTGAGCCAGCCGAGCAGAATGGCAGCTTCATTATGATTGCTGCTGGCATATCAGGTCGCAATTATCAACGCTGGCTTATTCACTCTTTAATTGCCTCATTTAATTTGTTCACATTTGGTGCCGAACAATGTCAACCTGCTGCAGTTGAAAGCAATTTGTTCCAAGGACATGTAACATACACAAGCACAAGTCTTCAGTGTGAGAGTGTGTGTGTGTGTGTGTGTGTGTGTGTGTGTGTGTGTGTGTGTGTGTGTGTGTGTGTGTGTGTGTGTGTGCATCGGTGTAAACATGGATCTCATCACATGCATTCAAGAGGCTGTTTGAACGATGATTTGAACAGATTATTCTTTGAATTTTTGTTCCTGATCAAATCTTTTGTTTAGCGATAACATGATAATTACTGAGCTTTCTCCAACCCGTCGGCTCTCCAGCTGCCTGCTCGATTATTTTAAGGCTCTAGTATTAATTTTTTTGTGAAATTACACGAGTTGTCAGGTTGCACCGCGAAACTGGACAAACAACCAGTTTTTCACCTCCCCACAGGAAAGGACATTGAGTAAATAATGCAAATCAACTAACACGGGAATACCACAATTAGTAATGTTTGTGTGGACTTTCAACTGGAGTAGAGTTGTTATTGAATTTTGGAGTTTGGCCACTGTAATCATTCCTCCTGGTCATACTGGATTAAGAACAAAGTAACCCACTGGCTCTGTTCAAAAGTTTCAAATTTGAACGGCTAAAACTTGCAAACCACTTTTTTGTGCTGCCTGATACAAAGGCTATTTAAAGTATTTATTGAAATATTTGGCTACAGATATTTAATATGTTCTGTTTTATTATGAGTAATAGTAGTATCCCCTGGGCGTATGAAACGCACTATCCGAACAAAGTTAGATTGGATTGGGTTGCATGTCTGTACGATTACCTGAGAGGTTATGCTTTTGGGAGAGTTTGTCTGTTTGTCTGTGAACAACATAACTCAAAAAGTAACAAATGGATCTTGATAAAATTTTTGAAAATGTTTAAAATAGAATAAAGTAGAAATGGTTACATTTTGGAGGTGATCCGGATCACTGTCTGGATCCAGGATTGTTTCAAAGGATTCTTTATCATTGTGAGATAGGGCTGTTTTCACCATATGTGTATACAACTTCACCATAAGTGGTTGGACTGCTTTGCAAAATAATACAAGAAAAGGTCACCATAATTTCTGACAGATGTAAAAGTAGGATCCAGATCCTGACAATATTCTGGATACTAAGATCAGGAATACGAACTATGTACTGGGTCATTATAATTTTCAACACTGTCAGGTAACAAATTATCGTACAAACCTGCAACCATCACCAAATTGTAGCAGACAGTCTGCTGAAAGGGAGTATAACATTAAAGTAAGACTAAAGTGTTGCATGACAATCCTAATATGCTTGGTGAAGGTCTGTCCTCTCTGAGTGCTTTTCTACTTTTCTTTGTTATGCAATGCAACAAAATGTAATTTCCATAGTACAAGGCTGCAATTAAAATAAAACAAAACTAAATATGTTTTAAAAACAGAAGAACAAGGTTTTATGTACACAGACCTGGAAGGAATATAGTAACTTGTCTATAAAACCAGCAAAAGTCAGTGAGCTGTTTTTTTTTTTTTTTTTTTTCTGGTAAAAACCCCTGTGAGCTACAGAGATCCACAGAAGAGTGATTGTGGCTGGCATGTTCAACCAAATCAGGTTGATTTCTCAGGAATTTACCCTCTTTCTTGTCAAAGATAGATCACATAGAGTCCCCATAAACATTCTTTTACTTCTATTATTTTTATTCAACGGCTTTATTTCAAGGGCTCCTTTCAAATGCATTTGAGAGCATGGAAAGACATGCCAACACCATGAAAGTGTTTACGATGGACTTGAATAGTTGATAACCCATGCAAACTTGTCTTTGTCCATCACTTTTAGTTGAACCTTTGAGTTATTAAAGTTATCAACTTGCGCTATTGAATATGACTGTAGGTAATAAAAAAATTGCTGCTATTTGAAGCGATATTTACTTCAGGTTTTTTTTTTTAATAATAATAATAATAATCACTATTCCAGCAGTGCCTAATGTTAAACCATACTTGAAGAAAGATGTCATCATACAAATCTGAGTGTCTTCTGTTTGATATTGTAAGTGCTTTTAGGGGCATTTGCTGATGTTTAAGGACAGCTGCACAGTTCAATACTAAAACCTTTTGTGTTTGTTTTTTGTTTGGGAAAGAGCTTTAAAGCCAGTTAGTGTCCTTGTGAATCCATTCTTAAGCGCTGAGCCCATTTTATGGATGTATAGAGTGAAACAGGGTGATTGCATTAATGCTTCCTGGTAAAACTCAGATAAATAAAGCTGCGACTAATGAGAAACTTAAGTGGTTCCTGCATTTACAACAATCCAATAAAATGATGTAAAAAGGTTTCCTGGAATACTCTAAAAGGTTGGCAGTTTCTGATTTGATGACATAACATTCCCGTGATTACTGCCTCAAAAGGGTGAAACTTCCATTAACCCTATAGGAAACACTCACAGCCAATAAAACAACTCCCAATTTATGAGTCTCGCCTGTGTAAAAGGGGCCAACATTTTTCTCCAGCAACGTTTCATCTCACACTTCTATATAATTACCCACCAGCGTCACTCATTACAGCTTACAGCACACATTGTTAGACAGTCCATATCATCACCAGAGCAGGTAACACCAGCTAATGACTGACGCGCCTAAATTGTGTTCCTGGATGTCCATCAGCCAGTCAACAATACACGAGTATATAAGTGTGTCACACAGGTCTTTTCATAGGCGTGTGAGTGGCTCTCATTGTTCAGTCCAGTGGTGATGTCGTCCTCATTAAGGCAGATGAGGAGCAGCCAATGTCACGGCTGGGTTAGCAGCACATTGGCAGGAAGAGAGCCGGCCTACCACTGAGCCCCCATCTCTGCGACGCGCCACGTAATTATGTGGTTAAACGTCAAATGAACGGGGTAATTTATTCACCTGGATTATTTATGAGTATAGGAGGGACAGAAATGTTTCTGCCTGCCCTTTAGGAAAGGTGAGACAAACTGTTGTAGGTTCACCTTGTTAAAAAAGGACAACGGGGCGATGACGCAGTGTTTTGGTCTGGTAAGTGGTCAATTATGCACCTATATCTTGAAAATTGGAACAATTGAAGTTACAACATCTCACTTAGAATACAAAATATGAAACTTTTTTTATTTTTATTTTTTTTACACATTTTTTTTTACATTTTTTTCTGTGGAAATTTCAAATGTTAGATAATAATAATAATAATATTAATAATAATAATAATAATAATAATAATAATAATAATAATAAGAATAATAATAATAATAATAATAATTATTATTATTATTATTATTATTATTATTATTATTATTATTATTATTATTATTATAAACCAAAATGATTTATTATTATCATTTATAATAATAATAATAATAATAATAATAATAATAATAATAATAATAATAAAAATAATAATAATAATAATAATAATAATAATAATAATAATCTAACTTAAAATGTAATCCTTTGAGTATTTCTGAGAGAGTTTTTAAACTTTCCTCAGTGTTTTTGTCAAACCCCAAGCCTCAAGCCTGAGTCATGAAGCAGGTTCCCACTGTTCAAGTCAAGTCTGGGGCACCAAATAACAATCTAAGGCTCACTTCATGGCGGGACATGCTTAATTCTGCTGCTGGGAGATTAGTACAAGTACCTTTTACCAAAAAGAACCCTGCCACCCTTCTGAAACCAACAGAATTTTAACTAACCAAACCTCTTTAACTGAGGGTGAGAGCTGCTTTAAAGGCATAAATTCCTGTTAGCAAGTAACTACCAGAGACTTCTGAGCCTCGAAAGTGACTTGGACTGTTAATGTTTCCCCAGCTACATGACAGGAATGTTATGGTCCAAGTAACCAAGTCTGAAGAGGTTATTTTCCTGACTATTCTCATTGCTTCTTCTTGTGTTTGGTATAAAATCTTTGAGAAATCAAAATTCATGATTCATGGCTTTCTTTAGGCATCCTGGCAGGAACTGCTGCTGAATAAGACAGCATGAGAACATAAACAATAACTTATTCAAAAGTGAATAAGTGATTGACGCCTTATACAAAAATGAAAAAATCATGAAACAGACTTTATCAACAATTCACAACTTTTGTCTCAATGCAGTCAATGATGAAGTCACCTGTGCCTGAGTCCAAGTTGAGTCACAAAAACAAAAAAATAGGTTCCAGAATTTGAAGTAACTGACTTCCTCTAATTTATGTATCAATTTGAGCATCTTAAAGAATGTTATTTTAAATATAATAAATGTACTGACTCTTAAATTTCCTCCAATGATAAAGTAGAACTGATTACCTGTATATAGACATATATGTGTGCGTATGTGTTTAACCTTTCAGCTCCTCTTGCACAAAAGAGTGACCCCATCCATAATAGACGCTACCCTGCATACGTGTTGCTCATGTCAAACAGACATTTGAATTTCAGTTTTGAATACAGAGCTGGTTTTATTGTTATATTTTCTGAATGAGGCTTATTACACCTGCATGAATTGTGGCTCAACATAGGCTTGATCAAATTTATTTTTGGATAACAACGTCAACCCTGAGCAGTGTAATTTGTGTAAACCTGTAAATCCATTAAGTAGAACTGTGTGTTTCAAAAAGCTTTAACACAAAAAAGAAAAGGAAACTGGAGGGCTTACAATGTCTTACAACCTCTTTTCACCTTGATACGCCTCAGACTTTAGTTTGGGGTTAAAAAAGAAAAAACATATCCAAGTAGAAGGCTTTTGAACAATCGCCTCTCTCTTACTTAAATCCTTTTGTAATGCCCCAGCTTGGCTAATAAGCTTCCCACAGTGCACAGAGGATTGACTGAAACAGAAACTCACGGCTTCAATGATTCAAGGAGACTTTCTTTTACAAAGTGGGCCAACAATGTGCAGAGAATTCCACATGAGCAGGGGGGAGGATCGGGGGGTCTTCCTGTGGGGAGAGGAAGTGAGAGTGGAATACTGATACCAGCACCCAGAACCTCCTCATTAGGAAGCACCATATGCTACTGCCACACAGATGCCTGTAAGCCAGTGGGCTGGAGCCCACAACTGGGTGCACATTTTGTTAACTTTAGGACCACAGTGGTGAGGGTTGTCCATGAGCTCTGCTTAAAAAAGGGGATAACAAAGCTGCGCCATCTTTGCTTTCACTGGTTCATTTGACTACAGATGGCTAACTGGGAGAAGTTATGTTGAAGGGGGACTCCTTTTGTAGAAGTTACAGAGGCTCCAAGTATTTGTTAACTTTTATTGGTGAGATGATCTTTCTGATAAACTGTTTGGTCCTGTTTCTCACTTGGGGACAGTGAGCTCACAGTTTAAGCACATAGTCAGAATCAATGCAACTGCAGCACTCTGAGTTTTATCATCAAATCATCCAGGTTCATGAAGAATACATTTTCAAAAATGAATTGTGGATTTATTTATTTTTTATTTTTAAATGTACAGCAAAAATCTGTGGTTCCTGCTTGAAACTGGCTCCAAAAGCCAAGATCACCTTATTTCCCATTTTGACTTTTGAATTAAACCTCAACAACCTGATACTCGATCCAGTACTGATATCTATGCTTCATTGTTTAATCATATTTTTTTATTAATGTTTTTTTTTACTGGTTAAATTTTTGTTTTAAAGGTGTGCCATTCATTTTGATTATATAAAGCTTAAGAGTTGTGCTGAAATGTGTTTATTTAGGGGCGTGGCTTTCAGGTGGGTGCTGTATGCATGGAAACATGGTTGCGGTCTGAACTCTGACATTTTGCTGGTTTTCATTGTTGGTCAAGTTAAATTGAGTCAGTAATTTCAATATGATGACCATGTCACTTAGAAGATATTCATACTGAACACACTATAATTAAAACAGTTAAAATAAATCAAAAGTTGAATCACCAGGTTGTCAAATTCCAACATTGAGCGGCAACACTTTGGTGTTTGTATGATGACAGAGCTCTATAAAGTTTTGTTGCAGGCTGTTAAGCCATTACCTAAAGACGGGACATAGGATTGGGCTGCAAGTTTGAGCTTTTTCAATATGAAATATGACAAGGGCTTGCTTTCTCAACTTTCTCCTAGGTAAGCCAACCTGTGGCACTTTAGGTTAAAAGCATAAAAGCTGATTGTTCAACCCAGTGGAATTTAGTGGCTGTAGAAAGAGTGCTACAGTTCATTCATGGTTAAGGATGGGTACCTTTCACATTCAAAATGAATAGTACCAATGCCTGGTGCCTGGCAATCGGTACAGGTACTCAGTGGTACCAATTTTCAGTACAATTGTGTGTATTTATATGATGCAAAATGTTATTTTTTTTAACAATAAAATGTCAAAGTTTTTCAATTTAATATTTCTATTTCTCAATATATTTGCCATGCTGTGTTCATGCCCAATATGGAAAATCACCTCACAGTCACAAGGCTGCGTTAAGGTAACCAAACAAGTTTCCTTTTGATTTTATGTGATTCCGTACTGGGTACCACAAACAGAATTTGGTCAGTACCTGTAAAAGTACTTATTTCAGTACCCATCCCTATTCATGGCTGAGGTCGAGAGTGGGGCCCAACTGTCCAACTTAATAATAACTTTCAGTTTACTTACTATACTGAACTATGAATGTGTTTTTCAATTTAAACAAACTGCAAATGTCTGAAACGAGCAGCAGCCTCCGGTCTGAGAATATGAGACAGACCTGAGTCGCTAATTTTACTATTAACACCCACTGTAAGGGGTGTGAATTTTTTTCTAACTTGGCCATTCAGAGGATATTAAGATCCCCAGCTCCCCCAATGAGAGGCACAGCTGAGGGTCACGTGACCGACAGGCGCCCTATGGCTGTATGCAAAGCCCTTGCCACTACCAATATGGCCGCTATTACCGATGTGCTTCATTTTCCGTTCCAGAAACAGACGGGTGACGTCGGCGAGACTACATCCATGTATCATACAGTCTATGGTCTAAAACCAATTACCATGTTGAAAGCATAGACTGCATTATACATGTTTGTTCAGAATGAAGATTGCTGATGGTTTGAAGGAGAATAAAACAACAACCTTAATAAGATACTAAAGAAAATCTCAAAGCATAACCCAGAAATTACCTTGAGTGTTTGTTTGAAAAGCCAAAGTGGCAGAGTGCTGGTTGTTGTTGAAACTGGATGAGGACACACTGGGTATGAAGCTGAGTTATTACCATCCTTGATTTGATTAGACAGCCAGATGGGAGGTTAACAGAGTGTCCCAGCTGTAACTTTATGTTTTCATAGCAGTTAACTGAAATAATAACAGATGTGGTCATATAGAGGGCAGATTATGGCTGTTTGTTCTCTCTGGAAGATGTGTGGCACTCTTTGAACAAACAACTGAGGAGAAAGTTTTGATTGGGCTAATAAAATATGCTAAAGTGATTGTTTCCTGAAAATGTTCTGTATTTTACCAGTGAAGTATGTTTTTCCTGTGTTTCTGACCATGACATTTGTAATTGTGAGTAAGATTCAGTGATTCCACTTTCTTCTGATCCACAGAGGGAACACAGCGCACTATGGCAGAGGAGTTGAAAGGGAATTCTTAACACAATTCATGCCCTTCAGCTGTTTTTCCTGTCCAACAGAGATGGAAGAAAAATAATAATAAAGTTGGCATTATGTCTACATATCTTTTCTTTTTCATGGTCCGACCCACTGGCTGTCAGCTGTGCAACATCTCAGCCCTTATCTGATAGATAATGAGACTACGGAGTAAAAATGTGTGAAGAAAGAAAACAGTCTCTTTCAGCGCGAGCGCCGAGGACGTAACATCCATCTTGGCTGACCGGTGTTGCAGAAGGCTGCATCACTCAGACGCTACGCCTTTTGGTGAAGTCTTTGTGTTGCGGTTTGTAACTGTGAGAGTAACATTCACAGTTGTGGAGATCAAAAGCTTATCAAATAGCTTTAGAGAGGGCTGGCAATCCAATTGCTCTTTTTTCTTCACAGCTTCAGAAAATGATCTTGCATTTTTTCTTTGAAGTTCTGCTCATGAGCAATTGTTGTATGGAATGAGACGTTAAATTTGCATGTAAATTACATAACAAAATACTTCAATGAGACTTAAGTATACCAGGGTTGAAAATGGTGGTTTCTGAAAAGGTAAAATAGAGATGTGAGTTTTTCCTCAAAAGATGTTTATGGCTTTACCATAAATTTATTTAATTATTTGGCTCTAAAAGGGTCTTAGAGATTTAATAGAAGAAATACAAGTAGTACCTCCTCAAAACAAAGATTCAAGTCCATCTAACTGGAGCAGGCTTTTCCTCCGTGAGAATTTTCCATATCTCTCACAAAGAAAAACGATAGCACAGTCCAAGCCAACGGAGCGAAAAGCACGTCTCCCTTTTGGACTCTTCAAGTGCCAGACATTCCTACCAACCAGGGTGGGCAGAGAATTGGAAGCCAATTGTAAACTCTCTGACTTTCTCACTGTCTACCTGTGTCTCTTTCACCAGGGAATGCAATGATTTTTCCAAAGATAAACGTTATGTCTCGATGAGACGGCAGCAGAATGGTCGTGTCTAGATACAGATCAGTCAAGGTGGTTAAATGCATTCAATAACAGAGACAACTCAGTGCAGCTCTTTGACTACTTTCTCTTTTAACTTAATATTCATCAGAATAAAGTATAAACCTAGTTCCAAATAAGCTTGTACAAAACCATTTTTTGATTAATAAGAGTTAAAAAAAGGGTTAAAATAGGGTTAGAATTAAGTAATTTTAACCCTTTACTTTGGGGAAAAGGGCATAGCCATTGTTAAAATACAAATTCATGAGAGACTCAGTGTTTAAAAAACATATAAATGCTAACCCATTGATGCCAGCAATATTGTGTGAAATGAACAAAACAAAACTGATGGATGAATAAAGGAGGAACACCTAGCAAAGCATTAACCCTTTAAGCCAAGGCCTCTTTTTGGATCTCTGCTAAAATAAATGACATACCCAAAGTGAAAGCAGTATATCTCTCATAGACTGTATAAAACATGGACGAACCATTCCCGACGCCATCCCTCTGTTCTTGAAACAGTGAAATAAAGCCAATCCGCGGACACAGCCACATTAGCTATGACGCTGGCTGTGACTTTTTCTTCAAGCAGCTACAGGGTTCCCAACAGTCACGTGACCTGAACTGTGCCTCTGATTGGACAATCAAACGATCCTAATAACTTCTAAACCACATTGATAGAAAAAAATTCACTCACTGTACAGAGTGTGCCAATAGTGAAATTAATGTTTTAGACCCAAGCTGTTTTTTGACCCAGGCTGTAAATATGTTTTTTAATGCCGTAAAAGTCTCTTTTTATGGCTGGCTTTTATGAGCGACTTTTAGCACTTCCACATAAGCTTTTTTTTTTACTGATCGGATGTTGCCCTTGATATCTCTGCATCTACAAGGTCTTTTGGAATCATTCTGGTGTCATAGTAAAGGGAACACTTGTGAACTTTGCTTAGAGGAGTCAGTTCTGGTATTTAAGGTGGTATTCAGACCTGGTCTGTTTGGTCCACTTTAAACGGACCAGGGTTTGTTTCCCACACTGGTCCGGACTTTCCATGCAGGTGTGAATAGACACAAACGAACCCTGGTGTGGACCAAACAACCGGACCAAGACCCACTTTTTGAGGTGGTCTCGGTCCGCTTCCACACGAACTCTAGTGTGGTTCTTGCTTCTCTGGTGCAGGTCTGAATACAAACCAAGGTCCTAACTACAGGATACATGTGCCTTTTTGGCCTATAAAGCCACCGTAACCTAACCGTCTTTGGTTCATACCTGATCCTTCGTCTTCTGTTTAGCCACGCTGTTGCTAGCATGTTGTGGGTCAGGACACGCAGAGCATAGCGTTTCCTTGCTGCTCGCATTGGTCTTCGCTGTTCCAAAATTTGAAACGGGGCGTTGTTAAGCCTGCTTTGAAGGAGCTGCTCTTGAAACTGAAAATGATTTTGCAGCTCTAATAAGAGCACAAACACACATTTACCTCCATTTCAGGGTCTGTGTTCTGTGTGCCGCCCTTTGTCAGTGCTGTCCAATGAGAGCACTGATCGTCACACACGATGGATGTGTTTACAGAATATAGTCCACCTGCAAAAAGTACAATCTGAATACGAACCGCACCAAATGAAAAAAAAAAAAAGTCCGCCTTTGGTCCGGACCAAACAAGTGGACCAAAGGACTTTTCTGGTCTGAATACAGCCCAAGTCACTGGCTCAGTATTTTTGTTGCGGAGCGATCCTAAATTCCTCCAATTAGGCTTCAAAGGTTTAAGGCAATTTAAATCATGTCAGATACTTGACAAAAGAAGAGATGAATGTTCTGATTCCATAGTGGAAATCACAGTATTGGACCCAGAGTCACACCAAGACTGTGAACACAAGCCAGCCTGTATCCACAAATACAGGTTACTATGCCAAGAGAAATATGAGTATGCCAACATTACTCCCAAAGAAACAGCAGGTCATATGGAGCCCATTCAGGATGGACTGAGTATTTAGTGCACAGGTCAGAAAGCCAGTATCTGGTATGGTACAGAGATTCATATGTTCCCACGGCACAGTGGGGAAGTTCTCATTAATGATGTGAAACAAACACCAGCCACTTCACCACATTCACCTTCCTCTTACTGGGTTGTTCCCTTTTTGTTGCAGAAGTGCCTTGATTGCTCATGGCATAGATTTTGGTCCATATTGCCTTGATATCTCTATGCAGTGCTGTAGATTTGTCAGCTGCACATCCATGATGAAAACCACCAACAATTACACCACGCTCAACCACCATTTTTCCCCATTCTGATGCTCAGTTTGGACTTCACCATGTCTACCTGCCTGATGTCTTGCTGCCATTTGATTTGCTGATTTGATACATATGTTGATGAGCAGTTGGACAGGCGTACCTAATCAAGTGGCCAGTTTTGGAAAAGTATACACTGCCATCCAAAAGAGACGTTTTTCTGGGTGAAATGTTGATCTACTGCAATCCTTCAGGCAAGAACAGGGGAACATTTTACTTTGGCTTCTCTTTGGTTACCAAGAGTTTACAGAGTGCGGTTGAAATGAGTTGATGCAACTTGGCAATAAACATGTCAAATTCCTTTTAAAGTGGGCGTAAAGTTGGGAAGGAGCATTTTTTTTCCCCCTGATACAAATTGTTTTTGAGATTTGATTGATGGTCATTAAGATATTTTTAATTAACCAAGGGTGTAAAAACATCAAATTCTTGATATATTGGCATTTCAGTCCCAGCATGTTTAGTGTTATTGTCATACTTACATATTTTTATTCAACTAACATATTTTGGCTTTGGTTGCTAACTTTGCAAAGTACCTCATTTTGCTGCTCTTAATTCAGATTTACATAGAAACTTTGAACAGGCTCATGGTGGATTTCTATCAATGCAGCTGCAGGTTCCTGATCCAGCATTTACTCTACACAGTGTCTGTATAACCTGCAATTTGTCACAGCTCCAGCTACATAACTGCTGTGATTAAATAAGTGATGCTAAATGAGCAGGTTTCCGATAAATGGAAGGGCTGTGTCAGAGTTGTCCTTTGTTACGCCTGCAGTCACAGTCTGTGCAGGCTTGACCCTCAGGACAAGCCTGATCCTGGAGCCAATGACCCCTCGGGTGTAGTGTGTGAACACATGGGAGTATCAGGCTTGCACCATCATGCACTGGCTTTTTTTACACTTTCTGATTCCTCAGCACCTCACACCCACTGGGGAACAGACAGGCTTGGGCTGAGAATTGATTCTCATCATTATTGGTCTCGATCCCCCTCCTGCACCTACAGTCACAGATATTCAGAAAGGTCAGAAAACTTAATTCCAACCCTGCAACGACAGAATGATTGACTTTTTTTTTTTTTTTTTGCCACTATTGATTTGTCTATTCAATGCAATCTTCCCATATTTCAACTCAGACCTTTTGCTCAGTGTGTGTTTTTCACAGGAGCACCCATTGGGGCTCATTTGCATCCTTATTTTTGGAGGGCACCCACTGTACAGCTGCAGCTTTAGCACGCCCCCAGATGTGCTTATTCCTGCGTAGTGGTTCATTTGAGGAACTTGGTTAATTGCTGTGTCTGTATGTGAGGGGGACTCTTTTGTGTTCCACTCCTTCGAATGTGTGAATCCATGTTTGTGGGAAAAATGGAGTGTTAATGTGTGTGTGTGTGCTTGCATAATTGTGTCGCAAGGAGCTCCCAGCCATCTCCAGCTCTCTGACTCGAATTTATGGCAGTGTTTTTCCTGTAGCGGGCAACATCAAGAGACAGGGATGCATTTTTCAACAGTTGGCTTCAAATTCTTTGCTATGTCTCTGCACTTCCTCAATAATGTATCAGATTTGTGCGTATACACATTATTTATGCCCTTTTTCTTCTTATGTTGATTGAAAAATTGATTCACTGATTCTAAGCTGTTTTTTTAATAAGCAGTGCACAAAAAGCTACAGTACCGCGCAGGATGATTCACTGTAAAGTGATAACTCTTCAATCAAAGCTGATCTGATTTTCGCAAAATGCTAGCAGCACTTTTAGGCTTCCAGCTCGTGTTATCAAAGGTTTCATCATCATCTTTCTCTCAGGAGTCAGGAAAAACATGTCGCAAATGTGTATTGTGAAAATAACACACACATTTTTGCTCCTTTCTTTCCAATACTGCTGAGTTGACTGCATTCAGACGCCGCCGCTCAGTCCGAGCAGGCTCAGCAACATTCTGGCCCCGAGCAAAGTGTGTTCAAAGACATGCTGTGTAAATTTACAGCCATCATGTTTTTTTGTCTCAGCCCCATCTCTATAATTAAGTCTGCCCATTCCTCTTTGTGAAACGCTCGCCTCCCCCTGAACAGGTTCCTGAACGTGTCTCGTTTCATTTCGTAGTTTTACTTCACCCTCAAAGAAACCAGCGTCCTCCACCTCTCACCATCTCCCACAACATATTTTCAGCGCAGAAAACTGTGTGGAGCCTGCCTGTGCGCAGATGCGGAGGGTGTACTTGCGTTTGCAGGAGTTGTCTCAGATCAATAGGTGGCGGACGGGGCAGTCATCGATCAGCTCAGTGCATGGAGGCTAATTTATGCCACTGCTCCGGCGATCCCTCCGCACCGAGGCACCAGGGCGTGAAATTCAAATTATTATTACAGCCAGGCAATTCCATTATCTGGGGGAAGGATATGTCGCTCTGGCACATATTGGCTGTCTTCCTTGTGTAAAGGGAAAGAGGAGGAGAGGAGGAATGAGGGGGCCAAGGCTGGCCCATTGTGGCCATGGCAGTGGGGGGAATTATTGCTCTACTTTATCATAGTGGCCTCAGTTTCTACTCTTACAGTATCCCCTGAAGCCTGCTCGCCCACAATCAACAGAATTAAAGCAGCTACAGAGCCATTTTGCAGCTGGTAATGGTACTTTAATTTGATTTAAATATGTCTGCAACCTTTTTTTTTCACTGAATAAGCACAGATTAGAAATTTCACTTCCCATGTCTTCCGTCTTGTGTCTCACTTGTTACAGGTGAGACTCACATAGTGGTATGAATGCTCCTGGGGCTGCCTCTGCAGTGTCTAACTTTATGAAACCATACCTACGTGTGTGAGAAAACAAAGGGGGCCTTGTGTTGCAGAAGCTGTGATGGTGCTGCGTTGGATTTTCCCACAAGGGCTTCGGCTTGATTTTCCGGAGCCACAGGATTAGGATGTAACTGACTTTAGGTCTTGTTTTAACAAGATCAACATAAAGTACCCCCAACACGATGTGGTTACAGGTGGACAGCTCACTGTGGGTCAAGACCTGACCGGCATTGGTGAACTCATCCAAAAGAAGATCTCCTCAATCCGCCTCCCGAGGATAAAAAAAACATGAAGCCTGGAGCACGGATGGCCTGGTGGTTTAGGTCACGCTACAGGTTCGCCCTGGCCTGGGTTCAAACCCAGTCCATGGCCTCTTTCCTGCATGTCACCCTCCACTCTCACCCGGTTTCCTGCTCTATCCACTACCCTCTCTATTATCCAGCTAAAGGCATAAAAGCCCAAAAAGTAACTTATAACAAAACAGGAAGCCACGAGGCACAACTCTTGCTCTTAGAGCTGTCTGGACTTCTGTCCTTGTTCCTTTCCTACCTCAATCAATATACGATGTCATACATTCTTTATTTTTCAACTCTTTGTTTTTATATGTTGACAAATGATGGAACCAAAAGAGCATCTGCAGACACAGAAAAGAAATATCCAATCAGGCTAGAATGATAGGTGAGACATTCATCACTCAATGTCACTGCTGTCCTAGAAATCCAGACTGCAGGCAATTTTTCATACATGGGACACATACATGTCCATGCAAGACCGGCAAAATGGGACCAAAGGCTCTTGATGCATCAGTGAGCTATTTGTGCTCATGTTTAATAAGGATGTTAAACAACACTTTTTTAGACTGATACCAGTACAAGTACCAATACTACTAGTACTTTTGGGACATGAAATTTAAATCATCAGAGACAGATCACTTTGAACAGACAGCACAGTCACTCTGCCATTAAATCCAATTCAAAACACCAACAGCTCATTTGGAATTTACAATTTTTAATTAAAGAAACAAAAGTACAAAATATATTAAAAAACAACAACAAGTATGAGAGTTAAAGTATTTTTTTTTTAAATACACTGAAGTGCAAAATTGAACAGTTTAACTATAACATTCCCAGTTTCATTCATGTTGGGTTTGTCATATCAAACTGCAGCAAAATGCACCAACTACTGGCAAGAGGGAGTTACTTAACGTATGATTTTTTTCATAGACTGTTTAAAACATGGACGTAGTCTCCCTAATATCACCTGTCTGTTTCTGAAACAGAAAATGAAGCATATCGGCTATAGTGGCTGTAGCGGCCATGTTTGTAGTGGCAAGGGCTTTGCGTACAGCTATAGGGCACCTGCCAGTCACGTGAGCTGAGCTGTGCCTCTGATTGGACGCGCTCGTGATCTCAATATCCTCTGAGCTGCTGAGTTAGAAAAAAAAAAAACACCCCTGTACAGTGTGTGCTGATAGTAAAATAAGCGACTCAGACAGGAGAAGTTTTTGAGCCAGGCTGTTAAAAGGTTAATTTCTGCTTTGAAAACAGCTTTTTTTGGTTTTGTGTGTATGTGACTTCCTGTACTTCTGGAGCCAGCCTCAAGTGGACACTCGAGAACCAGCAGGTAGTACTAGCTGCTAGTATTTGTAGACTTCACTGATACTGATACCTTGAAAAAAGGCTGGTATCAGCCTGATACCAATACCAGTACTGGCCTATCCCTAATGTTAAAGATAATTGAAAACCAGGTGTACACTGGCTTTTGTTTTGTTGCGGCTCTGTTGTAACCTTGTGTTTTTGGTGTCATGTGTGTTCTGACATTTTTCTATAAAATAACACGTTCCCTAAATTGAATGTGGTACTCTTTTCTCTTTACACTACCATTTGTCTTACCCATCATTCATTTCTACCAAAGATGCACGATTAAGGCTGCTTGACCATTTTATATTCTTATATTCTTATATTCTTATATTCTCGACTAGAGTCATTTGTCTTCAGTCAACCAACTACTGAGTATGAAGTTCTGTGTGCCCTGCTCTGCAGGGGGAGAGTGGACAGGCCTACTGAGCCCATTAGAGGGCCCTGCCTCTGCTCTCATAAGTAGGGTTAATATGTGTAACCTTCGTTCCTTAAGTGGCATCTGGGGAGATCTAACTGGATGTGAAGAGAGTTCATTGTAGCTTTTACAGCCTCTGCTGGGCCTTTAAAATCAACTTGACATTTTTTCTTCAGTTCATGAGCAGTCATGTAGTATTCAGGTCTAATATTTGAAATAAATAGAGGTATGGGTTGTGTGAATCAGCTTTCATAAGAGTTTAATTGGCATCACATTCTCTATCAGTATATTTAATCATCTTACACGTCTGTATTTGGAGTCTTAGCTCCTGTTGCCAGCATGAGCAAACTGTGCCAAGAATATCTTTGTTAATCTTTGAATTCAACCAGTGGAAGCCATAAAACCCAATCCACAAAACACAGGGCAACCTTGAATTCCAGGGCATGGTATGACTCTTCTGCACGGAGATTTGAGTAATATTTAACTCTCTTTAATCATGAGCCAAAAAGCAATCACTGACCGTACAATGGTGGATGATGCTGTCCTGCTGATAAGGACTTCAGATCAGAAACTGCTCATATGGGTCATTTTGGAAGGACGTTAATTGGCAGAGAGAGATGAACTGAGGGGAAGTAGGAGTTCAGGAAAAAAAAGTCCAGCAGATAAGGAAACTGTAGAGGTGGAGGGACTTCAGAGAGACTCATTAAAACCAAGAACAACGAGTACTGGACAGGGGGTTGCTCCATGTTGGAATTAAAGGGTTTGTTTCTTGGCCTTGAGTTACAATTAATTAGCACCACAAGGGGCATCATCAGCGCTTCAGTGTTTGTCTTTAAAAAGAAAATGAAAGAGACATGAAAAGGCATAAGACGCATAAACGGAATCCACAAACCGCTCAGAGATGCACATCGCTGAGAGTGGGTCTTAAGGTCATGGCTATGGCGTTTGAGGACATTCTAATTATCTGCAGATCAGAATCCCCGAAAACCCCATTGAAACTTCTCAGAATTATCAATTCTGGAAATCTGACTTGAGTGATGTAACACTAAAAAATGCAAAGTTTGAAACCAGGAGAGATTTTACTTATGGATACCAAGGGGATGTCGCCGTCTTTCTAGAATCTCTGGCTAAAAACCTGAAGAGGTGAAATGTTGAAACAATTCACATTGCAACCTAATACAGCATGAATTAAGATAAATAAATAAACCTCTCTTCATATATAAACTTGTAGATGCATGCATGTATTAAGGCTGATATGAATTATGCACATGTGCATCATTAATGCAGGAGATGCAAAACACTTGTAGCAGAAGTTGTTCCTCTGCTCATTGAGGAAAAACCGGCCAAATAAATGACCAGATGCCAGATTTCACAGAGCGGTTATGCTATTTCTGTACCTGGTTTGTTACTCCAGTAAATTCTGAAAGATCAGTACATACTGCATCTAATCTGACTCATCCTTGCTGCCTTTTTAATCCCTGCCCCTGTGTTTAAAAATTACATTTCAATGTTCTGTCCTCTTTGGTAATGGTTGCTACATTTTCAAATACCAGGCACGCAAACATTTCAAGGGGTCAGCCATTTATACATGTTATTTTTGTGTGACATTTCTACACGGTTGTCTAAATGGGTTTGACCTCTCTGTCATCCCATGGGTGTCCTTTTCGTGTCAGCCATCCACAGGAAGTGTTAAGGTGGGGGGTGGTTGGACAGACTGCTTTTTTTTTTTTTTTTCTTTCTTTTTTTTTATGTGTGTGATTGATTCCCCCATCACACAGCCCTGAATGGGTTAAACATCACCAGGACCTCTGGTTCAGATAGATTGCATTTAGCTTGTGCTGCCAAACCAAATAGGCAGCCAGTCCGTCTGGTAAACGAAAAATGTGAGAACGAAGGGAGGGAGCTATGAAAATAGAAAACAAGTGGGGGAAAAATGGAGGTGGGGGAAGCTTTTGGCTTCTACCTTCCAGCTGGAACCCCCTACTCAAATCTTTTTCCACCTGAAAAAAAAAAAGAAGAACAGATTGCTACTCCTTCTTTCCTCCATTTGTTTTCCTACAACACGACTCTCAGCCTAATAACACTGAATGCAATCACAGCAAATGCAGAATGCATGTCTAATACTGTCTTTTCTTCTCTGTCTTACAGGTACAGTAACCCTCTGTCTCTTCCATGAGTGTGGTCTGAATGATGGCAGCTGACGTGATGAGTAACAAAGCTTTATTTTTGGATTCAGAGCTGAGATACACTGAACCTCAAACACTGTGCAGTTTACCCATAAAAACACATGTAATGCTGTTTAACATGTGGATGCACACGCTGAATACAAGGACCAATGGATATGGTGGCATTACATTGCCAAAATTTGAGAGCATATGAGATTTAAATACGACATTCAAGAGCAGATATGAGATCCGCACACACGCAAAAGTCTTTTACTTTTGTTTGGGCACGAGCTTTTACACCCCTCACACGCAGAGGCTTCTCTGCCCACAAAGCTACATTTTGCTGTAAACTATTATTTCTTTTATAGTTTTTAGCAAAACATAAAGGTTAGGTTCGCATTAGGAAACTAGTAAAAATCAGATTACTAACATGAGGCATTTCAACAACCATTGCCATTATCCTAGAATCTTCAAGGAGAAATTAACATTTCACTATTCTTTCTTGTTTGTTTTCTCAAGCCAAAAGGCCGATGCCAATCATATGAAATGAGGACTGTAGCCAATCACATTGGGGGATTTCGATGACAGTGGGAAAAAAAAGCTAAGCTAGCAAAAGTAATCTGCTAGCTAAAGCCCTCCATTGGCTTCCTGATTTTAGGATTCATTTCAAAAATTTTTTATTTGTTTTAAAATCTTTTCAAGGATCAGCTGTAACCTCAGTACATCTCTGACCTTTTAAATATTTACACCACGCGGTCCCTGAGGTCTGCTGATCACTTTCACCTCATGGTCCCAAAAACTCGTTTAAAGACCCGAGGTGATCGAGCCTTTTCGGTGGTGGCTCCCAATTTGTGGAATGATCTGCCATTCAAATTAAAAACATCCCCCACTCTAACGACTTTTAAATCGTGTCTTAAAACTCACTTTTAACTCAGCATGAGAGTTGTGTGATCCGTGTCCTTTTATGTCTTTTATGGTCTTAACCCCTTTTTTTGTGACTCTTATTTGTTTCTATGTGTTATTTTAATTGATTTTATTTCTTTTATTGATATTCTCATATGTTATTTTAACTGTGCAGCACTTTGGTGAAATTAAATGGTTTTTTTTTTTTGTTTGTTTGTTTTTTATGTGATATATAAATAAAGTGGATTGGATTGGATTGGATTGGAAAGCCCGCTCACACCTACTCAGCCGGCGCTCAAGTGAATCTCATATAAGAATCTCATGTATGCTCTCAAATTTTGGCAGTATTATGCTGCCATAAATGAATGCTAAGTCTGGAGTTATAACGAGTGTATTAGGAAACAGAGGCAGGATATATCAGACTGGTTTCGATCTGCGAATGTTCTGCATTTTACACAACAAAACACATGTCAGAGTCAGGGGTTGATTCATATTTTGTTGTGGTACTTTTTAGTGAGATTTATACTTGTAATGGAGTGATGGAAATTGAATAACCCTCATAGGCCCTGTTCACACACACCAGGGGTCTGCAACCTTTACTTAAAGGAGTCGTTGTGCTTCATCTCACTTGGATTCATGTCATTCCAGAGCCACAAAATCTACTTTACCTTCTCCAAAAGCAATAGGTGTATACAATTTTAAACATAGTTCAAATATATTGAATAATTATCAAAACCAGATCGCTCTATTCTTTTTTTTTTTTTTTTTTCAATGGACAGTTAATTAAATCCATCCACACAGAATAAAAATCTGTATTTTCTTCCAGGTTTGTCTTTTTGTTTTTTTTGTTTTTTCTTTTCTTACGAGGGCTGTAAAACTTGAGGTTAGCCACAGGTAGAGGCAAAGGCAAAGTTGATGGACTGTTGATGTTGTTGAAGGTCATTAATATCCTTTTTAACTACTATGAAAAAAAAATTATATCAATAAAATCTATCCAAAGCTACAGGGAGCCACTGCCAAATGAGGCTCCATAGCCATAGGTTGCAGACTCCTGACATACACAGTCTGTCACTAGAATGACATTACCTGACACTAGGTTTGAGTTTCAACATTCCCCAGTGATTTCCTTCCATAGTGGCATGCTTTCATTATGCAGCTCCTACAGATTTAGTCACCTTGCAGTTACCATGAATCTGAAACAGGTTGCATTGTAATCATTTGGTGACTGAGAAGACCTTTTTATACAAATCATGTATTGTTGTGTCGAACAAAACAGCTAGAACTAATTAAGCTCAGTAATAAGGTACATTACCTTGCTGAAAGCAGCTGCTAAAAGGTACCTTTTGGCCTCGTGGAGACATGCTGAGTAACTATACTTGGCAAAGCTGTGGCGTTCTAATGAGTTGAGGCTATGAAAAGGTTTCCAGGAACGGCTGTATTCAAGTCATTACACAGAGGCAAGATTATATCATTTTCTTGGGGAGATTTGGATTTTGGCATTGATTTGCTCCTCATTTCCTCTTATCCATTGAATTCATAGATGCTCCCGATACCCTGGTTGTAAATGTGGGTAACAAAGATGCTATTGCCTGTCCAGCTCACAACACAGCAGCCTTTTTGTCATTAACAGCAATAAAACATTCAGTCACACTTCTTATGTTTGGTTTGTTCATAAGATTATAATCTGCACACCTAAAGACATTAGCTGTATTTTCTTTCTGTGGCTTCAACAGATTCAGAATGAGGCTTTGTGGTGGAGTTTAAAACCACAGTTTAACTTTGTGCCCACACTTTTTTATTTGCACTGGCACGGCGCATGCCGTCCTGATCTGGTGATAGCAAACATGGGAAACCTGTACACAGACCGTACCCTCTGGTTGGGGGCGGCTGAGGCAATGTTTGGGTTGGTTGATTGCCTTAACATCATTGAGTAAATATTGTAATCAAACACACATGTGTGAGTGTGTTTCATTTAGGATGATTTCACTGCTATGGCAATTACACACACACACACACACACACACACACACACATACACAAGCATAAATAACACTTGCATAACAGTCTGACTGTCATGGGTGTGTCGTATACATTTGGAGAGCTAACTGCCAGAGTTGTGCAATTTTTTTTTTCACTGCGTTGAAATGTGGTGTAACTGGTTGAACTCACAGTTTGGCTGACTTGACTTGCACAAGCTTGACCTGCAGATTTCTGGGTCATTGGCACCTTTGCTTTTTTTTTTTTTTTTTTTTTTTTTTTGTACAGTTGTTCTCTTTGTTACAGACACTCACAGCTCAGACACTGTTATTAAAGCAGGCCTGTGTTTTCAAGTGCAATACTAACATGCAAAAAAAAAAAAAAAAAAAAAAAAAAACAAAGAGAGAAGAAATTGTAAAAGAAGAATTTTAATAGAGGCACTGAGGAGGCTTTTGTGTAGCGTCTGTCTACGTTTCTGTGTATGCTGAGCATACAAGTGGGCGTATGTACAGAGGCCGACTGTGGGAAGATGGAGACAGGCAGGGTGATGAGTTTGGGTTGATATGAGGTCGATCAGCGTTGGAGGTTGTCACACTGTCTAATAAGGGATGGTTGAAAGAAAAGGTGGTACAAAGGAAACAAGAATAGGTTGAAAAAGGAGGTTAGGAGAAAAGTTTGAAAGATTTAATACTTAAAGTTAGAACAAAGAGACGGGAAAAGAATCTGCCAGCCTCGGTTTCTATTTGATAGAGAAACGGAGAAGCCAATCAAGATCAATAGCAGCATATGAGCGATAGCCAAGAGAGTGCATGGCAACCACTCTTTGTTCTTGACTGAGCTTGAATCAGCAGGGAATCAGTTTATTTTGGCACTAAAGGCTGGAAGCGGGAAAGAAGTAGCCTGACGTCATCCAAAGCTGCAAAAAACATGCCGAACAGAATCTCTAATCTCTTTTTAATGAACGAGTTATTGCTTGTTTGATTAATCCACGAACACAAAAAGACGTGTAAAAACAGCATGTGGTGGTTTTACAGGGAGTTGAGTGTGTAAATGTTTCTTGGAGATAAACACAAAGATGGGAATCCAAGAAGAGTGTCTGCCCACTTAAAAACGATGACGTAATGTTTTAAGACTCATTGGTTTTGGGTCTAAAGCTGTTTTAAATCACAGATAATCTAACACTCAACCAAAATCAAAGTAGAAAGAGGGACAATATAGAATACGGTACGGTACAGCACAGTACGGTACATCACAGTACGGTACACACTTTTCATTATAAAGCAGAAACATTTTTTTAATACTTCTTTGTAATGTGCTGCACTTCAGCCAGTCAAGTAAAAAAATTAAAATAAATAAATAAAATGATTAAAAAACACGAAACAGAAGATCCATGTCTGTTTGAAATTTTAGGTTTGACGGTAATAGATTTATTCAATTGCCACTGAACAAAACACCCTCTAAATCTTTAATCTTGCTTTTATCCAGACTTCACCTCCCTGCATCCATCGACTTTCCACACACTGTGACTTATTACTCGTGATAAAAATTGTCCTCCTCAAGCTTTGCTGGAGAAAAAGCCATCCCAGCTTCTACTGCTGTTGTAATTTTGATTGTCAGCGTGTAATCTTTTAGAAAATTGATTGTTTTTGTGTGTGTGTGTGTATGAAAGGGTCTTCCTTGTCAGTCACTCTCAGCAGCATCACAAGACAAAACAGGTGTCTCCACGCAGGTACTTTTACACCAGTGACTGATGTAAAATAAGCTTGGTGTACAGTGTTGCTTTTTAAAAAAAAATATTGCATATATATATTTTGCAATATTGTGGCTTGACTCTGCCCACGTATCGGGCTTGTCACTCAAAATCTGTCCAGCGAAAACAATGCGGCGTCCCAGTGCGGACACCCACGCACCACATGCATAATTAGTCATTTTGTCACATGCACATTTCTCCGTCCATTGAGAATGAATTTAACATATTGAGCACTGACTCAGCTTGTGCACAGGTGTTCACTGGATAAACGTACCTTTCTGTGATTTAATAACTGCACAAACAGACGCTGAAATCGCACAAAACCAAGGTGTGATATGCTTGTGTTTAAGCTTGTGTGTGTGTGTGAGTGCATGGGAGGGAACGTCAGTGTGTGTCAAAGTGGTAATCCCTGCCATCGTGGCTCATAAAGATGTCAACACTCACAGACTCAACCTTTCAGTGCATTGTTGACTGTTGGCATAGTTACTTGGCATTTAGCCAGATGGCGTTGCATTAAGGTGTGTGTGTGAGTGTGTGTGTTTCGAAAAGTAAACAGTGAGGGTGCAAAGCCCCACAGCTGCAGCGAAGGCAGCGAAGCAGAAAGAGATCCTGCAAGAAAAAAAAAAAACAGTAGAGAAAAAAGGAGGTGAAGACATAAAGCAAACTCAATCACAGCGAGTCAATTTGCTCTGATTTGATCTCCTGTCTCATCTGGAATTTAAAACTCACCGTTGTGTGAGTGACGTGTGAAATCACTGCAGGCTGTATGGCACATTAGCAACAATGTGACAGCATCGTTCATGTGTACACACACAGGGGTGTGTGCACTGAATAGTTGAGTCCTTTATTTTGCTGAGCTCAGGTGAAATTTGGTGGTGAGAAACTAAATGTGGCATTTAAACAGAAGCAATCTGCTGGGGTTTGGTAGAGCGATCATAAACTGGGGAGAAAACACACTTTACCCAGTGTGCGCGCAGAAAACTTTCTACTGTTAAATCAGTAAAACAAGCGGCACTGGTATGAGAGCTGTGTTTACATGCAGCCATTAACCCTTTCAGATTTGGAACATAAGCAACAATGGTTGCACACGGCCATGTAAACACAATAGCCCTTTTGAAAAAAAAAAACAGGATACGCTCATATTCCATTTTTTAATAAAACCTGAAAATCACCCCTGGGTTGCTCCTTTTCAAACCCCAAATATTTGGTCATGTAAACACTTATCAGGATATCCCTATCCAAAGGAATATCAAATTGTGTCTTGGGCATGTTCTGTTCGCAAGTTGGTCTTTTGGGTACAGGAACTCTGCCATGCTACTGCTGCTGTTGCTATGGATACAGCAGGATGAAGCAGAAATAGGGATGGGTACCGAATTGGGTACTTTTATAGGAACTAAATTCTGTCCAAAGTTCCGGATATCGATTCACTTAAAACCAAGAGGTACCATGTTTAGGTACCTAACTGCATCCTTGTGACTGTGACTGTGAGTAGAAGAGTAGTTGATTTTCCATGCTGGACATAAACACAGCATTGCAAGGTTATATATTGAAGAATAAACACGTTAAATAGAAAAATATATAATTATTTAAAAAAAATTGATATATTTCACCACAAAAACACAAAAAATACAGAAAATTGGTACCGATGAGTACCAGTACCAATTGCCAGCTAATGGCATCAGTATGGTACCGTTTCAAATGTGAAAGGTACCCACCCCTCAGCAAAAAAAATTAAGCACACTGTGTCATGATGTTCTCCAAGCATCAAGACGTTGTTCATGTGCCGCTGTTTTGATCAGTGTACAATGTAAAAGGAATAACTTTGATTTCTCATGCATGTGAATGGATTATTTCATTGAACTTAACTAGAATATTAACTGCATGTAAACGTAGACACTGGTTTTGAAAACTCCCCCCATAAAACTACAAAAGTCACCTTGTGTATGCATCTCTGAATGCATTCAGAAAAGTTCACCAAGTTACTGCTGCGCTGTTTCTTGCACCATCATGTGAAGTTTGCACTCCTGATCTCACCATGAAGTGACAATGATAAGCCCTGTTTCTACAAAGTGGCTTAGTTCGATTCAGTTCAGTACAGCACACATTTTGTGGTGCTCTACACTAAGTTTAGCATTCATTCACTCTATCAGCTCAGCCACTATCAACTGTCAGATAATAAAGCCCGGTTTCAAGTAGGTTCGTCTCAGTAGAGCAAGCATTTTGTGGCATTTTCTTTGACTAAAACCGGAACAGGTCCAAAAATGACTGACCTGTACCGTCACACTTTTTGGTACCCTTTTGTTGGGTGCCAGACGTACCGATCGGACCCTAGAAGGTGGAGTTAATAACACTGCAGTGCGTTGATTGGTCAAAAGAATCGTCATTTACTGTGCGACAGTCGCTGCTGTGTTTCTCCTTGTGGCAGACAACCTTCTCTGAAACAAAGCTTGATTGTTCTTTGTAACAAAGAGCCACATGCCAATCACAAAGAAGATACATTTCTGGATGTCTTCCATTGTTGCTCTTCGTTTACTGTGTTGCATTTTCTCTTCGGGGTACACTGTGTCACACTGGTATGGCGTCACGCTATTACGTAGCTGACACAGCTATCGGCATCCGGCTTACACGCCGCCTATTAAAGGGGGCATGGTTGGCTTTGTAAACACAGACAGGATTGGGCTTTACTGATCCGACCCATACCAAACTGAACTGATCCATAAAGGTCTGCTCGGTGGAAACTGGGCTATAGTTGCAAGATACAGACCCATTAAGTGCCTATTTGAGTCGCATTACACACTTACGGTGGTCACTTGTTGTTAAAGAAAGTCTTTTCAGTTAATCCAGCATGACACAAAGATTGCATAATTAGCAGTATATCACAATTTTACACTTTATTTTCAACTACTGTCGCTGTTTCAGTTACGTTTCTGAAACATGATCAAACACAAATATTTAGCATCAAATGTAGAGTTCAGAGTCAAGACCAATTATTCAAACACAAATGGTAGTTGGGAAAATCTGTCCCATATATTGAAATCGCACTCTGTGTCATACTCCTGTTGTGACTCAACCCACAATATCACTCTAACCTACAACACCAACAACCTTCATTCACCCACTTGCCTGCACAGACATTTTTTTTCATTCCACTCTTTTTAATTCCTTCTAATCAGGCACAACATCAAAGGTTTGTCCTCCCCATTGGCGAGTTAAGCAGCGTTGGCGGAGCTGTGTGTTTGTGTTAACGGGAGGTCACGCGGACCTTGGGTTGACCTGGCTTCCCACTCGACCGACCTGCCACTCATTAGTGTTGACCCTGGGTTGGCTGGCGAGGAGGGTAGGGGAAAGATCACGACCTGAGTGGCTGCCAGGTGTGTGTCTGCCTGGACTGAATAAGCATAAAAAAGTGACAGGAGGTGACAACCACAAAGCTTCATACTGCTGCCCAGAAAGCACACACAGAAACTCCATGCAAACGCACAATTTAAAGTCCAGGTTACAGATTCAACGCACATATGTGCTTAGAAGTTGTACTATAGAATGTATTGCTTTTTGAAGCAATCTTTCACTTAGTATTAACTATATACTCCTAACATTGAAGGAAGAGGCTAAAATAAGGCTTTTCTTGATTCTGATGAGAGAGCTTCTGTTTTCAAACCACAGTCTCAATGGTTTGGTTTTATTCTCGTATAATTGAATGAATGTCAAGACTGAATGAATTTTACCCAAACTGATGTATTTTGGTGCTCTTTCTTCATACAGTTGTATCTAGATTTGTGTAGTTTGATCCAGTCTGCTGTGGTTTGTCTTCCCACTGTCTGTTTTGCTTCCAGACTAGTGTCTGCTTTGATAAATTTTGGCTTCTTGGGATAGTTTTTCATGGTCTGCTGGACTGCTGAGTGTGTTATGGATTGCTTCAGCAACTCTAATTCTTCTCATATCATTGCAGTTCTTTCTCCTTTCTTTATTTTCCAGTGAATCTATTGTCTGAAAGATTTGGGAGAATTGTCAGCGGTCTTTTGTCTTTACCTCAGAACTTTCTGCTTACAGAACAAACATTTAGTATCCCCCTGTTAAGGGAAAATCCCATTTGTACTCCTTAGCCCTTGGTTTACCCATTCACAACTAGCAAAGGTATATCCCAGTTCTCCGCAAGGTTAAGAGGAAAGGCTAAGGGGAAGGGGCATACAGTCTTGAAACGAAGACAAACTGGGACCTCACTTGAAAGTAGTGATGTGTCATGGGCAAAAGAGGGCAAAAGAATTAGATGACCTGACTCTCCAAAACTGAGTTTTGTTTTGTGTTTTTTTTTCTTTTTTTTCCCTTTTTTTCCATGCAAAAAAGTTAAAATATTTTTTTTTTAATTAAAGACTGCTTGGTTTTATTACAGAACAAATGTACAAAGTGAAGGAATTATGAGTAGGGATGGGTAGCGAATTAGGTACTTTTATAGGTACCAACTGAATTCTGTCAAAAGTACCAAGTATTGATACACGTAAAATCAAAAGGTACCATGTTTAGGTACCTAAATGCATCCTTGTGAATGTGAGGGAGTGGAAGAGTAGGTGATTTTCCATACTGGGCATGAACACAGCATTACAGGTTTATATATTGAAAAAAAATATGTTAAATTGAAATTTTTTATATATATTTTATCATTAAACAAATTTATATTTTTTACCACATAAACACAGAAAAGTACTGGAAATTAGTACTGGTGAGTACCGGTACCAATTGTGAGGTACCGGGCATCAGTACCATATTGTTTCAGATGTGAAAGGTACCTACCCCTAATCATGAGACATCCTTTAAAAACACCAAATGCAAAAGGGTTTCTCAATACACAAATCACCCATATTTGCCAGGTTAGGCTGAAATAAGAGACTTCAAATAACTCTAACCTGAGAGTCATTTCAGAGCTGAAAGAGCCGGCTCTTTTTTGAGAGCTGTGCCAAAAGAACCGGTTAGCCAAAAAGAGACGAACTTCCCATCACTATTTGAAAGAAAGGGCTCTGAGAAATGTTCCATAATCTCCGAACTGCCAGAAATAACCATCCTCGTGTTTTTTTGTTTTTTTTTATCAGATATTCACTCTGTCACTTCTCCACATAAATTAAGCTATATTTTGAATTGTTGGTTGTGTTTTAATCTTGCTCATTACAATGATCCAGCTGACAGCCATAGACAATAATAGCTACACTGATGTCAGACCAGGGTGACAGATTCACAGCAAACAGACTTCACTACAATGAACTGCATTTCATGAATGATCAGACAATAATTAGACAGCATCCAGGAGCTACATAAGCTATGAAAAAGAAATGTAACATTATCCAGAAGCTACATATTAAAGCTCTTGAATGGTGTAATGTTCACTTTCCATATCTTAGCTGTCCAATCATTCATGTCATGCAGTACATCGTAGTGAAGTCTGTTTGCTGTGAATTTGTCTGATCTGACATCAAATTATTATCACTTTGAAAAAACTGTGTTCAGTTTGGAAATGAATAAATAATTTTTACTCTGCCTACGACAGCCAGCGAGCGACTGGGGGTCAAGCCCTCAAAACAGTGGGGACAGTGTAGACAAAGGGGGAGGGGAAAGAGTGACAGTTGGGATTGGCCCTAAATGTATTCCAGTCAGTGTGAGTAAAGCACCTGATGCTCCTCCAATTTTTGAAGCTTACAAAGGCAGATGTGAAAAAGGTGAAGCCAAGACAACACTTGTGTTCTGCTGTCTTTCAGCAACATGTGATTAATAAGAACCAGTGATCCTGTAAAACGAGTCTCTGAAAGAGGCTTATCAGATGTGTCTGTTAACCCCGTGTTAACCCATTCAGCTGTCATCGCATTCACATGTGCAGTTTGTAATTGCAATCATACGCGACATCAACAGATCAAGAGCAGCATGTTTAATATGAGATGAGATAAAAGTGACGATCCCTGAGGGGGAATTAGGTCGATGCGTGAGCTGAAAGTGATATTCAGGGAGATAAAAACATAGGATGCAATTACACGGGTGGAATTGAATTATGTGCCGTACAGATAGCACGAACCATATTGTACAGAGTGCAACAGCCAATAATTTGAGAGTATCATTCTTAACCTCATTAGGATACAACTGCTGTACTGACTTGGTATAAATGAAGAAAGAAAAAAGGCAAATTAAAATTCTAGACCTAAAATGATTTTGGTGCTACTCAAACACAAGCTATGCTATAGTTTTTTCTTTTTAAATTGCATAACTTCTAGATCAAATGTCTGCAACCTGCAGCTCTGGACCCTCGTGCAGCTCTTTGACTCCTTTGCAGTGGCTTCTTCTATATTTAAAAATATATTATTGATTTGTTTTTTTCTTACAGTGGGTAGTGATGATTAAAGACATTGAAAATATATAAAATCATGCGTTAACATTTTGTTAAACAGAATATGCATCTCATCCTACAATAAAGCCTGGCACCGCTCTACTTCACTTCTTAGACCCCCTCCTATTCATTTCACTACAAACATGCCAGCATCCAAAAACAGGAAAAAAAAAAAAAATACAAGTGGCAATAAGCAATAAAAATAAATAATAAAAAAAAAAATGAAGGCAAAACTGTAAAACCAGCAAGGGTTATCATATTCAAGTATTTTTTCAGAAACGTTAAAACTTTTGCTGGTTTTAACATTTCAAAGATTTTTGTTTGAATTTTTGCAAATTTTTGAAAACCAATTTTTTTCACAATTTGTTAAAAGAAAGATATGGAATGAAAAATTGTTTTAATATTTTTCTTTTTTTTTTTAATAAAAAAAGAAAATTTGCAAATTTCTGAAATTCAACATTTTGGCGACTTTTTGGGAATTTCACAGTTTTTTGGAAGTGTTTTCAAATTAAAGATTCAGTATGGGTTAAATTCTTAGAAATGTTGTGTTACTTTAAAATTGTTTGAATTGGGAGCAAAATTTGGAAATATAAAAAATCAAAGGTTTTACAATTTTTTTTTTTTTTTTTTTTTAATTTTTGGAAAACTTTGATTTTTCAATCCTTTTTTAAAATTTTTGCACATCATTTTTTTTTCATAAATTGACAGAACTTTTAATTTAGAATTTTTTTCCTTAGATTTTCATTTTGTTTAGATATTTTAATTTTTTTTTACTTTATAGCCTTTTATGTGAAGATTAAGAAGATTTTTTTGGCTCTGGAATGACTTCAGTCCAGGTGAGCTGAGGCTAAATGGCTCCTATGAAGTAAAGGATGCAGACGCCTGTTCTAGATACTAAAACGTATCATTAACAGGGAAAAGAAAAAAAAAACACTTTTAAGCCTAAGCAGGAACCTCTGGTGTCATAAATTATAAGGTTTGCAAAAAACTGCGATTCCTTGAGTGGCCCTCGAGGCAGGTTCTGGAGATCAAACATTACTACATTACTACACCTCAGAATTAAGTTTCACTCCACAGGAGAAATGTTTATAATCTACAAAGGAAAAAAAATGATTCAACCAGTGGGTTACTCTTTAGAAAATATAAAATATTTACATTGTGGGCTCATGTTTCTCTATGATTCAATTATTTCCTAATAACAGTAGTTTCAACACTCTATTTCCACATCACCCATACAGACAACTGACAGGTCACCTTCCATGCTGCTGTCAAAATGCTTATTGAAAAACTCTGCCGTCTGCTGTTTTATTCATGCCACTTTGTGCTCACTTGTCACACAAACGTGAACACAGTAATTAGTTTGTCATGCAGCAATTAAAACATATATTTCCTGGAAGCTGATTGATGAGCTGGCAGACCATCGATGCTCTTAATACTGGATCCTGCACCTGCGCTCCAAAACAGGTCAGGCAGGCATTGTTGGTTTCCATGGTGATCTTCTCAAAGAGGAAAAAGTGCCAGCTTTTAAGCCACCAGGCAGACTGAGTGAAACCCAAAGATTGCTGGCAAACCTGCTCATCTGAGTTTATCATGGTGTTCTGGGAGAGTACGTGAAGAAGATGCGTGTTCGAACTTGTGACTGCATGTCTATGTTATCACAATCTGTGCTCTTGTGCGTGCATGTTTGTAGGTGTTTGCTTGGCTCTGATTAATTGTGGTTTCCTGTGGTGTTAATTCTACATGGATGTGGAAATAATAAGATGGCAGGATGCCGAGGCCTGAATGTTCCAGTGTGAAAATCTTCATGTGAAACCCCAATTAGTTTGCAATGAGCTGGTGGAGAGTAGGGAACTTTACCAACTGATTTAAATCCCTTGTATGTCACTTTTGGCACCTTTCACGGCGTTGTATGAAGCAGGCGCTCTATTTTCTGACCATAACTGGTACAAAGAGGTTGTGTTTTTGATCCTAAGGCCTTTTGACCCTCTGAAGTGTGCCAAAGCAGAGAAGTGAATCATGTTTGACTGTGGCACACTTGCCTTCACAGTGGCTAAATAAACTGAACTTTAGGGCTGAAGTGTGCTTGGGCACAGTTCAGATGGTGTTGACCCCAAGTTCTTTATGTTAGTAACCCCTGAATGAAGACTGGAGAATCTGTTGGTCTCAGTTCAACAATTTATTGGTCACATGTTAAAATCAGCGCTGGTCTCTCTCTGATAGATGCTCACCTCCCTCGACCTCTGACAGAAAGAGCACAGATATAAAGTATATTTTACACTTATCATCGGGGCTGAATAAACGACGACCCAGACAGAGTTGATCTTCTGGGCAACCGTCTGCTATTGACTTAACATGTACATCTCCTCAGAAAACGTGTCTTTTCAGAAAATGTGTTGTACTGTGTGTGTGGTTCTCTTTATGCTTTATAGAATGACCTTGCCTCTGCGCAGTGGAAACATCTACACTCAAATATAAAACCTTGTGAAGCAAACTATGTGAACTCACAAAAACCTATAGTATACAAAAATTATAACATACATCTAAAAATCTAACAATTTCCCTCTCTTGACTTAAAGTCAATCTTTATGTGAAGGGCCAGTGTGACCATGCCCTTAATTCAGCTGATGGACAGGAAACTGGACAACCTATGTGAACATTCCTATTGCTGCCACTGATACTGCCAATCAGTGGCAGCTGCTGGTCAGTCAAGAAGGGGAAGCTCATTTTTTCCGGCCTACATCATAAATTTGTTTATTTATTTAAACGTAAATTCTACCCTCCATTCCTTTGCAAGAAAATGATCTGTGACTCTGTTGTACCAACTAGGTGTTTTTTCCAGGGATTTTACCAGTGTTCCCTCAACCCTTGTTGTTTTTAAGAAAGGCAAACTCACTGGGGATCGATAAAGCCCCCGGATCAGTCCAGAACAACTGAGAAGATGCTTTAGTGGAGGGTTATACTTCAAGATCCCTGACTGGCTCATTTCACTGTCAATCAAAAAGGGATTCGGCCTCAGACAGATCATCCAATAATCATGCAGAAGCCCAGTGTCCAGGCCAGCCCATTGCCTCATAGACCCCCAGAGACGCTGAGCATCCGATGGGTGGGACAAAGCCCAGCGTTTATCCAATGACCGTCCAGTTTCTACAGTGGAGCAACCCACTCTACGCTGGAGTCACAAGACGCTCAGCGTCCCACTGTGTTAAAGCGCTGAGACGCTGCGGGGATGATTGAGAAGGAGGTGGAGCCAGTTACCTGTGATAGGAGCTGATTCTGAACAAAAGATGAAGGAATTCTAGCTCATATTTTGACTAGAAATGTACACACAGCAGAACATATCACCACTTTTTTTTAGGGACATTTTAGGGGAAACTGAGCTTCCCTTGTAGTCTTAGAGCAATTGCCACTGTTGCCAATATCCTCACCTCAGTGGCAACAAAAAATGTAGTCACAGATCAAACAGTTCTTTAAGGATGATTTTATATAAAACTGAAGCTTCTTTGCTTACACTTTCCTAAAAATTGATGGAATTTCTGATTAACAATAGTTATTGATTTTGGAAGGCACTGCATTAACTTCTTAGCACATTCTGAACCCTACTTTGAAAACCAGTTTTTTATCCTCTGTTTTTTTTTTTTTTTTTAATTTCATTGTATCCTTTGAGCTTCTACACATGAAGTTAGCATTAGTTCATGCAGGACACAGAAGTCATACGCCCAGCTGTGGTCAGTTGACAGGCTGATGTCCAATCACTAACCCCTCTCAGCCAATCACAGCATGTGTCTAACAATAAGGCAGCATATGTAAACCATGTCTTCATTCTGTCTTGTCCCTGCTACCTATTTGCTACCCAGCTGCTGCTGTCTTAATAATTCCTCCTCCATCCCAGTCTCCTCCTATTAAGACACTGTATGTATCCTATTGATATGTGTGCATCCTTCTAATCAGTATGTATGGGAGTTTTGGGGCTGTGTACTCTCTGGAAAGCTTGAGCAGGCTGCTCGGCTAACCCAAGGAGTACTCTGAAAAGCAGAGCTGTAACACCAATTCTAACTGTATCTATTTGGCAATAAATGGATCAATGTATGACTAGAGTGTTCCTGACTGAACTTTATTCCGGACAGGAAACCAGAAGAGACAGTTGGGGAGTAATGTGCCAAATGGGGGCGCCAGCTGAGAGTGGAACCAGACACTCTTATCAGCAGTTTTAAAGTAGAACCAAACTCTATTGGACTAATCAAAACGTAACATGGTTTGGTAAGACTGTGGGAAAAAACGACTTATTTTGGTTTCATTTCAAAGTAACAACATTCTGCTCCTTTTCAATGTGTTAAATTTGATTAAGCATTTGTTGCACTCCACCTAAGGACATCACCAACTGTTTATCTTACAAATATCCCTTTTTTAAAGTACGTATTATCTTTTATTATGTGCACGATGAAGTGTGTAAGCAGCCAGTACACTGTCGTCCCTATTACAAATTGTTCATCTTACCACACTGGGTGAATTCATCTTTACTGAAGGGTTGATTTGTCCAACACACTGGAGTTTCCTCCAACTTGGCAAGTTAGAAGCTACTTTTATCCATAATATGTTTTTTGATTTCGACTCCTGGAGCTGCATATTGTTTGCTTCCGCCCACAGGAGCTGCTGAATCACCAAAGTGGAATTGTCCCCTAAACAAAAGTGGGCTGTATTCTAAGAAAGAGAGGAACATCAAATAAAACCAGACATTTCCATCTTTTGTCCTTTTGATGACTTTAAATATGAAGCGTCTCAGTATGGGCAGGTGGGCTAACAAGACTCCAGCCTACAGGATTCTTGGGTTTAAGTTCAGCTTTGTCAAACTCTTCCCTCCTGCTGCTGTCTGGAGCTTCAAGCATGCAAGGTTGCCAAAACCCTGACGCATACTGCTCAAACTTAAAGCAAACCAGTGCAGGAAGCCTTTTTTTATTTTCTTAGCTAAAACAACTGCAGATCATTGCAGATTTTATTTATTTATTTATTTCTGCGCCGGGGCCACTAGAAAAAAAAATGCTCTTGTGTCTTCCACCTACTCAGCTTTTTAACAATCTAACTGCCGGGGATAGAAATGAGAATGCTGCAACCTTAAACTGTGTTTTAAACTCTCTCAAGTGCTGTGTGTCAAAGGTTAGTTGGCATAAGCACTCCAGCTAGTGAAAGACAGATACATGCTTCAAGGCTTTTCAGAGCTGTATAGAATCATTGAAGAAACCAGCCGACGCTGCAGAAATACTTTTCTAAAAGCTGCTAAGGGCTGTCAAAGGATTAATTTCTTCAAGTGCAATTTATTGCACTTGACTCAAAATTATTCTCATACTGAGTGCACTATTTTTCAATTTTTTAATAAACTTCGGGCGGAAATACACAAGATGCATCTCCAGTCCGTCTCTCTGTCACACCACCATATCAGATAGGTTTAAGTCTGTCAACTTATACTGGATCTGCTCCATTGTGGTCCTGCTGTGAGGCAGGAAGCCAGAGCTGTGACGTATAAATTCAGCATGGACAGGAAGGTATTTCGGTAAATTACCTAGAAACACCCAGTGACTTTCAAAATAAAACAAACCGTGTCTAAAGCCAGGTCGTATTTAGCTTGACTAAGACATTAAACAGACATGATGTGTGAAGCAAGACCAGGAGTCAACAGGTTTAAGGTTTTACAGCCCAACATGAATAAAAGGAGACTAATCAATGGAGAGGGAAGTGCTGGACTGCAGGCGTATCTGGTGTATTTGAGCGTTATCACCGTCTGAGCAGAAAAAAAAGGTGCTCTGAGAAAAAATAAAATAGAAAAATAATCACAGTTTGATTCTATGCTTTCTTTTGCTTTTGAGAAAATTTGGTATCAGTAGTTTTGATGATGCCAAGGTCACACAATCTGCTTCATAAACTCTGTATTTCATGACTTTCTAACTAAAATGTGAGTTTTCATTTTGTATTTGAACACTTTTAAAGGTCTCATATTCTGCTCCTTTTCTGCAGTTTAATATGGATCATTGATGTCTTCATGAAATGGTAGTAACATGTTTTGGTCCAAAAAGCCAATAAATCAAGCACAGCAGTATTGTTTCCAGACTCTCAAAGCCCCTCTGTTCAGAACGCTCTGATTTAGTGGGCGTGACCTTCATATGTAAATGAGCCACCGCTGACACCGCCCCGCTCTTCAGCGTCACTGAAAGCAGCGCCGCAAACTCAGAGTGCACAATGTTTAGAAAACAGCGAAGCTTGTTTACTGTAACATTAAGGCCTGAAACAACAGGCTAACCACAGCTAAAGTTAGCATCCTGAAGCTAACACAGAGACAGGGGGGACACTGAGGAAAAGCTCTTACATCTGCTCCACAGCACACAGCATTTAAAATTCTCACATTTCCAGGGTCTGAGGTTTGTTGGCGGATGGTTGGTAATGCGCCTGGATTCAGGACCAGTCTATTCGCTAGCCCTCTGTTGAACCGTCCAAAGTTGGAAAAGCAATCGGCCGTGACTAGACATGACTAGCACACACAGACACAGTTTTACTGAGTGTAGCTGGCACATTTCCTGGTAAATGAACTCTAGCCACTCAGTCTTGTCTTCTTCTGAGATGGGAAGCTCGTGCATGGAACTATGTGGCTGTTTACAGCCAAAAAAAAAAGCAGTGATGGCTCTTCAACTTCAGCATTTTCCTCCCCACTATCTCTCCAGCAGCGGGGAGGCGGTTCGGGGGTATCTGCTCCAGTGGACCAATCAGGTCAGACTTGCTCCTGATTGGTCAAAAAAGTGAATCACTGACGTCAGTAAGTCCCCAAAATCCAAACAGCTTGTTTTTGGTCAGGATTTAGTATTTACAAGCACTACTAAGTACAGGTTTTGTCATTAAATATCACATTTTGTGGGCAGGGAGGAAAGTCTAAGACCCACAAATTTCACTTAAAGACTTAATAAAGTGATTTTTGCATAATATGGGACCTTTAAAACTTTTTGTATTAACGGCTTTTACAACCTGATCACGAGCAAAACCGGCTGTTACCCTGTCGCAACCCCTGATTTAGTTAGCCTCCTAGCTCCAATCCTTGCTGATTTAACATTTTTTTGAACATTTGTTGGACTTAAGACTTCTAAATAACCAATAACTCGCTAATATCTGACCACCGTACTTTGTCTATGTCCAATTTAAAAGCTTGTAATTATTTTTTACTTAAAATCTAGATAACTGATGCTTGTTTGTGCATTGATTTGTTTTGATTTGACAGACAAGCTGTATGGGAACCCTGTGCTTTCACAATGTATCATAAAACCCACCAGACTTGGCAGTAGGTGTAAAGAAACCTTGGACACTATATAAGTGATAATGTATGGTGAGCTGGTGATGATAGGAAACAAAACCCAGACAGTTTGTGACATTCAGCTCCCCTTCTTCTCTGAGCTCTGCAGTTGGCTCACCTTTAAAAATAATTGAGGTAAATATCAGGACGTCTGACTCTGCAGCCATCATCCACAACTCATGGTTTAGGTTTTAGTGACCAGTAACCTTAAGTTGCTCTCACCCACTCAGCTGCCCTTGCTAAGTTTGCCGGACAGGGCAATGAAAACATCAGTGTTGTATGGCCTGTTGAGTTAGCATCTTAACAGAAGACTAACTTTTTTTTTTTTTTTTTTTTGAGTGATGCAAGAAGTTTCTGTCTTTTTGCCCTCAACAGCATTACTGAAGATTTTCTGCCGATAAGGGTCACAATCACTAAAGATATCTCTTTTTATAACTCAGATCCAGCATTATCTGCTGCAAACGCTGCAAACATTGGAGCAGGTATAGGTCTAGAAATAGGTCTGTGCTTTCCATAATGTCTGGCAGAGTTTTCTTTCCATACTCACCTGTAGCAGCCCAGTCTACTTCAGGCCCTCTCTAATCTATTCTGATACCTGTGCGCACAGGGAGAAGGAGAGCTTGGTTTACGTTCCCTGAGTGGGTAAACTATCAAAAATCGGTCACTGATTGAAGTTGAGAACAGCGTTTCAGAAAGCCAAACAACTTTCCTCTATTTATACAGCACTGAACGTACAGAGCATTATGGATTGTTTCGCCTTATGTAACGTGCAGTCAGCGTCAAAGCTGATTTGTCGAGCACGACTTTAGCTTGTAATGCGGCGAAGCCGGGCAGAGGCAGGCTCTGACTTTAACTGCTAAAGCCGCTGCCCAGCTTGTGCAGGCAGTGGCAGAGGCATTAGGTTGAGTGATAAAGACAAAGCCACCAGGAAAAGGCAGTGACTACTGCTCACAGAGAACAAAGTCACTGTTCTGGAGACAGTGTTTCCCCTGGCTTTCTCAGCCTGTGGATTCTGTCATCCTCTGCAGTGCAGGGAGAGTGCTGGGCTTGTGTGGCAACAGTAAAGACTTAAAGACATGCTAACATGATTTTGGGAGAACTCAGCCTCTTTTGCTGATGCTTTGTAATTTGAGGGAAGTTATGTGCTGTGAGATTCCTCTCTGAACAGCTGGCTGTGGTTGACTTCTGTCAGCACAGTGAGGCTAACAGATTGTCTTTTATGTCTTACCTTATTGGAACTGTCTCCCTGACTGTATTTACTACACACGAGCCTGAAACTCTTTACAAAACTGCATGGCAGAAATAAAGTTGAATTGTCAGGCATTTAAGAGCACAAATTAGCCACTTTTATGTTGCATTATGGGTTTTCGATTAGCCACACTAAGATTGTGTCAGGTACAGTGTTCAGACGGTTAAGTCAGGTGAGGGACTGAGGGCCTGATCTACTAAAATACTAAATAACGAGCACTAACTTGGGTGTGCAAACTAAAAGAAAAAAATTGCATTTGCTTTTAGTGGGCGTGTTGCAGGTGATCTACTAAGACTAAGCGTGCAGCTGATAACAGGAGCAAACCGCCCCATTTAAATGAGAATTTAGCGCATCACCATGGAGAGTTTAGGAGGGCAGGGTGGACGCAACAAAAAATGAAGTTTGAAGCCTTGGAGTAGGAGAACTCAGACAAATTGGTTACAGGCAAGCGGCAACCTTGGGTCTAAGAATATGAGACGATGCTAAGATCTGCTGTTTCTCGAGTGTACAGTTAAGCTGGCTCCGGTTGTACCGGAAGTCACACAAACCATAAAAAAAAAAGCTTTTTCACAGCAGAAATTAACAGATTTACAGACTGGTTCAAAAAGGTCTCCTGACAGAATCGCTAATTTCACTATCTGCACACACTGTAAGGAAGGTAAGGATATTAAGGTTGTGAGTTCACCCAATCAAAGGCACAGCTCAGCTCACATGACTGACAGGCGTCCTATACCTTACCTGTGCTCAAAGCTCCTGTCACGTCCAATATAGCAGTGATAGCCAATATGCTTCAAAAGTCAGTTTCAGAAACAGACGGGTGACTTTGGGGAGACCATTACACATACAGTCTATCGCTATCTCACAAGAGGTAAGAGCTGTGTCCAATGTGGCGTGTGCCCTCAGCCGTGACACTCATGCCATCATTGGGCACACGAAGCAGCTAGTGGGTGCTGTGTCTGAGCTGACAATGACCATCAATCAATAGCAGTGGTCCCTTCAACTGAACTGTGGACGAATGAAGAAAGAGGAAGATGAACGTTCATTGCGCACTGGTGGAAAACAATGCAGACAGCGATGACACAAAGCTTCAGTTTAAGAAATTAAAGCTCAAATAGTTTAGATTTTTTGACATCCGATCGGATTTTTTCATGATATGTTTTGCCAATACCAACCCAATACTGATCCCGTACTCTGTTGGCTGATTCCGTCGTAAATGATGAATCATGTTTGTTGTATTAAAGTGAGCCCTGTTGGTACCTCCTCTAGGAACACTCACTTTACAAATGTTGCAAGACGCTGTTTTACTATCATTGCTTTTTGGGGAGTAGTCTCACACAGTGGGCATGTTTGCAACATGGTTTGATTTACTGCAGCTGTAAAGTGTGACAGTGCTGAAAACATATAAAAACTCTATCTGTCCCGATCATGTAATGAAATCCAATACCATCCAATCCTTTAAAACTAGCCATCGATCTAATCGGTGTATATGATCAGGACATCATAAGCTCAAAGTGGCATTGGATAGACGGTGCATCTCTATTACTTTTATTTCTGACAGTTCAAATATGTTGATACGCACACAGAAGATTCTCTCATCTATCATTGCACCTCAGCCACTTTGCTCCACAATGACCTCAGCCATTTGTGTGTGACACTGTGCCAGTTTGCGCCTGCTTAACAAAGACACAAAAATAGCCACTGCTAACAGTTTCATGTTTGATAAATCACTCCGTGGGCACTAAATGATTTAATTTGCCTCTCCCCCTCCCAGAATTTGGGGCATTTAGATGATCTGGATATATTCTTCATATTCAAGTACGCAAACACGCTAAATGAATTGCACATGCTATTTTGCTCATTTGACAGGCACCATCCTCAGAGCACCTGGTGAGTACATCAGCTTTGCACACACTATCAAGTTTACACATGTTTTTATACATACAAACCTTTCATAGATCAGGCCCTGGGTGTTCTTATAAAAGCATCTCTTACAAAATCCTATCAGTTCCAAAAGCCCAAAAACTCTCAGCATCAATATACCCGATTTGTTTTTCAAATTAATGATCACACATTTCAAAAGACTGCGCCTTGGATTCTGAGTAAGCCTGAAGGTAGAATTACTTTTTTACTGATAATAAAGCATAATCTGGCTTTCAGGGGATAAAACAACGTATCAACAACTGTGGAACAATGTAGTGAAATCCAAGTAAACAAGCCATCAAGCACCATAAATGAGCTACTGAAATATAAATTATCTCCTCCAACAGCGATCGCTCGTTTCAGTTGCTCAAAAAGCGAAGAAAGGAATTGAGTAAATAGAGCATAAACAGGAGATAAACTCGTGCACATGAGAGCAAGTGGGGAAAAAAGGCAAGAAACAGCTGGATTGTAAGTGCTCATTATTTAATAGCTGAGTGAAGAAAATCCATTTTACGTGTGGGCTTTGGCACGGTGAGGAATTAGCATAAGAGTAAACAGAACACCTATCTTGTGCAGATTTTTAGTTCCCTGGGGACATGCATCCTCAGGGTCTGCTTTTAATTTCTAGCCTTGTTATGAAGTAATGACTCTGTGTGAATACAGATATAGGACAATGGTGTTTGAAAGCCCTCAATCTACAGGAATGTCAACGAAGGGTCATAATGTCTTTTTATGTGCACTTTTTTTTTTCAAAGGTGCACCAAAAATACCCAGGCTGTCACATCTTTAAGTGACTCTGATGTTTAATTTCACCAAAATGTGTTCAGAGATCCATGCATGCAAAATACTGAAAAACAATAACACACACATATACTCATTTATACTGCCAACAGGGGACTATCCAATAAAAACGACCAAATGAAGACTTCTGTTTATGGCCATTAGAAGAATCAAATAAAACAAAAATATTAACTAAACCATGAAATAGGCATGGGTAATGCTTACACACAGTGAATACACACTTTATTGAAACATAAACACACACGCACTTTACACACACATACTCGACTATAGTGCCAACATGGGACTAATTATGTGAGGAGGACCAGAAGTGGACTCCTGTTTCTGGGCATTTGTAGGAGAAAAAAAGAAAAGTGGAGGCTTTTACAATGTCTAAACACACACACACACACACACACACACACACACACACACACACACACACACACACACACTAATCAACAGGGATTTGGTTTATAACAACCAAAATCAATGAAACTAAAAATTTAAATTAGGATAAGCCGCAAGCAATTCACATACACACACCCACACACACTTACTTCCATACATACCTGCACAAACACACTCAAGCATCTCAGCCAGGAACACACAATCAGTAAAACTTAGTGGTCCAAACAAAGGTAACCCCATTTCGTTTGGCTCTAGTCGCCTTTACAAGGACAGACACATTTGCTTACATTACATTAGATGACAGACCATCGAGCTCACCAAGGCCATGTTGATGTGTTCTCTAAAATTCAATCAAAGTATGTACGGTGGCCGGTGAGTGTCGAACAATTTGCAAAAGCCACAACAAGAATGCAAGCAAAAACATGAATGCAAACGCCAAAACACAACGGAAGTTAAAAGATTTAAGTTATCCCATCGGACACAAAAATATTTCAAAAGTAAGTAAATGATTGTTTTCATTTTTAACTTCATCTGTGATAAGTAAAGCTTCATAGGGGTCTCACCTTGATATATCCGTGATAGTACTTATATTTCTTTATTTACCAGAAAAATGTGTCATGTTATATTTAGCTTTATGAACCAACAAAGTTAGCATTAAAGCTATATTTATCATAGCTGAAGGTAAAAGAAAACAATCATTTATTTACTATCACAACTTTTCTGTGTCCGTTAGGATAACTGCCATTGTGACTGTACTTCCATTGTATTGTAGCTTTTGCATTCATGTTGCTGCTTTTGCAAATTGACTGATACCTACCGGCCACCCTAAGTATGTGTTGTCAAACCCTAATCAAAAACAGCACAGCAAGTGAAAGTTCAAGAAAAGTTTTTCAGAGCAGCTTTCCATCATGAATTATTTTATTTGATTGCTCTTTTCTTGTCTTTTAATTATGTTTTAATTATGTTTTATTTATTTTATTTTATTTTATTTTATTTTATTATTATTTTTTTTTTGTATTTTACATTAGTTTTTTTCCTCATATTAGCCAAGTATTTTATTTGATTTTAACAATTTGATTTCTCTGTACAGCACTTTGGTCAACAATGGCTGTTTTTAAAGTGCTTTACAAAGTTGGATTGGATTGGATAAAATCTATCTACATTTTTTTTAAAGGCCCACATTCTATTTCAATTCTGCAGTTTTTTCTTATGTTGTCCAGCAATTTACTTTACTTTCCTTCATCTGCCACTTTCCTGTGCAAATGGGAGGGACCCTTTTTGTTATTTTGCATCTGTGATTTTTTTTTCCTAAAACAACTGTGGTGGTAATATAATTATTTCATTACTTTTAATACAGTTAAAATGTTGTTCTATTATTGGGGTTGTTTAAAAAAAAAGGCATTTTTTTTGCCTCATTGCCTAAAATGTTTGTGCTGTGTTTTACCATAATCATAATCATAATCAACCAACTCAAGGCAAAAATCAGAAAATTAATCAATGGTCAATACATTTTACGTAAAAAGTATCGGTATCAGTATTGGCAATACTAGCCCTGTATTTACTTGGTATCGGATCAATACCAAAATTCCCAGTATCATCCACCCCTACCACATTCCCTTTAACATTTTACTCATTCGGTCATTCCCCAATCACTTTGCTTTGACAACTTGCATGGAGTTGTCATCTCCCTGTTTCCACTGCCTCTTTTTTATCAAAGCTCTATTTCTCCAACAGCTTACAGGTTGTTTTAACTCCCTCTGCAGACACTCATTTATGTCTCATTGTGCCAATACAATGCACCCAGCATCAAGTCTTCTTTAAAGGCGACACTCATGTATGTGCAATGCTTCTTTTTCCTCAGCACCTTGTCCTTGTCTGGGGCCTGCCTGTCTTTTTTGCGCCAAAGCTTAATTCATCTGTATAAATAAAGGGACATTTCAAATGCTTTTATTAACAATGGCCTTTCAGGCTGTCGATGAGTGTCAGAGGGATTCTTTCCTCGAGGCCAAATCATTGCAAAGAGGAGTGAAAGCAGCTCATGGATGTATCAGCAGGAGTCTCAGCTTGGCATCTGGGTTAATATGGAGAGAGCCCTCTGTGAAATAGAAAGAAGCTGTCGCTGCTCATTTGAACAGACAAGATCCAAGTGTGTATATTCAGAAGCAGGGTGGGGGAAACACAGCTTCAGGAATATTCTTGTAATCATCATACTTTCTGAGGCAGAGTTTGAACCTTGTCGTTTGACTGTGATGATTTATGACCACTGAGCTTTAATCGGTGGGAGGGCGGACTCCAAGTGACACCTAGCCCGGGGACAAAACCGTGATGACCGTCCACAGGGAGAGAAGTGCAGAGAGCTCAAAAAATGTGACAACTGACTAATCACGCTGTTGTCCTCCTGTGGCACAGGTCTGGGCCCAACAATGGAACCACTTGCAACAGTAAATGATCTCTCAATTTGACGAATTGATTTTCAGCTGGACCTTTGATGTCCTGTGGTTAATAAAACACATTTGTATCATTATTTGTGAGCAGACTGTATCAATATGGTTACAAAGAGGTAAGCTTTCTTGCATTTCCAGTCACACTTTGATGTATTCATCGATTCTCAAAGGAAATCCAATTGAAACGATTTATGTGCTCACATATCACACTGATTTGACAAAGCAACAAAAGAATTAGCATAACAAGATACATTTTGCCTCTTATAACCAACTAAAGACACAGTTACCCAGACACAAATTACTGATTGAAGGATGATTATAAAGATCTTTTTGTTTTTCTAGGAGTAGTCCCTCAGATTATCACTTGGTAAACATGTTACTCAGATTCTGAGCTGTTTTACTCCCCATGTCTTATTTTCTCTACTGGTGACTCATGACTCCATTAACAAAGAAAATTCACAGATATGTATGTTAAAATCATCTCACATTTGCTTTCCAATGCTATTGCAAACCAACATATTTGCCACAGTGTAAACAGAAAGACAAACTATATAAATGTGTCTGACTTGTCTCCTAAAACTGATTTCATATAATGTGTGTGAACTGGTTTTCCTTACCATTGCTCTTCCTTTTTTATGATTCCTTACTGCGGTTATGGAGTTTAACCAATCAGACTCAAGCATTAAACCCATCAAAGAGATGAGTAACAAAGCTGGAGAGATAAAAAAAATATATATCATTTTCATTGTATAAAACTACAATAACTGCTGGTGTTAGCAAAAATACTAGTGACGAAGACTTTGGAAAAAAGGACCTACCCTTAGTTTCGATCAGTAGGGTGAAGAGATGCTTTTCATTGCTGAATGTTAGAAAATACGGTTATGCTCAACTCATCTTTGTTTGTTTAACCTTTTGTTTGTCTTATTTTTAATTTTCAAATTATTATTATTTTTTACCTTCTTGTGGGTTCTGAGAAGATCCAATGCAGTTTGTCACTCATTCACACTGAATGTGGATCTAAAGCTTAATCAGTTCTCATTCATTCATTCATTATTATTATTATTATTATTATTATTATTATTATTATTATTATTGCTATTATTATTATTATTATTATTATTATTATTATTATTATTATTATTATTTTTATTATTATTATTATTATTATTATTATTATTATTATTATTATTATTATTATCTTTGTTTTTCTGTCTGTTATGGTATTTTATACTGTTCTGTTAGTGCCTTTTTTGACTGACTTGGTTTATGACATATTGAAAGGTCGGGCCTCAAACATTAAGGTAGCTCCCATAAGCTTTGCACCCAAGAGGCCTGCAGAGGGTAGACCAGTCAGGGAGAAAAGTTTTTTTTTTTTTTTTTTTGGTGCAGGGACCCTTAAAAAGACAGCCGCTAAAATGAAATATGTCAGGGTTATCAAAAAAAAAAATGTAGGAAAAATAGTAATTTTTTTCTTCCTTTTTTCTTTTCCTTTTTTTTTCCTTTTTTTTTTTTTTTTTTTGATCTGTCAATCATTTTAAATTGTTATGGGGACACCAGGAGAAAAACATAAACTCATAAAAAAAAAATTGAACTCCTCTTTAAATCTCAAATCTCACAGCTTATTGAAACCACAGACACAAGGAATTATAAAGAAGTAATGAGAAAAAAAATGTTAGAATCAGTTGTTGACTACATTTTGATTTGACGCACAATTGTCAGGCCTGATTTTCAAGCAACGTATAAATGATAAATCAAATTTAACCAGAGTTTGATGTTGGAGTTAAACTATTTGGCCGTTTCAACTTGGAATCTTGTAAAGATTCACTATCATCTAATTTGGACAGTCAGACCTAAAATAGGTGTTACATGTGTCCAGAGTGATCTTTATGATTCGTCAAACATGTGTTGCAGGGTTGGGGAGACACTAATGAAATGCAGCACATCGTCTCCTGGGCGAACATATACATCACTGACAGGACGTGTGTTTGTTTGCACTTTATTTTTGTGGAATACATGTTAAAAAATATGTTGCTTGTGGCACTAAAAGTGCACTAAATAAATGAAAAGACAGTTGAGGACATTCAGAGGACATTAAAAACAACAAACAGCAGAACAACAGAGCAGTGCGTCAGACTGCACAGCCAGTGTTCACGCTTCTGGTTGCCTGAGGGTAAAAGTTGTCTCTTCAGAGGTGTGATAGGTTTCAGGGATGTGGTTTATTACTGCATTTATCATTTTTTGGTGTTTTGGGTTGGGTGAAGAATACTGAAGAGCTGTGGGACTCCTTATTGTTACCTGCTCGGATTCCCAACAGGTTGAGAAAAAGCTATAATGAGAGAGTGGAATATTATTTCTTATCTTTCATGGTGAGCTTGAGTTTCTAAAACTAATTTATGTTCATGTCTCCTGATGAATTCAAATGCCATTTTCCTTTTTTTGTTTTTTTAAGAAAACTCTTCATGTGAATGCAGATGAGAATTATGTCAACTTAAGGCTTTTTTAAGTAAATTTAATTTGAAAGGGAACTCAGTCCTTCTTTGTCATCACATTACTTTGTGGTTTTGTTGGTTTCCAGTCCAACCCTACGCACATTTTGTCAGCATATATACATGTGAAGTGTCTCAAATCCCATATCCTACAGAATGTTCCTGGAGCCGTATGATCACGGAGGTGTGTGGTGCCGAGCTGCCTCCCCTGGCTGACATATTTGTCTCTGCTCATTCCTTCTTCTGACTGAAGCTTAATCTGCTCTGGCTTCCCTCCACGCTCTTAATTTGAAGGCAGACTGTCTGACTCTTTCATTGGCTGCTGAGAAATGACAGTGCCCACACACACTCACACACTCACAGTCATATAAGATGTGCATGGTTAATTTTGGCATCACTTCATTCTGAAATAAAGACCTAATAAAAGCTGCTCCACTCTGTGTGTGCTATCCTGAATGTAAAGGCACATGCAGCTGCTGTTTGACTATGTATTGCATGTGTTTGTTTGTGCAAGGATGCCATGATTGATAGCCCAGAGGCCGGGGTTGTTCGGTGGCGGGTTTGAGTTGACATGAATAGTCGCCTGCAGCCATCAAACATGATGCATGTTGGTGTGATGCAGAGAGGAGATAACCCTGGTAGGGAGGTGGACAGGAGCACTGACACTAATTTATCCATTTGACTGACTCGCTTGTATTACAAAAGCTTGGGGGTGCGGCGGTATTGCCTGCCACATGTTCTGACGTAGAAGGCGTATGCAGAGCTTGATATGAGATGATGAGAACTTGGATTAGACATTGACAAAATGCTGCGTCTAAAAACATGTAGAAGAAAAAGCACAGAGGATAAAATGACTACAAAGAAGTGCAGCCCCCTGTAAAGGCAGAAAATATCCCCACAACCTTGAAGAAAATGTATCCTGTCTTAAAAAGGAACAAAAATATCAAACAAACATATATATAACCAGAGATTTGCCAGCTTACTGCTTGGAATACTCTGCATGTTTTGTTGAAAAGATGAAGCTGCAGGTCCTGGCTTTTTTCAGTAGCCTCAGACAGCTAAGTGCTGGAAGTGAGTTGCTTTTTGATGTGTGAGATTAAAGGGATTTAGCACTTGAATACTTTCTCGTCTGGACGCTCCTGAGGGTTGTCTGAAAGAGGACGGGAAGCTAAAAGCTCCTCTTTTTTCTCCCCTCTCCTCCTGTCTGTCAATCTGATGAACTCACCCCAATTAAAAAGAACAACTCCCACATTATCATCTTTGAATTTAAATGTAGGACTTGTTGTGGGCTGTGTGCACATGCTGTGGTGTGTGTGTGTGTGTGTGTGTGTGTGTGTGTGTGTGTGTGTTGGGGGGAGAGATTTTTCCAGCAGTATCTTTTGGAGTTATTTTAAGGGCTGTAAGAAAAATACAGCATCCAAGGATCTAGACACCGAGGCACTAATAATGACGAAGCATTAACTCGATTTAGATTCTCTAAATAGGGAGCTCTGTGTTCTATTTCTGGGAGCAACCTTGTGCTATTCTTTTTTTTTTTTTTCAATACCACCTTGAAAATATGTTAATGCTATTCTGTGACAGTGACAATTTGGTCAAAGACACAGCTGACCGTAGCCTTGTGATTTCAGGGAACAGTGCAGCCTTGAAGGGTGATTGTTTTTTTTGTTTGTTTTTTTTGTTTTTCATTGCTTTATTTATTCATTTGGCAGGCACAAGTAAAATGACATGTATCTTTTTTTATTTATTTTTTTTACTTTTTTCTAGAAACAAAATATACAAACACTTAACCTCAACTCCCAGTCCTACACAAGCTTGTTCTTTCTTTCTTTCTTTCTTTCTTTCTTTCTTTCTTTCTTTCTTTCTTTCTTTCTTTATTCGTTTATTTATTTATTTATTTATTTATTTTCCATCCAGGTTGGTCCCATTGAGATTCAAACTCTCCTTTTCAAGGGAGACCTGACCAGGACAGGCAGCAGCAAAAACACAAAGTTATAGACAGGAAACACAAAAACAGACAAAGTACAGCCAACAAAACACAAGCTAATGGATTAAAATCAAGGTCTAGGAATCAATAAAACACTGACATCTCACAGAACCTGCCCTCATGGTTTTCATTCTAGATTAAAAAACATTTAAGGACACCAGCTCCTCGAGCCTAAAGTCGTTCTGCAACTGGTTTCAAGCTGTGGGTGCAGAGCACCCAAAGGCCCTTTTCCCAATTTCTCTTTGAGCCTTTGGGATAGAGAGCATTATAAGGTCCTGAGAACACAAAGAGTACTGTCCAGTCCTTTTCTGCATAATAAAAACACATAAACAGTGGGGAAGCAGACCCAGAACTGCCTTTAGATAAAAGTGTACCAACGTGTGAGCCTCAAGGTCGCCAAAGCACATCATCTAACCCAAAAGGTACAACTCACAGTGATGAGTCAGAGGTTTACTGGTCGTTATGAACCTCAAAGAAGCATGGCAGGAAGTATCAACCATATGGAGACACTGTGCTGAGACATGCATGGACAAAAGGCCTCCATCATCTACAAGACGCTTTTTTACATTTAAAGAAAAACACAACTTGTTTCTGAAATAAAATCCCAGTTTTAGCCGTAGCTTTTTCACAAGACTAAATCTGGATTTTGATTTCAGAAACAAGTTGTGTTTTTGTTTTTGTTCAGCAGTTAAGAAACAAATACACCATTCCTTGTTATGGGTGAGTGAACGGGAGAAAAGAAAAAAAAACACATATAATAAAATAAAATAAAACAAAAAAAAAAAATCTGAGGAAAATGAGAAATGGTGGCAAGATGATTGTCTGAGCTAGCATTTCATTTGCCTGGGAACAGAATTGAATTTTTCAGGTGACCCCCTGAGATTTTACTTATTTTTCCCTGTCTAAGTCCAACATGAGATCTTAAAGCCACAGGGAGGCTTTGGGGGCATGTGGTGACTTCCATTCCAACAGAATTCTTCTTTGTGCTAATAAGGAAATAATATTCTACCTACACGTCCTCCCAACTGTCTGAGGGTCAGATAAAATTCCAAAAATGTCTATTTCTGCACATGACTTCATATTCATATTAAAAGCCTCTGTTAGATGTTTTAGAAATAGCTGTTTAATAATCCCGCAGACAGGAACAACCAAACATGTGTGTCATGTGACATCTATTGCATGTATCTGTGATATTGGGATACAGTTTGGATAATTTAGAATTAGTAAAACAAATTCTGTGGACAACCTTAAGTTGAATGATGATTCTGTTTTTGTACTTAACAGTGAAGCAGCAAACATTAGTAAACAAATTCTTTTCACTAACCCGACGAGTTCTGTCAGCTGTCAAGAAATGGCTGGTTGCCAAAACCTTGAACTACCTGAACACGTCCAACTGTTAAGAAGTATAAAAACATTTGCATGCACCTCATGTTTATGCCAACTCTTCCATTTCATGTGAGAGGTGTGACGGTTGAGCGCGTGCACGCAGGAATTGTGTGCATGCATGAATTCTGCTACAATATAAAAAAGCCTTCATGCTGTTTTCTACGCATCATCCTTCAACCAATGCAGCTAATCCAATCATGTTCCTACATGAGAATTAGCTTCAGATAATCATATTCCAGGTAATTGATGGACTATAAGTGTGATTATATAAATGCTCCTCTTCGCCACGTCATGAAATGTGTTTATGGCGATCACGGTCATGTGAAGAGTTGGGGTTATGTCACCGCGCTGACGGTGATAATGATCCTCTGATGCGACAGTGTGGCTGAAGGTTAAAAGGCCGCGAGAAAAAGGTCAGACTCGGAAAGGAGAGCCGTGCTTAATCCGTGAAGAGAGGAATTAAGATGAGCACATTGGTATTCTTGTGAGCCTCTTATGAAATGCATTAAAAACTTGCTTATAATCTCTTTGTCATCCTTATCTGCTGTGTTATCACAAAGAGCAAACAAAGCCCAGAACACTCGAGTACTGTTCAGGATTCTCGGCCAGACGCTCTTGTCTGTATTACTCGTAAATCCAGAATTTGCACCAGTGAGGCGACAAAATCTGGTGTGCACAATGTGTTTCTTGATCATATCAGAAGAAGTTGCGCCATTTGGGTCAAACGATGATCTGAAGACAGCTATACTTTAAAGATTTAAATTGAGGTAAAGAGATCGATTGTTCCCTGTGTTCTATGCGCCTCTTTTTTCATCTCAGTATTGATTTATCACTGATTGATGAAAGCCCTTTCGTCTCCTCCCTTATGAGGATGGATCATATCGAGCGGCACGTGCGGTCAGTTCTCATGGCTTTTTTATGAACATGTATGAGCGAGGGGCACGAATGCATCTTGGAGCTTATGAATGTATTTATGCATCCTGCGTTCAGTCGCTGAAGCGTGTGTTTTCATGTGTGTTGGTGCACGCTTGGCTCCTTTGTTTTATACATTAAGTACACTTTAAGTGCTACGTTTATGTGTTTCCCAGGTTGCCCGGTGCAGGCAGTGGTTGTAGGATGAGGGATGCTCGGCTCAGGTCCAACTGAGACTGTGCCAGATGGTCTAATCTCTCTAAGTGGGTGTGTGTGAGAGGAAGAGAGCGTGTGTGTGTTTGCAGTTGCAGATTGGGTATATGAAGCTGCAGAGGCTCCCTTTGTGAGTTTTTTTTTACTTCTGTTATGAGAACTACTTAAAGTTTTAAGCCTTTAGTTTGGAAATATATTCAGAAAGAAAAGATATCTTGATGAGAAATCACATATTCACAAAGCTCAACGAGTGTTAAGACTCGCTAAAGACTTGATCAGGGATCCAGAAAGATATTTGGATGTTACATTTTTAGAGTTGTGTGTTCAATAAATTGACAGATGATAAGTTGTTATATTTTAAACATGAACATAATGTAACAATGCTGGATGTCCATACTGAACACGTTCAATTTTCAAACCTCTCCATAATCATATTGTAGAAATCTATGAATCTGTTGGTATCATCTTCTTAAATGAGAGCAAGATCTTCTTACTGAGATGATGAGGTCATCGCAAAAGGATGTCCTTATTGGTTCACAATGTAGAGAACCTCTAACATCAAAATCCTCACATATGGTGAGTTCCATTGACATCAGAACCATAGACTGTATAAAACATAGACATAGTCTCCCCTGTCTGTTTCTGAAAAGCAAAATGAAGCACATCCACCATCGCGGCCATATTGGTAGTGGCAAAGGCTTCGCGTACAGCTATAGGGCGCCTGTCGGTCACGTGACCCTGAGATGTGCCTCTGATTGGGCAAGCTTGTGATCTTAATACCCTCTATACGGCTGAGTTAGGAAAAAATTCACCCCCTGTACACTGTGTGCTGATAGTGAAATTAGCAACTCAGATAGGAGACATTTTTTGAACCAGGCTGTAACAAGGTTAATTTATGCAGTGAAAACAGCTTTTTTTGGCTTGGTGTGTATGTGACTTCCTGTACTTCTGGAGCGGATGCTTAAGAAACAGCTGATTTTAGCACTTCAGCATTGTCTCATATTCTGGACGTTGCTGCTCGATCAGAACCTGGAAGTAGGGAGTCAGAATTCATTCATTCATTCATTCAACCCTTTATTTGTTCTCAAAAAAAGACAACAAGGTTATCCTCATTTACAATGTTCTTGACTTCACAGACATTGTATGATCAAATGAAATAAACAACACAAATAAATCAATGATAAAATTGAAAAAGAACTATTTAAGACGGTGACAGTGAGAGGAACACTGATCAGTAATAAAGGTCTTAGACTCTGTAAGAAAGGGAAAGGCTGTTATCTTTAGAGATTGTTGGAGAGTATTCCAAGAGAAAGGGGCATCAAATAAAAAAGGCAGATTTGCTGAAGTCACTGTAGACTTGAAGGACTTTGCGATTTAGTAGGTCAGGTGAACAAGTCCTGTAGGACCCATCATAAAACTCTAACAGGTTTGAGAGGTAAGGTGGTAGTTTGCCAGAAAGGGCTTTAAAAATGTACAAAAAACAATGTTTGTTCTGTCTGTGATCAAAAGATGGTCAGACAACCCTCTCATAAAGGAAACAATGAAACATAGAGTAGAGTGGTATACTGAGTCCATGGTCTTAAGAGTTGAAACTGCAGCATGTCTGTGTATGAAATCACCGCAAGTTTTTAATTTTATTTCATTTTCCACTGCTTATCTGAGTCTGGGCAGTGCCATCAGCAAAGACCAATGACTGTCCCCGGCCACTCCCACCAGCTCCTCTGGGGGGATACCAAGGGGTTCCCATGCTAGTCGAGCGATATAATCTCTCCACCGTGTCCTGGGTCTACCCGGGGTCTCCTCCCAGTTGGACATGGATGCGGAGGAGCTGCAGCTCCACTCCGAGCCTCTCCTGGATGTCCGAGCTCCAAACCCTATCTCTAAGGCCTTAGAGCTAGGGTTTGTATCTTGTTCATTCGGTCACTACCCACAGCTCGTGGCCGTAGGTGAGGGTTGGAACATAGATTGAGCAGTAAATTGAGAGCCTTGCCTTCTGGTCAAACACCGTAATCCAGAATAAATAGGAAAATGGCTTCTACAATCTTTTTCTTCTTCTTCTTCTTTTTCTTCTTTTTTTAATAGGGAATGACTTTCATCTCCAAGTTAAAAGAGTTCAAGTTGCCAAGTCAGAAAAACTTGGCGCAACAGCAATATTTCTTTATATGATCATCGAATAACACTACGTACGCACGTGATTTGGCGCACATTTTGTAACAAACAGTAGTCACGGGGGCAGCCATCTTTGATTGTAGACTCGGGGGTGGTGTGGATCCGCCGTTGGGGGTGGGGGTGGTGTGGATCCCAGTAAGAAATTACAACCTCAGTGGGCACTTCAGTTGAAATTTCCCACTTGGAACTTGAAAATGCCGACTTCTGAGTACAAATGGAACGCACCAACAGCTCCACCCTGACAGGCCTCCAAAGGGGCCAGCCAATCAGATGGAAGAGGATTTGTTGAGTGGGAAGCCTTAAAGAGACAGCAGCTAAAATAAAGTGCTTAAAAAAAAAAAAAAAAAAAAAAAAAAAAACAGAAAAAAAGGGTATTGTAAAAGAGTGTTTGAAAAATAGGGGGGGTTCTGAGTTGGAAATGGGGCATACATGGGTCAACAGAGGGACCGAGTACAAAGAAGCACAATGCCCCCTCTTTAATTTAATACTTACTGTATTCATTGTTCTTTTTAAAACTACAGTTATAGTGTTTTGGTTTCAGGATCCTCTGTAACGCTCTGACTAATGTTCTAAATGTGTGTTAAATGGATGGTTTTTTTGTAAAACAGTTTGTCAAATTTGAAGCTCAGTATGTCTATGTAGGGCATTACTGAGGGGGGCTGCTGGAGTACGCTGCACTGCCTCTCTCATCAAAGACTCTTGCCAGTGGGCCCCAACAACTTTTCTAGGGGAAAAATATAAGACACACATATTTCTTCTCAAAGAGGCGTTTAGAAAACTCTGAGATCTTTGATTTTCTTTTGTTATTGCCCTTGTGGCAACATCGATATTCTGTCTGGCCTCATCGCTCCACTAACCCTCATTCAGAGTCTTTGGAGTGTTGGGGTGATGCCTGAAGTGTCTGTCATTCATACAGAGCTTAAATATGCCTTCCTTGTTTCACTTACAAAGAAAATCAGCTGTGTTGTGCTGTATTGTGTAAAATAAAAAGCCCTTTGGCCAGTTGGCTCACAGAAACCTTGGGTCTATTTATGTGATGATGACAGTTCAGAGGTCTAAAAAAAGACCAACCACACCTCCTCTGTTCCAGATGCTTTGGTTCCACACAGAAACGTGCGTTTGCTCCCGCATGTTTCACGCTGTTTTTCTGCTCCAGCAAGACCAGGCTTGCACGGAACAAGCATGCGTTTGCCAACTGAGATTTCGGGTTTTATGTAAACCGTTTTGCCCCAAGCTGAAATGGCAGCATGTGTGGGTGGTGTGTTACAAATGACACTTGGAACAGGGCCGACTACATTGCTCTGTTCTCTTCCCCTCGTCTGTGACCTCTCTTAACTGCAGGTTAATGTTTTTTGGTGCCTACTGTTATGCATGAGCACACAATTTATTATGTTAAAGAGAGGAAGTTAGGCAAAGAAGAAGAAAATAAAGTATGTTTTTTGCATTTTATACTGTTTTTTTTTGTACAAGCAGTAGATTTGCTGGAACAGATCTTCATCCAGGTTTTATGACCTGATGCATGTAAAATAAAACACTGTGCACAGCTATTGTGAGTAAACAAGGTCCTCACTAAGGACAAGTGACATACCCATTCATGTAATATTGAAAGAAAATGGCAAAATCACAAAAGCTCTACCATTCCATAAACTCTACCATCTCCAAACCCATTTCCAGCTTTTCCTGTTTTCACCTGGGGCCTTTTTTCTGCTCTACATCAGAAACAGCTACAGGGTTAACAAGGGCAGGGCTGAACACTGAAGCAAATAATTCAAGCCATTGAAAACTAGTGCTTTTTTGAGTAAATAAGTTCAGTGTGCAGACCCAAACCCGAATAGTTCTCGGATCTTTGGAAAGTTCTGTTCCCTTTGCAGGGCTATTTTAAGAGAGTGAAGTGGTGATTTGGGCAACATGTTTCTTTTACGCCTAATAGTCATCACGGTTCACACATTAAACAAAAATAAGTTGTCTGTACCTGTGTGTTTCCTGTGGATTTAATAAATGGAAGAAACAATGCAACAGTAACCTTGGATTGGACATTGGGCTCTTTGTTCCCGTTTCCACCAAGCAGTCTGGTTTAAGTCAGTACAGTTTGGTACAGGTTGGCTCGGTTAAGCCTGGTCCTGTTTGCATTTCCACAGCCAACTGTGCCCCCTTGTGGAGGGTGGCGTGTAAGCCAGATGCCAATATCCGCGTCAGTTAAACAATAGCGTGACGCCATTGCAGCGCAACAAAGTGTACCTCGCTAATAAATCCATGGAAGAAGAAGGACGCGACACAGTACACAACGAGGAACGATTGAAGGCATCCAACAATTTGTCTTTCTGATTTTCATGTGGCTCTTTGTTACAAATTACAATCAAGTTTTGTTTCAGAGAAGACTGTGTACCACCAGGAGAAACACAGCCGCCACTGTGGCACAGTGAGTGATGATTCTTTCAACCAATCAACAGACTGCAGTGTTGTAGCTCCACCTTCTGGGATCAGATCGGTTTAGTCTGACACTCCTACGGAAGGGTTCCAAAGAGTGGGACGGCTCATCTCGGTTATTTGAGAATCTGTCGGTAGAAATGGCGTAAGATGCTTGCTGGGCCGAGACAAACCGAACTGAACCGCTTGGTAGAAACGGGGCGTCAAAAACACCTCACGCCCGTACCCAGACAGTGACTAAAATAACGTCAGAATAGTAACAACACAAGTAAGAACCATGTGCTCTTCCTGTTGCCCAAATCACTACTTCATCTGTGCCCCTCCTGTAGCATCTACCTGCCAGTTTACCTAAAGTGCCCCCTGTGGTGATTGTGTAAGTGAGTAGTTCCTTTAAAAGTTCCTAGTTCACAGGAAAAGTTACTGTGGTTGAAAAGCACCTATTATGAGAGAACATTGCTTCAAATAGTCCTGACTTTACATTGTATAACACATCATTCATAAACTCAGTCAATGTATAATATGCCGATCAGTTCGTACTATCCCATAATGACCTTTTGAATCTTAGCACTCTGCCTTGATCTCTGACCTGCTCTAGAAGCAGCTTTGACGTCCGAGGCTAATTAAGCTGTGCATACAGTCTGTTCATAGCAGGGCAGACCCACCTGTAAGCTTTGACCATCAAAATGACAAATGGGCTTTGATGCATGCATCCCTCATTGAATTTTCACTAATTTTTATATCATTTTATCGACTTGGCGGCTTTCTGAACAGTCCATGTCTGATTATTTCATCATGTACTATCTATGCATCAAGATAATCTTGTGAGTAAAACCCTGCTGAACTGCCCTTAACAAGCTTTGGTCCTGGCTTGTTACAGCCTGTTACAAAGATCAACATTTCACCCTGGCTTTGCTTCATGTATATATAAAAAATCTTGTTAGCCAAAAAAAGGCAATTTCACCATGCCAGTGGTCCAAAATAGCAGCACAGGGTAATGGACTGAAAAGGGACACTTCAAAAGCCCAGAAGTCCCATCATGTGATGTCAGCCTGCATGCTGCACTGACCAGAAGTGGAGGTGGGAGAGGAAAGATTTCATTACCAGTGATGATGTCAGCCACTCTGCTATTACTCCTATTTATGTTTTTAGCTCTGCATGTTACATATTCTTGACGTCAGTTTTTGTTCATGAATCAAGTGCAGACGGAAGAGACGGCAACATCTAAGCGCCATCCAAAGGAAATGAAGATAAGGGATATGCTTGGCTTGATTAATATTAAACCTTCAAACAGCATTAACATCATCTACAATGGAACCACTTTAATCATATCCTCCACTTTGCAAAGAAAAAAACAAAGGATAAAAAATGAAAAAAACTAATTTCATATTTCACCTTTACTTTAAACAAACAATTTTTGTTTTAAAATACCAACCTCTAACATGCGTAAACATCAGTACTCATGTGGAATGTTATTAAATTGCAGGGTGTATTACACCTACTCACTACTCTTCAGACCAAAAGGTACCAGAGCTGTATCAGCAGGGACAGAGGAAGTGTGTATTTGGAGTTGTGTGTGTACAACACAGTGTTGGCAAGCCAATTAATTTGTTTATGAGTGTGCTCGGCAGGCTATGTGACCTCAGTGCCAACGAGAGTTAGAGTGCATTTAGCGAGCTGATAGCCTCCAAATTAGAACTGTTTTGCATCAACAAATTAAAAAAGGACATAGATAGATAGATAGATAGATAGATAGATAGATAGATAGATAGATAGATAGATAGATAGATAGATAGATAGATAGATAGATAGATAGATAGATAAAGTGGACAAACCGTAATATTTATCCAGTATCACTCAATCCAGTACTTGAACAAGTTTCCAGTTGTGTTTGTCATAGAATTCAAAATAAATGCACCAGTAAATTCAAATCCAACACTTTGTACATTGTGTATCTTTAACAGGCCACAGTTTTGTTTCATTGAGTTGGAGCTCATTGCCTAATTTGTTGCTGTTGTCTTTTAAGAGGAAACCTCCATGAAAAGAAATGTTTGTGTTTTAAATGTATATTGTAGAAAAACAAAGAATACCCCCCCCAACCACCCAAAAAAATAAAAAATAAAATAAAATAAAATAGAATAAAATAAAATAGAATAGAATAAAATAAAATAATAATAATAATAATAATAACAATAATAATAATAATAATAATAATAATAATAATAATAATAATAATAATAATAATAATAATAATAATAAAACATTGACTGATAATAATATACTTTGATTTTGAACCCTCTGGGTTAGCATTTAGGAGGACATAAAACACTGTTTTACCTCCACTATTTTTGTTTGTATTAACAGCAGAATGAGTTTTAATTCTTTAATTTCCTTCTCACATATATCTTCGGGGAAAAAAAAAAAAAAAGAAAATAATCTCATGTTAATAAACAATCCTCATATTGTTCTGAGGCGAAAATATGCGCAACTGTAGCAGGTCAACTAATGTTACAATAACTTATAAAGGCTGCCCATGGGCTATTTATCTATTTTCTTTGTTGAATAGGGTTTCAGTTTTGTAAAACCAGATGTCTATAGTGGTTTTTTGGACAATAACATATTAGAGATATAAGGTCAACATGTTATACTATGTATAGTCCCTATAGTCCCTTTTGTTAGCTACCAATTCAAACTACTGTAACCTAGCATATAAGAATGCCTTAGCTTTGTCTGTTTCTTAATGCTGGGGCTATAACTTGAAAGCTAGCTGTAGACTAACGCTTTATGCTAACTCTGAATAAATTCCCTCTAAAGCCTGGTTCACTGCCTTCACTTTCACTCTAGGTCTGCGTAGCCCTTTACATGGCAGAAGCTTACATGTATGGCCTTACATGCCACTTCTCCAGAGTAGAAACAATATAGATTGCATACCATGTGATTGGTTCAAATTGGGCATTGTGTTCTCTGCATGTGCAACAATTCCCCAACACCTTAAGTGGCCACTTCAATCTTGTCAGACTTCCCCCTTTTTATGCTGTTTTGTGATAAGTACACAATGGTATACATCAACATGTATCAGCTTCAATGTAACACAATACGTTAAAAATCATGGTAGAAAGAGAAAGCTGAAAACCTTACTGGACTGGAAAACAGCCACTCTGACAATTATACAGACCGCCTTGTCCACAAGTGGTTTGATGGCGTATCGCAGAGTGATGCAGACACATTTACGTGCAAGTATGTAGTCACTGAAGGCCACATGTTAAAAAAAAATTGCATGCTCAAACGAGCAGTGTCTCCTAAACTTTCCCCTATAGCTGATTTTTATTCACTGTTTTAATTTTTTTGTGATGGACAACCTACTTTATTATTTTTCCTGCATTTTTTATCACCATATGTGGTCTTGCATTTTACTTCCTTCAGCCGTATTCTTTTACAGCATTTAGACGACCACTTAATAATTCACATTTTGTAGCCCATGCCCTGTCAATCTGAAGACGGCAGTATTATGTATTAAACTGCAGCTTGTTGAGCTCTTTAAGAGGAGAGAGTGCAGGTGTCACAAAACTGAAGGTTGATCTGAAATAAGACTTCAAAAAAAAACTGGCATCACTGCAAAATATTACATCTTAGTGCATTAAACGTACGCTTTCTAAGATTGGGTGAGTGTGATTCTTTATACACCTTTAGATTTGCTGCAAAGATTTGCCATACAGCACTCTGCTGCAAAATCTACAGAAAGGAGCAAGCAGGTGTCTAGTTAATAGTACTGTGATTATATGGTACAGCCTGTGAAAAAATAAATAAAATATATGCAGGCCTATATATGCCCTTTATCATATGTTCAAAGCATAACACTGTGCAGTAATGTCACAGTATCGTGCTGCTTTCCATTTGATGTTAAGGAACTGTGAAAAATATCATTCAGTACATGCAGCAGTTGTGTATATGTCTGTTATTAAAGACGTGGATTGATATTTACTTCCTTCCAACTCTGTGAAAATGATGAAAACAGCTTGTATCATGTTTCAGGGTGACCCAATGAACAGTGTCAATCTTCAAAATGTAGGAGTGTGTTGTAACATTAAAAACATCCAGGATGCAAAACAGCACAAGGACACAAACAAACACAAAAATGCAAAGGTTATTTTCTTACCAACTGTTTCAGAATACAAAATAGACTCAAGGTAATGTAAGCGTGTCCTTCTCTTGCTCACTCTAGAGCACCTTTTGTGGGCATGATGAATATTTCTCAGTGTTCAACGGGGTAGGGACCTCTTCAAGTTTCTTCAGAGTAATAAGTGGCACGGTAGAGAGCAGAATTATTCTGAAAGAGTTTATCCTCTACAGTAATAAATAAATTAACCTAAGTTCCAGTTGGGGCCGACTGAGAACATGTGGAACCCATAAAATGTTGATACACATGCACATGTAATACCATTAAACACATGTATTAATATTAATGTTGGACTTGCAACATTAGTCACAGGCCACAGCCCCAGGAGCTGGAACAGTCTGTTAACGTTTGTTATTAAAATGTCACTAACAAGACTTACAAGTGCGAAACAACTTTTTGTAAGTCTAGCAGACTAGTTCAGGACCTGATACAGTAGACACAAGCCGAATACCAAAAGCCCGACACAGTGACGCTTGGGAAGACAACAACTTTTTGAATGGCATGCAAGCCACTGTCAGCCATGGGACGGTGGTTAATTGACAGCGTTTCTTTGGGGGTGTGATGGATTGCCTGATTAGGCATCCTGGCAGAGGCACGCCTCACAGATGGCAAATTGAACAGTAGACAGATGCCCCCCGGCCCCCCTCCCACCCTCTTACCCACTGAACAAACCAGTACCCCGACGGCCTCTCCACGTCCTACCAAGTGTTGACCTCTTCCCTCCTCTCCTTTGCACCACCCTGTCTGTTTTTTCACCCTTCACTGGCTTTCATTCAGTGTGGCTTGTATTTGGGAGGGATGTTGACTCCAGTTTGGCGGTTTTTCATGTGTTTAATGAGATCATGATTATGGAGGCACAAGCTGAAGGTGAGGCGCATGATTTTCAGAGTTCGAGGCATCCTGGTTTGTAGCCTAAGGTGTATTGTTATTTGATGATGGTCACTGGATGTACTGTATACAATGGAGAAGGAAATAGTTTGACAAAAAAGGTTGTACATCTTCAAGGTTGGGATTAAACCAAAATTGTCTGATGACACTATTCAACACACACCTCAGGGGAAAAAATGCCATTTTTCAGAAGTTCCTATGTTGCCACAAGTCAGGGTCAAACTACTGCTGTGGAAGGCAAGTCACCATTTCTTGACTCATCATACCACCCTTAAAGACACTATCTGATTTAAGTACTGTAGGCGTCAGTTCGGCAATACAACCAGGCCTGGATGTAGTCCACTTTCACAGTATTAGCCCCCCCAAATAAGACCCCTTTTCTTTTGTTAACTTCTTTAAAAATATACAAAAAAAAACTGATTTGAATTTGTGGGAAAAAAAAACAGTAACATGATGCAGATTTGTTGAAAGAATAAATGAAGCCTGTTGGAAAAAAAAAAAAAAAAAAAAAAAGCTCCAGGACAACAAAGCTACTGGCTTCAGAAAACAGTGTCCAGCAGATTTGTTGCTCAAGTTAATTTTTCAAAACCTGTTTTTTTAAGCTGCACTGAAATCAGGATCCCTTTTTTGATTACTGTATAATTAATTTTGATATTGCTGCAAACAGTAGCCAGGTTTTCATCATGGCGGTTACACCTGCTTTTGCTCTCCATAGGTATGTTTTTCTGAAGAGCAGAGAGTCAATGACTGAGAGCAGAACATTTCTAAAGCTGTAAATCCAAATATTTTTATGAAGAATTTATAGCTGTGTCTCAAATCACATTCTTTCGTAAGTGGAGTTACATGAAGTGTGAAGCTTACACTCTGCACTTCCTTGAACAGAACACAAAATCTTACAGGGTAGAGTTGTCTCAAATTAAACTCTGCAGCTTGGCACGATCACATTTCACAATCATTCACATTGGTGTTATTTTTCTAGTCAGTGATTGTAACCATCAACCATTGTCTGACCCGTTCCTACTCCTTCAATTATGTAGCCAATGACAGTTGAGGGTGAGAAGTGGGTGATTCTCTTAATTTCGTGCAAACAATGTGTTTCTGAACATTGCATCTCATGAATAATTATTTAAACCTCTTCGTAAATTTATTTTCCCACCTGTGTGAAATCCCAAACATTATTCGAAATTTCTTTGTCAATTAAGTCTTTTTGAATTCAACCCTGTAACAGGACAATATTCCTGCATTAGCATATTTCTAAAACATTTTTAAACAAATTCTTCCAGTACCTTGTTAATAACCTGTCCTTTGTGTAAAATAACTTATTGCAAGTATATTTCATTTGATTCTAAATCATAATAATTTGACTGTCAAGTAGTATATGGCAACTTGACATGTAAGGGGTCTTCATAAATCATGAAAATGGACTTCAGAATAAATATTTGATTTGGCTCTTGTATGTTTTCAACTTATCCTCTAAACTTTGCATACAGTTCACCCACAATTTATCTCATACTTGTTATAATAATCAAAAAATGTATGAATATTTGTAAAGTTACTTTTAAAAAGTTTTGAGTGCACCAGTTCTAAAATCAAAGTGCACTGCATTTGTCATACTGTCAGTGTAAATGCACTGATGCACTCAAAATAGAAAGTGTAAGTGCAGTAGTGCCTGATTTGGGACATAGTATTTAAGTAGAGCAAAAAATGTAAATAATCTGCTGCTAGCAAAGCAAACACATTCTTAACCAAAGCAGAGTTTTTAAGCCTTTCGTCGTTGCCACAGTTTGTAATCAGATGAAACAGTATGGCGGACAAAGAAAAGAAGGTTTGCTTCAATTACTCTTTAACTGTATGTAAAGAAGTGCTGGCTATGCTGAAAGCCTCAAATTGGTTGTTTTTGCTGCATTTACGGTTACACAGCTGCTACAGATGACTCCTACATTTCAATGTCAAAGATACTGTTTAAGATTTGAGCCAGATTAAGAAAATTAACACCATATTTTAGATGATAACCTCATATTAGGAGTAGAAATGTGACATTGCGATGAACTCTGGCATTGTTATTCTTTAATGAAAGCAGCTGATGTTTGTTTTTACAATTGAATCTTTCAGATAAGCTGCTTTGTTTAGTTCACAAATGGAAAGAGATGATCAAAAATAGCCAACACGACTCCTCTGAACTCAATGTGACAGCCTGAAATTGCTTGTTTGCCTCAGAATCAAAGATATTCAGTAAACAATGTTGTAAAATGAAAGAAAGAAAGAAAAGGAAGTCAGCTTTAAAAGGCTGGAGCTAGAAAGCGTTTGCTATTTGTTTGATGAACTCATTCCTGAAGATGAAAAACCAATGAATCAATTAGTTGTGTCATTACTTTTTGAAGTATTGGAGTCATCCCTCAGTGTTTGTTTCTGCCTGATAGAAAATGTTGTATTCCTGTCATCTGGCAGTATTTGGTCTCCAGAGGACTTGAAATGTTTCTCGTCTGATGACTTGACTAGGATGAAGCGAAGGGATTTTCAAACGCGATGTGGGCATGTGTAATGCCTGTGCTACATTCTGCCGGTGTGTATGTGCGTGTGTGTTTGCACAGCACAGAGGGAGCTTGTAACCACGGCCAGCGCATCATTAATACCGTCTCCTGCAGATGTACCATCATTCTTGACAAATCACCAGGGCCTGCCATCGGGAACATTACAATCCCCTCTACACGGCAGAAGTACACATGTACCATGAAAGGGAACACAAGTTTTCTCTCTTTACGACGGTGGAAGCTCGCGGGGTGAAAGGCTCTGGGGTCTCGGTGTGGGCTAAGCACTCGCAGAAAGAAAGTGGGCCTGCCTTCTAATGCGCAGCTAATCAAGCTTTGATGCTTTCCCTCGCCTCGTAGGTCCGTGTCTTTGGTCCATCTCCAGCCTGGAAATGCCCTGCCTGATCCTCCAATTACCCCTGAGCATGTCTTTGTTTTATCCCGCTTCACTTACTGTGTTTTTTTAACTCCTTTTTCCAATAAAGGCCAGCATTCCAGCCAGTAAGTGGCCTCCCTCCTTGTACGAGATGTGAGCATCTGTATTAGCGCTTCTCCACTAATGGTTTTTACCTATGTGTGCGTAACTTTCGCCGCCTCGCTGCTGAAGTCCCGTCGCTCCACTGGTTTGGAAAGCGTCTGTTATATTCAGTCCACGGAGCAATCGTGGGATGCAGATGGAGCCGAAGCTTGTCATGTCTACGGCTCCCTGCAAGTGCCCTTTGCAAATGCCACAGACAGTGACGGGTAGGAGGGAACCTCGGCTCCATCTCCATCTCCATCAGCATGCATGACCAACCCAGGCGTGAGTGTGTCAAGTGTTAAACTCACGGTGAAATGAGCTTTGTAATCCAATGATATCTTGTCAGCTCAAATCTGCTGCTCCAGACGTGAAGTGCAGTAGGTTCTTTTTTTGTGTGCAAGAATACCCAGCAAACAGCGATTCATTTCACAGGGCCGATAAAAGAGGGTAATACTTCTGGATAAACGAATAAATAAGCCTCTAAGGGGCATGGACTTGCACATGCTCGGACAAAGACTCCTACATGTAAAGGGAAACCAGGACAAAACACACACACCTTCACTCCTGCAGTCATGTGGTTTGCAACTACAGTATATACTTCTCATGAACTCATACTACTTATAAATTTAGAGCACAGAATATACACTTCATTCTACAGAATGCTGCTGAAGATAGTGTGGTAGTTGTTTGATCTGTCTGGGAGTATGCTTTGCTGGTTTTAGAAAGCAGAAGTAAAGCTGTTTGCAAAACCACTTTAATACTAAAATCCAAGCAAATATAAGTTTTAGTAAAGAATAAATTATTAAACTGCTAGTGAAGCCCAGTGTCTAGGCCCAAGAGGCTCGACCTTGACCAGGTAGCCCATATTCAAGTTCAACCTGTGACACCTTTCCCACACCCACTTCACTCTGCTTCCTGCACGGTCATCTGTCCTGAATTCCTCAAATTAAAACATTAGGAGAACACAAAATTACTTGAAAAATGTATCTATATTTATGAGACTTAATAAAAGTTACATTCACCAGATAAGTCAAGATAAATGGCTTATTTCATGTTTGTATTTGTACAAACAGAAAGACCAAAATGAATCCAGAAATTGTTAAAAGAAAAAAAGGCATCTGCCAATACGGTTGGAAAAAAATGTCACATTTTTTCTATAAGAATGTCTTGAAATAAGAAACTTAACTGTCAAATACTTTTATTCAACCCTTTTTGAGATTTATGTACTCTTTGACAGTACATCTTTTTTTTTTTCTTAAAGATGCTATAAGGAGGATTTAATTGGACTGCCTCACCACCTTCTTGCCCAGAGTCTCACGCACACTGTTGCTAAGATGTGACTTTTAACCAGGCAGTCTTTGTTTTGGAACAAATTTTCTGTTTTCAAGACATTTTTCTTTACCAGATACAACGCCATGAGGTAAGGTATTTATCAGTACAGTTATGCAGGGCTGTTGTTTGAAGCGTGACAACAAAGAAACCTTGTAATTTTGTACCGTATATCAGTAGCCAGCTAAATGTAGTGCTATCGGCAGCCCGATGCTACGATGTATCCATAGGCTAATTTTACAACAAGCAAACTTTCAGTTCGTACTGTAGTTTAGTAGCCGCCCATACGTAGCTCTGACAGCCCATTGCTATGAGACATTTCTGTAACATTGGTGAATCCTAGTTATATCCTGCCAGTCATCTACCAATCAGAGCTAACGTAACCTCACTCTACATTTCATTGATAGACTCTCTAGTTTGAACAGACCACTGCAGAAAAGCTGCTACATGTGGGTTGGAATCAACATTATCACAACCAGTTTAGCTCCTGTGTTAAGCCCTGTTTCCACCAAGCAGTCCAGTTCAGATCAGTACGGTTTGGTACGGCTTGTCTCGGTTAAGCTTGGGCTTGTTTGCGTTTCCAGAGCCAACTGTGCCTCATCGTGGTAGGTGGCGTATGAGCTGGATGCCGATGGCAGCATGTAGTGTGAGGCCATACCAGTGCGACACAGTGTACTCCGCTAACAAATCCAGCGAGAAGAAAAACGTGACATAGCTAATAAAGAGCAGTTATGGATGACATCCAGCATTTCGGTCTCTGTAATAGGCATGTAGCTCTTTGATACAAAGTGCAACCAAGCTTTGTTTCAGAAAAGGCTTTGTGCCGCCAGGAGAAATGCAGCCACTGTTGCATGGTAAGTGACGATTCTACCAACCAATCAGCAGTCTGCAGTGTTGTAGCTCCACCTTCTGAGAGTGGATCAGTTCAGTCTGGCACCCATACTGAAAGCTCGTCTGGGTTAACTGGGGATCTGTCCCGGGATACGTCAGTAATAACACCACAAAATGTGCGTCGTACAGAGACGAACCGAACTGCTTGGTGGAAATGCAGCTTTAGCCTTTAGCTCGTGCTCTATCACTCTCCTGTTTATCTTTCTTCAGCTCTTCTGTCCTTTTTCTTTCTGACAGTTAGGCTCCAGTGTCCACCATCACTACAAAATTAATCTCAGAAAGAAAAAAAAAAAGAGAAAAGATCTCTCTTCTCTCTACTAAACTTCGTCAGCCAGCGTGGTGTTGTCATAGAGACTTAGACGAGCTGTAAATCAATCCCGTTGACCTGATTGATTTACAGCAACCAAGTAGTAGTCAAAGATTTGTTTACTGTCTCGTCTGAATATTTTACATACTGCATATTTGCCTCTTGTTTACATTCTACATGCTGCATTCCAGCCAAATCAGCCTTTACTGCTGGAACAGTAACTGGTTTTAAAAACAGCCACAGACTTAAAGTGCAAAACAAAAACACATCCATGCTTGGACTTATTCTCCGCGGTGTGGTTTCCACTTTCAGTGAGTCCCTTGTGTGTGTTCATACACACTCCTCACTGTGAATGAACAGGGCACAGGTGGGAAAGACACAGGTGGGTCTGAATGAGCTCACACACACATGTACACACACATGATGTAAAGTCTGGAAGGGGCTATGGTCCATCTGCCATCATAGGTTCATGAGTGGGTAGTGTGTATGTGTGTGTGTTTGTGTGTGATCCTCCCCCATTCCTTTCTCCTCTCTCTTACTAATCCTCCCACTCATTCACACCCACACACACACTCACTCTTCCTCACTCTACTTCTCTTCTTCCTCTCTTTCACTCCCTCCTTCCTTCTTTCCTCCCTTTGAATCCTTATCCTCTGTGCTAACGTTGAAGGATGCTTCTGCTCTCTTTGTTTACCTCCTTCTGTTTTTCTCTCCCTCCCTCTCTCCTGTTTATGTTTGTGATGCCAGGATCGATCAGTAGGTTAATCCTAATACTGGTTGAGAGCTGTTGGCTGCAGCGTCTGTACACACACACACAAACACACACACACAAACACATACACTCAGCGCTCGCACTCAGAGCTCACACTAAGAGCTCACACTAAGAGCAGTGCTGCTGATTTTAAAGTAAAAAAAGCTTCTGTAAGTGGGCTATTTGGGATCATGGTCAGCTTCTAGCTGCTTATGCTCGCTGTGTGAGTGCATGTGTGTGTTTCTTGGTGTGTATTGGTCTTTTTTCTAATCCTGTAGTCTTTTCAGGTGTTTAGTTTCTGTCATCACTTTTTGTAACTTTTTACATACATACACCTGCAAGAAGTCTGCTGAGGCTTATTCCTTCATTTAGCTTTTTACGTCGTCTGAGGTCAAACTCAAAGGAGGGATTTTCTTGCCCTGTCATGCTTGACCTTGTCCTTTATGTTTTTGCCACAGAGAGGTGAGGTTGTGTGTATAGGTGTTCATCTAAGTTTATTCAAACCAAATGGATTTGAGTGAGTCACAGGAAACATTGAAAAATGTGTATCCCCAAATTTATCAACAAGTTTTTTAATCTGCAGAGATTAGCCAAATGACTTTTGTAAAATAGAAATGCATGTTATTGATCTGTTGCTGTACTTTCATTCACAGGGTGTGAAATATTACAAATATACCACATTAAACCTGACTCAGGGAAGATCTGGTCAAAGTTCTTCAATAAGGTTTTTTTTGGAAGTAGGGTTTCATGGGACAGTTTTGCCAGCTTGGAAAATGAGTCGCTGTAGTACGCAATTTTTAGGACAGCATATAGCTGCTTTCCTTACTGAGGGGTTAGCAACACTGGTATGACATACTGATCAATCCCAAGTATAATCCTGAGCTCTTTATACTCCGTGGTAACTTGTATTTATGAAGGGATATTGCTAAGGAAAATTCATTCATTCATTCATTTCTGAACTGCTTATCCTGTTCAGGGTCGTGGATGGCTGGAGCCTATCCCAGCTGTCATTGGGCGAGAGGCAGGGTACACCCTGGACTGGCCAGACAATCACAGGGCTGACACGGAGTCAGACAACCATTCACACAAACACCTATGGACAATTTAGAGTGTTCAATTAACCTGGTGAGCATGTTTTTGGACTGTGGGAGGAAGCCGGAGTACCCAGAGAGAACCCACCCATGCATGGGGAGAACATGCAAACTCCACATAGAAAGGCCCACCGGCCAAGTGAGGCTGCAGCACTAACTGTTGCACCACCATGCAGCCTGGTTTCTAAATGTTTTGCAAGTTTACACCAAGGATACTATTTTGGACAGACTTTCTGTAAACTAGTGAAATTTTGGATTTTGAAAATTGAGTGGAAATATGTTGGGCTTTAGGTAGAGAAGGAGGTAGAGTTGAAGCGGGCTTTACCTTCTTCATGTCATGATCCGTACCACTGGTTGTGCAAATGTGTTTTCTTTATATCCCCCCGAAACCAGAGGTCTTCAGCGGGGGGTTTGCAGAGGTACTGGGAGGGATAAATTTTTTTGGTTGATTGGGCTTTTTTTTTTTATTTTATTTATTTTTTTATTTTAGTAACTGTTTGCATTTTTTTTTCATGTTATTATCTTTGGACATATATCAGTGGATATACGGAGGCCCAACATGTCATCTTTCAGTCAGAAATGAACACATTCAGCAACGGAGCTGCTCTCTCAAACTGCTCACAGGTTCACTCTGCATTCACTGCTGGTTCCACAAGACAGAGGAAGACCCGCCTCCATCACTGCTCTGCCAATCACACAGCAGCATGTTTCATACTGGCTCTGTCAGGTTCCCAGTATAGCTTAATACTGAATGCACACTAACACCATATGATTATATAAAGTACATGTAGTCTCTCTCTCTCTCTCTCTCTCTGTCTGTCTTTATATATATATATATATATATATATATATATATATATATATATATATATATATATATATATATATATATATATATATATGCCTCTAGAAGACACCTGATGAACTGCAGTTCTTGACACTTGCGTTGGCTTTCCCCCCTCCTAGCCAGAGGTTGCTGCTTGGGTAAAACTGACCCCATCTGCAATTTTCTGTTGTGCCTGGTTACAATCCTGGGTCTCCAGCTGGTTCCTGAAAGACACCAAGCTGACCAGTATCCCCTGTGGGAAATGCACTCTGTAGGTCATTCAACTCCTTAAAAACTGAACTATCCCTTTATCACCTGATGAAAACTGCAAATATTTTCCTTTTTTCGAACAGGAGACATTTTCTCAAAACAAAACTCCATGCCCGAACAGCTTTTTGAAATAACTGCTGACAGAAAACTTTTAAACCTCTGCTATCAATCAAAACAAGTCACGGTGTTGCTCCTTTGATGCTTCTTAATCGATGGTTGTGGAAGAATTATTGCTTGTCTGGTCTAAAAATGCAAATCATTCAGCACCTTTCATTTGGCATCATTTATGAATGGTAAAATTAAACTTGAAGGGAATCTGTTTCAAACTCTTTGTTTGACATACTCACACTCCTTCCTTTCTGTCAGTTTTTTAGTTTCTCAGTGAGGTAACACCAGCCCGAAACCACCGTCCCTTGATTAAGACACAGAAAGAGAGGAGGACCTTAGACAATCTTTAACAAATACATCTGCCTTCAACTCACTTTGCTTCTCATTATGCTAATTTGAGCATTACTCTCAGCCGCAATATCATCTAGACTCAGAAAATTCTCAGACGTGAAGAAATGCCAAACAGAGCAGAGCTGCTTTCCTGCTCTGTATCTGTTTATTTAGCATCATTTCAACATGGGTGTGAATGGCTCTCCTGGCTTTCAGAGACAGCCTCAAGTGGACACTTGAACAACAGTTTTTTGCACTTCTGCATTGGCTTTATTTTTAACATCCAAGGCTGGTGCTTGACACAAAACCGAGCAGTTAGACATCTCTCTTCTCAGCCTTACTATAACAAATGCTCCTATTTGCTGAAATGATGTGCATTTTCTGTTGTTGTGTATAGAGATAAAGCCACCAGAGTTCAAGACAGAGACGACCTGTGTGATGATTGCTCCTCAGAGGAAAAAAAAAGGATGCTACAGCAGCGCTATTTGTTTCAGTTAAAGACCACTGGAATTATCTCCAGGAACGCTCCTCAGAGAGAAACAGTCTGTGCGCAAGAAGAACTTCTTTTGAGTTTTTGTATGCTACCGCCCACCAGGTTTACCACATTTTCATACTGTATCATGAGTCTCTAAAGACTTAGGTGGAAGACCAGCCAATAACCACTGGTTATTTTTGCTCTTTCGCCTGGTGAAATCTTCATACAGCTCCTCTGTCTTTCCTCGCTCTTTTTCTTTCTTACTTTCATCTGGTGGCTCCATGGAATTGATTTCTACCCGCCTGTCTGCTGCCTTTGTGAGCAACGGAGAGGGAGAAAGAGTGAGATGGAAGGCCCTATTTTTCCTTCAAGGAGGGTTTCACACTCCTCCCTCGAAGGAGGCTTTTCGTGCTCACCCCCTTTCGGTATTTGGACAAGATCAGAGAGAATATGTGGGCACGAATGCATCAGGTTCGGTCTGGCTTTTTTGGCTGGAGGATGCTGAGGAGACGGGTAGCCTTCAACCCACAGAATCAATTCACCAGCAGAAAACTTCACCGTACTAAATGATAACACACCTTGAGAGGCTTGGCTTCTGACACAGGAGAAAAATAGCAGCGAGAGAGAACTGTCGTGGGAGATATAAACATATTTTTGTCAGCAAGCCCAAAGTTGTCTCTATCATCTTGTGTAGGCAAACTGTACCTTTGGGGGCACAACAGTTTTTCCCTGCGCTTATGTCTTATGAAGACAAAACTGTCTAGCTGTGTGTACTGTAATGTTATTCAGAGTTTGAACTAGAGCTTCTGTCTACCTGAGGCGATCTTCTGTCTCTCCTATAAAAAACGTCTGTCAAAGTTTAGTCTAATCGGTACGATACGACTGTCTTCTATAAATCATCATCTAACTCTGCTTCAGCCTTTCCATTGAGGGGGCAGGATGCTGATGTTATAACTTCTACCCTTCTTGACAGTGTAAACAACACAATAGTTTGGACAAAAGCTCTGTACCTGGTGCAATATACCCACAGCAAAGAAGAAGAATTGGTCAGCACAGAGCTCTGTCTCAAACCCATTCTGCACCCCTGCCCTGATCCAAAATCTTATTACCTATGCCCTTGTGGCTGAATTGTAGCCAACTGCTGCATCTAGCTTTTAAAATATCTTGTTCAAGGACAGCCCATGCCATCCTTAACGCATACTGTTGTAATGTTGTGTCATGGTCTTTGATATCTCGTACAAAAGTACACAATAATGCTCAGCTGATGTGATGGGACCAGGTACCTTCTGCTTAGATTTCCAAGGTGAGTGGGTGCAGATTTGGGAGCACTGGGAAGACAAGATAACAGGGTGCAGTACTGAGCTGCTGTAATATTTTGTTTATGTCACTAAGTTAAAAAAAGGAGTCTCATTTTACTACTTTAAGCAGGACAGCTTGATGTAGAGCTGTGATGTGGCATTCTAAAGCTCGTTCGCACAGTTTGGACGGAGCATCAAGGATAGCGGAGGGAAACTGTAGTTACATCACGCAGTCAACATTCAGGTTTCTGTAACATGCAATCAAAGTTATTCCTTTTCACATGGTACACCAATTGAAACATTAACCACTTATACATGGACCCAAATATTCCACTTGAATTCAGTTTATTTGCTCAAACGGAAATAGTTCAACCTTTGTAAACACCTCTATCCGATAGAAAAGTGCCGATCTGAATGGACATTTATTTGGTTTCACAGGAGTGGAATATTCCTTTCCCCAAACCGATTGAGGTATCATGTATCCACTCAAATGTAAAGCTGTCAGGGTGTGTTCTTTCAACGCAAGCGGATGTAAGATGCAACTAGAGACATTCCTTAATTTTAAAAACGGCGGCGAGAAGTCAGCACTGGACTGCTGCGGAAAGTTTGGTTTTGATCAAAACTTTGAAAGAACTGAACATATTTTCAAGACTGGATAGACAAAAAACTTGCAAAGAAAAAAAAAAAAACTGTCATCCTCCATCTTTGTTAAATCACATGATGTATATGTTTTTCTGCGAGTCCATTGACTATTATCTTCGGTTATAGAGGCACATGTAGACTAGAGATTGGAATATTAATTTCCATGTATACTATTGTTTTTGGAAAAGTCATTCAGAAAGATTCCATTCGGAAAGACGAAAAAGTCCCCATGTAACCGTGGCTAGTGATGCACAGACAACATCTCAACCACAAAAAACACATGGCAGACTTCTTGTTTTAAAAAGACAAAGATTCCTCGTGAACAGAACATGCACAAAACACAAACTAATGCTCCTTTGGATCGAGATATCCCAATAGGTGTACCCATGACTAAATATTCTGGTTAGAAAAGGAGAAACCTAGGGGTGTTTTTTTGCATTTTTTTTTTCTTTTAAACTGGAATATGAGCACAGTCCAGTTTTTCAAAAAGGTTATTGGTGTTAACATGGTCCTTGCACAACTGGGTTATTGCTATTATTCCAAATATGAAAGGGTTAATGACTGCATGTAAATGCACTGACTGTTGGAACAATTAGGGATGATATGCGAAAGCAGCATTCAAGGAAATATTTTCACTGGCAGACAACCCTGAATCAAATATCACTCACTGAATGAGCCATGAATATTTGGTGAGAGGGAGTAACCCACTGAGTGAAGAGACGTTCAAAGGATGTCTAACTTTGGTCTCCTGAGGGTGCAGGCTATTACTCCAGATAACGTTTTTCCGACATTTACTGAATGTCAATTTATGACGTCTGCAGTACCTCTATATAAGAGTTACTCAAAAAAAAGAAAAAAGGAAAAAAATAAATAATCTGTGTCCATGCCGGGTTTCAAACCTTCCATTTCTAAAGGCAAATCCCTAACAGCTGTTTGATGCCATTTTTGCTATTTCAGGCATTCTTTTTGTTTTATACTACTTGCAGAAAATGCAAACGGTAAATACAAAATGCGTTTTCACATTAAAGCTGCTGCTGAGCCAAATAAAGCTACAGGAAAATGACCCAGTACAAGATAATCAGGATTTTAGACTGGAGACAGAAAACGTAAACAAACAAATAAAATACTATGTGTATTCAAAACTAATGTTTAAAATTAGACACGAAATGCCCAAAAATGAAGTTGAAAGGACATCCTTTGAATATCTGCTGGTGCAGTGGGGAAGAACTGTGGACTTCATAAATGGATGTTCAGTAGACGTTTGAGTAACAGTATCAGTCACTCCTGCTCAGACGTCCACTTGACATCCAAAAAACTAACGTTCAAATGATGAACTGCATATTGACATTAAAATGGGGGCATGGTCAGACATCCAAATAGCAGACTTAATTTGAACGTTGTGTAGTCGTCCAGAATTGGTCTTGGATGGACAGATGTGATATAGAAAAGATCTGCACGTCCATCAGACATCAAATGTTTAGTTGAAAACACTGTGAATGGTCAAATGGAATATTAAAGTGTAGAATTTGAGGACTCCATGCTGTTTTCTTGGAATACTAAAAACTTGTCAAAGCACAGTTTATCAACCCATTTGGTCATCCAAATAATTTCTCCACAACTTGAGTCTGGTAGCAACAGCCTCTGAGTGACCTCAATGCTTTAGAACATTTCCTTATGGCCGTTTAAAAATGTCTTCCATCGAGCTAGGAGGCAATTAAATTAGCAGATCATCTCTCTGGAAGCAGATAATCCTCAGCTCTCAGTGGTCGACTCCATCACCCTGCGAGGATCTACCCTGGTGACTGAATGCATTTGCACAGCCTCTTGTCATGGCAAGAGATGCATGCTGTGCCCCCCTCCCCTCTAATCTCTTCGCTGTTGAAAATGCAGCAATTCATCTATGTCAAGGCAATTTATTTAAGACACGCAAGTTCTGAGCCCTGGTAGATTTAAAGGTTGGGGGGAAAAAATCTGCAAATTTTGATTTGTTTGGACAGTTTTGGCTGGGAGGTTGATGGAGAATATCTTCAAAAGGAGGTGAATTCAACAACATTACATATTCTGAAAATATGATCCCAACATCATCTTACTCAGAAAAAAGGTCTGTGAAATATCTGCTGAGAATATTAAAACACTTTATCTGAGCTACTGAGTGAAATCAGAAGCTCAGATAATTCATGATTTTAACACAACGGGTATTCAGATTTATTTCACAACCATGGAAAATCCTTGATCCTCATTGGTCAACAGGGATGAATACTAATGATATTTGAAATGATACGGTATCAATACTCAGTACCTGGAAAATCGGTATCGGTACTCAACAGCACCAGTTTTCAGTACTTTTGAATGTATTTATGTTGTAATAAATATTGATAAGCTTAATAATAAAATTTCAAAGTTTTTTCAATTTAACACATTTATTCTTCCATGTATAGCCTTGCAATGCTGTCTTCATGTCCAGCATGGGAAATTGCCTACTCTTCCACTCCCACACAGTCACAAGAATGTTTTTAGGTACCAAAACATGGAACCGTTTGATTTTTTGCAAATTGGTATTCAGTACTACAGCAAGAATTTGGTTGGTATCTATAAAAATCTGAACTCAGAATCCATCTCTATTGGTCAGTATTCCAAAACAAACAGTATCATGTTGTGATCATAAACAGCAGACTAACTGTAATTAAATTACAATGTTTCCATTCACCAAGAGAACACTCTGAAACTAACTTTTATTAATTGAGAAAAACAACACAAATCATGGTTTTAAAACCAATATACAACACATTCTTTATGAACAGCCAGGTAACAAGCGTGAAAATGTACAGTAAGCAGAGTTGTTCCAGTGAGGACGACCCCCTCAGGGTGAGACAGGACTGCTGTGCCTTGTGTCTGGCTCACTCTGCTGAGGTTTCTACTTACAAGAAAAACCTGCTTCCTATGTATTACTTCTTACCCATGAACCACTGAATAGAAATGTCATCCACACTGAAAAATGAGATTATCAGCAACAATATTACAGGTTACAGGTTACTTTAAACTACTACTTCTTAACTTTCCGATCAGGTAGAGCAGGATGAGATTAATTTACGGCACGTCAAGGTCTCTTTGACAACACCACAACAGCTGACAAAGTTTAGAAGTGAAAAGATGTGTGTTTTTCTCTGACAAAAAACGTTTTCTGTGATTAATTTTGTAGTGATGGTGGACACTGGAGCCTAACTGTCAGACAGAAAAAGGACAGAAGAGCAGGAGAAAGATAAACAGGAGAGAGATAGAGCACAAGCTAAAGGCTTAAAGGGCTAATCTGTTTGTAATAATGTTGATTCCAACCCACAGTCAGCAGTTATTCTGCAGTGGTCTGTTCAAACTTGAGAGTCTATCAAAAAAATGAAGAGTGAGGTTACGTTGGCTCTGATTGGTAGATGACTGGAAGGACATAACCAGGATTCGCTAAAGTTACACATTACAGACACGTCTCACAGCATCGAGCAGTCAGCGCTACGTATGGACAGCTATGAAACAAACTGACAGTTAGCTTGTTGTCATGTTAGCCTACAGATATGATGTAGCACCAGGCTGCCGATAGCACTACATTTAGCCGGCTACTACAACATTTGCTTGATGATTTTCTAACTGTAACGCTATGTAACTGTACTGATAAATTCCTTAACCCAGAGCGTTGTATCCAGTAAAAAGTGTCTTGCACACAGAAAATTTGTCTCAATCCAAGCTCAATTTAATTTCAAAACAAACATGCTTGTCTAAAAGAACTTATCGTGAGTGTAGTGGGACTCCAGGCCAGAAGGTGGCGAAACAGTCCAATTAAAACACATCCTCCTTATAGCATCTTTAATTTGAAAACCATGCACATCCTGACTTTAGACTCAAAATATGGAAAGTATTTTTGTGCTGTTTTGTGCTCTAATGCTCTTGTGATTTTCTGCATCTTGTATTTCAGACATGTACTTATTCTGAGTTCTGTGTTTGTAGCCAGAGTGTTTGCTGCTGTTTGCTGTTTTCCTTCATGTGTGACTTGAATTCTTTCGGGACAGAAACCTCCATTAAGCCTTGGCCAGAAAAAGCTGATAGTGCAATCACGTCTTCAAGGGCTCTCACCTTGTTTGACGTTTTGAATGCTGCCCTAAACTGAAGCATACTCACGCATCTTTACTTTGGGCATTTTTTTTTCTTTCCTCAACCCACACAAACACACAGGATTGCTTTGACTCCATCGTGCTCTATTTGCAGTTTCTTTCACGTCACTTCTGCTATGATTCATTTTTTAACTTTGTAAATGACAGAAGAGTGAGGCAAGAAAGGAGACGTGATGGTGGGTGAGAGGAATAATTGTTGCCTTTTTCTTCATGACATTTACAACAATTAGAGAGTGGAGTTTGCATGTTTTTCTGAAGAAATTATGTTCTGTCTGTCTGCCTCTATTGCGGGGCTGTTGTTCAGACACCGTGTTGAGAAAATGAAAACTCAAAACCATCAAATACGAATGAGTGCTTCTTTTGTATTTTTGGGCAACTGTGTCAACAATTCAGTGATGGAGCTCGCAGAAACACGACTATTTCCATCTACCACTGGTTTCCAAATCAGTGCCATTGGTTTGACTTTGCTCCTGAACTTCCTGCACCCTGTCGAGCTAGGAGAGGGACTCTGTGATTCCCTCTCAAAGTCATTGTGGTGAATTTGGGAGGTGGAAGATTTACTGAGGCCGAGCAGGCCAGTGATGGAGATAGCTGTGATTGCCTGGATCTGTCGCCTTCTGCCTTGGTTCACCGCCAGCTTTGTGGTTTGACTTCCAATCGACTTCAGCTCCAGATGTTCGCAGCTGTATGCCTGGTGTGTTTGTGTGTGTGTGAGTGAGAGTGGATTTTTTGGCTTAAGACAGGTGGGTGTGGTCATACGGGTATATGTGTGGAAGGGCTGCCATTTGTGAAAACGTTTTCTAGTCTGACTTTTATCTCATTTTCACTTTGTTGTAAAGATGTCTAAGTCAGAGGTTCCTGAACTTTGCAATACCAGGGCCCCAAACGGTATTAGCTTCTGGCTGAGGATGCACTTTGAAAACCAACAGGCAATGCTTCAGGATATGTAAAGAAACATCAACTTTAAGAATGTATTTTCAAACTTTTATACACTTTTCAATAATTATGACATTTGTTTGGAATAGGACATTATTAACAAACAAAAGCTAGAGAGCCTCAAATAGTAGTGGGCGATATAGCCTCAAAATTATATCAAAATATTTCAAGGAAATTTGCAATAACAATATTGATACTGCTTCTGAATAACAGCATTTTTTTTTACACACACTGTATAGAAGCCACTTTTCCAATAAGTCACTACTACGACACAAGTTTGAAATGTAGACATAGTAAGTAGGTCAGAACCAGAGGAAATCTGACGTCACGGACGAGTAAAAGTTAATCTTGGAGGTGAAAAACTTCATAATTCTACACAACACAATACATTCTTTCTATAAGGACACCAACAGAAAGGAGAAGGCATGGACTGAAGGAGCTGAAGTTTTAAGAGGGCCAGATGAGCTTAGCATGCTAATTAAATATAAAAGTACATTGTCATGGGTGGGGTTCCTGCTGGAACATGTGGTTCTCCTGTATGTTTTGGGTGTCCAGCTGCTATTGGCGCTGCCCTGCACTGTACTGCACGGCGCTGTGCTGTGCGGCGCAGCACTCCAGGGATGCATCAAGTATGAATTGGCACACGCCCAAATCGCGGAACTGCTTTAGGTGTTATTTAGGGGAAATGCTGAAATAGGGTTCGGATGTTTGGCTCGACCACACGTCCATCATAGAGGCAAAACAATCCACTGATAATAACATAGCTTTCACGTCCTCCTCACGTGTCTTCATAGCCTGGTTGTATTAGGCCGTGTGCTCCAGCTTTGGGTGGTGGAACATGTTTGTGGTGTTGCCGCCCTTCAGGGTAATAGTTCTCTGGCACATTTTCCGTATGATGTATGCTGCGTGTCTGATTTTTTGGTCAAACAAACCACCTCCACATCACTGAGGTAGCTCCTCCTTTAGGCACCAAATCCTCATATGAGGACGAAGTTGATGCTGCTGTGCTGCTGTTGCTCTCGGCCATTGTTGTTTTTGGTACATGACAGGGAGCGTCATACGTCAGTGTGTCTCTGCACTGTAAATATCGCAAAATGACAAATTTATATCACCAAAAAAATCATATCAATATTATCGTAGACGCTATGATATGGCACACCCCTAGCCTAAAGTCCAGTCTAGTATTTTAGATAGCTTAAAAATTTGAACAAATGGCCAGTTCGAGACGGATCATGACATTGTCGTGCTGAAGTTACAGCGGCCACATAAAGCACGGATAGGTATGATAGGACAGGTGAACCCAGCACTTAACGTTTTGTATGTTCAGGACAAATGATTACACAAAAACAAACAAACAGACCAAAATTAGATGTAAAAGTAATTGGAAAAATAAATAAACAGATTCTATTTTTTCCATTTCCTGTAGTTTTCTGAGGCCCCCCTTGTGCTACCTGGCGGCCCCTATTTTGAAAACCTCTGGTCTAAGATCCAACAGAGTGTATTGATTAAAATGAATGAAGGGGTTTTACAGAAAATATTTTTAAAAACTTCATTGAAAAAAACAGATCACTCAACTTGATGAATCTAAAAATGGCAGCTTAACAGGATAGCGTCAGGAGAAAAACACCAATCTCTGGCTCTTTCATCAAGAAAAACAGCTCATCTTTCAGCTTTGCATTCTTCATCTGCACATAGGTAGCTTACACCTGAGTGAAACCAGCTTGCAGTTAGTCTCTGGGGATCATGAGAGGGTGTTATGGAAGTGCACCAAGGTAAAACAGAAGCAGACAAAACAGGCTGAGGGGAAGAGACTGCACAGTAAAATAAATCGACTCCCAGGAGCTTTGAACATCACAACTTGATGTGTTCCCGTGTCTGCTTCTCCATTCCTCCCCGTCCTGTGATGAACCTGTGGGCCTTGAGAACCAAACAGGAGATAGTCCTTTGATAAAGAAGAGCTCCTCGAGCCGACACATAACATTCTGTGAAAACCATTTGGGGTGAATATGGCTCATTTCGCATGTTTGTATTTTTCTTGTACCAGGAAAAAAAGGCCAGCGACAAAATGTGTTCCTACCTAACTTTGTTCTCTTCCAATTAGCAAACAGATTTAAGCTAATTGACCGAAATCCCAGTTTCACACCAACTGAGCCAATTACTTGTTAAATACACTGGAATGATGAGTAGCCTCAGAATTGCGAACTAATTTCCTGAAAAAGACTTAATTAGTTAAGAACGCACTAATTTCTCTCTCCTTTTCACTTAGTCTCTACTAAGAGGACTGACGCTCATTTTGTTTCTTTTTCACAATTTATTCCTTTTCAGGGCCAGTTTGTGAAACATCACTGCTACATTTTAGGTGATTTTCAACTGACTGCATTAATAGATGAAACCATAATGTGATATTGAGCACTACATTAAATTCATTACATATGAAAGTGACTAAAACATGACACCATATCTCAGTCATCTTTACTTTTCACTCAAAAAAAAAATCAATGAAAAAGTTGATCAGTAAATTAGACAAGCCATTAAATTCTGCTGTAAGCTTGAAAGTCAGAGAGAACTGATTGCTGATCTTGCAGAAACAAAGTATTTATTCCTTCTGGCTGCAGTCAGTGTGATACACATTTGCACATTACCAAAACGTTGTTTCTCATAACTGCCTCGTCATCTTGTTTTTGCAACTTCTTTGTGACTCATGGAGAAATGTCTGTGTGCGTTACTTGTGTACTTCAACAACAGACATGCTCTTTCTGTAAGGCCTGGAATAACATTTGTTCTGCACTACCACAATAAAAAGACTGATTGATGCGGTGACTTCAAAAATGTAAATGTTGTGATTGAACACAACTGAATTTTACACAACTTTTGAAAAAAAATGGACAATCACAAGTGTCAGCTGACAGTGATGTCTTTATAAGACATTTACGTTAACCAGACCACTGAAAGTATGATTGACCTTTTCTTCACTGCTGTCACAGGGCAGGATCAAAACAATATTTGCATAAACCCCAGAAGGAATTTCAAGATTTGAAGATAGAACTTGGCAATAAGTAAGCAGGGGGAGATATTTCTAAATTAAATAGAGTACTTGTACCCTAGGTATCAGGAAGAAAAGATAAAGTGCATTTAAATGGATGCAGATTCAGAGACTGATGGTGCACTGGTAACAAAATTGTTTTTTTTCTTTCTTTCTTTCTATTTTTTCCAAACTAAATTTGTTGCAAGGCAAGAAAAATCCATAGTTCACAGAGAATACTGTGAACTCCTTTAAATAAAGCTTTAAGGTGAATCTTATGACTAAAATTCATGTTGGTGTGTAAATATTCAGGCATGGCATGAGCATAGGAGCATTATCCAACTTAATCTGTTAGCTAAACACCAAAGGAGAACAGCTGACAGTAGCTTGGGCTAGTTTATGCATCTAAAGTTAACACGGCAACTCCTGGTGCTCTCAGCCCCAGTGGCTCCAAATCTCTAGCCAGACTCTTCTCCTCTGTTGTTCCCAAATGATGGAATGAATTTCCTAACTCTATACAATCCACAGAGTCCCTTTCTACTTTAAGAGATGTCTGAAGACTCATCTGTTCAGAGAACACTTAGTCCCTTAATCTGAGCCTTCTCCTCTTTGTCCTCAGGGTTAGAATGAGCCAGTAGGTCTGAGACTCAGCTCTTAGTGAATTTTCAGCACAAATTACTGAATGTTGTTAAGGGTTGAAGTATATTGTTTCAGCAATTCATTGTGGTTGGTTGGCTAGATTATTATACAAAAAAAGGATAAATAAAAAGTCTTCTTGTACCTGCAGTCAAATAACTTGTAACACATTGTCACACTAATTAGGTTTTTCCTTGTGTCGTATTTCTTGCTTGTGTTGCACGTCGCTTTGGACGAAAGCGTCTGCTAAATGAAACTGTAGAACTGTTAAGCTTAATTGTTATCAAATTAAAGATGGAAAAATAGTTTGCAGAAAAAGCTGTGCATTTATTTGACACCTCTCTACAACATGGAAAAAAGCTGCATCAAGATCTCAGACTCATCATCAAGATTCTCCAGCTTGGCTTCTCCTCTGGTGGTGAACCTGAATTCAAAGCTCCATTTGGAACTTGTGAAACATTTTAGACCAGTTCATCAGGAAATGAAGACAATATCAATACACATCGACACTGCTTGTACACAAAGACCAGGTATGAGGCATGATGTACTCTTTTAAAATGATAGACTATATGATGAAAACTCCAAGAACTGAGTTAATTCATTTCTGTTGCAAAAAACAAGAGACCTGGGTTCCAACCAGCGTATTATAGAAGCTTTAGGTAAGAAGAAGTCATACTATCAAAACTGATTGCAGATGTAATAGAGTTGGTTGCTTTGAAAATTGATTTCTTTAGTTTGATCCTAAATCTTTCTGCCCATGAGGAGAAATATGATGAAAGTCCAACTTCACTCCACTCTATCCTCAGAAAACTCCTTTCACAGCACCACACTGTATATCAAAAACCCTGTATTCATCATAGAGCTGTACTTAAGTCAGCTTGCCTTTTCTCCATTTCTGCTGTCACATAACTCAACTGAAAGCTCCACCACTTTCCAAAAGCTCCACTTCCACCCAAGCAACCAGCAGCAGGGCCCTGACTCCATGTCCCCCTAGAGGGGAAGTTATTAGCAGCGCTCCCCCTGCTGTGCTGAGCTTGCTGCCTCTATGTTGAGAGCAAGGAGGTCAGCGCCTAGACAACAAAAACAGCTCAACAGTTCTCTACTTTCACATCATCATCCAAGCTGTGTGGACTGGTTGACTTGAACCCCAGACTACTCCACATGAAGAACCCAGTGCCCTACATCAAAGGTCGGCTGTGTGCTTGTGTGTGAGTGCCTGTGGATGGATGTTAGACTTCTGATGGTTCCATTTTCAGTGCATCAGTTGTTGTTGGGTTAGAGCCAAATCACACAAAAGTTCTGGAACAAAACTTTCATCTTGAACTGGTAAAACATTTAAATTCCTGTTTGACTAAAGATAGAATCCAGAACTCATGGGATGATAAACTGTGAGTGGCCAACGAGAATGACAGTATTGTGACACCATGATTCAAGGATAGTTTTAAGACAATGACGCAATTACAAAAATAATAATATTTGACGAACTAAATAATGCTAATGTGCATTTTGGAGCTTGACAAGAAGATGGACTGTTAAGCAACTCACAGCCTACATGCAGGCCACACACAGCAAACACAAACATAATATGCAGGCTATGTGCAACCAATGAGCACCCAAAATACAGGAGAAGGCTGGAACACACTACAGGATAATCGGGCTGATCTATTGTCCTGATCTCTAACTACTGAGCCAGCAAAGGTCTGATTGTCTGATGTTTGCAAATATCATCATGTGTGATTTTCCTGTGGTGTGGGGTGTGTTGAGTGATTTTGTCCACTCAGAGCTGCTAGGAAGGCCTCTGTTTGAGAGATCAGAGATAGTTGGCATGTTTAATATTAGTGGCTAAAAATCCTGTAGTGTGTGGAGCACTCTGAGAAGAGCAAAAGCCAATCAAAACGCGAGCTGACTCAATCCTAAAATACACCAGATACATATGTAGTGCAACTCCATTGTGCGTCTTGACTGACAGACAGCTGGAGTCACAGACAGAGAAGTTCCCAGTTCCCACACTTCCCCCTCCATTGATCAGTCTCTCTTCATTCATGTTGGGCTATAAAACCTCAAACCTGTTGACTCCTGGTCTGTCTCCACTCATTACGTCTGTTTATCATCGTAGTCAAGTTAAACACAAACTGATTGTGACATGGTGTGTTTTATTTTGAAAGTCACTAGGTGTTTTTAGGTTGTTTCTGATCACTACTTCCTGGCCCACTCAATCTTCCCTATGCTGAATTTATGCATCACAGCTCTGCGTCCATCAAAAACAGGATGGTTGTGTATTACCTGTGACATGACAGACTAGCCACACAGACCGACTGCAACAGAACGGATCCAGTGTGAGGTGACACATAGAGTTGAATGAAACATATTTGATCTGTTTGCCACAATGCAGATGCATCTGGTGTATTTTAGCCGTCAGCTGACTGAAGAGAAAGTAAGAAACATATTTGCAATGTATCTGTGACAACTTTACTCACCACCAATCATGCTTTAATGCCCGTATTCCCACCATCTCTGCAACTTTTCTCTTAACCATTTTTCATTTTTGTAGATTTTTTTTTTTTTTAGGCTGAAAACAACCATCATTGCTTCTTTCACTTTGTCTGTCATGTAGGTTTACACCAAAGTCATGTTTTACTTGGCAAGATTTGGAAAATTGAGCCTTATTGTCTGCTGAAAAATCAGATAGTGTGCAGTTTTCTCCGGAGTGCACACCACATAACTTTGTAGAGCAGATGGACCTGTCTGATTCAGTTTCTGAAAACCTGCAGATCCATCTTGTCAGGCTCCATTGACCAATGAATTCACACGGCTAAATTCTAACCGGCCCAATCAGGGAAGAGAGGCGGGAGCTCTGGAAGAGACGAGCAGACATGGTGTTGGCAGACATCTGTACTTATCAGGGTTCCTTTTATTCTCAAGTTTATTTTACAAAAACACCACATCATACTGTGGCTTGAAGTGGAGTGGTCTGTGAAGAGTGTGTCAATCAGAATGGTTGTCCAATCATCAGCTGCTGAGTTGTTTTGAAGGTCAAGCCTCTGAAAACAAATCTGAAGAGCTGCTTCTCAGATGGACTAGTGAAATATTTCCTTGGCAATTATATAAAACGATTCGTGTAGTGTGTCAGGTTGTACACCACACACTATGAAATCAGAAGAGATCTTGTATGATCTGTTGTTTATTATCATCCAATATGTGTTTTCTAAATGTTTGAAGGTTTGAAGAATCCTGTAATGTGTGCAAGCCTAAATGTGTTGCCGTCATGCACCCAAAATGCAATTTACATGCAGCTTACATGCAACCAAAGCAGGAAACCGTCAAGTGTTAACCTGGAGAGTAAAACTGGAAGAGAAAATGTGTTTGACAGTGTAGGAAAAAACTCACTTTTACCCTGCAGAACCTGGCCTAATAGTGAACAGCCATCCCTTACAGATACTGATAAGTATCAATCAATATGACAAGACCTGTAATACAGCTGGGGAACAAAAAGTTGTCATTTTGCCAAAGTTGTAAAGTTCCGTTTGTTGAAAAGTATGGTTCAGTTTAGACGGAGGTTAAATCTTAATGAGTCAGTGGACCTTCTTCTGTAAACAAATGCAGCGATATCCGTAAAAGCACATATTCGTGTTTTTTTTTTAACTCCTGTGGTGTACAATGGCTTAAATTGGCAGATTCTTAATTTGTATGCAAATCTTCCACAAACTAACAGCTCTCACACCCTTTCATGCCAGACAATATTTTTGTGCTTAGCTTGTGTGGGAGTATGGGTTTATTCAAATGTGTAAGAGCAGGAGTACACCAATATGCATATTTACATTGTTTACATCAGCTGTTAATTAATTCATTTTACTGCTTTCTCTATGTGTAAAGAGTGTGTGTATGTGTGAGTAAGTCCACAACAACATATGCCATCACTTGCATTAATTGGTATTTGGTAAGCTAATGTAGACGCTGCTATGTATTGTGCTTTTGTTAGGAGATTGTAGAGTCTTCAGTTGCGTTTAACCTCTATGGGTTTTGTGTGTGTTCAAGTCAGTGTGTGCATGTGTGTATGGGATCCAGACAAACAGACAGACAAATAGAGATGATGGGAGGGAGGGAGACCCCAGAGGGAAACAGCTGGCTTTGAGTCGGCAGAAGTATTTGTCTTAAACAATCTCCCCTTTACAGGTTTACTCAAGCCATGCTAGTAGTAATGTGTTTTTGACTCCCATTGACTCTAAATTGCATTTCATTCGACGCCCTGCAATCCACTTCCCCCTCGCCTTCTCCCTCTGTCTGTCTCCCTCTCTTTTTATTGCATCTCATTAGCCGTGGGGAAACGGCCCAGCTGCTGCTGTGATGCCACTCACAGCCAATGCGCCCTGACAGATTCCAATTAAGTTGGAAAATGTAACGTATGAATATTAGAAAGTACCCTGACACAAACATCATCCCTTCTTTTGTTGCATTATGCAGCTTGTTGTCAGGGGTCTCTGCTGGTCCACTGTTTCCTCTCACTTTATTTCCCCACTTCCTTCCTCTCCCTCGGCTGCATCCTCCTTATCCCCCTTCTCTCCTTGAAGGCTGTTTGTTTAACAGCTGTAAATATGCCCGCTATGCGCCTAAACTCTCATTTAAAGCCCAAGATGTGGTTTTGTCAATTGCTGCATCTCTATTTGGCTTCCTGTGCTCATTCCAATAAACACTTGCAGGCAGGGGAGGGAAATAAATGGAGAGTCGACTCAGGAGAACATACAAATAAATGCAAACCTGTATGATATCTCATTGCTATGTGCATCGATTATATCAGTGTTTGCTGAATCGAAAAAAAAAAAAAAAAAAAAGCCATTTTGTCAGACAATAAATGTGAGTGAGTGTAAACTCTCAGTTTTCAGCTTGGTTGTTATTTTTTCCTGTATGTCAGTGTATCTTTTTGTCTGAGACTGAGCGAGCAGCCCTGAAATCTGCCAGCTCTGTGGCGGTTACATCAGCTCACAGCTCAGTAGCACAGCTTCATTCTGACAGACTTCCGTTGCCCCTGTGCTGAATGAGAGCATTCCTCCGAGCTGCAAGTTCCTGCAAGTGTGTGTGTGTGTGTGTGTATGTGTGTTTGTGTCCCGCTGTTAGAGCCATGAGGCAGAGCCAGGACCCCGTAGCTGGGCTGTAGACCATGTGTGACCTCATCTCAACCTGGCAACCCACTTCGCCTCAGATGGTGATAAGCGGGATTGCCAATCTCACTGTCTGTCTGCCGACTGGAAGTAAATTAGTCACTTTAAGTCAGTCTGATGTGCTTCAAACCCTCCAAAACTGGAGCTGATAATGGACTAATAATGGCTGTGGTCAGCAAAAGGAGATATGGAGAGGAGGGGAATATGTCTCATTATGAAGGTCGTGAAGTGGTTCATATGTGAAGTGACTGTAAAACAGGACGTTGGTCTAACCACAGTGCAGCATCCTGGATCTCTGCACATTTGAGTAGAATATCCATTGACAACTTGGCAAAGCTGCCGTTGGAAATCTTTATGGGTGTGAAGTGTGCTTTTGAAAGTGTTTGTTCTCGTTATCATTGGCAAGCGTCACAAACAGTGCAGCCAGTATTCTTTGTTAGAGCTGCTGGGAACAGAAGACACCTTTCTTCTTCTTCCTCTTCTTCTTCTTTTATTCATGGGGAGTACAAGTCAAATGAGGTTGTTCCTGAAAAGTACTTCAAAATAGCACCTTTTATTCCAGTTCTCTCTTTAGATGAAATGTCATGTTGTTACCGTACCACCTCACCAGCACCCTGTCCTGTTTACTGGGAACCTGCTTTTTTCCACTATGTGAAAACTTCAGAATTTGGAGAGCGCTGTGTTGACATCAGTGTATCTTAACTATCATCTACCTCAAGAGCTAATTTGGGGAAACTAAATAGTGTGAAAATCTATTGCAAGTTCATCTACACTGGAAAATTTGAAATCTTATCAATTGTTTTGTCTTATTTACAGTAGAAAATGTCTTTTTAGGCTTAATATAAGCCAGATTCACCTGATCAGGCCAGAAAATGTCTTGTTTCGTGACATTTAAAGACAAAACTGTGGTCTGAATCAGTTGTAACAAGTGAAAAAAATCTTTCAATAGAACAAGAGAAAAGTAAATTGTTTTGAGACATTATTCTAGTTTTAAGTGATTTTTTCTTGCTTCATTGGCAGATTTTTCTTTTACTTGTTACAAGTGATTTTATTTTGTCTTTAAACAACTTGAAACTACATTTTTCTGGACTGACCAGTTGATGTGATTCATGTCGAGTATAAAAAGACATTTCTTACTTAAAAAAAGGCAAAAGCACTTGATAGGATTTCAGCTGTTTTTTTTTAAGTGTACAATATGTTGAGTGAAGTCAGTTTATAACAGAATGTGTTGGTCAGATAGGACAGGATAGGAGAAGTAACAGTATGGTGCAATAGGATGGATATGTTGTAATACGAAATTGTTGTCTTTATGTCCCATGGTAAACTTTTTTCTTGAGCATAAGAGTTGCATATAGAATAGAATAGAATAGAAAAGAATAGAATAGAATAAGTTCAGCCAGCCTCCGCCTCCACAGGGTCCAGGACTGAGCTTCTTCAGCAGTCTGTTCAGTCTCTGTCTCCTGGATCCTGTCTGCTCACAGCAGGCGAAGTTCTTCTGATGTAGTGTTGGTGTCTGATGTCAGCTCCGTTAGCAATGTCTGTGAATAGCATGATGCTACTCTGCCCTCTGGTATACCCTTGGATGCTGGGTTAGCATGGCTAGCTCGTCCATCTTATTGGAGATAGATCTTATGTTCCCAAAAACGATGGATGGAAGGACAGGTCGATGTTAGCATTGACATGCTACAGGCTGCTAACAGCTGATTTCACATGTAAACAATGCAGCCATGGTTACATGTAGGATCTCCAGATAAACACAGGAGAAAAAGTAATAAAAATATCACTGAAGCCACAAAAAAGTTTGGTGTCCGTGACCAACAAATGAGCCAAACAAAGTGATGATTCACTCCAAATACAAAGATTAGGAAAAAGAGACAAAAAAGTTACAAGAAACGGGCAAAGGAGAGAGAGCTGCTGCAAAAGGCAGCCATAGCCAACAGGGCGGCGCCTAGCAATGTGCTATATGCTCAGCTATAAAGGTTGTTTTTGACAACAGGAACTTTCCCCTGAGAACAAAGGGCTTTTTGTGGAACTATCTGCTTTTTAACACCAGGAACTAGGGTTGAAATTTGGTTCTGGGATAACTGATCTACCCCTTGAAATGTCCAAAACCTATGATAGCCAGGACCTGAGCTGAAGGTTTCTGATTGGTAGACCACCTCAAGTGCTTTAATGTCACTTGCTGTCCACAATATCATCACACACAGTTATGATTCACTTTGACTCATTGGCTGCCACCGACGACAGTTTGATTACAACCATTCACTGCGTCTGTGGAAGTCAATTATGTTCTCCAACGGAGTGAGGTGGGGTCTGGTGGAGTTTGTCAATCAATATCAGGCTTTTAAACAAGAGTAAGTAAGAGCCGATCTCTCTTTGAATGAGGAGAAGATGTGAGATGACAGAGACATGGCGAAATGTTGCAAGTCAGGAAAGTTGAACACTTGAACTGAGGATGTGTCCCAGCAGTTCAGAGAGAAAGAGTGTTGTGATTGTGAGAAAAGATGATGGAGATCACGGAGAGGATCAAAGGAAGGGGGTCTTATGTGACAAGTGTGTTGTATGTTTTTTTAATGAAAATCTTTAAGAGGGACATGAAAAAAAGATCCTACTCTTCTTAGGTAGTTTTGGTGTTTACACAGAAAACAATATTCTGTGGGTCTTGAGAGATTGTTCAAAATGGCCTAAAATTGGCTGGCAGTCAATAAATTTCTAACTCCTAAACAATCGTCTTCTTTGTGCTTGATAATGGGGATGGATTTCTGTCAGCACTCGGTGTTACGCTTTAAAGAGTGACCCTGTAGACTGGAGATCTTCCACCGAACAAGTCAGTGGATATCAAGTTTACAACAGCTGTTGAAACAAAGTCCATGGGAATGCATCCTAGTTTAGCTCTTTCATATATTTATGTCCAAAAATCCTCATCAGATAATTATTTCATGATCATCTAAAGCCTTTTGACAAGCATGCATCCCACTGAAAGCATTTAGTTCCTGGAAAGGGTAGTCCCAGCAACAAAAAGTTACAGGAACTTTTTACTTTACTTTAAAGAAAACCTTCACATTAAATAAAATACTTTTGTATTGGATGTAAATTAACTTACTAAATCATACCTACAGAATTTCAAAAGAAAATGATGTTTATCATTTGGAATATTCTGGATGTTAACTCAAACAACATGTGAGAGTAGATTTGTTCATTGAAGGCAACATATGCTGTGTGTTCCAGGACAGACCAGGGTTAAAGAAGGCAAATGTCTGAGCCAAAAAGGATTAGGAGCACTGTCAGACGTGAACACCATCTTGCTTTAAACATCACTTATTCAGGATCTCCCTCTTCACCTTCACAGTACACGGTTCCAACTGAATATTCATATCCACTAATTAGAGGCCTCTGGGAGTTAAAGATGGTAGTACTTCTCAGCGGGATTGATAGTTATCTATCAAATATTGATTGCTTATGGCTTTTAATTTTCACCCAACATTTGTCTCTCAGTTTGTTGAGCATCACGTGCTGGATCTTATTTAGATCTTTGTGAGCTCAGCATCTTCAGGGATCTCTTAAAGAGAGGGAACTGTCCCTGCATTGGTATTATGCTGTCGCATTGTACCTGTGTTGTAACGTAACATAACTGACAGCCAGGGCTTGACATTCACTTTTTTTTGCTTACCAGCCACTGTAGCTGGTGGTTACCCAGAGTTATCAGCCACTTAGCATTTTCTATAGCCACAATTTTGTTGTTGGATAATTGAGTTTGAATATGATGAGAGTCAAAGATAGCATGCTTAAGCTTCCTTGGACTTTCTTTTTTTTTCCCTTTTTTTTTTTTCTTTCAATTTACACCATTTTTCCCCTATGAAAATTCACAAGCACAGTTATTGTTATTATGCATCTTAAAAATCTCAAATAAGTAAATAAATACAATTTCTTTGAGAGATTTCCAATCTTTTTAAATGTAAATGGCCCCAGTTCACACTCATATGGAGACTACATAAATGCTAAACACCATATGTCATTGTCAGGCATTCAGTTTTGAAATGGTTGTATGCTCCTTAAATATAAAAATATGCAGTCTATGAAGACAAAGTGATGAAAGGAGGAGTTTATTATAGCATTGAATGAAAGTGGTGAAGGTAGAAGATTGATTCAAAAGATAAAAACTAAAAAAAAACTAAAAAAAAAAACCCTAAAAAAAAAAAAAAAAAAATAGCAACACTGTCTGCTTAAATATACATTCACAACTGTCGTTTTTCAGTAATCAATTAAGCACCATACTTTCTGATCTGCAAGTTACCCCCACCCCACGCCATATCCCCTGACAGTTGACAGTTAGAGCGGTGTAGTGTAAGCTTAAATAAACTCCACCCAAAAAACATCCTCACTTTGAAAGAGTTACAGGAGTCTTGACGCTAGTTTGTGACTGAAATCCCTGGATCTGTTTACAATAGAGAGCCAAAAAGACGTGAGTTAACTTTTACATCAGGTTATCAGGCACTAAACACCAGGAGCTGTCAGACTGTCCAAGCCAGAGGCTAGAGATGGAGTCCGAGCCCTCGTCAGTGCTTACATCGGCAAACGACTTCACAAATGGACCAATGAGCAAACAATGTGTGCAGGCGGTGCTTATGGGAGTTGTAGTGTCTTAGTCTCATATTGCAATTGATTCTACCTGCATTTGGTGTTAATGTCAAGCCTTTCTAACAGCTCAAAAAGTCTCTATTTTTCTCAAGCTGGTATATTTGGAAACGGTGATTTCAGCTTCTAGCTGGAAATGCGTAGATTAAGGCACTGTCTCTTTAAGGTTACCCGCTCCACAAACTGCTTTCCCTCCAATTGGCCAGCCTTCTGGAGCAAAGCTATGGGCAGGCCTTAGTGTTTGAGGCTCACCCCTCTGACATGTCATGAACCAGCTCGGGGATACTTATGCCATGACCTTCTCTTGAAGATCCCGTAAAAATCTCATGCTGTATTTTAAAACAGACAAAGTTGCGCAGTTTTACAATGGATCGATGGGTTTTCTAAACATATGAATATGCAGTGGTTTGTCCGCGTATCCAGAATTGTTACTTTATATTCATGTTTAAATATGGAAAAGCACAACACTTCCCTCTTTAAGACATGTTCAGAATTTCAAGCTTTTCTTAAAATTTCTCAGGTTTGGTTGTAACTGTGTGTGTTTCAAGTACAAGTGTTGCTTGACTTTTTTACATAATATCAGAGACAACCAATAACTAGGATTAATACCTTTTCAAGAGGTTTAAAAAAAAAAAAAGAAAACAAGAAAAAAAAAAGACAGAGAAAACTTAATTAAAAAACAAAGCTACTTGTTGAAAATTTATATGCAGTAGATGTACGTGGAGTTACCTTTTTCTCTATTTCTCTTTCCAAAGTGTATCTCACTTTGACGATGATACTAACACCAACAGGGAAAACACTGTGAATTACTGAGTCATATTCTAACACACTGCCAATACACAAAGTGAAATTATTTCCATTTGTGTGCTCGTCCTGTCGGTGGGAGTGGATCCTTTCTCAAGGCTAAGTCTCATTGTTGAGCTTGCCTGGGGCTAAACATGCTAATATCGCTGTTGGGAATCAACACACGCAACGTGAGAAGGTGTCGTGAGAAAAATCTGTGAATAATGCTGCGAAAGCTTTTGCATTTTTGATGAGTGTCCATTTGTGAGCTTGTTTGTTTTAGAACGTGTTGCTAACTTGTACCCTCAGCTGTCACGACTCCTGAAGCTGTTATGATTAAGATGTTTCTGTGACCACTGTATAGATGGACTTATGGGGGGCAGGAGGCTGAAACCGCTTCTCTTCTGAGTATTCAGGTCAGTTTATCTGAAAGTGGGAGAAAGATTATGTTTGCCTTGATTTGTATTGGGTACAAGCGAGCCGAGGGAACTAATTAATCTTTAAGAATGCTCATATTTCATGTAGCTGCAGTGACTCAGATTTTGAGGGAAAATGACAAGATGAGTCCAAATTTGAAGAGCAACAAACTGCTCATAAATATCTGCTTGAATAACCTCACTAACCCTGGCTGTGTCCATGACCGTGATCCTCAGCCCTTCTCCCCCACAGCGATAGCACATGAAGTAAAGATACAGTGACTGGGGCCTCGGCAGGGTCAAGCTCGACAGCCTGGTAGCTAGTTGGAGTGCCAGCCTTAGCGCCTGCAGCAAGAACCTTGGCTCAGTGCAGCAGCCTCCGCTCTTCTTCTACATGCGTGGATATGATGGCTGGTCTGACTGGACGGAGAAAGCTGTGAGATAGTCCAAGTCTAGCAGAGGGCAAATCGAAAAATAGCAGTTTATCATCTTCAAAAGAAGTCCACATAGATATGGAGGAGAGGAGAGCAGCGGGAGGAGAATTTCATGTTGGCAACATATCCTCTCCTTCTGGCTAAAAGAACAGTAGACTGAAGTGTGAACACAAGTGTGTGAGCACGTGTACGGGGTGTGTGCGCTGTCCATCAGCAAGAAATCGAGCGGATAGATTTTTAAAGAACTTAACTGCAGTGCTGTGAAACAGAATCACAACCACTGCAATGATTGTACAAATCCTTCTTTCACACAAACTTTCCTAAATCTGCTTGTCCGAGTTCTCCCTGTTGACAGCCAGCAACAAAAAAAGAATGTTTGAAAGAACAACAATTTCCAGAGGGAGTGTTGAGTAAAGACCACTGAATGCCAGAACAATCCGGAAAGCTTTGTCACCTCAAGGCCGAGGAATTGGCTGCGGTCACTTCTTAGCGCCAACACATCAAGCTAGAGTCGGGGAGACGAATGTGACTCCAATATGTAACAATGTTTGTGCCTCAATCTGTACTACGGCGGACAGTTCATTATGTGTTGGAGGTGTCCTGCTGGTTTCAGCATCGCCCCGACGTGATAGATTTGTAATTCCTCTGCAACATTCTGCAGATAAATTACAGGTTTACGGTCCACTCTGGACATTTCTCTCAGTTTTTCCCGTTTCCTGTTTTTTCTACTGCTCTTTGATTCTCACTCAGTCTCAGTTTCAGGCCCTTTATTGCTCTTTGTCTTCTTGCCCGCTGGTCAATATTTCTCTCCTTGTATCTCTATGTTTCCATCGTTTCTCTCTGACTCCCTCCTCCTGTTCTAACCCCCATCAAGTGAGGGCGAGTAGAGTCCATCACCAGAATGAGAAAACAGCATCTCGATACACAGGGGTTGTTATTCTGGCCAGGAGTGCTTCAGTTATAATATGTGGTCTGCTCTCTAATGTTGGCCTGGACCAAAGGTGGACCTCCACAGCCCATTAATCTCTGGGCCATGCAAACACCATGTACTGGACCAAAAAGAAATGCATCCCCCTCTGTGCCTTTTCCTGCTCTTGCTACAGCCAGTTGACCCAAGCACGGAGAAAACAGGTTTACTAATGGGATCAGTGGCCACTGGCAGGCCCTTTCACCCTCAATCTCATCACCCCTGCTTACAGTAAGTGGATGAGGGACGGGCCGAGGAGAAGAGCAATGGTGGGTGAGGAAAAACACTAATTCAAGGCTCCTAGTGGGCTGGCCTTTTTCTTCTGGCAGTCCATGAATCAGCGGCAGCAATAAAAAGAGGCAGAGAGGAACATGACAGCAGAGAAGTCTTCTCATATGTGTGGGTTTTTCTTTTTAATTTCACCTAAAATGACTTTTTCCTCTCCTTCCAAAGACTGATAAAAAAGACAAAAATAGCCTAATGTTGAAGTCGACTTTATATACCAGTTTTAACTTTACAACATGTAAAATACAACTTTTAAATATAACTTTTTTTTATTTAATTTTTGCATAACCTGCAGCTAAAAAAAAAAGAAAAAAAAAAGAAAAAGAAAAAAAAAACGGTAATTGTTTACAAGAAAACCCTATACATAGACACACATTGTGACACAGATTGCTCGGCGTTCTCATTTTACCTGCTGTGATAATGCAACTTACATCTTAGGATTCCCAGCCTTGTGTAATTTTAATACTAGCCATAGACTTAAAGTCAAAAATGCAACACTCAGACATAAAAATTGAGGTTCCAGCAACAGATGAGACATAGAGCAGTTGATTCAGGCCTTGTTTTCAATAAAGTTGAAAGCAGATAGAGTTAAAAGAGGGGGTTATTATACTTTCCCATATTTTAAACAACACGTGTGCAAAATTTTCATATGACTCTGTATGCACATGTTAAATTCCTTGAACCTGTCCGTTAACTGTTTTAAACAAAGCACAAGATTTTCCACGAGATCCACGAGACTTTCTAAATTAATGAGGTCATCACATAGGGCTCACCAAACTGGTTCATAACACATTTGAGGATGTGGGCCTCAAATACCAAGGTCTGTCTATAGTGCTGCCCCTTATTGCCTCCAGAAGGCTGACCAATCAGAGGGAAGGGGGTTTGTGGAGTAAAGAGCCTTAAAGAAACAGCAGCCAAAACAAAGCGGAAAGAAGAGTTTTCTAAACACCAGTATTAAGGTATGTTTTCTATCACTGTATGGGAAGGTGTAGGCTTGGTTTCGGGCGAGTGACAGGGACGGACATACAAGGGGGGGGGGTAATTATCAGAATCAGAATCACAGTTGATCACACCTACATACAACAAACTGTAAATTCACTTCTTAAAAATCGGAACAAGGATGGTTGAACAGAACAGGCTGGCCTGTTAAAGGACCGACGTGGGGATGTGGGACGAATCAAGGACAGGCTGGTCTGAGTGAGAGGTCAGTCGATTGGGATGACAACACAACACATAAACCCCCTTCAGAGCAGGGAGACTCTACACACATTTAGGGAAAGACAGTCATCACGCCCACGTCCATTGCAACACGAAGGGAAAAAAGAGGAGCAGGTAAGGTTATCGCTAAGCTAGTTGTAGGCTTGTCAGTTTGGGAAGGCCATGTAGCTTTGATGACGGAACAACCAGTGTGAGGAAAGCTGGTCATTTTGGAACTGTAAAATGTAAGGTTACTAGAGAAAAGAGACATGCACTGAATGATCAGTGCCAATTTCTTTAATTCTGGGGGATCAGGGATCAGCCCATCCCTACATATGAATCTGATCATATATACCTCTGGAAAGTTCTGACAGCCAGCCATTGTTCCTTTTTGCTCTGAGACCTAAAACTTAGGACATTTTATTAGTTGTTTAAGTTAAAACATAAAGATTTAATTGTTTTAAAGGTATTGTTCAGTGATTTTCAATAAAATAGGATTGGAACATTGAAGGTATAGTTATAAAAAATAAAAAGTAAAAATCAGTATCCCAAATCGGTATCGGAAGGTCAGGCGTTTTTAAGACTGGTGATTGTCAATCTGCTATAAAATTGTTATTTAAGTAGAATAAAAAAAATAAAAATAAAAAAGGAGCACACCACCTCATCTTTAGTTGTGGTTCCATTGCCTTTTTTTTGAGGAAGAGAAAAAAAAATATGGACGTTTTGTCTTCACAGCTGAAAAAACACTACTTTCGGTGAACAAGACGTACTGAATCAAAGAGTGCTGATTTCTGACAGGAAAAGAGGAGCTCGTCACTCCTTTATCAAAGCTGTAACGTGTTGGTCTCTGTTACTGAGCTACGAAAGGAAGCAAGACAAAGATATTGAGATGGGAAGAGGAGGAGGATGTAGTCTCTTAGATAGCTCAAGGGTTTTCTACTAACATCTCAAGAACCACTGTACCTCACTGCTTGAGCACTGACTGGACCAGTGCTTCGTGTCAGCCATAGGCTTTGCTTAAAAATACATCAGTCAGAGAGATGAAGGGGAAAGCCTTCAGAGGAGAAGAACCAAACAGGGAATCATTGACAGATTTGCCCTTTGCTCCCAGCTGTTAAACAAGCTCTCTGAGGAGAAAGTTATAATGAAAGCAGAGTTTTTTTAATGTATTCATATTCACCACCATCACAAATAAGCCTCTGTGCTCTCCTCAAGCAGCATGCTTCTTTATATGTTAAGTTCCCTTTTTATAATAAGAATTAAAAAAAAAAAAAATCCCCATGGTGGTTGAAATCCCAATTGCCAAGTGAACTGTGCTGCATGGGATCAAGTGTTGCTGCAAGACAAAGAAAACTGAAAGCGGGGCAGGAACAGTGAGGTTACAGACAAATCTAATTAGATGGAAAAAAAAAAGGGGCAGTGATAGAACGGAGAGAGCATCAGAGAGATAAAACAGAGACACAACGCCTGAAGGGGAGCTAACTCACTCATCACAGCATCCTTATTTCGCCTTTAACTCCTCAGGGCATCTTTTGGATTCCTTCAATCACCTCCTAAGTTTGTTGATTGAACAGAGTCAGAAATAGATTAAAAAGTCGTACATATTTTTAAGACAGAAGGTGGCTGAACAGGAGGTGCTCACCCCTCAGAGTTTCTCTGTACATGCAGCGCTGCTTGATCTGGCTCCAGAAGGTTACTCTTGGTGTAGTTGAAAGAACCAAAGCCAGCTTTCAAGTGATGAAGTGATAAGTGTGTCCAAAAGATGACAGTGAAACTTTGATTTTTAGTCCAAAGAACAAAGACAACATCCCTTGAATCTACCGTTTTGAGTTGATCAAACTGAAATTCAAGAGTTTCTGTATCAACCTGAGCCAGGTTGACTTGAAAGTGACTAAAGCTTGTTTTAAAAAAAAAAGTGTTAACCAGTAAAAACTCAACTTGAGTCCATGCGTCCAAAGTTAAGTGTCCACACAGATCATAAGAATAAAACAGCAGCAGGCAGCCTGAGGTAGGAGCTCAGGATTTGGTGGCATCTGTTCTGTTTGTTTGTTTGTTGGCCCCTCTTGCGCCCTTTGCCTTCAACATCAAGAGTCGGACGTTGCAAAGTTAGCCTCAGGCAGCGGGTTGCTTCCTCAAATCCGATAAAGACAGGAAAATGTCATGGTGAGGTACTTCTTCACACAGATGGAAAGCCATGCATAGTTTACACGACTGCTTTTCTTTGTCATTCTCCGTTACATCAAAAGCTCTAACAAGACCTCCAGAGACTTGTGCCAAAATTGAGAAAACAATCTCAACAGTCTCAGAACTTTCCAAAAAACAAGGCATCGTGTAGTGGATGACACAGACAGACTGTGAAAGTGGGTGGAAGTCAGGTCTCTTCTTATTGCTCACACTCTCCACCCGTCCGAGCTGTCGGCATATGACTGCTCGTGTTTAGCAGACGATGGTAGAGCGGTGGTTGCTGCAGGGCCTTCTGGTTGGTGCAGAATTCCCTTCTTGAGTTTGTGAGTGCTCTGGACATTGTGTAACAGGGCTGAAACTTGTTGTCTCTGTCCCTTTTTTTCACAGTACAATTTCTAACACATCCCTCATCCAAAAAAAAAAAATGTCAGTATAGTTTATTTTGTGGATTGATTTTTTCATCATTGAATTTGTTTAAGTCTTTTCCCAGTTGGCAATAGTTAGTGATTGTGTGGTTTCTTTTGCTTAAGTGTTTTAAGTTTCGATTTCATTTCTGTTTCTGTGGAGTTGGTAGATTTTCTTTCTTTTTTTTTCTTTTTTTTGGCACATGTGGTCATGGCAGGTAGATTTCTACCAATGTGTCTGAAGTTTTGATGAAGTACAATTGTGCCTTCCTAGTGTTTCCACAACGACTAAAATTGTGCACATCTTGAGTAAAATAATACATAACATCTGTCTGAATGCTGCAATATTCATGAACACTTGTGTTTTTGTTTGCTGGTCACTGTTGGCTGTGATCATGGAAACTCAAAACAGGCAGGAACAAAACATTGAATGAAAATCATCATCCCAAGCTCTCCTGCTCCCCCTCACACACTTCTCTGTCCCTCCTCCTGCTGCACTCTGACCCGATCACAACCTTTCTGATCCCTTCACTAATGGTCAAAAACATCAACATCTGCACTGAACACAGGACAAACAGCAGAGCTGTTGCAATGATTGCCAGAGTCTGAATGTGTTGAAGTGACCACGGACGAGGGGAGAGGATCATGGCCAAGGAAGTGAGGGAACTTTGCTATTGTTCCCATCCAGGGATGTGTCATCGCAAATAAAGGCGTTTTCATTCAGAAGTTTGCAATAAAGTCCAATAGTAAAACTTCTCATAAACCACCTCATGAGAGTGTAAAAACTTCTTATCCAAACTTGAGAGGTTCTTCGAATTTTTTGTTTCCATTATCATTTTTTTTTTAATTATCTTATTCATTTTTAATTAACCTTTAAGGGTTCCTGCAATTCTAAGTGCAATGGAAACATGACTTGTGATCCTTATGTCAACTTTGTGGGTAACAGCTCAATAAAAGGAGAAGATGATGATGAAATTTAAACATAGTGAAATATCAATATAAAGAAGCCCTTTAAATGTATAGTGTGCTCATCCCCGTGGTAGTAGCCCAGAAGTCAAGGCATGTTTTGATGGCCATAAGTCAACAAGCAAAGTAGCCTGTTGGACGTACTTTTTGTTTATCATGTACGATAAGCATTTATCTCATCTAATGATCGTGTTGAATTCTGACGTGATTTTGTAATCCTGCGAAGCCCAGCCACCTTGTGCTGTTACACGGCAGCATCATACATCCCCAAAATTTGAAATCCAAGAAACTATTGATGTCTTATTTTGAGTTAAAATTTTCCTATTAGACTGATTCTCAGCCATCTTCATCTGACAAGTCCAGAAAAAAATGTTTTATTCAAAGCTCACTTTTAATCACTTTTAATGGGTAAAAACCAAAATCTGCCAGTGGAGTGAAATTTAACAAGAAAACTTTCTTACCTCAAGGGCAATTAAAAAATATATTTAGGGATGATTTTTATCTTTAAAATTAAGAAATAAGAGATTTTCTGGGCTTATCAGGTGAATTTGGCTTAAATGAAGTCTAATACGAATCTTTTATGAAAAAGATGAGACAGAAACACTGGCTTAGGTTTTAGATTTAGCAGTTCCATGCTCAAGAGCTGCAGCAAAACAGTGGTGCCGACAGGACATGCTTTTTGGATTACTTGTGGAGATTTTTAACACATTAAAAATACAGATCTGCTCTGTGATGAGGTAGCTGATGTTTTTTTTTATTATTATTGTTGTTATTATATATATATATATATATATATATATATATATATATATATATATATATATATATATATATTTTTTTTTTTTTTTTTTTTTTTTTTGGTAGTTTCAAATAATCTGATGGATTGAGCTCATTGATGTAGGTCATTCATACTGTCATCTGATCTGAAACGTATAATTCTTGCTGCAATAGTTCAGCTTGTTGCTGTGGTTTTATATTGAGTATCCTCAACAGTTAGCATAAAAATGTCGGATGCAGCTGCTTCCATCTGGGCTCTACTGTCGACTCAGTGCTTGCATGTGAAGTTCTTCTCTATAACATGAAAACAGACGGTGGTGACCAGCATCCCCTGGTAAACACGGTTTTGATATAAATGTTAGCTTGTAAAGAGCTGCTCAGCAGAGTCAGTGGCATTCTGTAAATAAGGAGACCAAAGGGGAGAGGTGTCTAATCGCCCTTGAAAAAGAAGTGCCACTGGTTTTTAATATCTTCTGCCCCAATGCCCCAGAAGTATTGCAGCACGGTGGGTGGAGTGAGGAGGTGCTGTCGGGGTGGCGCGGCTGCTGTCGGTGCCGGGTGATGGGGCATTACTCTCGCGCCATTGACTTCATTACTGTCCCTCTCACATATCCATCGCTCACCCTCTCTAAACGCCCTTGCCAGCCTCTAATTCACTTAATTCCTTGATTATCAATTCTGACCGCATTCGGGCAGAAAGGTCACTTTTTGTGCCGTGTGCCTGAACTTTTACAACACTGGCGCAAAAAATGAAAGTCACATCAAAGCACTCCTAATGTAGGATGGAAATATGATGTATTGTAATCATACGCCAGCAGTTGCTTCTATTAAAATTTCATTGTTAACACACTCGCAGGCATATTGTTAGCGAAACACACAGGAAGGTATGCATCAGCACACACAAGGACAGGGGGAAAAAGGGGCATGAACACCTCGCAAACGCAGACATACACTTGCTACAACACCAATCCCGCTTTCTCTTTTCTCTCCGCCTATCCTTTTGATGAGATGGAGGTTGCCATGGCGTGACTGTACACGGCAGACGCACGAACAAGTGTTTCCCCCTGAGGAGATGCGATCTAAATGGGAAAGCAACATGACAGCTTTGCTCTGAACGGCCACATAATCAAACACCACACCCACAGTTACACACCAGCACTTCTGTTCGGTCGGCTTTCCACTCTGCACTCCCTGTCTGTTAAATATACACTACAGTCTCCCAGCTTCTGAAAATCCAGCATCTGTGGCAGATTGTCCTTTTGTCCTCAGCGGGATTAGTCCACTGTTTTCAAAGTTTTGTTTTTCATTACTTTGAAGTTATCGACACTTTTCCCCAGCGTATGTCATTTCTCTTTTCATAATTTGGGAGTTTATCAGCAGTTTGTTTTCACTCACTTCCAAGGAGGAAGTATCGATCGAGGGTAGTGAATCTTCAGAGGTTCCAGGAAAGCATGCCTCAGTATCGTTTGTAGTCCGGTATCCCACATAATCTGCTACACATCCCTGGTTCTCACACTCTGCCGACTGCTCCGCTGCTTTTGCCACAGCAGCTTTTCTTGAAGCAAAACATCACAGTCTGCTGGGCTTTTTTCGACTCATGCTCAGTCTGCTGTTGAGGTGGCATGGGCATCTCTGGCATGTCTGAGCAAGTCCTCAACTCGGATTGTGAGCTTTAGTTTTAGATTTTATACCCATTCCTATGCCATTTGCTGCAGTGACTCCTGAATTTCCCCTCGGGGATAAATAAAGTATTTTCTATTCTATTCTTTTTTCTATTTGCGGTCAACAGATGCTTCATAAAAACACTTTATGCATCCCCCCCCCCAAAAAAAAATAAAATAAAATAAAATAAAAAAGTAAAAAAATAAAAAAATAATGAAAAAATAATGAAAAAATAAAAATAAAATAAAAAAATATATTAATAATAAATAAAAATAATAATAATAAAAAATAAAAAAATAATAATAATAACAATAATAATAATAATAATAATAATAATAATAATAATAATAATAATAATAAATAAAAAATGAAATGAAAATAAACTAAAAAAATTACTCAGCATCTTATTTGGACATCATCTGCATGCACTTTTATATCCAACTCATATTCAAGAAAAGCTTGAACACTATGAAATTGTTGTTTAAAAAATGAATTTGGTAGGTTACAAATAATATACACTCTAAGTTAAACAGAAAATAGAGCAAATACAACATGTAGAAGCTCAAAACAGCTGTATTAATCGAAGAAAAATGTGCTTATTTGAATTTGAATGTTTTCTTTTGTGTTGCATAACTTCTTTTGACACCACGCTGTAAACATATGGGAACCAATTTCAGGAGTTTTAAAAGTTGAATATTTTTCCATTCCTGCCTGAAATGAGAGTTCAGGAGCTGAACAGGTTGGAGTGGTTTTCTATGACCAACAATGAACCATACAAAGTGATGATCCTCTCCAAATACATAGACGCCATAAAAGAGACGAAAAAAATTACAAGAAACAGACAAAGACGAGCGAGCTACTGCAACAGGCAGCTACTTGGGCAGCGCCTAGCAACGGAAAGACCGAAGCAACGGTTTTAGAGCAGAGAGCTCCATTTTGTAAACCATTTTAGAGCATTTTGACTGAGCCACAGAAAAATGTGTTATATGTAAACACCAAAGTACCAAAGAAAGAGTCTCTCATCAGGACAAATAAGTGGTTTCTACCTTTTTCTGTTCCTTAGTAATAAGCAATAGCACATAGGCTACTTTCACCAAAGGTGATTTCAATCAGGAGAGACTTAAACACCAGAAAGAGTTATAAATAGATTTAATGAATAAATGCAAAATAAAGTTTGGCGGTTAGACCACATCAAGCATTGAGCAAAATAATCAATGTAGGGGGAACAATGACGTTATGGATTATGAATATCCATCAATGGAGTCCAGACACTGGTGGTGGTGAGAGTCTTGAGAGGCTGAATTTTGAAAATTTGGTGAGGACTACGGGGCTGAAGAGAGAAATGAGTGATGGAGACTGGAAGTGCATGGGGAGGAGGAAGGTCATGAAAGACAGCTGACAAGCATCATATACAGCATTTAAACTTTGACAGCTATGAGATGATTGGCTTACGACTGAAGCTGTGATAATGTGATTGGATAGAGAGAAAAGCTGACACGCCCCTGGTCAGCTGATTGTAAGAAGCAGGAAGAGTGGGTGAAGGAACAGAGGGAAGTGAGCACACAGTCTTTCTGACTGAACTTTGGCTAAGCTTCATTAGTTTTCAGGGCTCATCTCCCTCAGTCACCTTTCTCACAATGGCAACTCATACTTTGACTGTGTGCTGCCTGAACTCGCCCAAATTTTTTTATATTAAGTTAATTTTCAGGCTTTGCATGCCTTCAACTGGTGAGTACAGAGCAGTGGATAGAGTAGGAAACAAGGCAAGAGTGGGGAATGACGTGTGGGAAACAGGCCACAGGCCAGAACTTGGGCCACCTGCACAAGGGCGGACACAAACCTCCAGGCCACCTGCGTCCCCTGAACTTGTCCGACTTGCACCATTCGCCGTTACCACTCTGTCATCTCGTATCTTCTTCCCATGATCTATTCTGTTCTGTCATACAAGGAGATCACCGCTGCCATCTTCAGGGGTCAGTTCGTCAGGACACTGGATTATACGCCTGATATTGATTGACGTGTTCTGCCAGACCGTTCCCCAGCTCGCCCCGTTAAAAAAAAAACATAATTGGCATCTATAGACATCATTGGCAGTCAACAGTTGTAACTGAGTTGAGGTCTATAGACATCAGTGGCAGCCAATGAGTTAATGATGCCTTCAAGGATCAGGTGGTCACACATGACATGGACACTTCCTTCCACCACAGATACTGTTTTTTGAGATGATCAGAGGACGCAGCATCCATGACCTTGAAATCAGTGTCACACTTTGATCTGTTAGACCACAAGACAGCTTTCCACATAGCCTCAGTTGATCTAAAAAAGGTTTGGACAAAGGAAGTTGCTGGTATTTCTGGATCAGAAGTGATTTCCACTACAGAGTCATGTCTGTTTTCATTTATTCAGCTTCTCTGTATCAATTATACAGTACGGAAGAGTATTAGGGCCACACGTGAGAAAAACAAAGAAAAAAGGCTAGACTTGACTTTATTCTCGACATCCTATTTCAACTTGATTTTCACCATTATATTCCAACTTTATTCTCAACATCCTTTTTCAACTTTATACTCGCTATTATATTCCGACTTTATTCTCTGCATTTCGACTTCATTCCCAACATTCTATTTCAACTTTATTCTCGCCATTATATGCCGACTTTATTCTCGACATTTCAACTTTATTCTCGACATTCTATTTCGACTTTGTTTTCGCCATTATATGCCGATTTTATTCTCGACATTTCAACTTTATTCTTGACATTATATGCCGACTTTATTCTCGACATCCTACTTCAGCTGCTTTCTCGCTGTTATATTCCAACTTTATTCTGGACATTTCGACTTTATTCTAGACATTCTATTTTGACTTTATTCTTGCCATTATATGCCAACTTTATTCTCGGCATTTCGACTTTTTTTGTCAACATTTCGACTTTTTTTTCGACATTCTATTTCGACGTTGTTCTCGCCATTATATTTCGACTCTATTCTCGACATTTCAACTTTATTCTCAACATTCTATTTCGACTTTATTCTCGACATTATATGCAGACTTTATTCTCAACATCCTATTTCGACTGCATTCTCGCAGTTATATTCCAACTTTATTCTGGACATTTCGACTTTATTCTAGACATTCTATTTTGACTTTATTCCTGCCATTATATGCCAACTTTATTCTCGACATTTCGACTTTTTTTCTCAACATTTCGACTTTTTTTTTCGACATCGTATATCAACTTTATTCTCGACATAATATTCAGACTTTATTCTTGACACGTTGACTTTTTTCTCAACATGTAGACTTTTTTCTTGACATTTCGGCTTTTTTCTTTTTTTTTCTAATGGGTGGCCCTAATACCCTTCCGTAATACAGAGCAGATGATGCAATATCTGAATTCTTTGCAGTACACAGGAACATGATTATTTAATTGTTAAAATACTTGCTCACACAGTCTCTCACAGACTTCTAAACCTTTCCCTTTGTTACTTTAGAGAAAGTCATTTCCTCTGCAATGCTTTTTATACTATATGTTTGTCGCTAACATTTTCAAAACATGTTGCTGGCATCAATTTAACAATGAGCATATTTAAAAAAAAAAATGACAAAATCACTTTTCAGTAGCATGTTCAATGTGTTGTCTTTGCAATATTTTAAATCCAATGAAGGATTTCAATGATTTGCTAATCATCAAAATCTGTTTATCAGTATTTCCCACAGAGTCCCACCCATTTAGAATCAGGGCTTTATCGCATCAGTCTTCACTACCAGGCATTGTGGTTATTTTTCCTGCAGTTTGGACCACACCCACTCGTCCTAGGTGAAATATTTCCCATGTCTCTAGTTATATTTCACTGGGCCGTTAGAAGACTTAGTTATAGCTAATTAAAATGTTTATTAAAGCGAGCTAAATGGCCACTAAGGCACAATCTGGGCCAGTTTGGCAAACCTCGACGGTTGGATGAAAAGAATTTCAAAGCTGCATCATCCATGTAAGAGATGTGATGTATCTTAAATCTGCAAGCTGCTGCCTGCGAGGCGAGGATTTAACTCAATCCACGTTTAAAAAGCTGTCATTTCAGGCAAAGGCATATAGCACTGGAGCGTCTTGTTAAGTTTCTTTTACATGTGTGCTGCTGCTTGTGTGAATGCAGAGACAAGGCAAATATTCATACGTGTCTGGGAGTTAGAGGGACTTTATTTGACAGGTGGATGGAGTGTTTTTTTCTTCTGACAGACGCAGAAGTGTGTGTGCATGTGTGTTTGCTTAAGTGTGGATCAGTGGATAAATTTGCAGAGATATGTGAGGAGTAAAAGTTTGTGGTGCTACCTGACAGTCAGAGCTGATAATCCTATGTTAACACACACTCTATGCAAAGCCCCATCCAGCTCCTGACAGCTTGGCTGGGATGACTTGGCTGATTCATCTGAATAGTTTGGCTTCACTCCTCCCTCTTGTTTCCTCTATCCCTGTTTTCTTCATCAATCTTATTTAATCAGTTATTTACACCTGAGGAGGATTCTGCCCACCTGCTCCCTTTTTCCCACACAAGAACAAACTCAGTCACAGCCATAGCTGAAGTGTGCCGTGGTGGTTTTATGTCAAGTTTTCTGACAGCATTACGAGGTTTTAAGAATTACTGAGGTGATACTTTCTGTTTCTGTCATTCGAGACTGGTAAGTGTGGGAAATGTGCAGACTTTTTGATTGGGGTTGCCCAACTTGAGCTGTGAATTCAAATGCAGATTTGCAAATCAGGATGGTGCCGTTTGCTATCATAAGAATCAGTTTCTGCCTAACTGTCTTCTCTTTCAACACATACATCTTTCGTCAATCTATCTGTAAACTGCTCAACATGTCCTGTCCTAAAAATAGCATGAGATCTTCACAAGATTTTCTGAAACTATCTTGCTACCATGTAAGGATCTTCAAACTGGTTCATCACATTTTGCAAAGGAGGGCCTCAAACACCAAGATCAGCTCTTAGCTCTGCCCTTGACAGGCCTCCAAAAAAACAGCCAATCAGATGGAAGGGGGTTTGTGGAGAGTGGAGTTTTAAAGAGGCAGTGGCAAAATGACAGAAGCTGAAAGAAGGATTTTCTAAAACACCGATTTAATCTAAAGATAACATTTTTTTAAAGCTATAAATCAATTTAAAGGTAGGGTCTGCAGGATTTTTTGATACTTGTTAGTAAACACAACATTCAACTAGGCTCCTCCTCCTTGGCTCAGTGCCAGCAGCAGCGCACACCCACTGCCACTGACTGAAGCTGTATGATGGGGGAAGGACTCAAGAGCCTTGCACCTGTCTTGGCTTGTTAGCACAAGCTAATCATAGATATCTGACACATACCTGGTTAGCATAAAGCTAACTTATGTAGCTCTTCATTCCGTGTTGCTCTCCAAGCACCCCAAAGTGAGTGAAAATCAAACCAAGTTTCACCCTCGTTTAGAAAAAAAGTCTGTTTGGCGTTTCGTTTCACTTTGGTTGTGTTTTTATTCCTCCATGCTACATCCACTATCATAGCTAATCTGATTAGCTTCTTCCATTGGCTATTATCAACATGCAAAGTCACTTGCGCACTGGTGCACTGTGATTGGCTGAGGTAGCCACGCTTACTCTCAGCCCAGAAATGTCCGGAAGCAACCAAAACCTTTGGGGGTTGAGGCAAACACAGACACCGACACAGATGTGAAGATTATTCATGTAAAAGTTGATATTTTATTGTTTTGAAAAATCCCACAGACTCTACCTTTAAACGATTGTGGTACCAGACCATAAGCATGCACAACACACCTTCTGTAATAGTTCTTCAACCATCTGGGACTCCTTACTTGGGTAGACATCCCAGAAACACCCCAGCTTTATTGTTGAAGTGTGTGAATTGCGAACCAGGAGACAGATTTTTTCCTGAAATTGTGTTTAGTGACAACCCTACTGTCTTCAAAAGCTAAATGCTGATCATTTAAGAATACGCATACGGGTGATAAAATGTGCTGATGTGTACAGCATCATTGCTTCGGAGTGTGTATGAACAGAGCTCCAGAGGAGGCTTTGTGCCCAGACCTTCCTTTCCTGCTCAGGTGCTTTGTGCCAGGCACTTCATTAGGCTCGCTCTGCAGATGGACGCTGATGGATCCAGGCTTTTTGAGCCTCATTCTTTGTGACTTGTTGTTCATTAAAATCAAATTAAGTGTCAGGAAGCATAACTTGTGCGTTCTGTACTGCAGTTATTGCTCAACAAGCTCTTTGTCTTGCATCAGTACATGTCTGTGTTTGTCTTGCACAGTCTGCCTGGCCAATTCAGCTCATTTTGCTCATTTGTGACCATGGCTTCTAAAAAACACACTGACTGTTTGCTTTTCCTTGTCCATTACTGATAATGTTGCAGGCTTGTCTTTCTGCGCCATTTGGGGCTAAAGGAAACAAGTCTTTGTTCACAGTTGTTATATTGTCGTTCTGCTGTAAATTGGGCTGCAATTCTCTGTTGCTCATCACTTTCTTTAAATTCATCCAAAAAGAATCATTTAGTAGATTTTCTTGAGATAACATGTCCTCAGCAGTTCAAAATCAGTGTATTTTTGCTGTTTGAGTGATAACTTAATCTTTTATTTTGATATATTTCAAAAAATATAAAGCATCACAGTTTTGCTCTGGTCCACAATCACCAGATTAAGAATCACACAATCTGTGATAATTTTGAAGCTGCTGTTTTGGTTTAAATTGTGACCCTGACAACTTTCAGCCAAATGTGTCTGACTTAAAGGGGCTGTGAGGAGTTTCTCAGTGATCTTGAAAAAGTCTCTTCTAGATATATGCCTGATTGTAATCCACACCTAAAAATGAGATTATCAGCGCCAATATTACTGGTTACAGGTTATTTCAAATTGCTAGTTCTTAGCTTCCTGATTGGGTCCAGCAGGACCGGACTGATTTATGGCATGTCTAAGTCTCTATGATAACACCACACCAGCTGACAAAGCTTAGTGGTGAGAAGAGAGATCCGTGTTTTTCTCTGCTGAAAACTATTTCTGTGATTAATTTTTTAGTGATGGTGGACACTGGAGCCTAACTGTCAGACAGAAAAAGGACAGAATAGAAGACCAGAAGAAAGATAAACAGGAGAGAGATAGAGCACGAGCTAAAGGCTAACACAGGAGCTAATCTGTTTGTGCTAACGTTCATTCCAACCCACAGTCAGCAGTTATTCTGCAGTGGTCTGTTCAAACTTGAGAGTCTATCAATAAAATGAAGAGTGAGGTTACGTTAGCTCTGATTGGTAGATGACTGGCAGGACATAACCAGGATTCACTAACGTTACATATTACTGACATGTCTTAGAGCACCTGGCTGCCAGCTGTGCTAAATATGAACAGCTACTAAACTTCATACAAACTGACAGTGTTTACTTGTTGTCACGTTAGCCTACAGATACGTGGAGCACTGGGCTGCCGATAGCACTACATATAGCCAGCTACTTGAATGTTTGCATGATGTCACCTTTCAAACCGTAGCTCTACGTAACTGTACTGATAAATACCTTACCTCATCGTGTTGTATGCAGTAAAAACTTGTCTTGAACAAAGAAAATTTGTTTCGATCTGATCTCCATTCAATTCCAAAACAAACTCATGTCTCGCTAAAAGTTATATACACCAGTGTGCGTGAGACTCCAGGCCAGAAGGTGGCGAGGCAGTTCAATTAAACAGTTCTTCTTCATAGCATCTTTAAGTCTCTTTATTTTTTTTTTGTTTCTTTGTTTAGTTTTTTTTTAAGACTTATCTGATGAGTATATCTTGACACTGTAATAAAAAAGTGAAATGATACCATGAGGACTCTTTTTTTTTTTTTTTTTTTTTTTTTTTTTCAATATCCTAACAGCTGGTATATTGGGTATAAATTGGAGGATTACAGCTTACACTCTGAACCTCAAACAGCTTTACATTGAGAAAAAGAAATAAAGCAGTATACCACTTTTCTTATCTGGATCAGAGCAAAACTAACAAGCTACAGGTGTGAAAAAAACCTTGAATAAGAGAAAACAAAGAGTTGACAAGGGATGTAATAGCAATGTGGATGTAAGTGCGCTGTAATCTAAAAGGAAACATTCAGAAAGCACACCTCAAAGGTAATAACATATCTTTATTTATTTTATTTTTTTTGACAGTCACATTGTAATTAAGAATCTAATCCATTTACAGTAATAGGGTCATTAGTCATGAACCTTTGAACATAACCAGCATGAAACAAGTAATTGTTACTCCACAGAGACCCTAGTTATCTCATTCCTGACATCAGCTGGTACGGGCATGACTTCAGCGACATCATAAACAGAGCGTAAATGTTATTGCATTTGATTTCAGCTTCATCTCCACTGTTATTGAATTAGCTAACTCAGATCAATAGCAATGTTATCACAGAGCCCCAGGTGAGCAAGATATACAGAGAATATCAGGTGTGACAACATCGCACTGAGCATCAATAGAGTGGCCCCCTCTCCTTTTCTCACCATCGACCTCGTATCGACTGCTGATGAGGGAGAGGATTGATCGTCTTCTCTCAGTCACTCTGGCTCTCACTGAGAGGTGACTCGACACGGGAGTGAGCTAAAGGCAATCACCGGAAATGGGTGATAGACAAACGATGAGGAACAAAGAGAGAGGGGGAATTAAGTGATGAGGAGGGGAGTAGATTTGTCTCTAATTGGAGGCGTGTGGGGGATCTGAGGTAATCAAGGAGAGGAATACTGATTCAAGCTCTGTTAAACTATTAGCAACTTCTGAAACCAGCCTGGAATACTGACACTAGAAAAGTGCACAGAAGCTGCGTGCTTGTTAGGATGGGAAAAACATTTAGACACCAACAAGTTTGACCTGACAGGTTGAAGAACTGCAGAGAAGTCGACCAATCATATTATTAGTCAAATTAACACCATTATCTTGGAAAGCTGGGACAGTCTTCTCAGCTGTTTTTGTTCATCAGGATCTTTTAACAGAACTACCACAGTAGAGGTGACTTTGAACCAACCTAGAGTCCAATCAAATCTGAAGTCCAAGTCCAGTCAGGGTCACTTTAAGAGGATGAAGTTGAATGAATGGTTCTTTCACACTTTGAACAACCTATAAAAGCAGAATGCTGGTAAAAACTGCTGAATTCTCGTTTTGTAGCACAGTTCTCCATCCTTGCAGGAACTGTTGCCAAACAAAAATAACCCATACAGGTATTTACAGGTAAACACATTCTAGCCTTGGCTCAAAGCTGGATTAAATATTATGGCTTCAACCTTATAAAAGAGCTACTTTGCAATCACATCCCATTTCTAATGCACTGATAAAAGGAAGAAAAAACTCAACTTCATTTCAGCCAGATTTATCTGGTAAGTACATAAAAATATCTTAATTGGAATCCAGAAAGTTGAAAATAAAACTGAAATGAAGAAATACTTTCATTCAGAGGAAGAGAAATTTACTTTTTGAGTTTCTTTGAATGGGATGGTTTCCTTGCCTTAAGAAACAAGAAAACACACAATTCTTCTTATTCCACTGAGACATTTATTTATTTCCCTCATTACAAGCAACCTGAGCCTTTATTATTATTATTGTTAATATTGTTCAATTATGACAATGTCTCAACCAGTATAGAAAATGTGACATATGCCTCTGTCATCTCACATCCTCTCCTCATATCTATGCTGATCTCTCATCCAAAAAGTGCACCGCTCTCACCCACAGTTGTTTACAAGCATGATATTGATTGATAGGCTATAGACGCAGTGAACAGTTGTAATCATACTGACATTCATAGATGACAATGGCAGCCAATGAGTTAACAAGGGTTTTTCTTTCTTTCTTTCTTTCTTTCTTTCTTTCTTTCTTTCTTTCGCTTTTTTTTTTTTTTTTTTTTGACAAAAATGATCCTTTTGATGTACAGCCTTGATCCATCTCTGAGTCCTCCTCTTAATCTTCAAAGCCTTAGTGCAGTCAGTGCTTGAATTTGAGTGTAAGTTGGAGTCATCAAAGCTTGAGTCAAAGTCAAGTCAGAAATTGGACTCATTTCAGAGATGTTCACAAGTCTTTTTTTGCAAGTCCAAGTCAAGTCCCAAGTTTTTGTTCACGAGTCCAACTCAAGTCTCAAGCCTTTGTGGGGTGAAAGTTGGTCAAGTCTCAAGTCTTGGGTCACCAGTCCAAGTCAAGTCTCAAGTCTCTAAAAACAAGTTTAATGAGATTTCATCATCTGCTGCTATCTGGTCTACCAAGAATACTACACAGCTATATCTAAGAGAAGCATTCAAAGCATTTACTGCAATATTATCACTCCTATCTATTAGCTCACAGTATCAGTACTGGTTTGGTGTTTGTTATATGATCCTATCCAAGTGAGTTTTCAGGTACCTGATAAATTTGATGTGGTGGATCTAGCATCTTTGATCCAGATCCTGCAGACTTTGCAGTATCAGTATCAGCACTCTTTTTGTTGGTGTCGTCCTGTTTGAAGTTTTTATCACCAAATGTAAATACAAATGGTAGAGGAGCAGCTGCAGGCCTCCTGCTTTCGCCATTGATGGAATACAATGAATAAGTGATGCCATGTGATACTGCAAGGCACACACCTGCATAAAGTGGTTACCCCAAGGAACTTTTTAAACTGTGGGGGAGCTTACCAAAATGTTGTATATGTGGTTCATGACATTCTTGGGTTTCTTTTTATAATTATTGGCCATATAAAACACCACAGGATGCAAGTTGTGGACAGTCTTTCCCATTTTGCTATGTGAATAGCTTCTTATTTGTAGATATTTGTAGAAATGATTTCTTCATATATTGTATTGTTTAAATAGATTTTCAAAGACTGCAATTCATTATTTCTAAAAATTTGGTAAAATCTTACAAGTCCTTTTTCTGCCCCACTTACTGAATATGTTGTTCTTTGTATTTGCCCTAAATTCTGGGTCTCAATGTATTCCCCTCAAATAAACCATATCATTGATATGAATCTTCAAATCTTTTGCAGTTCTTTGCCAAACCTTAAAGGTATTTTCTATACAGTAATTACTTTTGATTTCTACCCTTTCAGGAACTTTGAAAATTGCTGATTTTATTAAATGCATCTCAGACTCTATTTTCTGTTCCATCTGGGGGTATTAATGTCGCTTATCAGATTTTTAAGTTTAACATGTTTTTTTTTGCATCCCAAATAAATTTCCTGATCAAATTATCCCATTACCTTAATTATCTGGGTGGTATATAACTGGTGGTAAGTTATATCTCAGCCCCATCTCTGACTTATTGACAGCACAACACCGCAACATGATCTAAAAGGATGCAGTACTATAGAGAAATGGTCATCTTATTTAAATACCAGGGTTAAGTCATGATATTATTTTACATGAGGTTATGTTATGGAACACTTAATATACATTTATACTTTTCAAAATCATTTCTTCTTCTTTCCAGTAACAGTCAGTCATCCTGCAAACAAGGACAGGAGTGCAGTCTGGTATTGTAACCTCCTGGTTAAAAGGCTTTATGGAGTGTTTTACAGTTTAGCATGGATAGCATGAATGCAAGTCACATTATACTTTAATATAAACGACACTACATCTGGTTCAAGCCTGTTTGTTAAAAGAAGCCTGGGATGATGCATACATAGATGTTGTTTTCAGCAGCTATAATTACAGTTTCATTTGCACATGTTGTGCTGAACATAGGTCAAAGAGGATGTCTTGTGTGATGGATGAGGTCAAGGGAAATATACGTACTATAATTTTAAAAAAGGCTATTGTTCCACGTCTTATCTGAAAGAGAGATGTTAGAATAAAATTAAATAGAGGATTTAAAAAAAAGGTAGTTTCAAAACCACTGCACAGGTCTCTTTTTTTCTAGGTTTTTCAGGCTGAAAATGAATACTCCTCTTACCTCATCTCTTAATGCACCGTAACAAGCCAGGCGAAGGAAATGTTTGAGCTATTTTAAGTTAAAATGTGTTCCATGTCATTTCTCAAATTCTCACCTGAAGCTGCAGGTCTGCAAAGCACAAACTGTTCCAGCAACTGGTACTGTGACAATATGTTCTCCCAGCTCACAACACACCTACAGCCGGAGCATATTGATAACTTGGAGGCAAAACAACCTGTGAAATCCATAGCTGCGTTTGATGAATGATGCAAAGCATTTCAAAATCAATCAGGGTTTTAAGCGTGTTCCAGCACACCGCCAGAGTCCATTTCAGTACGATGACATTTTTATTTTCTCTGCTATCCTTGCACCTTGATATTCATGTCATGTCCTCAGAAAAGCCCTAACAGGGAATAATTGGGTCTTGTCAGCCAGCAGGAAAGTTAGACCATCAAAGATAATTGCATGCTAATGTTCAATAAGCCTTGTAAGTCGCTGCAGATAAGTGTGGCTGCCAAACAGCCTTGCCAGGGGAAAGCACATCTAATCCCTTGGCTGTGGCCGGGGAAAATTAATACTAAGCTCCTCTGGCCAGTCGACTTCCAGAGTGGTGGTAGAAACAATTACACAACAGACCACCGGAGCACAATTAATGAATAACTGAGGAGCTGCCCAGATGTACACTTTATAACAAAGATGCATCTACTCGCCGGTCGTACAAACAATTAAAAACTGCACACAAGGAGTGGAAGTGGGCTGTTTGTTCAAGTTCACTGGACGGTGGAGTTTATGCAGAGGGATTGTGCTGAAGGAGGACTCTGAAAATTCATCATTTCAGGCCTCTGCTCTGGTGTATCCTCTGTTTACATGGTGGCCCGCTTCTTTGTAATAGGCTATTATAATATGCCACAAAATAAACTAGGCATAAAAAGCTATCAGAGGCTAAAACTTGCCACAAGTGCTCCTAGTTTAACAAAATGGTAGTGGAAACATACTTAGCGTGTGCACAGGGGGACTTTTACGAAACTATATCTCATTTATGTGACGTTTTATTTGAGGGTAAAGTTTAAATATCAAAGTGATTTCTCCATCATTTAAGCAGCTGGAACTTAGAGTTTAATTAAAACATTTGTGATCTTATCCACTTTTTTGCACTTTTAAAAACAGATTTATCAGAAAGTATCTCAAAGAAACAGTACTTGGTGTTGTCAACAGGATATTATAGAGCAAGAGGTAATAATAGGAGGAAATTGAAGAACGCTGTCAGACAAAATGGAGCAGACAGTGTGTCAGGAAATAAAAGCAGGGAGTTTTAAAAGGCCTGATGTTCATCATTCTCTTTTTGTTTCATTTTGTCTATTTTTTTTTTTTTTTTTTTTTTTTACAATTAAGAACTGGACAGAGGTTGTCCTGAACAAATTATTTCATTAGAAATCATGACAGAGACAATTAGTGGATATAATTTTGAAGCCTTCTGCTCCTATTCTTAAAGTTGTTGAGTAAATGTTAGGGATGCAGGATATTACTGGCACATTATTGGTATGGGCGGATATTGGCTTAAAAGGAGAATATCAGATATCGGCCAACACCAAATTCTGCCGATGTAATAATGGGCTGAAGCTGCAGATATTTTTTGGCACTTTTTGTGATTTTGTTTGCACTGTTCAGTATGAACAATCCCATATTTAGTTCCTGTTGTAAGTTAAACTTGAACATCAGTCTGTAAGGTACATGTAGCTGATTACTTTACGCACATTTACCATTTACCAAAGTAAAACCATTTTATTCAATTTGGGTTTAAATGCTGTACAGTTGCACTTCTCATATATTCCCACTGAACAGAGGTTTACTGGGAACATTATGTTTACAGACTCTCAATTGAGAAATTGGCTTAAGTTTCCCCTAGTTGTGGGTAAGAAAGTGCATCATCCAGCTTTTCAGTTGAATTTAATTTGGGGATTTTTTGTTTGTTTGTTTGATTGAAAGCAATTGTCATAAATAAATTTACAGTTTCAATTATTTATATTTCTTATTTTGCACGAGAAATGAATATTCCATTTTTAAAAAAATGTGAAAATAGTATGCACCAAAATATAATATGCTACTTCCAATATAGAGCAGTTTTGATCATCTCTGCAGTTATGTGCACAGAAAAAAATGTCAGTATTGTATCATTATTGGCTAAATGAGACCCTGTTTACTGGACAGTGTTTCATCAGTGAAAAAAATCTGTGTTTACACAGGAACTCTGAGGTACTGAAAACACTGTAGTAATCATGCCAGGCCTGTAGGTGGTGCTATAACTGTCTTGTCCAGAAGCCGCTTTTGGTAGATTTCCACCAAAGTAGAGTTGAGACATCATCTGATGTTTTGGTAAAAACTAAGAGCAGAAGTGGAGCAACAGATGCTCATTTTGCAGAAAGACAGTCAGCAGATTCAGCAGTACAAGCACAACATGGTTGTCCACAACGATCGTAAAAAAGGTACTGTTGGACTGTTGTATGCGCCCGCGTGGAGCAGAGCGTGACATCGGCGTTTCTGTGTAAACAGAAGGCCGAAACGCAACAAAACTTTCAAAACTGTTGTCGTGTCATTGACAGATGTCAGCATATTGAATATCAGCCAAAAATTCAGAATTCAATATTGTGCTTCCCTAGTAAATATGCAAATAAGTTTTAACATTTTGACAACTTCTTGTTGATTTTTGATCTGTTAAAGCCTCATCATGTATTTTTTATGATGTTGTTTTAAATGATCAATTGAGTCTAAAGTTTAGTCGTGACCTGTAAAATAATCTCCTCCTTCCCACTCAAACTAAGTCAAAGTTAAAAATCCAAAGCATTGTCTGGTTTTGCTCTTTCTTCCCCCTCTTTGCATTCTCTTTACTCAGCTATTTAAAACACAATGTCTCCATCTCTCACACACAGATGCTTTAACACACATAAATGTCATCACACCCACAGCGGCAGCACGCTCCATTCTGCCTGACCACTGCAGGCCTGGATCCCTCAGTAATTTATTACCGTTTCTGATATTGTATAACAAGATGTATTTGCACTCCTCTCTAATAAGAACATAGATTACAGGCAGCACTGCATTCACTATCTGCAGCCCAGCTGATTGCTTGGCCTGCCCGTGAGTTAGCTTATATCTCTTTTTGAGCGTCGGCACCAGGCTATTTACATTCATCCGCTAAGCCTTAAAACAAATTATAATCGATCTGGGCCGTGATGAAAAGGGTTGTCCTGCTGCAAATTAAAAGCATTGCAAGGTGACAAGGACGGCAGAATCACAGCCACACAACGTGGGGCGTAATAAAAAAAAAAAAAAAAGCTCAGTAAACAGTATGTCTTAGCTGCATCAGCAGAATGAGACACATAGCACAAACTTTCAGTCAGAGTCAGGTCAGAGATCTGTGTTGTATGTGGTTTTCTTCTGTTGCTCTTGTGTCACTTTTTATGTGAGCTGCTCACAGTGGGGACGAGTGAAGTGGACAATAAAGACAAATCTGCTCTTACTGTTTAATTTAGCAGGTGCTTTTGTCCAAAGTGACATTCAACACAAGCAAGAATTTAGACAGAAGTGCTTCAAGTTATAAGACCACAGGTGCTGCCATCAAGTGCCAGGAGAAGGGCTGTCCCCTTATCTAAAATAATGTAGCCACAGGTAACCACGACTAAAAATCAACGTCAACAACATCTTTAAATATTCACTATGAGCTGTTTCTGAGACCTTCTGAGTCCTTTACCCCTGAGAACAAAGAGGAGAAAGGTCAGATAAAGGGCCTGAGGTGTCCCTTAAAAGTTGAGTCTTTGGACATCTCTTAAAAGTAGACAGGGACTCTTTGAATCAGATGGAGTTAAGTAATTTATTCCACCATTTAGGAACAACAGAGGAGTGTGAAGAGGTTTGAATTCCATTAAAAAATGGGAGCAGGTTGCAAATCTTTGGGAACACTTGAAGAATTTGAAAACAAATGCAACAATAGAGACACACTGCAAATGTAAATGTGCTTCATAAGCTAATTCAAATGTGTTTAGGAAAGATGTGTATACATGACATAAAGTTAACCAACAGGAACTAATTGAACTGCAATGAAAAAAAAAAAAAAATCTTGTGGATCCATTCATCACTCTGAAAATGCACCATGCTACATCATCCGGAATCCAAGTGAGTGTTTGAAGCTTATTTTCCATACAAAACGAATAGTGCACCGACCACAATTTTCTGGCCAATCACCAATTGTCAATCTTTTATTTTATTTATTTTTTTATTTTTTATAACTGACAGCATATACCTTTAAAGTTCCAATCGTATTTCATTAAGAATCATTGAACAATACCTGTTAAACTATGAAATATATATATTTTTAAACTTAAACAACCAATAAAGTGTCCTGAGTTTTAGGTCTCAGAGCAAAAAGCAACAGAGGCTAGCTGTCAGACCTTCCTGGAGGAATATGAGATCAGTTTCATGTGTAAGGATGAGCCGATCACTGATCCCCCAAAATTAAGGAAATCGGCACAGATCGATTGGTACATGTCTAGTTTCTTGTGTTAATACATTCTTCCTTCAAGAAACTTAATATCAACTCTTGTATTTTTCTCACTCCTACATGAACATGTAAATAATTATATTTTTCTACTTTTCTATATTTTTTATACTTCTTTATATTTCTTCAAATTTCTAATTTTATATTGTATTATTGTATTCTATTTTTATTGTTATTGCATTACTTCACCTTTTTTGTGAGCTACTGTGACAAAAAAATTTCCCCCAAGGGGGATCAATAAATAATAATAAAGAATATTCTATTCTATTCTATTCTATTCTATTCTATTCTATTCTATTCTATTCTATTCTATTCTATTCTAACACTTTCCTAAACCCACTTGCATTTTTTCTTCTATTTTTTAAGCAATACAGGCCTCATTTATGTCCTCTGAAATTTTGAAATGAGATATTTTCTGGATTTATCAGACAAATTTGGCTTAAATTAAGTCCAATGGGATAAATTCTTTTGAGATAGAGAATGGGAAAGAATAACAGAGAATGAAAGAGAAAGTCCAAGGCCTTTTATTTATTATCATTATCATTACTGTAACTATGAGTTCAGATATTATCCTGGAATCACATGAGCCACAGCAACAAGGTGACTCGTTTGCCCTTGATGGCCACCGCCACCATCTTTCAGAACGTGTAGCTCACAACCACCTCCCTCTGAAATCCAGTCCTTCAGGGCTGAAAGAAATTGTTTTATAATTTATCAATTAATTTCTCTTTTTTATAAACAAACTGAGTTGCAGTCCATCAATAAAAATAAATTAAGAGACAACTTGACTGTTTGCTCCTGAGGATTGAAATTCCCTTTCAGAGGGAATTAAATTTACCCTTTTAATTTTGGCTAAGCTAAAAGTCAAAGAGTAAAAATATTTGTAATAATTAAGTATTAAAAATGCAGCAAACCTGGCGCCACTAATGTTTACGAGTGGAATAGATTATTCCAGTCTCAACAGAAGAGGCTCCTTTAGCATCCTGTGTTTTTAGTGATACTGAAATAAAAGAATGAAAAGGGCCAATTCTCCTTCAGTGGATCATTTGAAGAGTCTGCAATCTATAAAGTTTTGCCAAGCAGCTGTCATTTACATTTACAAGACTGTAAAGAAATCATGAACAAAGGCGTCATACTGAAGTGTAATTCCAGCCCCAGCACTCTTCTGAATCCTTTGCTCAGGGTTATTGGGCCTTTAACAAGTTGGATTTGTGTGTTCTCACAGGCTCTGCCCTCAAGCGATGCCTGCAGGTATCTGGATTTGCTGAAATGCATCTCAAGGAAATGCTCAAAGCACTGGTGCAGAACTTGAGCAGAGAAACATGAGGATGTTTGCTTTTCCTTTCCTGCTCAGGGTGTATGTTCCACACATTCAATTAAAAATAAAGCAGGAAAAAAATCAATCAGACTCTTTAAGTAAACTCCATTTGAATTATGATTATCAACTGTAGAGGGAACATAGGTAACTCCAGCAGGACCACGGAGGAGCAGTAATTCACTCAGACAATGAAAAGCCTCCGGCAGTGTCTTCTTCTTGTCATCCCGACGTTCCACGCACACAAACATCCAGCCTGTCTGCTCGTCAGTATGTTCCAGCGCTTTAATGGAATAAATTATCTCACTGGGCTGACAGCTTTCAACGTGCCTTTTGTATGTAACATGCTTTCTTCTGAATGATAAATCATGTCACCATCTGACAGCATGAGAAAAGACGGACACTCACATGATGCTGGGGGACTGAGACGTTCATTCTGGACACTCCTGATTATTACCGATTTGTTCCCTGCTGAGATGAAAGATTTTCTTTTCATGTCTAAAGGGTCTAAATGCAGAATTTCTGACGTTGATTGAAGTGTGAGGAAACCTGTTGCCACCATGTGATTGAGCTCTGTGCCCTGAGTTCTGTCTTGTAAGGAAATTGACAGGGAGAAGAAAGCATTAAAGATGCTATGAGGAGGATCTGTTTTAATTGGGCTGGCTCGCCACCTTCTGGCCTGGAGTCTCACGCGCACTGTCGTAAACTACTTTTAACAAGGCACGTGTTTGTTATGGAATTAAATGGAGATCGGATAGAAACAAATTTTCTTTGTTCCAGACAATTTTTTAGCGGACATTACGGGACGAGACAAGGTATTTATGGTAGAGGTGTGAAAAAATATTAATATGGCAATATATCGCAATACTTTGACCTGTGATTAAATAAAAAAAAAAAAAAAAAAAAAAAACATATATTAGGTGAAGTGGAAGTACAATATGTCTTTTACAACTTCACTGCAGTAGATGGCACCAAAGAGCTACTCCACTGTATGTTGTCCAAAAACTGTATAATAAATAAAATCTCAAAGTATATTCAAAATATTTCATTCCTAAACTTGATGATTTGGGTTTTGATGTCGTAAACATAAAAAATATATATATTTTTTCTATTCTTTGGTCAGTTAGTTTAAAATCATTTAAAGTTTATTTTTTTACAGTGTAGCAGACTGATTGAAATAATATCAATGGTCATATTTTGAGCAATATTAGAAATTTTTTTATGAGTCACACTGGTTATAACAAGTGACATTTATCAGTTTTAACAACTGACCACGTCTTTCACCCCATATTTTTTTACAACATTAGTTTGATCTCACAGTAGTTTAAGAGACAAACTTGATGCACTTTATGTTTTCAAGTTCAGTGTTTGTATGAAACAGTGCATCTGACATTCATTATTTCATACACAATAAAATGGAAAGGCTGTTTTCAATCAAATAGTCAACTGGGTAGAATATTGCAGTATAATGTAATGTTGTGATATTGTGATTTATATCCTATCGTGTACAGACCCCTATTTATCAGTAGAGTAATGTATTGCTACAGTTTGAAATGTGATATCAAGCAAGCGTTGTAGTAGCCGGCTATTTGTAGTGCTATCGGCAGCCCAGTGCTCCAAAGCATCTGTAGGCTAACGTGACATCAAGTTAACACTGTCATTTTGTAAGTAGTTAAGTAGATGTCTTTTTTTAGCTCAGCTGGCAGCCCAGTGCTCTAAGACATGTCTGTAATGTGTAACGTTAGTATATCCTGGTTATGTCCTGCCAGTCATCTACCAATCAGAGCTAACGTAACCTCACTCTTCATTTTATTGATAGACTCTCAAGTTTGAACAGACCACTGCAGAATAACTGCTGACTGTGGGTTGGAATGAACATTAGCACAAACAGTTTAGCTCCTGTGTTAGCCTTTAGCTCGTGCTCTATCTCTCTCCTGTTTATCTTTCTTCTCTTCTTCTGTCCTTTTTCTGTCTGATAGTTCGGCTCCAGTGTCCACCATCACTACAAAATTAATCACAGAAATCATTTTCAGCAGAGAAAAACACTCTCTTCTCTCACTCCAAATCACTCCAGCCCTGCTCGACCCAGTCAAAAGCTAAGAAGTAGCATTTTGAAATAAGATGTAACCTGTATTATTTGTGCTGATAATCTCATTTCAAAGTGTGAATTACAATCAAGCATACATTTAGAAGGGAGACTTTTTCAAGATCACTTTAAAATTCCTCACAGCCCCTTTATGAATATCCTTCCAAAAAACCAATTCACACATACGCCAGCACAAATGTGTGCAAGAAACAGGAATGAAAACATTGCATCCATCCCCATATTCCACCTGTGGAAAGCACCAGGTCCTCGATCCTGCTGAGAAATCATTTCCCAGGCAAGTGAGCGAGGCAATTCCATCGCAGCGAGGTGGGAGAAAAAAGGCTTTTTTAATGGGGAAAAATGGGAGGCAGGGGAAGAGTTAGCAGAAGCAGCCGGGATAATTGATGGCAACTGTTTGGGTACAAGATTAAGATTCATTGGTAGGACCACACATGGGGGCTGGAAACCCGGCAGGCGCTGCAGGCATGAAGGATACGAGGCAACACCTTGACTGGCCTGCTGGCTTAATTGATAGAGTGTCGTCCTGGATGCATTATATTAAAAACAGGAAAAAAAGCAAACCTATCAGAAAGAATTTCACTCACTGCTAGATACAAACTGGAATGGCTCCTTCACCTGAGCCTGCAGAGAGGAAGGCAGAGAGAAAAAGGGATGGTGTAGGGGAAAAAAAGAGGTGGAGGCCCAGAGGCAAGAGAGACAGGTTTGCATGTAGAAGGTCGGCTGTTCCCATCCACAGACTTTCTGGGAAAATAAAAAGCTTGTGAGGAAAGTATGAGTTACTCTCTCCCACTCTTCAACAACTGCCCTTGAGGAGCCTTTCAGCAGTTTGCTTAACACACAGCCGCCCCGGTGGAGCTGCTCCACGGCCAGCAGCAGGATCTATACATCCTGCTGCCAATGTGAGTGTGGGTGAAAGTGAAGTCAGGTGTGACGTGGACCTCACCGTGCCACCTCTTCTGACTTATTAGACTGGATTTTATCTAGCATGTAAACATGTTGATGAAACAGAACAGCTCCAGACGAGATGCTTCAGACACACTCTCTCATGCACACTAATTTTGGAAGTGAGCCGTTTGTTTGACCCCATTGCTCAGCCTATCTGGCATCTCTCCTTAGCAGACTACTGGGATATGAAGCACCTCAGGGGTTTACAGTGTCTACTATTAGCATATAAAGAGCATAAATTTAACAGCACCTTGTGTTAGCAGGAAGCTTCCAAGACTGCAGGAGAGCAAAGGAGAAGTCTCACAGGGGAAACGTAGAAAAAAAAAAAAAACTGTCTGTGTTTGGAGAGAGCGGCTCTGCCTGAAGCTTGGGGAGAGTCAGGTGGTTCAGTCATGGAATTTGTTAATCACAAACGTCGCCTTAATCCACATACAGTATGCAGGTACATGCACATACACTGATGCACTCATTTTATGCACACTGTGTCTGCACACTAGCGTGCACTGAGCTTTGGTGACACAGAAACTGTAAATCACTCTCAGCTCTTTTTGAGGAACTTGTTGGAAATGAAATGTAAGAGGGGCTTCCCTGCAAAAAACTGTAATCTTATCAAGTGTATTTTTCTTATTACCCCTGCCAAGGAGGTTATGTTTTTGAGAGAGTTTGTCTGGCTGTATTTTTGTCTGTAAACAACATAACTCAAAAGCTAACAAACAAATCTTGATGAAATTTTCAGGAAATGTTCAAAATGGGATAAGAATGAAGTGATTAAATTTTGGAGGTGATCCGGATCACCGTCTGGATCCAGGACTTTTTTAAAGGATTCTTCATCACTGTGTGATAGGACCGTTTTCACCATACTTGTATATAACTCCACCATAAATGGTTGGATTGCTTTGTAAAACAATACAAGACGAGGTCACCATAATTTCTGACGGATGTAAAAGTATGATCCAGATCCTGGCAATATTCTGGGTACTAGGATCTGGAAAATGAAATATGTACTGGGTTATCATAATTTTCGCTGTCAGTAAACAAATTATCATACAAACCTGCAACTAACATCAAATTGTAGCAGACAGTCTGCTGAAAGGAAGTATAACATTAAAGTAGGACTAAGGTGTTGGCGACAATCACAATATGCTTGGAGGAGATCCGCGCTCTCTGAGTGCTTTTCTAGTTTTATGTAAAATCGTCTTGCTATATTTGTTACGAGACACATTCAACTGGTCAGTCCTGAAAAATGTCTTGTTTCAAGGAATTTAAAGACAAAGTGAGGTCTAGGTTGAAACAAGTAAAAATAAAAAATAAAAAAAAAACTGCCAAAGGAACCAGAAAAAAATTATCTAAAACTTGCCTAAAACTAGACTAATGTCTTGTCTTTATACAAGTAACTTTTCTCTTGTTCCATTGGTAGATACTTTTTTTTTTTTTTTTTTTTTTTAATTGATACGAGCAATTCAGACCTCTCTTTTGTCTGTTAAAAAAAAAAAAAAAAAAAAAAAAAAAGAAAAAAAGATATTTTTCTGGACCGGTCAAGTGAATGTGGTTCATATTAAGTCCAAAAAGACATTTTCTACTAAAAATAAGACAAAACCACTTGATAATATTTTAGTCTTTTCCAATGTGGTTTTCCTTGTCTTCAGAATCTCTTCAGAATTGATACGACAGTGTGAAAAGAGACAGCTCCTAAAATAGTTTCCGCAATTTAAACTACGGGTCCGGGTTGCCCCGTGCAGAGGCTTGGTCAATCCTGTTGATTTAATGGGTTGTCACTGGCTGATACAAAAAAAAAAAAAAATGAAGAAGAAAAAGAAGAAGGCTTAGATGTGTGCTGAAAATACTGATCCCAAATGGGTTATTCTATAGGTTCCTTGGTGGCCTTGGCACTGTTTGCCCATGAGGAGACTAACTTTGTAAAAGAGAGGCCCTAATTTGGCACTTTATTAGACTCTTACAAGCTCCACCTCCTCTTTGGGGAATGAACTTCCTGAACTTTAGATGGGATGCAAATGGGCTGCTAAATGGGTTCCAGGTGGGAGGGAAGTGAGTGAAATGGATCAGCCTCATCATACAGTCTTGTTAGTCGTTGTCTAATTATGAGTACAGTGTTATTTTAGTGTGATTTACCATAAGCTTTACTCTGAAAGTCTGTAGCATAGGAAAAGTTGGAAACAAGCCCACTCAAGCTCCATGCTGAGAGCTGAAGCAGCTTCTCTTACACAGACTATATCTGGGTAGAAAAGCCAGCTTTCTCAGCCCATATATAACTACCATCCAGGATCAATAAGCTTGTTGCGTTTCTGCCCACCTGTGCAGTATATGGCCAGAGAGGGGGAGAGACTCTAGCTGTTATGTCACAGGTGTCTCATGATAAATATGAACCCACTAATTATGGTTTTTCATCACTTTTTACACCTTGTTACTGTCGCTCTGCACTCTCTAGTTTCCCTGTAGCCATCCTTCACAAGGATCATCTTTGCTTCAAACAGAGTTGTATGCAAAGTTGTTGTATGCATATCCTCATGGAGGCCTGTTTGTTTGTGGTCTTTATGGTTCAACATGTGTAAGGAACATGCATTTGTGGGAGGAGCAGCAGAGATGAGTGTGTGGGTTGAACCAATTAAAAAATTGCCATTTTTTTCTTGCCAATGCAAAAACAGCTCATTATGCCCATTGCATCTTCTTTTTGCTTGGATGATTGACGTCTATTGGTTTCCACCAAGCGGTTTGGTTCACCTAGGTATGACACATATTTTGTGGCATTTCCATTGATTAATCTTGAGACAGATCCCCAAATAACCAAGAAGAACTGTCCCACCTTTTGGGATCTGTCCGTTGGGGTGCCCGACTAAACCGATCCATTCCCAGAAGGTGGCGCTAAAAACACTGTAGTCCGTTCATTGGTTTGAATAATAACCGCCCAACAGCGGCTGTAATTCTCATGGAGCCTTCTCTGAAAAAAAGCCTGATTGTGCTCTGTAACAAAGAGCCATGTGGAAATCACAAAGAAGACGAATCGCTGGACATCTTCTATCATTGCACTTTGTTGATGTGTTAGATTTTTTCTTCATTGCTTGATTTATTTTTGAAGTACACTGAGTTGCACTGCTTTGGTGCCACGCTAATACATAACTGATTCAGCTATCGACATCCGGCTCACCCGCCTACCAAGAACGACATGGTAGACTGTGAAATCGTAGACAGGACCAGGCTTTACCAATCCAACCAAAGCATACTGATCTAAACCGGACCGCTTGGTGGAAACACGGCTTTTCACCAGCCTGGTCACACACTGTCAAGGGACGGCATCATCACTTTTGTGCTAAGTTTGTTGTCACTGTACAATCAAATTTGTCCCTAAGTGTCAGAACATTTCTTCTGTTTCACCATCTCCCTGTGATTTTCTCCTCTGCTTGAGAAACTCTTATTCCTCCTAACATTTATACACAATAGGATCTACCTTGAGGGCTTATAGATACTTTCAGAATAACTTTAAGTTTTTAGAAATCTAACGTCAAAGAGGAATTCATGGAAAGAGCCAAGAGTCAAGGACTTTCTTAGATTTCTGACAGTAGGAGCATTTTAATGCCGTGGAAAGCTTTCTGAATATGGCTCCAGATCTCAGTGGGTGATGTTTTTTGTCCTTTGTTATAGTGCAATCTCCCAAAGTGGTCCAAACCACAAAAGTGTTTGTTCAAAAAGAAAAATACAATCAGTGACAGGGACCACTGCTTTAACAAAAGCTCAAAGAACTTTCAGGTAAATAAGTTAAAAATCAAGAATAACATTCCAAAGTCTTGTGGTAATCATGAAGAAAATATGTTGTTTTTACTGATGTCACGCTGCTCTTTAGTTTCTTAAACCAATCTTGCACTCTCAGCAATCCAACCAAAGTCAGCAGTGATCGCTACTCCAAACTCATCTGAGAGGTAAAAGCTCTCTCAATTCAAACTGTTGACGCAAGAGAGCAAACTGACATCTCACACTGAATCAGGGACCCTTCCCAGAATGGGTCCTGATGACACGACACAGCAGCAGCAGAAGCAGAGGAGAGAATACAGGTGTCGGGGCAAGAGGGTCAACAAGTCCTCTCTGCTCAACAAGCCTGAACCTGCTGCACACGCGCTTTTTGAGAGGCCGTCAAAGAGGAGGCTAAAAGGACTCTTCCATTATCCATCCACTCACCCTAAAACCACGCTCTGAAGCCACACAGTGGTGTTTGTGGCTGAACCTGAGAGCACTGGCCCTCATTGGCTCCTTTGCTCCTAGCTGGAGCAGGAGCTGATTCCCGTGCCTGAGGAAACCTCCTCCCTCCACTCTGATAATTAGAGCTCTGGAGGAAATGATGGCCGTGCTTCAAATGCTATTTAGTGTTTGAATGCACTATAAATTAGTTTATGTTATTGCAAGCAATCGACTTGACCTGGTTGATCTTTCCTCATGGCAGTAGATGTTTTTTCTTGTATAAAGGTCAGGTGCCAGCTGCTGGTGTACTTATACTCAGAGACGCTTGTCATAAGTTGTTATTTGATGAACAAAAGAAGCCTAATGCAGTATAATTTAAAAATCGCATAGTTCTCTCCATGTCCTTGGAAATCAAGATAGGGACAGTTTTACTGTTTGGCTGTCCTTAACAGAAATTCTGACTTTTATTTTTACTCATGTGATTCAGAAACTATCTTTTTTAAAGAGTATATAATGTTAGGAGTTCCGTTTTCCTTTGTAGCTGTGACAGTTTTAGATTCAGATTGAAGCACATATGTAAGAAATAATGTATAGCAATGGTTTCCAAATGTTTTGGGCTGCACATCCCCTTTAACCTCCTGACTTTGCTGTCACAACCCTAATGCCTGAAACATAAAAAAGGCCTAGTCTTTAAAGCAACATAAACGGTATTACGTTTAACAAAATAAGCTACTGTTAACTCAGAACAGAATGTACAATAATGAGTCCAATAGTCTCTGACATTAGAAGTGGTGGAGAGAATAACAGAGTAACAATATAATGATGACAATACTGTATCTGCAAGTCAAGTACAGTCACTAAGCGATGAATAGCAGTCATTACTATGTGACAAAAATTCAACATTCAACAATTTAAACTGTAAGCACCCATTAAAAAGTGTTTCAATTATTTATTTAAGTATGAATGTATTTATCTATTTATTGATACAAATTCAATAAATAATGGTGCTAAGCTGCTATTACACTTAGGTCGTGCACCACACTTTGGGAATCCCTGATGCATATTGATGTATAGTGAACAGGCAGCCATACTAATTAGAACCCAGGCAGGTTGAGGGCCAGATTACTCCAGATCCATCTCCTCTTTAGGTCAGTGCATCAGCTCATGCTTTGCTTTGTTGCGTTCCAGCTGCATGACACATTGTGCAGGTCAAGACCCTCCAGATCAGATATGTAAGCAATGCATCCATGTACTAGATCAAGTGTGAGTCCAGCATGAGCAGGACTCTAATGAAGAACGTTCACAGCACATTATGCTGGCTACTTGATTAGAACCAAGGCCCTCTTCACACGAGAATGGCCCCGTATCGTCTTGGCGTCAGCATCAAAACATGTATCGCTGTTTACACATCATATTGTACATAGGCTTGAGCATTTACATGACAACACAAAACTGTCGTCCGGTTGCCTGTCTGGTTATGCTCCGAGGCAGATTCCACGTCAACAAGTGCTCATGCACGCGTAGCATGCTGTGTCTCTGCATGAGCACTTGTTGTTGTTGCCGTAGCTGGTGTTGTTCATGCTCTCTGAGAAAATGTTGACATAATAGTCGAAGCAATATTTGTAGCTGCTGGAACAATATCAGAATCAGTTCGCCTGCCGCCATTGTTGTTGTGTGTGACAACGTGGGTTGGGGGCGGGGAGTAGGAGGGGTGCTATGAGGTCACCGTCTTTTCCGGACTTTCCGGTCTGTTTATACCGAATACGGCATGAAGACGAATACACAGATATCCACCTGCAGACCTTTTTTTCAAAAAAGATGCGGAGTCATGGACAAATACGCGTCTCCGTGTGTCAATATCACCGGATCAATAGTTTATTTTACCAGAGTCATAGAAATTTGTACTCGTGTAAAGCCCACCTAAAGCAGCATTTTAATTTATTTAAAACTTGAAATATTTGCCTGAAAAAGACTGATGTTCGACCAACTATTTCCATCAAAAAGAGTAATAATATTTAGAAGATTAGTTGACACAGAGAGTGAGAGAAAAAGATAAGACACACCGTCTTACATGTCAATGACCAAGACTAGAACAATGTTAAACTTCACACAGACTGTCTGCTACAATTTGGTGTTAGTTGCAGGTTTGTTCGATAATTTGTTTCCTGACAGTGTTGAAAATTATGATGACCTGGTACAGATTTTTCATTCCAGATCTTAGTATCCAGAATGTTGTCAGGATCTGGATCGTACTTTAACATCTGTCAGAAATTATGGTGACCTTGTCTTGTATTCTTTTGCAAAGCAATCCAACCATTTATGGTGGAGTTATATACACATATGGTGAAAACAGCCCTATCTCACAAGGATAAAGAAAAAAAGTCCTGGATCCTGACAGTGTTGTGGATCAGCTCCAAAATTTAATCACTTCTTCCTTGTATCATTTTTAACATTTTCTGAAAATTTCATTAAGATCTGTTCATTACGTTTTGAGTTATATTGTTCACAGACAAACTCTCCCAAAAACATAACCTCCTTGGTGGAGGTAATGAATACGTGGACTAAGGAGGCCTCTAATACAGTGGGCATGCCTTTAAGACAAACTGAGCTAAAACACTCTAATTGTTAACACTTACTTACTTAAGTCTATACTAATCAGATGATGAAAATAATGCCAAAGAACCAGCATCAAAGGGATATGAAAAGCTAACAAAAAAGGGGTGAGCAGGAAAGCTGCAGAAATGTTAGAATTAACGCTTTCTTTCATTCATTCATCTCAGCTTCTGCAGCTCTCAACAAAACTATTCAAACTGTTTCTCTCATCACTGTGTTTTTTCAGTAAGCATTTAATGATCAACAGCTTAGAAATACACATTCCTGCTGCCAGCCCTTGGTTACTGTTATAATTCATTGATATATATACACACCAAGCCAAAAAAAGCAAATATAACATAAAAAATAAACATGTTTCACAGGCCATTTGCAAAACAAATAAATAAAAAAGGGTATTGGTCTCATTTTCTGTAACCCATTATTTTTTTTGAAGTAATTAGCCGACCAGAATGTTTTCTAAAGAGCAATGCAGTTGTATCCTGAAAGACAAAGTTCAGGGCTGATATGGGTACATTCAGAGTGTATTAGGACCATAAAAACAAGGAAAACAAGTTGGAATACAAGTTTGACACGGTGTATATTTTTTTTCCTTCCTTACCACATGTAGTTTGAAATTTAGTCTGCGGTTTGTTACTTGTCTATTTCATGTTTCACTTTCTTTTATTGATTTTATGAAGGTATCACTTCATAGGGTCCTGTACAAAAAGCTTTTTCAGACTGTAAAAGAAAAAAGGCACACAGGCCCAAAGCATTGATACCGGTCAGTGTGGAGCCTTAAAAGGTTTTTCAGGAGCCGTTCTGTCAGCACAGCTTTCAGCAAAGAAGCAGCAGCCAGAGGATTCAGGGTAATGAGGTTTGTGTCAGTGTCAGCCAATCACTCCCCTGTGACATGGATGGATTTTTTCCTGTCCGGAGAAAAGTTTAAATCCTACAGAGACACAGAGAGCTCATTGTGAGAGAGAATAAATGGGCAGTCTTCATACTTTTAAAGCCCAGGTCTGAGCAGTTCTTTAAGTTTCCAGACGCTGACATTTATGGGGACTCCTTGGATCGTGCAATAGGAAAATAAGGAGTGTTCAAGATGTAAAATGAAACCATAAAAACTTCTATTTGCAAATGGACCACAACAAATAATGAGGCATGAATACATATTTCATACTCATATATTTATGGATGTGTAAAGTGTGCTGCATTATTCTATTTGGAGGTTAATTAGCTCCTTTAGCAGCTACGGTAACCATTAGCATCACACACACACACGGAGCAAATGTCAGTGTACCATCAGTTGCTCAAAACTTCCACTTCCTCCTTTTATTTTACTCCAGGCAACAAATGAATTTAATTTGTACAGTATCACCAGGCATAGTCTCAAGAAAAAATTAACACGTGTTTTTTTAGAGTTTGAATATTTAAAGCGAGCTGTTATTACTACTGTTACTACTGGATGACGTCCTAAAAGTAGAAATAAAGCAAGCATGAATTAGTTTTTTAAATTTAATAGTAACAGTCATTTATCGTTACTTCAGCTGTTTTTTTCTTTTCTTTTTTTTAATAAGAATTCACATTACAGTCTCTCTGGCTTTTGCTAATTTGTTTACTCATAAACACTGGATACAAATTCACGCTGATGGTTTACAAGTATTGGGGTGAGCAAGTGTATTCCACCGCATTTTTGGAGTATTTTTTGCAGATTTGTGATGAAAACCAAGAGTTTGGAGACAGCATGTTTACAGGTCAGATCATATATATTGCACATCCTGGGATAAAACTATTGCCATGTCACACAATGCTCTTCTTCTTCTGCTCAATCTCAAGCACTCACACACTACCTGTTTGACACCATCAAAGCTCATGGGTGTGGACATTAGGATTGAGCTATATGACACTTAAAAAAGTTAAATTTAGCAAGTTTTTCATTAAATTCAAAGTAAGAAATGTCTTTGCATGTGTCACATTTGGCCAGAAAAAAATGTAATATTTTAAGACAAGGGCTGGTTGTAAAGAGCAAAAAAGAAGTAATGATGTTATTTAGATTCAAGAATCTGAAAAAGTATATTTTTCATCTCATACTGGATATTTTTCCCTTGTTACAAGCAATTAAGACTTTATTTTTTGAATTGCAATATTTTTAAATGAGATTTTTTTTTTATTTACTTGTCAGAAATCCCTTCAATAAAGTCTTCAAAGATTTCTTTTTCCCTTTTTAATCTAGAAATAGATAGATTAGAAAAAAAAAGTAGTTTTATCCTGTATTCTTTCACAACTTAATCATGTTCCTATTATTTTATTCTATTTTGTTTGACATTTCCTCATTTCTGGTTTTGAAAAATATATAACAATAGTAGCTTGGCAGCAAATCTGGTAGACAGCAGAAGGCTAAGATCATATTGGTTATCTACTTAAAGCTACTGTGAGGGGTTTTTTGGTTCCTTGTAAGCCAGATTGAAACTGACACTCAAGGCCCTTTGTGATGATAAGTGCAAACAAGACTTTCAAGATTAATGGTGAACAAAACAAATACTTTTCTTCACTCTATTTTTTCTTGTGAATTTTTGGGTCATATAGAGGCGACACCACTAATTTAAGTCTGTTTTGTGAACCATTAAAAATTCTTCACAGGAGCTTTAATTATACCCTGACACCTTTTTTTTATTTGTTTGGGGTTTTTTTTAGAAAAACAAAAAACAAAAACATAGTGGTATCTTTAAGTTTCTGAATATAAACACTCTAGAATTTACATCGACCAGAAATGCATTGTTGTGTTTGTGTGCCATCAAGTGTGCACATCTCCTCTTGGATCTGCTCACTGGTCAGGTTTGTAATTCAGATGATAAATGCAGTGCAGGTCATGTTCTATGAGGTGCACACTCTGGTAGCTGCAGGCAATCTGATGTCAAACCCTCACACATGGTGTTGGGGCTGTGTTTACCACAGAGGACATGAATGCTAATTTATGGTCGACCATATGGAGACAGCAACAGCATCATTGGTAGGGGACCAAAGCTCGTAGGGCAGCAAGAGGTTGGCGTTACTGGACTGTGCCGCCATCACGAAACAGTCATTTAGTTATTGTTTCTGATGCTTATTAAGCCGCTTGGCAGATGGACTATAATCTGGGCCATGATTAGCATCAGAGGCACTGGCTTGTAACTCATACTTTGCCAGCAGCACTCATGTGGGGGACATTAGGGGACAAAGGACAACACTGACCTCAGATGTGGTGCTTAATATCCAGCACATGTGATAGAAAATGAAGAGTTTGGGAGCAACTTCTCCAAGGTGCTGGTGATTATTCAAGGCACGTTAGCTAAGCTCAGCTATTGACAATGTTTACTAATGGAAGTGACATTTGCAACTTTATTTAATTCAGTCAGTTACTGGCTATTGGGATGACCTTTTGCTGGCTTCCCTGACAGAAGCCTATAAACCTCGGAGACTCGCCAGCTTTATAGGCATTCAATAATCACACAAGGCACTATTGATGAAGTTGTTGTGTGCACTACCTATGAAATGAATTGGCTGAGGAGCAGAAACCACAGCGCCTGTGTAATCCTGATGAGGGTGTTTATGAAATTAGAATTGATGGGAATGCGGCTCGAGGCCTTTTTGGACTTTTTGCAGTCTCTTTGTTTTTTTGTTTTGTTTTGTTTGACATAAATAACTCAGTCTTTACATTCTGTCTATAGCTGACTGGGGCAGTGTGATTGTGTCACAGACAGTGATGAATGCATTCTGCTCTTGTCTGCTGGTTGTCTTTTGGAGACACATGGGGGCTGCATGCCATTTGAAAGCAACCAGCGACCCATCTATCCCGCAGAAAAGTTTGTGACTTGGAAAGATGGATGGAGGACAGAGAGATGGAGACTATTTTTTTTTGCTTATAGGAAATGGATACTTAGGATACTTTGTTTTTCTGTCTTTATTTATAACTCTACTTCATTTTTCTTATTTAACATAATCAACAAAACTAAATCCTGCCTTCACCATAAACATTTAGACATATTTACATCCCCATCCATCTGTTTGTAATCTTCTAAATGATTGCATGTATCGGGAAACCCTGAATAATGATTATTCTTTGTCCTAATCTATCACTTCTGAGAAGAAATTCCCTGCAAGCAAATTAAATCAATTTGCTCACAAAGGCAAATACACTAAATGTAAGGAAGAGAGACACTGAATTGCATTTGCATTTCAGCTCTAATTGTGCCGGGGAATGAAATCCATCAAACAGAGATAAGTCTCTTTACTAGAAAAGCCTTTAAAACCTTTAAAACAGCATTGGGATTCATGTGCTTTTGTGGTTTACAGCAGTATTTAAAAACAGACGTCCAGTTTGTGTCGCACTGCTGAGGCCAGAAATGTGCTTTTGTGCAATGGGGACAGTGATATCCAGGCTTAGGTGCAACATATTGAGCACATAAACATCCAAAAGTGAAAGGAGGAAATGCATCCTAAGGCCTTAAACTTACTGCCTGCCTATGTTGGTGCACACACATGCAGGATCACCGAGCTTTGCACTAAACCAACGCTTCCCATGTCCTCTATGCATGTTGCACACAGCACAGATGGTTCTGTCGTGGTTCACTTGGCAGTCGTCTCAATCTCAGGCTCATGCAGAGCTATAGGAATTTATAATGTTTTATTAGAGCTTACACACGGTAAAATAATATATAGACCTCACAAAGCAGCAGACAGTTTCCAAAAGGCAGAGGGCTTAGTGAAGTCATATGAAGAAGCAAATGGGAATAGAATAGTAAATTTCATCAGACATCACATGCCACAATGCCCCTTCCATCTGATCTGTGTGCCCTGCCCCAAGGGTGCAATAACAGTTTATTACACCTATCTTCACTTTATGACCCCCCTCAACCCTCCGCCGCGCTGCCCTCCAGCCCACGCTAACTGTTATTGAAAACACCCAGGTCTGCCATATATCATTCCTGAGCAGCGCGTTAGGCTATGCAACCTAGCTAATCACCAGCAGCTCGTATGGGGTATTGTCCTGAACCACAGCAGGAGTAGCTCCACTTATCTAATATCAGCTTAGATGTGGAAGTGTTAAAACACAATCCCATTCATCTTTACAAGCCTGCACTGCCACGGGGCTAAATCCTCCTCTTTCCCATATGTATCTGTGGAGTAATGATGGCGAGTGAAAAGAAAATAGAATTGAAAGATTCCACCAGTGAATATCTGTGCAGAGATAAAGGGTAAATGAGTTTGGCCTTGTTTATTGCTAGCCGAGAGGGTTGAATGCAAACATCCAGGTTGGACTGAGGGGAATATATGGTATAATAAAAAAACAAAGCATGCTATAGTCTATAGGATCCTGGATTGAATTGCAATGCGCCAGTGAAGATCTTTCAGGATGGAGGTGTTAAGAGAGAGGTAACAGCTCATGGGTGACAGTGTGACATGAGTAAGGGAAGGGCCCGTCACTCCGCTGTCACGCTGATGGCTCGCCTGTCATCAGGGGGGTGCAGGTGGAGAAACCACACTGAAATGGCTGCGGAAATGACACTAAAATGTTACACTTCAGAGGGACAGACGTCAGTGTCAACATCAGGACAATGCCTGTCATTTTGGTTTTTCACACAACACATGACAGGATGTATGCTGTTACAGATCATATGTATAAAACCACAGCCTGAGATGCAAGCAACTGTTTTTGGTCAGCCTTAAGATATACTAAATGCTGTTTGATTCCATTTTGTCTCAAGACCACATGGCAGGAGAATTACGCTAACTCTGATTTGCCAGAATACTGTAGTTCCAAAAGTGGCCACTTGGGGCTGTCTCCAAACTGAATCAATACCCATTAAGCACTATGAAAAGGCTCCTATGTGTAACTTTTGACAGGAAATAAAACCAATACACATTAGCAATTATGCTTATGTATGCTCTGGAAGAGATCCAAACCATTAATAGCCAGATTAACAATGCCAAACAATATTTCTAGCACTTTCTTTTCGTTTTTAACGGCAAATACCATCAATTAGAGATTCATTTGACTGTTTTAATAACACAAAATGTTTCGCATATGATACCTAGCCCTGCTGACAGAATGATTTGTTTATCTACAAGTGAACATCTTTGACCACAGGGGGCACCAAATCAGCATAAGCTGAAAGTTGCTTCAACTTTAAAGAGGGGGTATTAATTTTCCAATTTGTTAAACATGGATAGAAATGAACAATTCTGGATGTTCCTACTAACTAAATAAAGGTGTTTGAAACCTTACATATACATATGTTGTAGAAATCCCTGAATTTGTCCGTAAGCTGCTCAGTGGTGTCTGGCCTATCATGGGGAAGGGGGTTTGTGGATTTTTAAAGAGACAACAGCAAATAAAAAAAAAGAAGAAGAACTTCACCAAGGCTACAATGAGGATATTCTGAAACAACAGTTTAAGGGATATATGGGTTTATTTAATCAAGACAGCTTCTATGGGTGTACCACAGGGACCATATTAGGCCAAAAACGCCCAATACCCCCTCTTTAAAGTCACAACCCTAATATTTTTACAGGCATGATTATCTTAAGCCTGTGTCTATAGAAGAGACAACAACCATGATTACAAGCCTGCAAGTTTTTTTGCTTATGTGCTTTGTGTGGTTTACCAGTATCTCCATTATTGGAGCAAGTTTCAAGCTAGCTAGCATATTAATCATTAACTGTACATAGTAACAACACTGATCTACAACCATCACAACCAGAAGCTCATTCTGTGGGAATTTAACTGGTTAACTAGCAACTTTACCAGTTAATGGATCAGCTATGGGGACAAATCTGCTATTTGCTAGCTCCTCTCAAGCAGCACCCTCCATAGAAACATGGCTGCGTCTAGTTTAACAAATCCAACATGGGGATATCCCAGTGGCTTTCTTGTTTTATGCTTTACTCTGTACACAGGATTAAGATTTATTAGCTTTGTCGGTGGAACTTCATTTGTGTGTGTGTGAGTGTGTGTGTGTGTTGTCATGCTAGGGCAGCCAGCAACAGCTTATTGTGCAGATGGTACATGTCGTCATGTAAGGGGGGCAAGGTGTGTGATGGGCAGGAATGGGTCTGTTTAATTACTTGTCAAGTGAGCAGCCCAGCTAGCTGCTAAAGAGCCTCCCTGTGCTCGGTGTGCCCCGAGGGGTGATGTGAGGTGGAGTGAGGGTGCAGCAGGGTCCAGTGACTTCTTAGACTAACATGACTGGGTCAGCCAGGCAGTCCATGACCATGGACTCATGTTTGCGCAGTGTTTTACAAAGGATACAGAAACTTCAAATATTTTTTCTGTAAGAAAATCTTTTAATAATTTAAAATACTCACAGGAAAATTTTGAATGTGACTGCCTTAATTGATGTTAGTTTTTGATATTTATCTGAAATGACAAAATCTTATCGAAGTCATTAATATTGTCATTCATTTTAGTGCCTTGGTTGGTTCAATAAATGGAAAATGTCTCCTCTTTTTTCTAGTATGTGCTGGTACAGAGAACAAGCTGAGCACATTGTCAGACCTGGAGCAGCAGTACCGCACCCTGAGGAAGTACTACGAGAGCTGTGAAGTCGTCATGGGGAACCTGGAGATCACAAGCATTGACCGCAGTCGGGACCTCACCTTCCTCAGAGTAAGTAACGAGCTGATAACGAAAAAGCAAAATGTCCGTGGAGTTCATATTAGTGCATAGAGTTGGGCTAAACAGTCCGAGCAGGATTTTGCAGACTTTTTCCGAGATTGTTGATAAAAAAGACTGATCTTGCGGCAACTTTTAGAAATGTGTATCATCAATATATGTACACACACCCACACACAACCGGCACATGCACCCATGCACATGTGCAGGCATGCACGCACACCATTTGTTTCAGGCATACCACATACGGCCCCTGTCTCTGCGATCTGTCTCGTGTGTTTTCCTCTCTACAGTCATTCTCCTCTTGTGTTTTGTGGTGGAAAAGTGTTTGTCATTAGATGATTTTTTGTTTGTTCATTTTTTTGAAAAAAGTCTTACAACCCATTTTTATTCCTTGGATTTTAACCAAGCTCTTGTTCTAGTGCTTTATGGTTTGTCTTTAGTTTTTCATAATCGTTTTTATTGTTCTTAAACTGTTCTTAAGAACAAAGAAATAATATTTCTGTACCTGCACCTTTGTTTATTCATTTCTTTGTTTCATTCGTTGACTTATTTATGTCTGCACCATCTTTTATGTACAACACTTTGTTTCAGCTGTGGTTGTTTTTAAAGTACTTTACATAAAAGTTGAGTTGAGTTTGTGTTCCACCACGACTTTTGCAGTGTGCAAACCGTTTAATGCAGAACATTGGGAAATTGCCTTGCAATCCTTAGCTGCAATATTTGTTGGTAAACGTGAGGTATTTTTGTCAGATACGTCTGCAACTTCATAAAGAAGGAAGCAGGTTTCACAGGGGGAATGACTGCTACAACTGGTGAAACTTGAGGGAGTGCGTAAAACTGTTATGATTGGTTTAAATTACAAATACATTTGGTTGACTGGACATAACTGCAGGGTCAGCCTGATTTCATGGACATTGATTGATTTGAGTTAATTCCTGGAGGGACTGACCAGAGAGATGTGCCAAAAAGGTTGGAAATCCAATGGTCCACCCCAAGAAAAAAACTGAGTGGCTGTTGGCCTTGTTAGAGGTAGAACATGTGTAGAAAGAAACTTTATGAACTGTGATGGAACAGGCAAAGACATTTCATACACATTTTAGCTGATTCACTGCCAGTGACGTCTACAATGTCTATTCGATTACAACTATTTACTGAGTCGACAGAAGTAAATTATGTTTTTCAGGCGAGGTCTGACAGAGCTTGTCAGTCAAAATCCTGCTCGTAAACTACTGTGGGTGAGAGCGGTGTGCTCTTTAGATGAGAGCTCAGCATGGATATGAGGAGAAGATGTGAGGAGACAGAGACACAGTGAGATGCTGCAAGTCAGAAAAGTTCAGGCAGCTCATGCTCTAACTGAGGATGTGTTGCAGAAGTTCAGAGAGAAAGAGTCACGGAGATCATGAGAGGGTCAAAGGATGGAGCGCCGAGATGAATGTGATCCAAAAAAGTATGTTTTGTCTGTTTTTTGGATCAAAAACAGGAAGACAGACATTAAAGAAGAGAGACTACTCTTCTTAGGTAGTTTTGCTGTTTGCATGGTCTTCGAAAACAATATAATTTGGGTCTTGGAAGATCGTTCAAAATGCTCCAAAAATGTCTGGCAGCTAATGAGTTAAAGATCGGTGTGAAGTTGAGGCATTTGATACAGCAAGTGGTGCTTCAGTGGTGTTTCATCCAAAAAGTGCTCGTTCTGGTTTGAACTTTGCACAGACTTTGAGGATCACTTCATATCACAGAATATGTTAATTATAGTTCTCACCATCTTGTCTGGAGCTCCTGTTAGATAGGAGAACCTATCATAACATCCTGATCTCTTTTGATCCTTTTATCTGAGTAACTACAAGTGATTGTCATAATCTGGGCTAAAAGTCCTCATTCTGGACTTGTTCATAATTGTCCTCGGAACTCGACCCTGAGTCCAGAGCATGCCTTGTCCTTAGATTCTTTTCAACCAATCAGCAGACGGAAAACCCTACAAATAGCCCAGGATAAGAAGTGAGAACACTGCTTCTAATCAGGAGTAATCAGGCTTCATGTCTTCTCAGGCTAGGCATGAACTGATTGTACACTCGCACCGATGCGACGTCTGGCACAGAATAATCAAATCCAAGTAACTGGATCTGCGTAATCTTCCTGTTTGATTAACAGACGAAGGAGGAAAAGTGTGGCGCTGGCACTGAACTCTTACCTCTTAGGGAACGATTACGATTCTTTGAAGACTTTTATTTCTTAACTTTGTATCTCAGCCAGCTAACTGCAGCTTTCCAATGAACACTGCAGCTGCTGATGGGGGATTTAAGGGGGAATAGCTTCAATTCAGAATAGAATAGAATAGAATAGAATAGAATAGAATAGAATAGAATAGAATAGAATAGAATAGAATAGAATAGAACTTTATTGTTATTGTAACAAGTACAATGAAACTGAAGTTACAGCAGCAATCAAGAAAACAAAAGTAGGAAAGTGTATAGAAAGTGCAAAAAGCTCCATAAGAAAATAGATGATGACAGCTTGTCCATCGTTCTCCAGTTCAGCCAGCCTCCACCTCCACAGGGTCCAGGACTGAGCTTCTTCAGCAGTCTGTTCAGTCTCTGTCTCCTGGATCCTGTCTGCTCACAGCAGGTGAAGCTCTTCCAATGTGGCGTTGGTATCTGATGTTAGCTCTGTTAGCCATGTCTGTGAATAGCATGATGCTACTCTGCCCTCTGGTATTCCCTCTGTTGCTGGGTTAGCATGGCTAGCTTGTCCATCTTATTGGAGATAGATCTTATGTTCCCAATAACGATGGATGGAAGGACAGGTCCGTGTTGTCACTTCCCAGCTCACACCTGAGAACCAGCACGTTGTCCTTACCTCCTTCTCCTCACCTTGTGGGAAGACATCAGGCCTTACACTAGTTAGCATTGACATGCTACAGGCTGCTAACAGCTGACTTCACATGTAAACAATGCAGCCATGGTTGCATGTAGAAGTAATGAAAATATCACTGAAGACAAAACCAGTTTGGTGCTCATGACCAACAAATGAGCCATACAAAGTAATGATCCACTCCAAATACAAGGAATACGAAAAAGAGATGAAAAAAACTACACGAAACAGAGAGAGAAGAGAGAGCTGCTGCAAAAGGCAGCCATAGCCAACAGGGCAGCGCCTAGCAAAATAAAAATAAAAAAAATACTCCTACTTCCGTTGTATTTTGATAGAAACATGCACACACGCACAAAACACAGAGTCAAGCAATGATTCCTTCAGGGGACAGACAGGTAATAATGTGGTAATGAGAGGTCAGAAAAAGCTGGGGCAGTAACTATGGCAGATTTTGCAGGAGAGAAGGGAAAAAAAAGAATCCTTTTTTATTTTTTGGTGAAATCAGCTGTTATATTTGACCCTTCTTGGCCTTCCACTTCTCAAGAACATCACCCCAGACCATTTCGTCTGCACTCTGCATTGCCAACGCCATCAAATTCCAATTGATTTCAGTCTCTGTAAGGAGGGGCGGTGGGGGGCTGGGGAGCTCCCCTGGTGTTGTGCTGAAGTGCTGACTGCATTAAAGGCCCAGGATTTCTACAGGGACTCTGCACAGAGAGAGCCAAACAAAGCAAGCTGTGTTTGGAGATTTTTGCTCCACACAGCGATGATTTCAACTTCAAACCAAAGTAAATGATTTGTTTACATCGAGTTGAAGTAATGGAATAGCTTGTCTTGTGTTTTTTTTGTTTTTGTTTTTTTTTTTTGGGGGGGGGCACAGTATTGTGATTGATCAAAGCAGCAGAGTTATTAAGTGTTGTACATTGTGCAGAGCAGCGCTGACAACACCCCCTGGGATGCAAAACAAAAACCAAGATGATATTAAGAAAGAGGGAGCATTGGATGGTAATGTGCTACCATTAGACCCCTGCAGGGGTAATAAGCTCCACTGACTTAGATGGAAATAAGAGGAAGGTAGGAATGCTGTTGAAAAAAATCCAAATGTGATTGTTGTTTAACAACAAAGAGGCAATTTGTGCTTCAAAACACCATTCACACTTTTCGTTTATCAATGTCACATCTGTAAAAGATAATATCCCACAAAGGCCCGAAAGGTTATTAAAGATGATTTTGACTACACCCTCTCCTGCTTCTATTACACCACCTCTCATTTAAGAAAGGGCTCCCTGTGGCGCCGACTTTGCCAGGTTCCTCCACCTTTCCACGCTTGCCAATTAACATGGGTTAATTGAAGATGCTAATTAGGAACACAAGGTGCCAAACAGCAAGGGAGCAGAGATCAGGGTGCAGCGTGTATTTTTAGGGGGGATATTATTATTATTATGATAAAGCACATTAATAACACGCTTCCCCAGGGAGGGAAACTTCACCTTGAGGTAGAGACGAAAAGGAAGGAGTGCAGAAAGAAAACTATTGTGCTGCAGTTTACCATAGCACCTGTCTCTGGGAGGTGATGGAAACTGATGCCTGTGCATTGGCTCCTTCTTTTCCAAGATAGCCAAAAGATTGATGGCTGCCTCCCGAAGCCCCTCAAACAGCTTTAGCGGTAAATAGAGTCCATCTTCCAAACTGCCTCCACGACAGATGAATCAACGCTCGCGCTGTGATTAATAACTGCGTTTGAGCTGCACTGAGGCTCCTCGCCCATCCCGCTGTACGCACAATCCAACAGCTGCCAGCTCCAACCACCCGCAGTGTTTACATTTCTAATGTTTAAACCACTTCTTCTATATTCTTCTTTAATTCAGAAGCCAAATATTATCTGCATACAGAATTAAGAAATTTAAAAGATTTTACAACCAGCTCTATATATCCCCATGTGAGTTTTGTGAATGGGACGCAGAGGAGAGCAAACACACTTCTGTGCCTCAACTTCCCTTCATGTCACTTTCTTGTACGCACACACACGAACAGATCTGTGATTATGAAATATTAATTCCCCCCTCTCCTCCCCTCGTCTGAGTCTCAGTAGGAACTCACAGCCTGTGCAGTCAGATTGGATTGTTTGTCTAGCCACTGCAACCATTAGTAAACATGTAATTTTCTGCTCAATATTAATGTGCTGATCAGATGGCTTACCAGCTCAGTGCCAATTCACCCACTCCCCACCTCTGTCCCCGTGGCTGCAGATACATCTCTGGGTTAACTGTAACAAATGGGAACACTCAATTATGTTTCCACTGTAAGGCATGGGTAGAAGGAACTGGAGTGGAGGAAATGTGTTGTATCTTTAATGAGTGATATCACACTTTCTGACCCCTCTTTTTTCAGGGCTTGTGATACAAAGTATGATTTGTTGTTATGGCATGGCCGCTCAGTGTAATCCATGGTTTTATGTAGAATTTGTCAGACAGCTGAAATACACCAGATACGTCTCCGCACTGGATCAGATAAAGTTTCCATTAAAGCCAATCTGTCAACTTACACTGGATCCACTCAGTTGTGGACCAGCTGGGTGGTCCAGCAGGTCCAGTCAACCTTATTTAGTGTGACTCCAGAGTTGTGATGAAGAAATCCAGTGTAGGGAAGAGCGAATGGGACAGGAAGTTGTGCATGGAAACTAATTTTTAAAAAAAACAGTGACTTTCAAAATAAAACAAAAAGTGTCAAAATCAGTTCATATTCAGCTTGACTACAATGATAAACAGACATAATGAGCAGAGCCAGACCAGGAGTCAAAAGGTTTGAGGTCTTAGAGCCCAACATGAATGAAGAGAGACTTATCAATGGAGTGGGAGGTGCAGGAACTTCACAGTCTTGCTGGACTGAACAAGCACCAGAGCTGAGCTGGACTGTAGCTCTTTCTGGCGTATTTGAGGTGTTAACATCTGCAGACATTCAACTAAATGGATTCATTACTGTTGAATGATTTCTCTTTGTATAGAAATGATGGTTTGGATAGTAAAATATGATGTGATGAGGCAGAACACAAAACTCACAGATACTTCATTCAAAAAGGCCATCCAGGTCAACCTGAAAAATGAACACAGCATAGATAGAATCAGTTTTAATGCTACAGTTTGTACTGCAGGGTTTTGTCAATTCATTGATTCGTATTTAATGTGGTACATAAGAAACAAAAAGTAAAGTTTGCTACCCATTACTTCTCTGGTTGTTTCTTTATTTAATTCTGAGAGCTCAGACACAAACATTCACAGACAGAGGCCTTGTAGAAGACAAGCTTGTCTGTCTGTTAATGTACCCTTCAATGACACTCGTGTGAAGTGGTCACTCGACCCTTCCTCAGCTGCATGGTAATGAACACCAGATGGAGCCCACTCTGAGGATAAATAACACAGACTATAACCTGTATAACCGGCATTCGGCATGCCCATAAATCGCTGGTTTTACAAGGTTGGATGTATTTTTTCCAAAAAAAAAAAAAAAAAAAAAAAAGGATATGTACAGAACATGCTGCAGCAGATGTGTTCTTCATTGCTCTCTTGTAGCCCTGGCCCCTTTGACCCCTCTTTGCTTACAATGGAAGTGACTATTTATGAGTTAGTAATGTTCATGAAAATGTCAGCTTTCATAAAGAGAATTATACCCACGTAATGCAGGTAATGCAGGGGTTAAAACCAGCACTTGTAACCAACAGGGAGAGAAGTAGTCAGACTAGTAGAGGTAGATCATGGTCTGTTTTCATCTGGTACTGAAATTAATCACGTTGTAAATTATATGTACATTCACATTTTCTGTCAGGTGCACAAATAAAACCACAGGACATCTGATGTTTTTTTTTTTTTTTTTTTTTTTTTTTTTTTATGAAAGTTAATATGATGTGAAAATGTGCCTCATGAACATCAAGAGTTCAAAAAACACACCAGAGGACACAAGACTAACATTTAAATTTAAAAAATAGTGCAGAAAAGTCAAAAATTGGTGCAACAAGAATAAGGGATGGGTACCGACCGAATTAGTTACTTTTATGAGTACCGACCGAATTCTGTCAAAAGTACCAGGTACCAATTCATGTAAAACCAAAATGCACCTCGTTTAGGTACTTAAATGCATCTTTGTGACAGTGAGGGAGTGGAAGAGTTGGCAATTTTCTATGCTGGACATGAACACAGCATTGAAAAGTTACAAATTGAAGAATAAATATTTTAAATTGAAAAAAATGTAATATTTTAATGTTAAACAAATTTATATTTTTTTACCACATATATGCAAAAAAGTACCGAAAAGTGGTACTGTTAAGTACTGGTACCGATTGCCAGATTATCGTTTGAAATATGAAAGGTACCCATCCCTAACAAGATTTGATCAGAATGAAGGATAAGAAATGGTCTACGCCAAAAAAAAATGTGTACAGGTCAAAATTGATTCAAAACAAAAATCCTGATCCTGATGGGAAAAAAATGGCATTTTTTTCCCCAACATCGCCCTCTAATGAAGAACATTGAGTTTGCTGATGTTTCCACAGCACCAGACAACTGATGATTTATCATCTTGTATTGTCAGCAAATTTAGGAACTGGTGAGATTATATTTAATAAGTCCACGGAAATAATTTTTTCATGTTTGACTCCACCCGGTAATAGATTTATTTATTCATTTTATTCTATTTTATCCCCGAGAAATCAAAGCCTTTGGATGTTTTCAGAAATCAAATGTTGCCCTCTTTGAAAAACAGTTTGGATACTCTGGGTTGAGGTGTTCAGAGCCTTTATAGGCAAGTTATTGAACATTTCTTACAACAAGCTCTTGTATATTATATATTGGTTATATGAAGTAGAAGGTCATTAAAAGGATCATTTTTAAACTGGTGATTGTGTTTTTAAATGTAGGGTTTCTTCCTGAGGCAGGATAATCTCTGGCTCCCATGAAAAACTACAATTATTTATTTTTGAAGTTCTTCTTAAAGCCTTTAAATTGTAGTTATTGAGTATACCATGGTACCCTCTGCCTGTCTGTTTGTAGCCCACTTAGTGAAGCAGAAGGTTTGACTTGCCAGAGGAGGTGAGCTGACCATCTGGGACCGAGGACAAGAACCATCTGAAAACCCTGCTGTGCAATGACCAGCTGACACTTCCAATGGCTGAATGTGTGCATGTGTGTGTGAGTGTGTGCATGTGTGTTTGTAGAAGGGTCATAATTTCACAGCAAGTCATCCATCCTTCCTTCCTCCTTCACTATTTGATTTTAAAACCCCCTCAACCTCTCAAACAGTCACTTGAGCTCACAATGACTGACTGATTGCTGGTTTGTAAACTGTAACAGAGGTGGCCGAACAAATTAACATTATGTTGCCTTCAGGGGCCCGTCAGGAATATATCATTTACAATTTATGCATGCAGGGGGGATAACAGAGCAGACATTATGGCTGTGACAGCTGTTGAGTACAGTGAAACCAGTTAAACACAAGCTCAACAGTTTACAACGGTTCAGCAGCCATGCAATACACATTCTTCTCTCATGATTTTTTAAAAAATAAATTAAAACTAAGTTCATTTGTATTTTCAACAATTAAATAAATAAAAATAAAGAAAATAAATGCTTCAACAGTACTGCAAGCACTACTTTGTTAAATCCTTTATTCTGATTGGCCAATTCGAAAACCCCAAAAATGTGGAGTGTAGTTACCACCAAAAGATCATACAGGAGTAACAAGTTATTACACACAAATGACTTCATTGCAGCCAGAAAGTGACTGACAGAAATTAGTATCCCTCTTTAACACACAACAAATCAACCATGCTGCTTTACAAAACTGTAATAGTACACTGGCATGACTGGACTCAGAGTAGTACTCTCACTTAATTATGAGCAACATAAAGAAAGCAAACAGCTCCAGCTAATGATGAGCTAACAAAACAGAAGGCTACCAAACACAAACTCATGACGACGAGTAAGATAACTGGAGGACAAATATGACACAGCTCATTGAGAGTCTGTCCCAAGCTCCCATCTGCTGCTTTTCTCTTTAAACAAAACCAGAGGCTGCAGTGTGGGAAACTAACAGAAACTTTATATGAAATTTTAAACAAACAAAAAATAAATAAATTGGTACAGGGTGTGTTGTGAAATGTGCTGTAGGAATTTAGACCCACAAAAGGCAACCACTAATTCTACCAAAAGATGGACAAGAAAATGAACTTAGTCCAACACAAAAGGGAAATGGAAGTCAATAATGAAGGGCAGTAGTAGAGAAAATGCACCCACACTTCTACAATTCTACAGTTTTATTTCGCAGATGCTTTCGTCCAAAGTGACCTAAAACACAAGCAAGAATTTAAACAGAAGGAAAAACCTTAGTTAGTGTGACAAAGTGCCAAAAGTATTTGGTTGCAGGTGCTGCCATCAAGTGAAAGCAGAAGTGTTTTTTTTTTTTTTTTTTACTCATGTAGAATAATGTAGCCTTTTCCGTTGCTAGGCGCTGCCCAAGTAGCTGCCTGTTGCAGCAGCTCTCTGGTCTTTGTTCATTTCTTGTCATTTTTTTCATCTCTTTTTCGTCATCTTTGTATTTGTAGTGGATCATCACTTTGTATGGTTCATTGTTGGTCACGGACACCAAACTTTTTGTGGCTTCGGCGATATTTTTACTACTTTTCACCTGTGTTTGTCTGGAGATCCTACATGTAACCCTGGCTGCATTGTTTACATGTGAAATTAGCTGTTAGCAGCCTGTAGCATGTCAATGCTAACTAGTGTAGGGCTTGATGATTTCCCTCGAGCTGAGGAGGAGGAGGTGAGGAAGACGTGCTGGTTCTCAGATGTGAGCTGGGAGGTGATGACGTGGACCTGTCCTTCCATCCATCGTTGTTGGGGACGTGGGATCTAGCTCCGGGGGATGGACGAGCTAGCCATGCTGACCCAGTGGCATCGTGCTGTTCACGGACGTGGCTGACGGAGCTGGACGTCGGCCCCACATTGGAGGAGCTTCGCCTGCTGTGGGCAGACAGGATCCAGGAGACAGAGACTAAAGACTGCTGGGGAGGCTCAGTCCTGGACCCTGTGGAGGTGGAGACTGGCTGGACTGGAGAGTGGTGGACGAGCGGTGGACGGGATGTCGTCATCTATTTTCTTGTGGACCTTTTTGCACTTTCTATACTCTTTCTTACTTTTGTTTTCTTAAATGCTGCGGTGACTCCTGGGGATAAATAAAGTATTTTTTATTCTATTCTATTCTATTCTATTCTATTCTATTCTATTCTATTCCATAGCCAACCACAATTAATCACTGTAAGAATATTATTGGTAACACTTTATTTTGATAGTCCGCCTATTGACACTTAACAAGCTATCAGTAGATATTCAATGTCAATTTTCAACAGACAAGTAACATACATTTAACTAACTAGCGGTAGACTATAAGGTACATTTCAATGTTTTACAGATGAAACTACTCATCTACTGATAATGCACATTATATTCTACTAATAGTTGCATGTATTTTACTTGTCTGTTGACTAGTCTTGCTATACATTAACCGACACACAGCTGATATGCAACTACTTACCTGCTGATAGCTAGTTGAGTGTCAATAGAGTGACTATCAAAATAAAGTGTTACCATGTCATTTAACCTTCAACAACATTTAATAGTCAGTGCTGAAAATTGACTAAGAGCTGGGTCTGAGACCCTCTGACTCATTCTACCCCGAGGACAAATAGGAGAAGAGTCAGATTAAAGGCCTAAGTTTTTCCTGAACAGATGAGACTTCAGACATCTATTACAGTAGAAAGGGACTCTGTGGATCGTAAAGGGTTAGGTAATTCATTCCACCATTTGGGAACAACAGAGGGGAAGAGTCTGGATAGAGATTTGGAGCCGCCCCAGGCCAATTGATGGTGTTGACGTTCTTTGACCAAGAACACACCTGACCAGGTAGACCTCAGGTTTCTTACATAACCTCTGTCAATTGATCACCACCAGCTGAGGGGAGAATTTTAAAAGTGTTTGTACTTACTGCTGATCAAGGAGGTGAAGCGTGGGAACTGGATTAGGATCAATTTCCAATCAAAAACACAATTTGAAACAATAAACAAAAAGCAAATAATGGTCTGTCTTGTGTTAGGAAAAAGAGAAGGGGACAAAACATTTAAAACCATGGGAAACTAAAGAACAACTCATGACATTGACAGAAAAAGTTTTTGAGGTGTAAAGCTGATTCATGTAAGATCATTTCCTTTGTTCAACTTCAGCACCAGGGAAATTATTTAGAAATTATTTAGAATAATTTCTGTAAGGCTACACAGTTATGTGTTGGCATGTATGAAACTTGAAATGGAGGAAGAGTTAACAGTTTTATTATATTATTTTACACCAAATAAGACAGTTTCATGATCTATATTTTTAACAAATTATTGATTTTCTAGATTAGTAGATCTATGTTGACCCCTACTCAGATACTGCTATCTGTAACATGGTGGCTCAATAGCTCATCCTAGTGAATAGTTTTATCCAAAGTTGTTTTTCCCCACAGTATTTGAATGCAGCATCTATTCATGCACTCTATCCCCGTCTTCTGACATCTTCCTTCACACTTCCTCCTGACTGGCATATTTGTCCCTGGGGCGCCATCCGTGTTGCCGTCCCAAGCTTCCTAATTGTTGATGCACTGCTTCAGGAGTGCAGATTACGCCCCCCCCCCCCCCCCCCCCCCCCTCCACTCCTCTGCAAAACTCCTTCAATATTAATGAAGACTGATGAAGTGCTAGGGAGCCCCTGTCTTTCAGGCCCGACCCAGATTGGATTGACAATCGCAATTAGCGTCCCCTCAAGTTCATTTCCATCACTTAAATTTGACATGAAGAAGGACAGTGCGGGTTGGGCAGGGAGTGGGACCATCGGGAGGAGGAAAATTCCAGAGGAGGGAAGGTTGGGGAAGGGAAATAGGGTGAAGGAGTTTGACAAGAAACTAGTTCTAAGTCTAGACAGCAGAAATGGAGAGATCTACACCCACCGGCCACTTTATTAGGTACACCTTGCTGGTACCGGGTTGGATTCAACAAGGTACTGAAAACATTCCTCAGAGAGTTTGGTCCATATTGACACAATAGCATCACACAGTTGCTGCAGATTTGTCGGCTGAACATCCATGATGAGAATCTCCCGTTCCACCACATCCCAAAGGTGCTCTATTGGATTGAGATCTGGGGACTGTGGAGGACATTTGAGTACAGGGAACTCATTGTCATGTTGAAGAAACCAGTCTGAGATGATTCCAGCTTTATGACATGGAGCGTTATCCTGCTGGAAGTAGCCATCAGAAGATGGGTACACTGTGCTCATAAAGGGATGGACATGGTCAGCAACAATACTTTAAACTATGCTCAATGATGCAAGGCAGGATGGATCCATGCTTTCATGTTGTTGGCGCCAAATTCTGACCCTACTATCCGAATGTGGCAATGTGGCATGTCTGGCAGCAGAAATCCAGACTCATCAGACCAGGCAACGTTTTTCCAATCTTCTATTGTCCAGTTTTGGTGTTGCTGTGTGAATTGTAGCCTCAGTTTCCTGTTCTTAGCTGACAGGAGGGTCACCCGGTGTAGTCTTCTGCTGCTGTAGCCCATCTGCCTCAAGGTTGGACGTGTTGTGTGTTCAGAGATGCTCTTCTGCAGACCTCGGTTGTAACCAGTGGTAATTTGAGTTACTGTTGCCTTTCTATCAGCTCCAACCAGTCTGTCCATTCTCCTCTGACCTCTGGCATCAACAAGGCATTTTGGCCCACAGAACTGCTGCTCACTGGATATTTCCTCTTTTTGGGACCATTCTCTGTAAACCCTAGAGATGGTTGTGGGTTTAAATCCCAGAAGATCAGCAGTTTCTGAAATACTCAGACCAGTCCGTCTGGCACCAACAAGCACGTTCAAAGTCAAAATCACCTTTCTTCTCCATTCTGATGCTCGGTTTGAACTGCAGCAGATTGTCTTGACTATGTCTACATGCCTAAATGCATTGAGATGCTGCCATGTGATTGGCTGATTAGAAATTTGTGTTTACGAGCAGTTGGACAGGTGTGAATGATTTCCTAAAATCTCATAAAAAAAATACTTCTTCCTGTTTCTGAGTATTTAAAGTCTGAGTTAAACGTCTGTTTTTTAGATTCAAATCCACCTGAACACCTCAAAGTCGGTTTAGGTTGCCCTCTTGATTGCACGATTCCTTCTAGTACCTTCACAGCTCAGTGTGCTCTTTCAGTATTTGCCTAAAGGTAGTATTTCACAGCCTGCATTTCTCCATTCACCTGCACTCACCACCAAATGGATTGCTTGTCAGTGTGCAAAAGAAAGAGAGAAACAGAGTGTGTGAGATACGGGGGAATTAATGATCCTCCACACTTTTGCAGGGGAAAAGAAGCAATAGGTGATAGTCAGAGGTTGATGATGTGTCATGTTTGTGTGTACTTCTACACAAGAGTGTGTGTCTGCATGCATGAATGTGAGGGTGGGAATGAACGTGTGTGTGCGTGTGTGTGTTTTGTAACTGATAGGAAGAGTGACATTTGGAAACTTTTTCTTTGTCAGAGTGACATTCATTTTCAACCTGCCCTTGCTTGAACTGACTCCAAGAATTGTGTTTTTCTGTGTCTTAAGTATGTGTGCACGCGCCTGTGTGTGTGTGTTTGTTGGCAGTCGTATGCAGGGTTAAAAGCCTGTCTCCTTGTTTGACTGGCAGATACATTTTCTGTTTCACCTTCCTACTCCTGGTCAGCCCATATCATTTTCTTTCTCCTGTCTTCTGAAAATGATCAGAATCTGTTAAGGCTATAGGAAGAGGATAACAGAAATACGTAGGTTCAATAGTTTCAAAAAATGGGTATATTTTCTGCCCTTTTCATCATCTGACAGACAAGCTTGTGTATATTTGCACATTTGTTGACCTGTATTCTTATTCAGGGCAATGGAAATCACCAGATTACACGCATATACAACCCTGTAGGTGAACTCAGTTGTTTTTTCTTTTTTTGTTGACTCTAAGGGTAAAAAAGGGCAATCTGTTCAAAATCGCACAGGGATGAAAACTGCTCCTACACTTTACTCAGTGTCTTAAGGCTACAAAGCACAAAGAAGTGAAGAATCTCAGAGTACGCAAAACCAAAAACTCTGCTGACTGATGAATTTTAAAACACAGCCACCTCAGTCATACACTGAACAGAAACCTTCAGAAGCAGAGGTTCAAACAGAAATATCCGCTTTGTTTTCTGCTTCCAATACTGCCTTACCTCTTCAGGACTAACCTGACTTATACCTCAGCACTCATGGTTTAAACTGAATGACTTGGAGTAAAACAGATTTCTGTGTAATGGATAATAATTTCAACGAGGACTAAGCTTGAATTCGGACTCACTGCTAAATTCCACCAGATCCATACGGCTCTGGCATGATACTGGATCTGATGGGTTTCAGTTTTAACTAGAAAAGCACTCAGAGAGCGCAGACCCCCGCCAAGCATATTGTGATTGTCACCAACACTTTAGTCCTACTTTAATGTTATACTCTCTTTCAGCAGACTGTCTGCTACAATTTGGTGTTAGCTGCAGGTTTGTACAATAATTTGTTACCTGACAGAGTTAAACACTATGATGACCCAGTACATATTTCATATTCTGGATCTTAGTATCCAGAATATTGGCAGGATCTGGATCATACTTTCATATCTGTCAGACATTATGGTGACCTTGTCTTGTATTGTTTTACAAAGCAATCTGACCATTTATGGTAGAGTTATATACACATACGGTGAAAACAGCCCTATCTCACAATGATAAAGAATCATTTAAAACAATCCTGGATCCAGACGGTGATCTGGATCACATCCAAAATTTAGTCACTTCTTCCTTATCCCATTTTGAACATTTCCTGATAATGTCCTCAAGATACGTTTGTTAGTTTTTGAGTTATTTTGTTAACGGACAAACGAACAGACAAACTCTCCCAAAAGCATAACCTCCTTGGTGAAGGTAATCAGTGTGTTTAACAACACTGGCTTTGCTGGACTCAAGGCCTGACAAAGACTCAAAGTTTAAATATTAAATACAGTGCTGCCTCCAAGTAAGTCAGTCATTGTATAAATCAGATATTTAAAAATAGGGTATAACTACAACACTCATTCTACGTAGGAGAGACTCAAGAGCCATGCACCTGACTCGGCATGGTAACACAAGCTAATCACAGGTATTTGACACATACTTGGTTAGCAGAGAGCTAACTGGCATCTGTCTTTCTCCTGTTCTGCTCTCCAAGTTTCCGAAAGTGAGTGAAAGTTAAGCCAAGCTTCACCCTCGTTTAGAGAAAATCTTTACCTGTTTGGCGTTTCGTTTCACTTTGGTTGTGTTTCACTTCCTCTGTGCTACATTCACTATCATAGCTGCTCAGGGTAGCATCTTCTGTTCTCTACAAACAACACACAAAGTCACTAGCACACTAGGCATGCTGTGATTGGCTGAGGTAACTGCGCCTACTCTCTGCCAAGAAACATCCCAAAACAATCAAAACATCAACATGCAGGCAGAGGAGGGGGGTTGAGGCAGACACAGACACTGACACACATGTATAGCCAGATTGCTAGCTCAGAGCGAACTGCTGTATGATATAAATTAAGATCTTGAGATGGTAACAAAAATGTGAATCTAGCAAAAAGTAGGTATTAGAAAGATAGAAGAATACTATCAGCTCACTGTGCAGGTTGTAAATTGATACTAATTTAAATGTGTTTCATGAATATAGTCTTTCTGAAAGTATTGCTAACAGTCTTCCATCCTACCGTAACTTTCTGTGCCTTCAGTCTGACTTTGAGTGAATCAGTTTTTATGTAACTGTTGCTTCTAATCATCTTTTCGTTGTTATGCACAGCAGAGGTTTCCTTTAATGGCTCAGGAAGCTTAGTCACGATGAGGTGACGTGACTGCATCGGGACAAGTTGGAAATAATCAAATCGTCAGAGAGCAGACAGTGAAGTATGCAGTCGACTTCAGTGACACACACACACACACACACACACACACACACACACAGACAGAACCACGTGCACACACACACACACACAATCAGGGTGATAGTACTTATCGTAACAGAGCAGCGGCACGCTGAATAGAGAGGCAGTGGAGGGGAGAAGCAGCACGGGGCCCCAACAAAAGCCCACCCAGTTACTCTGATGCCTTTCAAACTTCATATCTGCCTCCCTCTGCAGCTTGCCAAAAAAAAGGGAGTGAGATAGACGGACCTCTCAGGAGGATTGAAATCAATTTCCACCCGCTGAGACTTAGATGAGGGAGTCCTTTTCAAAAAATGGCTGGTATTGAGGCTCAGATGGCTCAAGAAAAAGCAGACTCAGTCTTCTCATTAACAACAGTCAGTTGATAACAGCACTTACCACAAACTGCCTCCTGCACATCCTATCCTCTAGGAAACATATGGGTTTGGCTCACCTTAAGACTACATCATACATATGCACTTTATTGTTGCTTATCTTTGTTTTTAGGTGTCTTATAAATATCACAAAATGCTTCACAAACAGGTGGTTTGAACCCTCACGTTTAAATGTTTTTGGGTAAGATTCGGTGTCTCAAGTTGCTTCTGACAGCTAGCAGCATGCAAAGGTATGCAAATAATTTTACCAAGCACTTGTGAGCACTCTGGACAGAAGGATCCACCCACTGTTCATCAAATAGGTCAATTGTTACATCAAGAGTACGAGATTACCCCCATGTCATTTGGAAGACACTATTTGATCAGCATTTTCTAGAAGCAATTCAATATAAAGCCAGTAATGTCAGTTTAATACAATGAAATCTCAAATCCTTTGGATTTAAAAAGGAGTTCCTCCCTCTTTGGAGAACCATCCAGTGACGGTCATAGACCTTTACCACAGTACAGGTACAGGCGCTGGTTTTTTATTCCCATAGTCTGCAAAAATGTAAAAACAACTACAGCATGCCTTCGATTACTGTGAACATGTCCATATTTTGCCTGTTTACAGAGCTCTGTCATTGTCTGCGCCACACCACACACATTCTGGACTCACCAATTTAATTTACGGCATAATTAATTTTAACATCATATACTAATCAGTGAGCAGTTTTGCTTTTTTTCAAGGCACCTTTGTCATCACTGTGACTCATGACATCAGAAAGCATCATAGCACAGTGTTTACCAACTGCAACATCTCAATTGTTGAAATAATTTGAAATCAACAAATTCAGTATCAGAGACAAAAAAAAGTATCATAGACAACATTGAATCTTATATTCAGTTTGTTTGCTGATTTATCTGAATTACATTTGAATGACTAGATGATGAGAAAAATGAGAATCCAGTAGAATTCAGTATACACACACTTTAAACAGCTGGGTCATTTTATTAACTCAACTGATGGGTTATTAAATGTTTAACCCTTAATAGGCTATTTCTATGGGTTTATCTATCTGCAACTCAAGCGCTGAGTTTAAAATCTATCAACCCAACAAACAGCACCTGGGTTGTTTGTGTTTTCAACCTCATCATGTCATTATGTGGAGAGTGGACAGTGTGGTTCCATCATTTACCATTGTACGGTTTTGAAGCTAAAATACCCCCGTCACAGGCACAGCCATTGAAGCAGTTTGGAGCCAGAGTCTGCGTAGTAGAGACTGTGAGGGATTCTGGGAAAATCTGAATGAAGCCGGGTGAAAAAAATAATATTTTTTTTCTTTCAAGAGTCTAATCACTTCTTGGCTTTACCTCCCAAAATATTTTACAATCCTCAAAAAAATTACACAAGAACGGTATCTGTCAATCATCATTAAACGCGATGTAAAACCATGTTTTTAACCTCTTTTAACTACTGAAAACAAAAATTTTCAGAAAAAAGAGGACTTGAATACATGGCAGCCAAATGATATCTTCAAATCACCACAGCAATGGGACGTGAGAGACTTTTATATGATGTGTATTAATCTTTTAAAATTTGACCACAGCCCATTTGGAATGACAGGAGAGACAGATTTTTTGACCTATACTGCAGCCAGCCACCAGGGGAGCAGTTTTCATGGTGACCTCACTTCAAGCTGAGCAAGATGACGTCCATTTTTTTTTTTTTTTACAGTGTGTGTTACACCAATCAGACAGCCCCTCAGGCTCCATGTTCTGAGCAGTCACACATATCAGCACCTTCTTTAATTAAGTATTACATATTACTCTGTAACCAAACTTTAAATAACAGCCTTAACATTAAAATAACTGCTCCTTTACATTAAAAAACATCTGTTCTAAGCAAAAATATATTTGTTGTGACCACGTTTTGTAACTGTGAGTGAGGAGGGAACACAGTGGATTTGATACCCAGCTGTTTGCCATGCAAGTGTGTGCACTGAAAGCAAGGCTTAACAGTCTGGATACCTTGCTATGGATCCATGTTCCACAGCATGGACTGGCTGTCAGTGCACCAAGGCTTTAAAACATTGGTCTAAAATGAAGCTGAATTAAACCACCCTTTATCTTTTTTCTGTTGTTTGTTTGATTTTGGACAGGGGACTTCAAGAATACAGACGAAACATTACAAATAACCAAAAAACATACATAAGAAAAGAAAGAAAGAAACAAAGAAAGAAGAAAAGACACTTAAAAGTATTTGGCCTTGGTTTATGCTCCTCTATTACATTTTCAGACGAGAGCTGGAAAAGTCTTTTTTTTTTTTCTTTTTTTTTTTTTCAATTGCAAGAAAAAAACATCATGAAGTCATATGACATATTAACAACACGCGAAAGCCTGTATCTTGCTTGAGTAAATTCTGTTCCTGCCAGAAAAAAACTGACATCAGTGTGCTGGTTCACATGGAATGAACAATGTACACTATGTAATTTGCATTCAAAATATTCAGCATCTCTATCATCCAGGCTGTAAGTCACGCCCCAAGTGACTGATGCAAAAAGCAAACCACAATAAAATTGCTGCTTCCTTGGTGCATTTCCATCCCTCTCCTCATCCCCTCCTCCATCCCCAGCTCTCCGTGTGCTAACCAGTCAGTGTTTGAATAAAAACTCATTAGGATTACATAGCCATTTAGCTAAGTGACACAGGGTATAATTGTACCATCCATCAATTGCTGTGTAATAACACACTCGGAGGAGCTAAATGTTGATTAGCCCTCAGCCAATTTCACCACTGGGTTTGGGGGATAAATAGCCAGTGGAGATTGGGTGGGATGATGAGTGGTGGGTGGCCTCCCAGGGTGTTGCGGTCAGGGGTGCTGACCCGTGCGAGCCAAATTAACTTGGAATGGGATGAAAATGAAGTGTCAAAGACGAGCAAAGTATCACTTTCTGTCCCTGCTGGCCTTCCTGTCCTGCTCTGTCTCCCACCCACACTCATCACGCGGGACATCTCACACCAAGCAAAGTGACCTGGACAAACCAAGAGGGCTTTGGATACTCGCCAGTGTTATCAGATATTAAACTTTTAATCGATGTTTGACAAATTAACAAAATGAGTCAGTTCTTTTATCTTTATTAAATGTCAAACTTTCACAAATTTGTCTACGTCCAGTCAGTATGCGATAGCCTTAGAGCTCAGGGCATGACTGTCAAGACATTATCTTTCCGAGACTACAAAATGCCAAAGGACACCAACTGATGAGAGAAACAAAGTTGATGAGTCAGCTTATTCTCAGCAAAGTGCTGGCTCATTGCTGTTTATAAGACCCTTAATTTAACCTTAGTGTCACAAATCACAATCTCACTTCTTCATCTTGCACCACCAACTCTACAATGATAGATCACTATTCAGCCTTTTCCTCAAACACTGCTTAAAGGTACAAGCACACATTTATTGTATGCCTCTATATTGTTTCCTTTTTCCACTTTTATTCTCATTCTTTGCTCACAATTCATGCCCTGTGGCAGACTGATCTTCCAATTTAATTTCTCCAACTCTTTTCTACAGTTATCTTGGTCCTGAGCATGCTGGCTGCATAATTCAACTGACATGGAAATGCAATGCAAGGTTGAATTTATAGATTCTTTCTCTGGTTTTACATACTGTGTTGCTGACTCTTTCAGATTTCAACTCAATAAATTAGTAGAAACACAAAATACTAATTACCCCAGTGTGAGCTGTAAGGTAAATCTGCAAACAGCCGATCAATAAGGTTTATTATCAAGTCTATCTTTATTCATGTTGGGCTGTAAAACCTCATACCAGTTGACTCCTGGTCTGGCCTAGCTCATTATTTCTGTTTATCCTCATAGTCAAGCTAAATACAAACTAATTTTAATATGGTGTGTTTTATTTTGAAAGTCTGTGGGTGTTTTTAGGCAGTTTCCATGCACAGCTTCCTGTCCCACCTGATCTTCCCTACGCTGAATTTATGCATCACAGCTCCAGCGTCTGGACAAAATAGGATGGTTGCGTACTACCTATGACTTGACAGACCAGCCAAGTGGCCGGACCGCAACAGAGTGGATCTGGTGTAAGTTGAAAGATTGCCTCGAATGGAAAACATATGTGAGCTGGTGCCATCACAGAGTGGAGATGAACTGGAGATGCAGCTGGCATATTTCAGCTCTTATACCCTGTAATGTTGTTTAGAAGCCATTTAGCTCTGGTTCTCCTGAGCAACATCCTCCAGTGTTGAAAAGTGAAGCCAAAGCAAAGTGTACAAGAATTGCAGTTCATTTGAAGCCCATCAAAGGCTGGATCCAAGGACAAGAAGGTGTTATTAAGTCTGTTTACAAATCTTTGAAGCAGAGACCAACATGGTACAAAAACTGTTCACAGCTTATGCCGCGTTTCCACCAAGCAGTTCAATTCGGTTCGTCTCGGTACCGCGCACATTTTGTGTCATTCCCACTGACTTATCCCAGGACAGATCCCAAATAACCGAGACAAGCCATCCCACTTTTTGGGACCCTTCTGTATGGATGCCAGACTGAACGATCCGCTCTCGGAAGGTCGAGCTATTACACTCCAGACCGTTGATTGGTCAAAAGAATCATCACTTACCCCTGCATTTCTCCCAGTGGCACACAGTCTTCTCTGAAACAAAGCTTGATTGCACTTTGTATCAAAGAGCTACATGCCAATCACAGAGAGGACGAAATGCTGCATGTCTTCCATCTATGCTCTTTGTTTACTGTGTAGCGTTTTTCTTCTTTGTTGGATTTATTAGCAGGGGAAAATGTGTCGCACTGTTATGGCGTCATGCTATTGTTAAACAGCTGCGGCTTTCAGCATCCGGCTTACATGCCGCCTACCACGAGAGGGCACAGCTTGCTGTGGAAACGCAAACGGGATCAGGCTTAACTGAACCAAATCGTGCCAAACCGTACTAAACCGAACTGGACTGCCTGATGGAAACAAGGCTTTAGATTCAGGTAGGCCATGAAGCCAAACTTGACCCTCTGTACATCAGCTGGTCTGAACACTATCTGATTATATCTACACATTGAACTGACAAACAGTGAACTGGTCACTGCTACTGCTCTCCAGGTCTTGGCTTTTGATGAATTTGCACATGAAAGGGAGAAGAGGTGTGCGCCTCTCCAGGCATGTGGAAAGGCTGGGAGCTCCCAGGACAGAGCAATGCTGCTAAAAATAACTCACTGCATGCAAATTGTAAGTTCTTTTAATGAGAGTGGTTCTGACTGAAATCACTTCTTTAAGAATATGTTTATTTTGATAACAAAGGATCACACAGGCTGAAAGTTATGCATGAGTTAGTGTAATGAAAGCTAAGGCTGGGTGTAACGTAGCTGTTAGCATGGATGCTCGGCCAAAAGTGTATCCTTCAGTGTTAAAGGCCAAAGACAAAATCTATAGAATTCAGCTTTCATGTGACATCACTTCCTCTACATGTGAACTCGTATGCCCGATAGTTTCATCACAGTCTTCCAACACCCACCTCTCCCTGTGTGTTCTGGACTGCACAAACAACTTCTGTTCTTCATGTCATAAACACGGCGTCTTGTGACTCTGCTTGCCTCAGTTGGAGGGCATTTTGCACAATTAGGGCAGGTGTGACATGTTTTGTCTTAAGGGAAGGAAACAGGGTGTTTGAAACAAACACAAGCCTTACTGTAGTTGAGCCTCATTCTTCTAACAGTTCAGACTATCTAAAGTAGTGCTGTGTCTTCCAAGGAGGAATAATAAAGAGACTTTAAAAGCCTCCAATTAGAACACAAGACACAAATGTGACAGAGGCTGTGGGGGAGAAAAGGATCTTTTTTTGTTCTATAGAGAACAGTCCTGATTCTTCCTCCAAATGAATAACTTAATTGCTCATTGAGTTGATAATACTCTTCTATGCAGATAATATCCCGTTGCTTGACATTGACAGCACAGATAAACGGCTGGCGAAGGATACGGGAAAGAGTCGGGGAGAGCAAAAGAGAAACTTGAAAGAGCAAGAGACAGGGAGTTAGAAAGGCAGTCCCTTTTAGGATAATTGCAGCTTTTACCATTAAATAAGTGCATTGTGAGGAGCTAACTGTGCTAGCACAACCCATGTGAGCCATCATGTCTTTACCACTAATGTAGCAGTGACTAGTACAATTACTGAGGCTTTTTTCAGCGTTGGTGCACAATAATCAAGGGGAGAAAAATTGCTCTGTATTTTATAGCTCTGCAATTGACGTCAATAGTATAAGTGGAAATTCCCAAAACAAAGACAAAGCAAAAGAAACTTGTCTGTAAAAGGAGGGAAAGGCACAGGTGTAGAAATAGAAGCAACGCTAGCAGTAGTTCAATATGTTGAAAGATTAGCAAAGTTTGGTGCTGTTTCAGTCTGTTCGTGTTGTTCACATCAGACATAAAGTTAATATCAACTTTGACTTTTATTATAGGAAAAATGAAAAAAAATATGTTAGCTAGCAATTTTGCTACCATGCTAAGTTGAGTTTGCATCAAACTGAAATAAGATCATTTGCACATGTGAGTTACATTAATATTATATTGACTTGAATATTGGACGACCCTGATTATAAGACGACCCCCTCTTTCAAGACCAATCTCTAAAAAAACACCAAAATTTACTTAGTAACTATGTTTTATTGAAATTCTGAGACAATCAGTGAAATAATAATAAGAGGTGACTTTCATTTTTGGCTTCAAATCCAAACGCTAAGACCTGTGTTTCAAATGTAACTCTGATGACAGCTCCGGTAATAGGCATGCCTTTGTTATGTTTCTCAGTGAACGTACACACCCTCCCGTAAGTCTCTTGGAAACGGGCGCTTTGAGGACCACAACCTCTGCTATGATTGACATTACCGCGGCCACAGTGATATCACTGGCTCTCTGTTGTTGCGGTTGTGTAGTGACCCTAGACAACTATCATCATGTGTCAATGGTTAGACCCTGATTATAAGACGACTCCTCCACTTTTATAAAATAAACTCGGAGACAATTTGGATTTGGATGGCAAAAATATGCATGGTTTTAGTGAAGTATCAAGTGAATGGTGTGAATACCCAGCTTTGCATAATTTCCAAGATTGCATCATTATGCACTTGGTAACGAAGCTAGTTTGCTGCCTGAATTCAGCTAGTAAATGCAAAGCAATTATGCGTCTGTGTACCTGTGATAGTTCCCATTTGGCGTGAACATGATGTTACACTGCCTTGGCATAACCATACCATACCATACCAGCTTTATTTATAGAGCACTTTTAAAAAACAACCACAGCTGTAGACAAAGTGCTGTACAGGTAGATCAAATGAAATGATAAAAACAGATAAGTAAAAACAGACAAATAAAAGAAAAACACACATAACAACACAAAGGGTTCCTGCCAAAGCTTTAACTTTTGGCTGTAAGCAAGATTAACACCTCATCATCAAGAAGCAACCTCCGGTCCAAGAATATGAGACAATGCTGAGGTAAAAAAAATCTGCTTTTTCTCTAGTGTCCACTTGAGGCTGGCTCCAGAAGTACAGGAAGTAGCATACACACCAAGCCAAAAAAGCCTATTTACTGCCTGGTTCAAAAAACCTCTACTGTCTGAATCGTTAAGTTTACTATCAGCACACACTGTACGGGGGGGGGGTCTAACTCAGCAGTTCCGAAGAAATTAAGACCGCAAGCTCGTCCAATCAGAGGCACAGCTCAGGTCAAGTGGTCCAAAAGCACCCTGTAGCTGTATGCGAAGCCCTTGCCACTTCCAATATGGCCGATGGATGACATTGGGGAGACTACATCTATGTTTGATATGGTCAATGCTCAGCATTTGACCTATTTACAGCCTGGTTCAAAAAACGTCTCCTGTCTGAGTCACTAATTTTACTACCGGCTCCCACTGTACGGGGGTGAATTTTGTTCTAACGTGGTTGTTCAGAGGATAATAAGATCGCAAGCTCCCCCAATAAGATGGTCACGTGACGGGCGGAGTCCTGTGGCTGTAGGCAAAGCCCTTGCCACTACCAATATGGCCACTATAGCCAATGTGCTTCATTTTACATTTTAGAAACAAACGGGTGACATCGGCGAGACTACGTCCATGTTTTATACAGTCTATGCTCTCAACTTACCCGATGATCAAACTACCCAAGAATGAGGTGCCTGGCACCCAGCTGAGTGGTGTGTTGGCAGATTGTGAATATTGGAATTAAAACAGAACAATAAGCGCAGATGTACTTTTTTCAACTTTTGAACTAAGCTTTGAGCTAAGCTCACTGTTGTAAGAATTGCCTTCTGATGCTAACTTTGTAGTTGGTGCGCGTCAATTCTAGTTTTCAGGTAAAGTGCAGGCTAACTGAACAATACTCTTAGTTTCGCCTGAGTTCAAACCGAGAAAAATGTTCATCAGAATGAAACATTTTTTACATGGTACAGTTGTCCAGAAAAATGTTGAGTGAGATGCATAGAAATCTTTTAGTCACTAGATTCTGGCCTTATTTCACTGCAATGTCCTCAGGAGTCATTTTGCACAAATGCAATCTGTCACTTTGTATTGCAAAAAGCAATCTGCAAGCAAACACTTTGAGAGTTGCATCAGTTGAGAGCTTTTTGAAGTATCACCAATAGAACATTTCATCATCTTAATTAAACATGATTGTTATCTGGGTTTGTCTGATTCTTAGAAATGTGAGCAGGTCTGACTGCCAAATAAAACTCAAAGGGGCCGTAACTGCTACTCTGCTGCATGTGTGTGTGTGTGTGTGTGTGTGAGTGTGTGAGTGTGTGTCTGTAGAGAGAGAGGAAGAGAGGACAGCCAAGTGGGTCAGAAAACTGATTCCTTGGTTCCCCTGTGGAGAGAGCAAGACCTTTATCTTCCATTTCAGATTTCCTCTGTGGTCAGAATAAGAGGCCACATCACCTATTTCTCTCCCACTCACAAACTAGCTTTATGGGCCATCATTTAACCAAGGCAAGTTATAAAGAGCACATTTTAAAGCATCTTGTCGCTGCTCTTTCTCCCTCATGTTCTCTCTTCCACTTCAGCAGCCCTTGTTATAGATCTCACAGCTCTGAGAAAGTGTGAATGTGTTGTTGATTTGCTGAATAATGGCAAAAAAGCAGTTTGGATCCCACTCAGATTGAACCAAACAGGAAGTGCCATTACGTGTGAGTCCTTACACGATCCCCTCTACAGGTTGTGCCCCAGTGCACCACATAAATCCCCAAACCGAGACCTCACCTTCTCATGGCCGCTGCTTCTTCCTTCCCTGTCCTCTGAAATTTACAGAGTCGTGAGGCCCATCAACCTTTATTGGCTAATAATGCTGTTAGGGCCATTAAGTGTGGCCGAGGCTCCCCCACAGCAACACTTAACGGTCTCACTGGGGTACTAGTGCAGGTCTAAAGTAACAGACCTGCTGTGTGATAACCCCCTCTGCACTGACTGGTCTGACTTGACTACTTATTCAGTTCTGCTGGGCCAACCCCTTGTGAGCAGTGTGAATGCAGCTCAGGTAAAACTGAACAGGAAGAAATAAGGTAAACCATTTTTAAGTGAGTCATGGTGATATTTGAGCATTGCTATAGGCAAGGCAAGGTAAGTTTATTTGTAGAGCACAATTCATACACAAGGCAATCCAAAGTGCTTTACAGCTTACATAAAATAAATCACAGTAGGCAAAATAAAATCATTGCATAAAATCACATCATAAAACATTAAAAATGATTAATTAAATTAAAAGAGGAGAGTGGAGATAAAATACTTTCAGTTGTCGTACGCAATGCTAAACAGAACTGTTTTCAGCCGGGCTTTGAACATTGTCAGAGTTGAGGCTTGTCTCACATCTTCTGGAAGACTGTTCCAGATTTTGGGGGCATAAAACTCATCGTGTTTAGTCCTGACTCTGGGCACCAGCAGGAGACCTCTCCCTGAGGTTCTCAGAGACCGAGTTGGTTCATATGGTTCTAGCATGTCCGAGATGTACTTTGTTGCTAGACCATGAAGGGACTTGTAAACAAGCAGAGCTGTTTTAAAGTCTATTCTCTGAGCCACAGGAAGCCAGTGCAGAGACCTGAGCACTGGACTTATATGGTCGTATTTCCTGGTTCTGGTCAGGACCTGAGCAGCAGCGTTCTGGATGAACTGCAGCTGTCTTACAGCTCGTTTTGAGAGTCCAGTGAGCAGGCCATTACAGTAATCTAACCTGCTGGAGACAAACGCGTGGATAAGTCTCTCTAAGTCAGGTTTAGACACTATTCCTTTAATCCTGGCAATGTTTTTGAGATGGTAAAAAGCAGCTGATGTTATTGATTTGATGTGGCTGTTTAAGTTCAGGTCTGAGTCCAATATCACCCCTAGATTTCTAACCTGGTAACTCATATTTAGAGAGAGAGTCTGAAGGTGACTGATAACCCCTTCTCTTTGTTTCTGTGGGTCACAGACAATGGTTTCCATTTTGTCTGAGTTCAGCTGGAGGAAATTGTTCTGCATCCACACACTGATCTGTTCAACGCAGCGACAGAGTGAATCTACAGGCCCATGTTCGCCTGCCGTCATTGACACATAGATCTGAGTGTCATCAGCATAGTTGTGGTAGGACACATTACAGCTGCGTATTGGCTGACCCAATGGGAGCATGTACAAATTAAACAATGGGGGTCCCAAGATTGAACCCTGGGGAACCCCACAGGTCAGGGCCATTTGGTCTGAGACACAGTTACCAATTTCAACAAAGAAAGTCCTGCCCTCAAGATAGGACTTGAACCAGCTCAAGGCAGTACCAGAGATTCCCATCCAGTTTTCTAACCTCTGTAAAGCTCATGTAAGGAGTGTTTGATATGTTTTCACTGTGGTGATCCCTGTAGACAAACTTTCCCTCTTAACTGGTGGTGTCCTGTGTGCATAAAAGTTCCATGAAGACATTTATTTCCTCAAACAGTAGAAAGCATCACTTTCTGTAAATCTTTGTAGCAGTGCTGAGTGAAAGCAAAGACACAAGTTGGGAAGACAAAGAAATCTTGAAAACTTTCAAAAACTTGGATAAGAAGGGGGACTCTGGTGCGCTCTAGGGGCACTCGCACACTGGCCATCTGTACTGTACCTTGTTGTACCCAAGCAGTTCAGCCCGTGGTCACACTATTCCAATATAACCCAGACAAAAGGCACACGCATGGCCTACGTCATCCAGGAAGCATTGTCTCTTTAGAGAACACAGAGAACAATGCTATGGCCTTCATGATTTTTTGGCTTATATGAAGTCATTTTGGTCCAACACAGCCTTCTAAAACCTACGCCATTCTTTAAAGCATTTGTCTAGACATCAGTGGTCGCAGTGATGATACGTCATTGGTTTTACATCATGCCCTCATTTTGTACGTTGTGCTCGTGCATGAAGTGCACCCTTCTGACGCATTCCTCTCTAAACCGTGCCAAAGCATGAAAGTGCACGGTACACTTCCAGTTACACTGGCCAAACAAACTGGACTTGGTTTAAAGCACAGTACTGATAGCCAGTGTGGCCCCACCCTAAATGCTAGTTGCAACTAAGCGGAAATCTCAGGTCTAAGAATATGAGACAATGTGGAAGTGCTAAAATCTACTGCTTCTCAAGCGTTCGCTTGAGGCTGGCTTCAGAAGTACCTGAAGTCAGAAACACACCAAGTCAAAAAAAGCTGTTTCCACAGCAGGAATAAAGATATTTACTGCCTGGTTCAAAAAAAATGTCTCCTGTCAAAATCCCTAATTTCACTTTCAGTTCACACTGTACAGGGGTGAATTTTTTTTCCAACTCGGCAGTTCAGAGGACTGGCCTTGATAGCCGGATCGCTTGATTTTCCGATCCAGAAACAGACAGGTGACGTTGGGGAGACTACGTCCATGTTTTATACAGTCTACCATTGCAACCTTAAAGGGGGTTTTTACTTTTTTCAAGCCTTCTACTCACCCCCTGGTATCCCCCAGTTGATTTACAGGATTAACACTTTCTGTTTTCCCCACACTGGTGCTTTACAAAATCCTTATTGAAGCCTCTATCTGAATCAACTTGAATGGAACGCTGTCTCTTTAAGGCTACATGCTCCACAGTCCCCCTTCAATCTGATTGGACAGCATTTTGAGGGGCTGATAAGGCCTCACATATGGGCAGACTTTGATGTTTGAAGATCCCTATGTAATAACCTCTTCAGTTTGTATCTTGTGAAGATAATGTGATGATCATGTGCCATTTTTAGAATGAACAGTTTTGAGCAGTTAATTGATAGATTAGAGGGTTTCATCAACATGTCAATCCGTAGCAGTTTGAAAATCAGTACACATTTAGAATCGACACCCAGCATTGTTACATGGTATGCATATTTCAAATATGGCAAAGCACAGTTCCCCCTCTTTAACTTTAAAGAGAAGGTGTAGATCTCAACAACCAGCCAAGCATTTCACAGGGAAAGAAGAGGGCTTCCAGACATTTGGTGCAGAATGAAATAGCCAAAATGAGCAACAGCAAAAGAGACAAAAACTCAATATGTACCAAATAACAGGCTGAAAGCATATTTGACAAAAAAGCTTTAGCTCCTGATTGTATTCGGTAAGATTTGCCAGTCACGCCTCATAGCCTGACATAAAAGTTTTATTCAAGTCAAGCAGCAGTTTTGTACGTCTTTAATTTTTATAAACCTGGTAAGACAGATTTTAACACACACACACACACACAGGTACGCCAAACCACACAATATTACTCAGAAGTGCGAGTAACACCTCAAACTACACCTTTTGTCCCATATGACTGCCTGAGAGGTTTCCACAGACGCCCAAACCTCAGTTTAAGGTGGTCTATGTTTGAGGTTTCTGTGTTGAAATGCCCTGTCCAAACAGTAAGTGAACGTGCCCCATAGAGAGGAGCCTAGTGATGATTTAGAGCTCCTCCAGGCACTCTTTGGATTGCCGCACTGAAATATGCAGTGAAGGGCACAATAGAGTCTGGTTTCTCCCAGGGCTGTGGGTGTTGTTTTTGTTGTGTTGTGCTTGGTCCAAACTCTTGGAGAATAGTTTGAGGATGGCGGCTGTAGATCAAAGCAGAAATATAATCAACTGTTAGGGGGAGAGAGCTCTCCATTTTATCTTCCCTCCTTGCTCAGGGGGCTGAAAACAGAATGTTGTTGAGTTTAAAGTTGGAGAAGGGAAAAATAGAATGTACAGTGTGTGCTCTGCTCTTGTTTTGTAAGGAAAAATGGAACACATGGTCTGTTTTGATGAGTCATTAAGCACTGATTTTTTAGACAAGGAACAAAATGTGTTCCCATTGTGACTTTTTACTTATAATGTTCCATTAATTTAAAATAGATATTACAATAAATTTTAAAAATAGCCCATGGTCTTCAAGAGACTTGCTCAAGTGATGATGTTACAAGAGATGAGGCTTATGGATCTGGTTCATGGCATGTTTGAAGGATGGACCTCAAACACAACAGGCCTTTGGAGGGCTGGCCAATCAGAGGGAAGGGGGTTTGTGCAGTTGGGAGGCTTAAAGAGAGAAAAGGCTAAAATAAGGCTTTTTCTAAAGATCAAAGAGGATACAATCTGAAGTCTTCCATCAAATTTGTGTACAAATGCAAAATTAAAAAAAACACTAAAGATGATGTTGAATAAAAATTTCAGGAGCAACATAATGTCAATAAATTATTTTACACCTCTGCTCCCTTGCATATCTGCAAAGCATCTTTCTCGTAAGTCTTTAACATTGTTTTTCCAACCTTTGTCTCTCATGTCTAGAAAATTCTGTTCTCCTGTCTGGGTCTCTGTTAATTCTGTTTCTAGTTTCTCAGTGAGACTTGATTCGCCCCAAGAATGAGTGATGGACGGCACTCAGCTCCCTAAAATATGAGATTTATTTTACAGAGAGTGGTACAACTCAAGGCCAGACTGAGCCACTTACCAACCAGTCTGTAGCCTTTTTTTAATCGCTTCGCATCATGTTGTTGTACTCTGGAGGAGAAAACACTTTCCAAAACACCAAAAAATCCTCTTCAAAAATCCACTAGAGCAGGTGAAGAAGAGTCACGGTCATCATGCACACACACTCACTAGCTGGTTTGGTTGCATTGTTTTGATATCTTCAAAGAGGGATTCAGTTTTGAACTGGTCACACTAAGTGCTTCTGCAAATAAGGTGTTTATACCTCAGCAATGGGGGGAAGTTTACCCACGAGGCCATGTTCTGTAGTTCTGGAGCAGTGCTCAAGGTAGAATTCTTAAGAATGGTGTCCTACCCCTGCTGCAAAGGGTGTTTTTTGAATGTTTATTTGTATGTTGTTGTTTTCTTTTGGTTTTTTTTTTGTGTTTTTTTTTTTTTTTTTTTTGTGAGTTTTTTTTATCATTCATTTTATTTTATTTTTTGGTTTTGGGGTTTTTATATGAAAAATATGATTAAAGTTGTTGTTTTTTTTTAAAATCTTTCTGCAACATTACAAAGCCACAGTAAATCACAATACTTAATTTGCAGATAGGGTGTCAGATTATTTGCAAACACCACAATACAACCTAAGTTATCCTACAGGACACAGAAAAGTTGTTAAAGTAAGTAAATAATTGTCACAGAGCACATCCAGATGGACCACGTTAAAGCAAAAATGTCCCTTTTATTTCTCAAACAGGCTTTTTGCAACAGGCAAAAACCTTATAAGAAGAGCTCCTCACAGAGACATCTCCCCAACTCTTCTCTCCAGACCCCCACCCCTCCAGGCTCTGGAGAGGTTCCCCCAATTTCTGCCACACCAGCCTCTTTCACACATTCCCACAGGTACCCCAACACTGGAGAAAAAAACAAAAAACACACCAGTAACAAATTCCCTTTGTTAACATACTGTAGCTTCAAAGAAGTCTATTGATCAGGATGCAATAATAGATAAACGTTATTAACAGAAAAGTATGATGATTATACTGACTGGCCGATCCTTAAATGGTAAATAAGTTACAGATGCCCTTTTAAAAAAAAACTAAAATCCACTTAACATAAAAAATCATTCAAAAATCAACATATCATACATTTATGTCTAGTGTGTGGATGTGGCAGTGTGTGTGAGAGAGAGTTAGACAGACAGGGCAGCAGGCCCTTAAGAACCTCCCTTCATAATGATTGTTTTCTTTAGCTTCAGCTATTACAGATAAAGCTATAATGCTAACATTATGACATGACTGATTTATAAAGCTTAATATAAGATGACACACTACTGGTACATATAGAAATATAAGTAATATGAAGGATATCACAAGGTGAGACCCATGCAAAGCTATATTTGTCATAGCTGAAATAAAAAAAAAGAAACAATAATTCACTTACTTTTACAACTTTTTTTGTGTCTATTAGGACAACTAACCTTTTTTAACTTCCGTTGTGGCGTTTACAATCGTGTTGCTGCTTTTGTGGTTCATTTTGTGGCTTTTGCAATTTGTTTGACACCTACTGGCCACCGCACAATACCCTCTCTTTAAATATTGTTTCACTGAAAGAAGACGTGTTTTCTCCCTGCTAGAAAAAAGTCCTTCTGATTCTACAGTCAGGATTGCTTTCATGGCAATGGATTCTTACCAGACTACTCGCAGTTTGACCTAACATTGAACCAAACATTTCAATTCTAGTAGCAGTGTGTTGAGGCTGTAGCAAATGTTTGTTTTCTTAATCAAAGATGAAATGTTTCAAGCTTCTTTCGGTGGGCTGAATGGATATGCCTTTTGATCCAGTTGTATTAAGCTTTACTTTTGCTCTCAAAGACTAGCTAATAATGTTATGATATTCCAACCAATCAAAATCAAGTATTAAACAGTTATTAATAAATTTACATGGTGTCTCTAATGGAGGTGTCTCTGCTTTTTAGCCGCAAAAAAAGGAGGAAGTCACATATTAGGACATGAATCAAGGCCCACATTACCAACAGTGTTAATTCTCTTTGCTGCAAGATGACTTCACCATACTTTGGGGATTTGGGTCCCAGGCCTGATTAAGAAGCCAACCATGGGAGAGATGGATCTAAGACTACGACCTACTCCACCCCCCTCCCCACACGTTAGCTGATAGTAGGGGAGCACGGGGAAGTGATTACTCCCGGATTAAGACTTGCCTCATTGCCGATATGTGTGGCATAATTGAATAATGGCTGCCTCACCCGAACAGTCCCCATGCAGAGGAGCCTCCCAGCCTTTCAGCCTCGTCAGATCGGTACAATATTAACCATGACACAGGCGTAACCAGGCCGGTAATTAATGCACTGAATCAATTACAAATTAGTCCATTCGGAGAATTCCCCACAGGAGTCCACTCATTACCAGTACTCTGATGGAGCTGCAAGTTCTCCTCATGGGAAGGAGTGTCACTCTGCTGCTCTCCTTCCCTTTCTTGTCTTTATCTATTTTCTCAAGGTAGGATGCAGAAGACAAATGGGGGATGAAATGTAAGCTGTCGGCATTACATTGGAAATGAAAATGTCAGCTGTGCAACACTGAATTTTGGTTATTGTCTAAATAAGGACGCAAGGAACCGGATACAGGTATGTTTTGAGCTAATTAGCCAAAGCTAGCAAGACGTGCTGAATGTAACGGCTTAGAGAAACATATTCAGACTTGTACTGTTGAGTTAACCTTCACGTTTAGATTCAAAAGAAGTTTTCTGTCTGTAATGAAGTAGTTACTTTCTCTTATTTGTTCTGAATCAAGAGCTAAATATGCTATGATCCTTAACAGCTGTGGATCAAGTGCAGTGGACAACTTACACTAGCAAAAACTGGTATTGAAAAAGGGGGCTGATGTAAACAGCACTGTCCTTTTTCTCCTTGTATTGATGGCGCTCCAAGAATCAGGTGAACACCACACCATTCATTTTACTGCCAAAGGTGAAAGTCAGTCTTAATGACAAAGGGCTTTCGAGCTCAATCCAGGAACTGTCAGAGAGCTGAACAGAGAGACAGTGAGAGAAAAAATATAGATGTGTCTGCGTGTGTGTGTGTGTGTGTGTGTGTGTGTGTGTGTGTGTGTGTGTGTGTGTGTGTGTGTGTGTGTGTGTGTGTGTGTGTGTGTGTGTGTGTGGTTTAAATCTACCTGCCCACAAACCCTTGAAAGGCAAGGTGCATTCAGGGTAAACTGAGTGCATTTGAAAAGGACAGACTCAAACTGTTCTCCACATAAAATGCAGCACTGTATGTTTTGATGAAATGTTAGTTTAGTCTTCTTCACAAACCTTTTATTTCGAAACCATTTTGCAAACAAATGACTTAGAGAAACACTTGTCAAAGTCCTCACAGAGCATTTTCGAAGAGATTTTTTAATGTTTAACTGTATGACTATCACTCCATTGATTTGCACGGTTGCAAATTATTCCAAATTACCCAAAATGTGAACATTGCTTCCTTGAAGGCCTTCTGAATTCACTTTATTTCCAGATGTGATACTTTGCAGGCATGGTTCAGATTCTTTTGTTGCCCTGGGGAGGCCACTGAGAATCGATACAAATTTGTTCTTAGTGATTGCTTTTATCCCTTTAAGAAACACTTCTATCCTGACAGCAGGGTTTCTCCTGAGTGACTAAGCTCTACACCATTGGGCATGAAGGTTCACTTATTCTGGTGTGTATTACATTTCAATGATTGTATACATCAGTGCTTTGTAGTCACTGGAACTTAACCAAGTGGGTAAATGTTACACCAAGATGTAAGACAGTATCCTCTACAACAATCATTTAAACACAGAATGAGAGATTATCCATTGGAAAAATGGTGTTCGTCCTTACAGAACAGTTCCAGTGACTTGAAGAATCAATGCATTGATCACAGAAGCTGTTCTGGGAGCACCTCTAAGCAGGAAACATTTTATCTAGCTTCACCAGGCTGCACCTGTAAATACAAGACAAATGAATTTGCTCATGCTTGGAGCTCAGTGAGAAACAAGTTCAAAAATACCAGCCTCAATGATTTTGGATCTAAAATAAATCTGTCTTGCGCCCACTACACAGCAAAAATATGTAAATTGAGATTTACATAAGCTTGCTTTGGCACAAAGTTGAGCCCAAAGAGGGTTTATTGTCAGAAGATCCAGACCAATCCTACAGGATATCAGGAGGTTTTCATGGGCCATGACTTGATGTTGTTATGTCTAATTTTTCATTAAAAACTTGATATTATTATTTCATTTTATTTAAACACAGATATTAAGTTACAAAGCTGGGTGTTAATACTAAAAGTGAGAAAATTTTCAAAATGTTGCATGTGATAATGATTTCCAAGTATTGTAATTATGTATGGGTACCAAATAAAGTACTTTTATAGGTACCGACTTAATTCTGTCAAAAGTATCGAGTACCAGTTCACGTAAAATCAAATGGTACCATGTTTATGTACCTAAACACATCTTTGTGACTGCGAGGGAGTGGAAGAGAAGCCGATTTTCCATGCTGGACATGAACGCAGCATTGTAAGGTTATTGGAGAATAAATATGCTAAACTGAAAAAAAAAAAAAATCCTTTATTATAAAAAAAAACTTATATATTTTGTCACATACACACAAAAAAGTACCAAAAAATGGTACCGTTACTGATTGCCAGGTGTCAGGCATCAGTACTGTATAAAATGGGAAAGGTACCCACTCCTAATTCAAATAGTTATAAACATTAAAAAAAAAAAAAAAAAAAAAAATAGTTCATGTGAAGACTGCTTGCTCCTGTCTGCAGCAGGTACAGACAGGATGTCTGAGCTGTTTTGCGTCAATTTTACAAAAAAAACAGTGTGCACTGAAAGTGCCCAAAATGCACAATAACTTTCAAAATGAAAAAAAAAACAAACAACAAAAAAAAAACATCTTCAAACCAGATTATATCTAAATTGACCATGGCAACACTCCGACAAAGTGAACAGAGTCAGACCAGAAGTGGACAGGATTTACAGCCAAAACAAGAACGAGGAGACATGGTAGAGATAGGGACGGTAGAGTCGTGAGTAGATGAGGTACAGTGAGGTTAGGCTAGAAAATCACAAGTCATGAACAACTATGCACAGTTGGGCTGGGTACCGTATTAGGTACTGTTGTCGGTACTGACAGAATTCAGTCAAAAGTTCCAGGTACCGATTCAGGTAATCAAAAAGGTACAATGTTCAGGTACCTAAATGCCTCCTTGTTACTGCGAGAGAGTGGAGGAGGTAATTGATTTTCCATGCTGGACATGAACACCGCATTGCAAGGTTTTATATTGAAGAAGAAATATATTTAATTGATTTTTTTTTTAAATTTTGTTATTTAACAAATTGGTATATTTTACCACATGAACACAAAAAAGTACCAAAACTTGGTACTGTTGAGTACCAGTACCGATTGCAAAGTACTGGGCATCGGTATTGTATCGTTTCAAATGTGAAAGGTACCCATTCCTAATGCACAGCCATGTGAGCAGAAAAAAAGCGACGCTGCCTGCAGATGTTGGCAGGTACATGTGGGTGGCAGTGGCAGCGCCTTGTGGGGGGTGGGGTGGGGACAACGATCTTTGGATAATTTTCAGCTTGTTATGAGTGAATATCGCATTGCTCTTTTGCTTGAAATGACCATCTTTAATTCAAATGATGTAGAAATCTTAAAACCTGTCCGGAAACCACTTAAAATGCACTCAGGTTTGCCCATTGCGGAATTCCAGTGGGCTGTCCAATCAGAGGGAGGCGGGTTTGTGGAGCAGGGGTCCTAAAAGAGACAGTAACTAGAACCAAGCATTTCAGACAGAGGCTGAAATACAAGTTCCTAAAACACCAGTGAGAGAAAAAGTGATTTTCTCTCAAACTGTAAATTACATAAAGCTTCTACAGGGGGTTTCGGAGGGACATGGCTGCCTAAAGCCTAAAAAGGTACAGTCCCTCCAGTGTAATGACATCCTTACAGCCTATGACTGAAAATCAGATGCCAGAAAGCCACAGCTGGGCAGAGATCAGACGAGGACTGAATGTTGTCTGAACAGCAGGGAAGCAGAGGTGGAGAAGTGTCCGCTGAGTGATGCATTATGTAATGTCCATCTGAATGAAAAGAACATGTGGGAGTGTATGGGTGTTGATGGTTTCATCCTTTATAATTTGTATACTTATTTTTATACTCTGATGGAGCATAATAGAGCACTGTGTAATCAGAAAAAGGTATTTTGGCACAATCCAAACTTTCTTTGCACCATCTGCACTTCGAATTGTCTAAACAGGGCTCAAAACTTGGAGGTAAACTTATGCTGAGGAAGTGAAGTAAGCACATTTATCACATTGTGAATTTCAGCCACACCACTGATATCTCCAGTGTCCCATGTCCCCATCAACTTTGCTGTTGATGATTTTAGTCCAGACGTAGAGAAATGACCAAAGTGGGCTGTCTAAACTGGAGCAATCTAACAATCTGATTGGCATCACAGCACTTTGACATCACTAAAATTATTACAAAAGTGACTGATGATGTCAGACTCTGTAACCCTAGCTGTATCACTCAAACCCTTCCTTTGGTCATCAAAAGATTCAGCACAAAAACAGTTGATCCTATAAGCCACTTTGGCAGAAAACAGCAGTGATGCATTTTAACTCCAAACAGTCTTGTCAAGCTCTGATTCAGGCGCTAACATGAAAAGTGAGCTCTTCATCCTCTGTGCCAGGTATCAGCATTTTCCCCTTTGAAACTGAACAATGAGTTGTGCGCTCATTTGGCTCCAAGACTGTAAACAATCTTACGGTGAAAGACAGAGAGAGGAAGAGAAACGCTTTCTATGTGCTGCACGGAAACAATGGACAGAACGAGGCAGAGAAAAAGAGACAAGATACATGTGTTTCCTTAATTACTGTGTTAGCAAATCAATAGGAGCTGCGCCATGCCTCATTGTCTGGGCTGCGAGGAAAGGAAAGGAGTTGAAGAAGCTGAAAGGCTTTGGGAAGGAATTGCTGGAGAAAAATCAGCCTTTTTAACCTTTGACTACCAACTTCCCACCCACAGCTTTCACTACACCAACCAATCTGCTTCACTCCACCATCACACTCCTTACCTAAGATTTAGAAGGAGAATTAGAGGAGGAGGCTTCACAGGAAATCTCACCTCTCTTTAAATTCTGCGAATGCAGGGAACACTGCTCATCCAAGACTTCACCATTACTCATTACTCAGAGTTTTGCCACAGATATATGAAAAGTAAAGTCATAAGAAAAACTTTCAAGTATATGTGAGCATCCCCAAGAGGAGGGGAGGGGCCACCGGGACCATGGCCCCTGCTGAAATCTGATTGGCCCCCTCCCAGCGCCCTCTGCAAAATAGTGTCTTGTCCTTGGGTAAACCGTTCTCTCCAATAGGAACACTAGCTGGTTGTCACAGGTCAGCTTCGTAGGGGCGAGGAGTGGGAAACAGATTGTTGTGGTTTGTGATGGGAGGGGTCGAAATATAAAACAAGCACACCTCTCAGCAGGCGATCTCCAACACTTGGTGGATCTCACACAAATGAGTCATTAAAAGATGTTTCATCCTAATACCTAGTTTTCACCATTACCTTATCTCATCATTTAATATTTTGCAGATAAAAGGTTGGTAGCGAAGGTAATTAAATGTGGTGACGAAAGAGTAAATCACTGCCAAGGGATTTCCTGCAGTAATGCTTATGTGACACGAAAAATAGCCTTGGTGGGTTTTTCTTTCTTTTTGAAACAAGGAAACCAAAGAATGGAGACACTTTCCTGGCCTTGTTACCTTTCTTATACCAAAGATGCCATGACTTTAAAATCTGTATTCCATTTCTGTACATAAAACTCTGCCTTTGGTAACATCAGTAGTGCACTGAATAGTTGAGGTCCAACACCTCCTCAGGTCTTCAAACAGACAAGAAAATAAAAAAGCTTTCCATCTTATTTTAAGGCATTTGGTGAGACATAATTTCTATTTGTTTAACTCTGTACTTTTTTGTATCACATTGTGCAGTTTTGGAAACTTTTGTAGTAAACTTTAAGCAAACATGCATCCTTACAATGCAGAAAATATGTATTTTGAAAAACAATTTCACAGTTCATGAGTTATTCTTCCAGCAACTTCTTGAAAATTAGTAATGGAGTTCCTGAAAAAAGTGTGTGGATGATTTTTCGGAGCAGTTATTTTAAAAAGGGTCAAAAAACAACTCGCTGGTACCGGGTTGGACCCCCTTTTGTTTTCGGAGCTGCCATGGTGGCATCCTTGGTGGCATAGATTCAACAAGGTACTGTAAACATTCCTTAGAGAGTTTGCCCCATATTGACATGATAGCATCACACAGTTGCTGCAGATTTGTCGGCTGAACATCCATGATGAGAATCTCCCGTTCCCCCACATCCCAGAGGTGCTCTATTGGATTGAGATCTGGGGACTGTGGAGGACATTTGAGTACAGGGAACTCATTGTCATGTTGAAGAAACCAGTCTGAGATGATTCCAGCTTTATGACATGGAGCGTTATCCTGCTGGAAGTAGCCATCAGAAGATGGGTACACTGTGCTCATAAAGGGATGGACAGAGTAACATTTGGCAACGTTTTTCCAATCTTCTATTGTCCAGTTTTGGTGTTGCTGTGTGAATTGTAGCCTCAGTTTCCTGTTCTTAGCTGACAGGAGGGTCACCCGGTGTGGTCTTCTGCTGCTGTAGCCCATCTGCCTCAAGGTTGGACGTGTTGTGTGTTCAGAGATGCTCTTCTGCAGACCTCGGTTGTAACCAGTGGTTATTTCAGTTACTGTTGCCTTTTTATCAGCTCCAACCAGTCTGTCCATTCTCCTCTGACCTCTGACATCAACAAGGCATTTTGGCCCACAGAACTGCCGCTCACTGGATATTTTCTCTTTTTGGGACCATTCTCTATAGATCCTAGAGATGGTGGGTTAAAATCCCAGTAGATCAGCAGTTTCTGAAATAGTCAGACCATGCCATGTTCAAAGTCCCTCAAACCACCTTTCTTCCTCATTCTGATACTGGGTATGAGCTGCAGCAGATCGTCTTGACCATGCCTACATGCCTGAATGCATTTAATAGCTGCCATGTGATTGGCTGATTAGAATATTGCTTTAACAGGCAGTTGGAAAGGTGTGCCTCATAAAGTGTCCCATGAGTGTATAAAGAACACCTCCCAATATAGCATTGCCCCCCCTCCACTGAAAATAAATCCTAGACTTGCCACTGTATGTGAATACTCCTAACAAGATCAATCAATACAATACTTTTGGATTACTTATATACTCACGGTACCCATGAAAATTGCCAGCTTTTTGTTTCTGTGAATTAATGTAATTTAAGTCTTAACACAGCTCTGTGACCAAAATGAAGTTAGTTTAGCAACAAGTGATATCTGCAGCAAGGCCACTTTGTCAGAACTGAACAGCGTGCTATGCTAGCTTGAGTGACAAATATTGATTCTTGTGACAAGGATTCAAAAGACCCAGTGTCAGCTGTGGCTTAAAGGTAGAGTGGATTTGCCCTAAACTCTCCAATTCAGATTGGTGGTTCAATCCCTGGGCACCAGAGTGTGAGTGTGATAAGATCAGTACTGATGGGGGGGCTCCGCAAAGCTGACTTAGCCACCAGCGTATGAATGTGTGGGTGAAAGGGACAATGGGAAACTGGTTAGGAGACTAAAAGCAAGAAGCTAGAGCCTGGCACACATCTGTAAATCAGTTCGTCATTGCTTTTTGATGTTACTTTGTTGTTGAATTTCAAATTGAAACGACAATCAGAGGTACCCCTTTTTCTCAACCCTGTTATCTTCATCATTGTCATTCTGAAGTTACCCGACTTCCCTGCAGGAGCACACTGTGCCAGTGGACAGCATCTGTGCCGAGGTGGGGAGTAGAAGTCTGTCACGAATGACTTGGCTCCTAGGAAGCTCTTGTTAGCCAAAGTAGTACTATGAAGAGCTGTCTGGAGCAGAACGAGCCAGTTCTTGCTGAGCCAAATGATCTGAATCACTAAAAAGAGCCTGAATTACCACTGCTAGGAGTATCTACACTGAGTGGGTTTACCTGCGACAGAAACCAGAGATTGCAGACCACTTGAGCAGGACAATGCAGACTTTCTAAATGTAATCCATGGATCTATATGAACATAATGTGTTTGGATTGAATCTTATACTGGGTTAGAGGCATAGGGACCCTTTTCTCTTGCAGCCAGAGGGAATGGACTGTTAGACCTTGAATTAATGTTTATGTTAAAGAGGGGGTATTATGCTTCCTCATATCTAAACATTGATTTAAAGAAACAATGCTGGATATTCATATGAAGCATGAGCAGAGTTTCAAACAGCTATACATTATTTTGTTGCAGAAATCTCTGAATCTGTCTGTAAACTGTTCAAAACAGACCATTCTAAACAGTACGAGATCTTGATGCGATCTTTACGAGATTTGCTGAAATTATACACAAAATGCTCTTTTAACTGGTTCATTATTTATTGGAAGACTTAAGACTTAAACACTAAAGTCTGCCCATAGCTCTGTGTGCTGGCCAATCAAAACGAAGGGGGTTTGTGGAGTGTTGCCCCTTAAAGAGACAGCAGCTAAAACAAAGCATTTTAGACTTAGGATTTTTCAAACAAAAATAAACACTTTTGTGAAAATTTATGGATTTTTATTTTTTAATCATTATTTGAATAATATAATGCTACTATTAGGATGCCAAATAAACACTATAAACCCTAAAAAAAGAAGCACAATACCCCTCTTTAATAGCAATCTCAGAATAGAAATAGGGGATTTACTGTTCTCAAAGTTTTATTTGTTTTGTTTTGATTTTGTTTTGTATTTCATTCAGCCTGTTCATGTGCCTCACTCCCTCTTCAGCCCGTTCTTTCTGTACTTGACCAGCAGAGTGTATTCCGTCCTAACGTGTGCACCTTAAAGGCCTTACTTGTCATCATTTTTGACAAGTAGACTGTCATACTGTCGCTATCAATGATGCTCAAGCATCAACTTAACACCACACGTTGCCTGGGCATATATGACATGCACACTTTTTCTTCAAAGTCAGTTGTTCGTATCAATCATACAAGGGCAATTTGTCTCCAACGGAAACAAAAATGTCGCTTTGATTCACTTGAACCAGAATTTCCATTCCACTGAATTTTCAAGTCATTGTCATTTTATACATGTTAATTGCTTTTAAGTACATTTTAATGTGGTGAAATTGCTGTTTTTTACTTCTAAGAAGGGACTTTTATTCATCTACCTCATTAAAGCCCTCTGTGAAATCTCCGTTCTAGTGTTCCTAGAAAGCAGCTGGCATTGACCCTCGCTACTCTCGAGGGAAGGACAAGGAATGACAACAGAGAGGCCTCAGATCTTTCATGTTGCTTGTCCTTTTCTTGTTTGCTGCTTTTATCACCACAGTCAACAAAAAGAGTGCCTAATCTCACACGAGGATCCATTTGTACACACACACACACGCACACAAACACACACACACAGATTTGTTCATTAGAGCAGGAGAAGTGTGATGTAAGAACCAGAAGGGATAGTTTCTCTTCATCTTCAAAGATGAGTCATGATCATCATCATCTTGTCCAAAGCAATATAAGACACTTGCTCATGCATACTCTCACGCACACACTCTCAAATTTTAACACACACACTCTCCATCTTCTTCCAACACACACATCAAAAGCAGTATCATCTGCAGGTGTTTGAAGTGGTTCTTATGTGGTTTAAGCCACTCCAAGGGGATTGAGTTGTTACCGAGGAGCTGGCAGGTTGCAGGACTGGAGGTGGGCGCTGTGGCGACTTAAAGCGAAGGAACACGGCGGCTGTGAGTTTGGATATGAAGAAAAGACTCGTGAATCCCATCAGGGATGCTTCTCCTACTCACAAATATTGCACTTGAGAAGTGCAAATATGCTGCTATCATAAGATCATCTCATTACACCTCATGAGTTACACACCAGTTATTCACAAAGGAGGGTTAACTCTCATTTGGAAGATTAATCACAAAAATTGATGTACAAACAGTCATAAAGCCTTCACTCTTAACTACTAGCAGTATTTCCTGTAGGATGTCGGTTACATCGGGGATGAGCCGCTGGGAAAACTTGAGGATTTTCTCACTTATACTGGTAGACACCCAATCCGGATTCTGTGTCTGTTTACAGATGCGGATGTGAGCTCAGGCAGAGGCTTTAGGGAAGAGATATGGAAATCGAGGATGAGGGCTTAGTGATGCAAGGCAAACCTTAAGCCCTTCCAGTGCACTCCTGTGTATCAGACTTCAATGACCGCAGCCCCGCAGAGCACAACGCTACGCCTCAATATGTATGGAAATGAGAGGCTATCATGCTAAAGTGTGTTCAGTCTCTTCAAACATGCTAATGGTGTCACTGCACTTTCAGCCCGGCGTAAGCCATGCAAACATTTGGCCCCTCCTCCGACATTTTGCTGTTTTTTTTTCTTCACTTTTCTGACCTGGAACAGGTGTGATTTTAATTATGCATTGAGGTAAACCAACCCTGATCCACTCCACTGAGCTCCTCCTCCTCCGGTGTGTAACCCACCCTCTCTGTCTTCATTTCCTCCTTGATCCCTTTTCCTTTCCTCCGTCAGTAACTCCCTCTAACCCCCCTTCCCTTTCTCTCCATCTCTGCTATTAGAAGTTGGGGATTGAAGGACTCGATTTTAAAGCCACGCACGTCTCTGTGACTCAAGTGAGGGGTTTGTTCCGCTACCACACTTCCGCTCACAAATGCTCCAAATCAGGGGAGAAGGGAGGAGGAAGGAGGGAGAAATCCCTGTTAATCTAGTGAATCTGGCTCTCTCTGTCTCTTTTGTTCACTGTTACTGGGACTCTGTCACATTGATCTCCTGGGAGTCGTGTGGTGGTACATTGTTGGGGGAGTTGGGGGCTTGCTGCACAGTTAAGTCTGCACACACTGAAGGGTTCCAACACTCCAGTCGCTTTTTAAACAGATGATTCAACTTATTCACTGAAGGGGTTCCAGATAATCAACAGTTTTCACCTTCCTGTTTAAATGTGAAAGCAAACTCCCTGCTCTAACTTACAGGATGACCTTTCAGAGAGAAAAGAAACAGAAGAAGAACTTGGGTCAGAGCAAGATAAGGCTCCCTGCCAACGTACACCTTACACCTGTTTTACTGCATGGAATCCAGGACAACATAAGGGTCATGTTGGTATTTTTAGCAATTAATTTACTGCTCCAATTGCTCTGTACCTATATAGAGGAGACCATGCTAATGACTAAGGTAAAAGTTTAGCAAAGGCACCAATATGCTTTTAAATTAAAACCAGGGCTGTTCTCAAGGGGAGGTATGGGGTGGCACAGCCCCCGCGGAAAATCGGCCACCAAGTCGGAGGCTGGCTTTCAGCTGGCTTTCGGTGTCTATTGCCCTTTTTTCCACTACAGTACAACTTGGTGCTAGACTGGGCCGGGGCTAATGCTTGTTAAAGTAAATTTCAACTTAAAAATCCTCTAAAACCAGTCAAAAAGAGCTATGTTATTAATGGTAATGGTGTTTAGAGCTGAAATACTATCAGGTCAGGGGTGGCCAACCAGTCAGAGACCAAGAGCCACGAAAATGGTACTATAGAGAGCCATGTCACGCATGGGGTCTTACAAACACACTTCCTCTCACACATAAACAAAATGACATAAAATGAAAATCAATACATTTCCAACTTTCAAAGCAACATTTATTGTGTTTGTAAGTGTGTTTAAATTCGTGCTAGAGAAGAGAAACTGAAACTTAAGTATCAATCCGTACACCCAAACATTGATCAACACTGATCCCAACGTTGGCATCAGTGTATCAATATTTTGGATTGATCGGGACACCACTACTTTTAACTATATAGATAGTTTTTATAAATGGATCAAAGAGCCGCACGCTGAAAGGCAATGAGCCACATGCGGCTCCCGAACCTCAGGTTGGCCACCCCTGTATTAGATGGTCACTGGCATCTATTCTGTAATTGTTCAATTGACTAAAAGCGAAAGGATATCTACAGCCATCGTCTGGACGGGGTATTTGCACAACAAACAGGCATAGCATACCAACCATAGCACTGTTGAGAACAATAAAATTATGTAACCTTTTAAAAATGACATGCTTCTCTTGGTAATGATTCATTTTTTTTATAATTAAGTCATAAACATTTAATGCTTCAAAAATGGGGGGGGGGGGGGGGGGGGGGTAATTGTGCTTGAGTATGGCACAGTTTGGATGGAATGGGGCTGAAACGCAAAACCTCCTTTCTGCAAAATTTTATGATTTCCTGATTTAAGTCTGTAGGATGAGAAGGAGAGCTGCTCACATTCAGTCTGCAATTAATATTGTAACATTGTCTAAAATAAGTGTGCCTTGCATTGAATATCCTAAAGAAATAGCATTCTGCAAGAAAACAGCATGATTTTTTTTTTGTTTTGTTTTCTTAAAAAAGTGAATTTTGCAGATAGGAGGTTTTGCATTTTAGCCATTGTGTGACTGTGCCCTTAGTCTTTAACACCCAAGTTCCAATGGGGCCACCTGGACCTTTTTTTGTTGTTTTTATTTTAGGCTTAAAAGTGGCAGGGATCATCCCCAAAGAGCCTGTTTTTTAAATTATTATTATTACTTTTTTTTTGAGAAATTGTTTAAATTGCTTTGCTAGCAGTTATAGTATTGAGAATAGCTTGCGTCAATGATTGCCTGTGATTGTAAAATTGTTGCATGTGGATTTGTATGTTGTAAGGTTATAACCCAGACATTGTTATAAAGCTTATCTGGAGTTGTTTGTACTTTCCTGTTATCCCTAATGGTTGAGGAGCTACAGTAATGAGCACTTGTAAAATGGGAGCACTCGTGCTACGATGGATTTTAAAACAGTTATATGTCTCATCATGAATTATCAATACACACTGTGATCTGGATGAACATATTGATTATTCCTTATTGAAATAAACACGAACAGGGATCTTTTGTTCTGGGGCCTACTCTTTAGAAATCACTGTGAAGTACCTGATTTTTTGCTTCTACCTAAACGCCACCCGTAACACTTTGGCTTCTGATCCACAGAGGACAAGGTTGCAGGAAAACACTTCTTACTACAACTTTTAGACATCCCCTCTGAATGCAGCCTTTGCTAAACTTAGCATTGCTAATTTCTCACACATTTAATCTCTTGTGTACTAGCCTGTCTTTGAAAATGACACTGTAGCTGTACTTCCTGTGGGACCTGCATGTAAAAAGCCTGCTGTATTCCAGGAACCGGTTTCCTGATGCACTACACCTGGAACACTAGCATTGTGGGGAGGGGATTTGCTTGTTTTGTTGATCTGTGTTTAATGAAAGTGACCACACAGCGCAGGTTTGGCCATTATCTCAGCGAGGGCCTGTAATCACAACGAGTTGTTTCCCTTTTTTCATGCAGTTCATTATCGAAGAAATCTGTGGGGAGAAAAGCGTATGTACCTGCCATCTTCTTTCTACCTCATTTTATTTCCCTCTGCAAGGCTGCACTTGGGAAGGTATTGATTTGGTGGCTTGAAAATAACAAACCAGGAATGGTGTGAGCAGGGTAATAAACAGGCCCTGAGTAAAAAAAAAGTGTAAAAAAGAAAAAAACTCGTGAAGTGTGTGTCCTGGAATAATTACCAGCCTCTGTGTGTACTCGGATTCAGCCCGCCAGAGTTGATACTGCTCTACCACACCAAAAAAGTACCTGAGTGCAGATTGGGAGGATGTGTTATGGCACAGCACCCAGGGCAATGTCACCAGACTACACAGACTTGGAGCTGTTCAGCTGTGTAGCAGGGTTGGAAAGACCTTCAAACTCCCAGCAGGGCGAGGATGAGTCATCCAGCCGACCTCAGCTCTTGGCTATTGAAATTAAGTCCAAGTGTGAAGTGTAGCACTGATTATCCAACTCACACTGCCACGAAAAAACAAAACAACAGTTAGATTTCAAAGACAGTCATCATTTTCTGCGGTGGACTTTCTCCTCATCTTTGGTCACTGGACTGAAAAAGTTACCTTTTACTGCAACAGGGTTTGGATTATTGACACGATCGCACATATCCTGTTGCACAACATTGTTTTTATTTTGTTGTCATGGCTACAGGAGTCCCTTGTAGAAGAGATTTGTATGTCATTTGGAATAAAATGGTAAAATAAGGTTGAATGAACAGAAAAATACAGTTTACATTCTCATATCGCAGGCTGCTCTTGAAATAATGAGTCATAGCAGTACCGTAGAACCCACCATTATCCTCGACAACTCTCAAACTGTTCGCTCATTTCTGTGAACAATGTGTGTTCTTATCCAACTAGTTCCTAAACTGATACACACTTTGACAAACACACACTGAGTATAAGTTCCTCATCACATAAATGCACAAAGACTTACCAGACTTGGGCCTGTCTGTCTCTATTAATGGTAATCAGCCGAGTAATGATGACGGAGCTGTGACTGCAGCTAACTTACTGGTGGCTGATGGCCATGCTCTCTGACAGCTGTCAGCCGCCATGACTGCGCTAGCAGGGCCCTCCTTAGGACTCGTTTCGGCTCGCCACATCAACAGCTCTTTACACACAGACGTGTTGATTATCAGCATCAGCGGGCTGACGTGGACAGTCTTCACCGACTGCCTGACTGCTAATGACAGCCACCATGATGGCGGATGGGGGAAAGAGGACACAGCCTGTCACTTTGATTCATGCAACTTTGACTGCGACTGGGTGGCTCCTCGCCAAAGTCTCAACAGTACTTATACCCCCTCCTAAATGACATTTAAAGTGTGAAGCAATGGCTGTCCTTGTGGCTCAGTCACCCCGGGCTGGACCTCAGACATGAGTGCTGAACCCAGTGCCAAGTTTTGCATTGAGGTTACAAACCTCACAGCAAGTTCACCTCATTTAGATGTTATCACTCATCTTGCTGGCTGATTCAGTGAATGGAAAGTGACCTTGAAGATGGATACAGATGCTGTCATGATCTAATGTTTGCTTGAATTTTCTTTTTCATGCATTTTTTATTCATTAATTTTTTTACTGTCTTCTTTAGCAGTATGTTTTATAGAGTTGCAAAAGTTGCAATTTTACCCCACAATCTAGTTTTCAGAGTAGGATAATATTATGAAAGAAGAGTGTTTCCACAAATGAAGCTTGTAGAGTCAAGAAGAAGACATAGAGCTTGGGCAGAATACCGGTGATTAGGGCCTGTGCCCATTAACCCCACTTTCATGCCGTCAGTGCCTATAGCCTCAATTTTAGAACAATCCTCACTGCCACTTACTGTAACAGGTTATTAAAGTTGTCTCACAGCACTTTCACTTTCACATATAGTACTATATGCTCAATAATTGCTTTTCTTCTTACAATTTCACAAATGTAAAGAAAAGGAAAGGCAAGGCACGTTTATAGATATGGCACATTTCAGCAAGGCCATTCAAAGTGCTTTACAGACAGAACACATTTAAAGAATTAATTAAAAGGCAGATTAAAATAATAAGATAGAAAAAATGAAATTAGATTAAAAAGTTAGAACAGATTTTAAGATAAGAGATGCAAGAGTTGCAAAAATGTGCAATTTTTTTATTTTATTTTATTTTTTTAAGAAAAGAAAAGTAATTAAAATAATTTGTTGAAATGCTCTAATAAAAGGCAGCTGTAAAAAGATGAGTCTTCAATCTGGATTCAAAGGAGCTCAGAGTTTCAGCAGACCTGGTATTTTCTGGCAGTTTGTTCCAGATATTTGGAGCATAGAAGCTGAATACTGCCTCTGCATGTTTGGTTCTGACTCTAGGGACTGAAAGCAGACCTGATCCAGATGACCTAAATGGTCTTGATGCTTCATACGGGATCAAAAGATCAGTAGCCACGGTTACATGAGGTCTTTCCCAATGGAATCTTTCTGAATGACTTTTCTGAGAAAACAATAGTATACATGGAAAGGAATATTCCAATCCCTGGTCAATATAACCAAACCAAATAGTCAATGGGGCATGCGCAAACAAACTTAAACAAATTGATGAACATTACTAGTTGTGTCTTACGTCATATCTGAGCATGCGCTGAAAGAACGCACCCTGACAACTTTCCATTTGAGTGGATACATGATACCTCAATCAGTTTTGGGAAAGAAATATTCCACCCCTGTGAAACAGATTAAATGTCCATTCAGATTGGCTCATTTCTTTCAGAATGAGGTGTGTACCAAGGTTAAATTATTTCTGTTTGAGCAAATAAACTGAATGCAAGCGGAATATTTGGGCCCATGTATACGTGGCTATTGATATAATCTGGCCCTAATCCATTCAGAGCTCTGTAAACCAACAGAAGTGTTTTAAAGTCCATCCTCTGATGTGATCTACTTTCTTGGTCTTAGTAAGGACTGGAGCAGCCACGGTCTGAACCAGCTGCAGCTGTCTGACTGATTGAAGAAAAGAAATTACATAATAGAAAAGGGCCTTTCATTAGCTGCAGCTATGGACCTTCAACCAGTACCATTAAAAAAATGAGTCCGATTTCTTCAGTGTTGTCAGTTTGATCGGACCTATAGGGAGTAGTGACATTGACAGGCTTGACAGTGCTTTAAAAGTTGGACTTTTTTCAACTGAGGATGCTGTCAGAGAACAGCTGTCAACTGTTTGCTGGGAACACAGAAAACAGGAACTATTGAAAAATGTAGCTAGTGGAGACAGGCCCTAAATCTTTCATGGTTTTCAACGTTCTCCTGAATGCAATGCCAGGTTAAGCTAAACAGTGCTGCAGAAGTGAATGAATGTATGATACATGACATGATGAGAACTTCAGAAAAGTCTGATTAAGATGCAGATTATAATAAAAACGAGGATAATGAACAATTACGACCTTAGAAAGCAATCAGTCAGAATTATCTTTTTTTTTTTTTTAAACAAAATGCCCCTTCCAATAATTTCATTAACATTAGCATAATATGTTGAAAGCAGATTCTGATTAAATTTATGTTTCAATGTTCGAGAAGCTTTTATGTTAATGATAATGTTGTGCATGAAATCACTTTATGCGACTTTTGCGGTCGGGACAAAAAAAGGGGAAAAAAAAGGAAAGAAAAGAAAACAAAAAATCAGGTTGAAATTAACTTTTCTTATTAGCAATCAAAGAAATATTGTATTTTTTTTGTTTTGTTTTTATTTTAATCATTTTTTGTATTGTTTTTTTATGGGGAAATCACTTGACAAAGAAAGCAAATGATTTTGTAAAAGAGAAAAGCCTCTATATGTACCGAAGAAGCAGACTAACATCAAACTATCTTTTAAATGTAATTTTCAGTTTTCCATTGTTTTTGTAAAATAAAGGGACGTTCAGGAAACATATGCGAGGATATGGCTTCCTGACTGAGGCTGAAACTGAATTACTTTGTGGTGAAACAAAGTTTAAGCCCCACCACCAAAAAAAGCAATTTGCTGTTAAATTTTGAATCAAAACGTGGCAGAGTACAGTCAGGAAATAGTTGACAAAAAATGTGCAGCTCCGGATGAACTCAGTGTTTTGTATGCCTGCAGAAAAGAAAAAGGAACTGGAACAAACTGTAACATTTAGAAGCACAACACAAGTTCACAAACAGGTCATGTTTTAAGGCCTAATTTCACCACACGGGACAAGTTATTCAGCTCCTACAGGGCAGATAGGCACAGAGTTGTCAGGATGAGCTGGTGGTAAGTGCTTTCACTCTTTCTGTCACTTCCACTTACTGACAGCAGGCTTGAAATTTGAAACTACATCGTGTAAACAGCTTTTTGTGAGTGGAAAAAAAAGCACTCAGACAGAAGTTTTTTTTTGTTTGTTTTTTTTTTAATTTGACTTTTTTTTTTCTTCAATCAACGTTGTGAACAATGTGGAAGGAACCAAGGCAAAATCTTTCATTTCATAAGCTTTTGAAATTGCGTGCTGTTTTCCTTCCCCCTGAGTCAAAAAGTTTGCATGGTCGGCCATGCATAAGCTCTGTTGCCTATGGTGACTTTTTCCGATCAACTCATCAAGATTAATTTGTGGTTTTTTTTTCAGTCTTGAATTTAACAGGTGCTTTTCTTATGCAACCATATCACTAACACTGAAACACTTATAATTCTCTTCACAGTCTATCCGAGAAGTGACCGGTTACGTGTTGGTGGCCCTCAACCAGTTTGACTACCTGCCTTTGGAGAACTTAAGGATCATCCGAGGAACTAAGCTGTACGAGGACCGCTACTCCCTCGCCATCTTCCTGAACTACAGACGGGATGGAAACTTCGGCCTGCGTCAGCTGGGATTAAAAAACCTCACAGGTATTTTTTTTTTCTGGTTACTTTGTCTGCTGGCTGTTTTGATGTGTGTTTGTTTTTGAGTGTGTGTGTGTTTGTGAGTATTGGGAGAGTGTCTGGAGAAGTGACCTGTAAAGTCACAGCTCAGGCCATGTTTTGAGAAAGTTGCTTTCACGAGTATCAGAGATCAAACGCTCATCATGACATGCTTCAGTGTCTCCACTCGTGACTGCCTGTGTGTTAAACAAATTTCTGTCCTCTCATTCCAAGACTCTCAGGAACTCCTAACAGGTTTGAGTTAAAAGTAGATGGGGTCAGTCTGGGTTAATAAACCTAATACGAATAGTAAAGCTATTCACCGTGATTTTTTAAAGCCTTTATGTAGGCAACAGCTACGAGGTGGATTTAAATGATACCCCACTTACTCTTCCCTGAAACGTCTCAGCAGTCTTTCAATAGCACCATTACGTAGTTTAAACCCATCGAACCCTCTTTCAGAAGCGTCATTACCTGGTTTTAAAGCACTATCTTTGAAGTTTAAGATTCAAAAACATGCACACAGCTGAGCTCTTCTCATAGGAACTGCATGTTGCGCCAAGTAAGGTTCCTTCCAAAGCAAAGAGCCTTGTTGTTTAAAAGTAATCTGATCAAATCAAGGGCCTGTGTCCACTAATTGCATTGTTTGGGGAAGGAAGGGCTTGTTGACCAATGCTATTTGGCTTTTTCAGTGGTTGGTACCCAAAGACTGAAAAGAGCTATTTTTGTTTCAGCTAAAAGTAGTTTAATATTTTGAACACATCCCTGCTCATCAGTGTCACTTCTTCCTCAACATCCAATCAGAATCAAGAAGAGGGAGGGTTTCTGGTTTTGACATTAAAGGCAGCAATGGCTAAAGTTATGGACCCCAGCATCCTTTACATGAGGAGTTTCAGATGCTGCCATCTGGAAAAAGGTTCAGTCTTCCCAGGTGCAGTTCAAACAGATAGGGACTGTCTTTTATTCTGTCCGCTGTTGGCTTCTTGAATCATCTGTAACCACTGATCTATGTGTGGGCAGTGCCTGGATTTTGTGCAGTGTTGTGTCTGATGTATTTGTGTCTGAGTATTGTTTTTTTTATTTTGCTGACTACTGTCTGCAAAATGAATTGCCTCTCTGGGACGTTGAAGTTCTACTCTACTCTACTCTACTCGATTATACTTCTTTTCTTTGTAATACTAGATAACTACTTTTTTCTTTCTTCTTGAACTGTAGCAAATTCTAAGCACACAGAAAAATTTAGATCAATTTATCGGTCGGGCAATTATCAAAACTGAGGTTGTGGACACTTCCAGCCCAGTCAGTGGACACAGGCCCTGAAGCTACAGGAATTGATTAAATGTTTAAAATCCAAACTTGGATTGTGTGATTGAAAACAGTATACCGCACTGACCTGAATAAAGAATAATCCCAATTATATGGCACCCCCCCCCCCTAATCTTTTCATGATCGATCTCCAGAAAAAGACTGCAAACCAAAATTTACTTTGTTGCTATTTGTATTGAAACTCTGAGACAATTATTGGGATAATAGTTAGAGTCCGCTTTCATTTGTGGCGATAGATTTATGTTTTAAATGTATTTCTGATGACAGCTCTGGTAATGGGCAGAAACAAACTCGCACATACTCTCATCTATCTCTTGATAACAGCTGCATAGAGGACCACGATAAGCTTTTCTTTTACATTTCACAGTTTTTTGAACAGACTTCTTGGAAGTGGAATCTTCAACATTGATATGACTTGGATATGGCTATCATAATCTTAACTCATAATGATAACTCTTCCTCAGTTGTCTGTTAACTCATCCAACTTTTGGTCCATTTTTTTCTAGACAGTCAGCGCACTTCTCTATAGCTGTGTTTCCTTTACGCCCAGAATTGCACAAAACGTAAAAAAAACACATTAAAAAATTGTAATGGGAATGCCACATTAAAAAAAAAAAAAAAAAACGCTCAAATTTTGATAGAGGTTTGTATGCTCTGATGAGGTGGTTTTTCAGAAGTTTCGATATTGAAGTTTCTCACAAAAACACCTTTTTCACAAAAACGTCACACTGTCATTACAACGCACCTCCCTCACCTCCTTGTATGTGTCCACTGCCACATAAACAGACTCTGGCAGGAGCGGGCCAGAGAGCAGCAGCAGCAGGGAGGGGCGGAGGTCTGTGTGCATGAGTGAGAGTATGTGAGTTGGAGATGATGATCTTCATTCAGTGTTTTGTTCCTGTTTTGAGTTGCCTGTTTTCACGGCCGACAGTTTGAGCAGTGAATAAAAACACAAATGTTCAAGAATCTGCATCATCATGAGTGCAGCGTCTAATGGACATAATGTCTTACTTTACTAAAGTTGTGTGCACTTCTGGTCGTAATGGAAACACCAGCAAGGTGAAATTGGTCTTTATCGAAACTTCAGAAATATCACTTTTATTTTGCGAAAAAGTGTAATGGAAACGCAGCTTATGTCTCTTCTCCTGTAACTGCATCTCTGCTGTGATTGACAGATAACCACAGCCACAGTGAGGTTTCTGGTTTAAAATAGCTAACACTCTCTGCTGTTGCGGTTGTATAGCGACCCTAGATAACTATCAGCATGTGTCAATGATTAGACCCCAGTTATAAGAGCACTTTTCACATTATTTGAATTGAAAAAAACCTTGTCTTATAATTGGGTCCATACTGTACTTTTTTTTCTGGATCTGCATTATTTAAATCCACATTTAACCCTTTGAACTCAGCATGGTAGATCATTTTGGGAAATATTTATAAGAGCTAAACATCTGTATTTGGCAGTGTGCGTCTGTAAAATATTTCCATGCAACCGCCATGGAACTAAAAATTTTTAACCCTTTCACACTGAGAGGATGATGCTGACTTTTCATATAAAAGAAGACTTTTGTGTATCCACTGTTGTTTCTGTCTTTTCATCCATATCACACAAAAGAAGACGGGCTTGACACTCAGCAGTTGACTTGAGCGTGTTTCCTCAGAACTTGTGAAAGGCAGTGAATCTGATTGCTGATAAACAGCAGACTAAGTAGGAAAACGCTGCGTGGGCGGCCCTGCTTCTTTATGAACAATGAAACCTGATAGAGCTTGGTTTCCCTCCAGGCGCCCTGACCCCAAGGTCAGAGAAAAATAAAGCTCTTGACTTGCAAAAAAGATGCACGGCTCTTCTGATACAGGACTAAGTGGGGCATACAAGAGCCAAGCCCAGCTCGAAATATGTGAAACATCAGGTCAGAGGGTTTATTTACCCACTTTGAAGCTCAATCCAACCTCACAAATCTTCTAAGTGAGCGAAAATAAGAGAAATAATGTGTGTTTTCTTTGAATAGCATCAAATAGAAGTGTTATCAGTATGTGGTGGTCAGATGTGTTTAGTCCCAAGGTGCAGGCCCTGCTGTTTTTTCTATTTCCTGCCCTGCAGTGCCATCATAACATAAATAATTTCTCTTATTATCTTTTACATGTAGGGAAGCATGAGGAATGAGATTTGAATTATTTATTCAGTCGCACCGCAAAGTGCCATGCATGTCCTGGTTGATGAAGACTGTCAGTAAAATGTGCTCTGAAATGAATTCTGCTGCCTAATTCTCGATGGGGATGAGTTCTCAGCTCAGTCAGGCTTGACTGCTGGGACAAAGTGCGCTGAAGCTTATTTCCACCCAATGATTTAGCGTGAGCAATAAAGCAAATGTGTTGAAATGTTTTATATAAAATCGTGAATATAAGTGTGTCAGGAAGATAGAAGTGCAACACAAGAAGCACATGTCGTCAGGTTGGACTTAAGTTTAAAAAATCTTTGTTTTCTGAGAGGTTTGGATGAATTCAGAGACTTAAATTCATTTAGATTTGTACGGGGGCAGCTTGGCACCAAGCTTGTCTTTGCAGCTTCCAAACCCGCTGCCTAAATAATTCAGTCGTCTTTTATTGTTCTCTTTAACTCTTCCTTCCCCAATCCTCCAAAATCAGAGGAAACAACACAGCCATCCATGAGTGGCTGTGCTGCAGCAGTACAACTTTGTGTGTTGTCATCCATCTTTGTATTCCTCCTGTGAGCTGCTTCCATACTTTGGGAATTGCATTCGTCCACCACCACAACCACCACCAGCCTTCTTCTTCTTCATCTTTTTTTTTGTTTTTGTTTTCCTTTTGCAAAGCCAATCTCTTCATTGTGGTGCCAAGTTGAAGCCAGTGCTCAGGGAGCCCGGGCTGGACTCTGTGAGAAGCTGCTGTTTGATGTGCCATCCGTGGCCTGGAGCCATGAAGTGGAGGGGAAGTTATGCACAACAGTCATGGCCTGAATCTGCTCTACTTCATAACTCTGACTGTTTGTGTTTCACCCCAGAATTTTTCATCTCGCTAACAAGTAAAACTGAACAGAAGAAGAGAATAGACTCTGCTAACTTGATGGTAAAGCCTCTAAAAATGTGTCCTTCGATATCAAAACCGTCTCCTCTAAATACTGGAAAGCAGATCAAGTTTTGATAGGAATCTCCTGCCTGTGTTAGAGAGATAATCAGAGGGCCAGCACCAAAGCAGATTATCGTTTCTGACTAAACTGGTAGTTACAAAATGCTTTGCCCCCCGACTATTATCCTCTTTTACATGGCCAATTTAGTGCGTTTACACTCAGTATAACCATCACATAAGCAAAGCTGGTGAAGCCGTCTGCCACTCAACTGACGTCTGAGGCAGCAACAGAAGTTTAACAGGAATACTCTAAAATACAGGAGTCGACAGACCCGAGGAGCACTGTGTGGTTCATTTTAAAGGTCCCATCTCCTGCTCATTTTCTACAGTTTAATATGGATCATTGATGTCTTCATGAAATGGTAGTAACATGTTTTGGTCCAAAAAGCCAATAAATCAAGCACAGCAGCATTGTTTCCAGGCTCTCATAGCCCCTCTGTTCAGAACGCTCTTCAGCGTCACTGAGAGCGGTGCCACGAGCTCCGAGTGCACAATGTTTAGAAAACAGCAAAGCTCGTTTACTGTAACATTACAGGCCTAAAACAACAGGATAACCACAGCTAAACTTAGCATCCTGAAGCTAACACAGAGACAGGGGGGACACTGAGGAAAAGCTCTTACATCTGCTCCACAGCACACAGCATTTAAAAGACTCACATTTCCAGGGTCCGAGGTTTGTTGGCGGATGGTTGGTAATGTGCCTGGATTCAGGACCAGTCTATTCGCTAGCCCTCTGTTGTACTGTCCAAAGTTGGAAAAGCAGTCGGCCGTGAAGTGACTAGCACACACATGCACAGTTTTACTGAGTGTAGCTGGCACATTTCCCTGATAAATGAACTCTAGCCACTTAGTCTTGTCTTCTTCCGAGATGGGAAGCTTGAGCTTGATGGAACTATGTGGCTGTTTACAGCCAAAAACAAAGCAGTGATGGCTCTTCAACTTTGGCACTCTCCTCCCCGCTGCTGGAGAGATTTCTCTCCAGCAGCGGGGAGGGGAGTGGGCTCTGTTGGACCAATCAGGTCAGACTTGCTCCTAATTGGTCAAAAAAGGGAATCGCTGACGTCGGCAAATCCCCAAAATCCAAAAAGCTCGTTTTAGGTCAGGATTTTACATTCACAAGAACTACTAAGTACAGGTTTTGTCATTAGATATCACATTTTGTGGGCTGGGAGGAAAGACAAAGACCCACAAATTTCACTAAATGACTTGATAAAGTGATTTTGTCATGATATGGGACCTTTAAAACCCGTGTACCTACAGTGCTGTACCTCTCTTTCAAATCACACCCAGGATTTCTTGAGAAATACAAACAGTAGTTGCTGCAATGCTTCAACTGGTCGTGAAGTTGTGAATCAAACAACAGCTTCTGGTCCTGAGAACTGCAGACTCAAGAAGAGCTTAAAAACTGTTTTTCCTTGAGTGTCCACTTTTGGCTGGCTCTAAGAGCACTCGAAGTCACCAACATCAAGCCCATCTTTTCAGCCAAAATAAACATGTTTACAGCCTGGTTCAAAAAGGTAAATTCAGCCTATATAGCTCATTCCTCTAACCAACACTTTAGGGGCCTGGATGACTTGACTGAGAGGCAAACAACTATTTCTTATTTCCACTTCTCTGCCTCTTGCCAAACCAAAAGTACCAAATAAAAAAAAAAATAAATAGATTGAAAGGTTGAGAGATCATTTTGAATGTTGCGACTGCTGTTATTAAGGCTTCAAATCTCCACTTCAGAAAGCAACAGGCTCAGACAAAAGTGGGTCTACCTTTTAATTCTATTCAGCCCATGCCTGAAAAATGAATCTTATTGAAAGTTATGTAGATAGTACTAGTACTGTACAAATGGAAGCAAGGCAAGGCAAAGCAAGTTTATTATATAGCAGATTTCAGCAAGACAATTCAAAGTGCTTTACAGAGAAAAACATACTAAAAAAAAAAAACAATTAAAATTCAAGTAAAAAGCAGATAAAAATAATATTATGCAACAAAACAAAATAAAATTGGGGGAAAAAAAGAAGGTTAAAACAGATTAAGCATATCACTGCAGTTCTTTGAGTGTCCACTTGAGGCTGGCTTTAGAGACACTTGAACCCACACTGACACCCATTTACAAAAGCTAATCTTTGTAGAAAAAAAGGGTTTGGGTCTGAGTAGCTCATTTCTCTGTCGGCACACATTGTACTCAGAAACTCTGTATCAAACTTGTAATTTTTGCCCACGTAAGGGCATGACTGACTTTTCTGACTGGCAGGCACCTGTAGCCTTCTGTAAAGAGGCTGGATGCCTGCTTAAACCAAACCTGAGCAAGTAGAGGATTAGAACAGCATTTCCAACATTGCCTCTGTCTACGTTTAGCTTCAGAACTTTGGGTGATGTCAAGGAGACAACATTCATAAATTATACAGTCGTTGGTACCATAAAGTTACAGACTTTAATAGCTTTTAGCCTACCTCAACTATATTCTCTGAGCAAACAGCTGAACACTGTCGTCGACAGCAGACACCTGCACTTGAAGAAAAAAATATCTTCTAGCAAAGCCTGGAGCATAACAATATGTTATTTGCTATGAGATTCAATATGTTATATCTGAAGTCAGTTGGGGCACTTATAATTATATCAACATGGAGTTTAATCCCCATTGAAGTAAAATTAAAACAAAAGGTGTGAATATAAACAGTAAAATGCACAACAAAGTAAGGCTTATTGGAATAAGTTTCCCCAACTCTAGAAAATCCATGTCAAGACTTATTCTGACTTTTTATTCACTCAAAATATATATAAATAAGTAAACAGATAAACCACCTGAAAAATATTTTCTCTTTCCTTCCCACTCTGACATCTCTCCTGTTAACTGAGGGCAGTGAGTCGCTGTGGTTTTCATACTAGGTTCCAACTGTCCCTTCTAACTGTGTTCTCCATGAAAACAGTTACAGGCTGCTGTGTAGTGAAGTTTCAGGAGTCTGATGGATTTTTTTTATTGGTCTCTAGTTTATTTACTTTCTGTGGTCTCACTTTGTTTTTGAGTGGGTATGATTGCTCAAAGCATTTGTGCTACAACTCATGGTGAAGTTGGACACTGGTGCTCAATATTTGCTACTTTTCAACTGGTGTGAACTGCCTGAGGGAGATGTACAAGTCAAAAAGTACTTTTTTTTTATGTGTGTGAACTTTTATCTGGCTCGTTTATTTATCTGGATCAGATGGCAATAAACTCCAATTCAGATCTAACATTGAAAAAAAAAGACACTCTAATGACATTCAGTTGGTAGATTCTGGTTATTGATCTTGTCATTTCTTGTAAAAATGAAACACTGTTATATCTGATGGTTGGGCTATTAGGATGCTCCTTGGGTTTGCTGAGCAGCAGGCTACAAGTTTCCAGGGAGGGCAATCTAAAAACCTCTAGGTATCAAGACAGACCAAACAAAGTCCAGACTAGACAGGCGGGAGTGGTTGAGAAATACTGGACTAGCACAAAGCTTCATTCTACACTCACCAGCCACTTAATTAAGCGCACCTGTTCAACTGCTGGTTAACGCAAATATCCAATCAGCCTGTCACATGGCAATGACTCAATGTATTTTGGCATGTTAAGGTCAAGATGACCTGCTGAAGTCAAATTGAGCATCAGAACTGAGTAGAAAGGTGATTTAAGTGATGGCATCTGTGGCCACGTTTACGTCATAGACTGTATAATTATTGGATGTGGTCTCCGTGACGTCACTCATGTGTTTGTGAAATGAACTTTGAAGCAAATTGGCTGTGGTGGCTATATTGGAAGTGACATGGGCTTTGAGTACAGCTATAGGGTGCCCGTCAGTCACGTGACCTTAGCTGTGCCTCTGATTGGGGAAGTTCACAATCTTAATATCCTCTGAACCGCTAAATTAGAAAAAAAATCGCAATCACACAGTGTGTGTTAATAGTGAAACTGGAGATTCAGATAAGGAGATGTTTTTGGAACCAGGCTGTTAATAGGTCATTTTTTTCTGTTGTAAAACCACTTCTTTTCGGCTTGGTGTGTGTGTAACTTCTGGTACTGGCCAGCCTTGTCTCATTTTCTTAGACTAGAGGTTGCTGCTTGGTTTCAATGCAGTCAGTATTTGGGTTCAGGCCAATATTCCAGTTTCTGTAACATTCAGAATAACTTGATTACATGTGTAAGCAAACAGCATTATTTCTTTTTAAATTGTATCCCAATCAAAACAGTGACGCACAGACAACGTCAGTACGCACGGAGAACATCACAACGCAATGCACGGCATTTCCGCTTCTTCTTACTGTATCCATAGCAACAGCAGGAGCAACAACACCAGAAGCAGCATAGCAAACTTTCCGAAAAGAACATGTGCAGAACACAAATTAATGTTCCTTTCGGTAAGGATCTCTCATTGACATATACTTGACCAAATATTCGAGTTAGAAAAGGAGGAACCCAGGGGTGGTTGTGGTGTTTTAAAAAAACATAATATGAGCATATTCAGGTTTTTAAAAAGGCTTATTGATGTTTACAAGGCAGTGTTCAACCAAGTTATTGCTAATATTCAGAATATGAGGGTGAATGACTGCATCTAAGCGTAGCCACCAAGGATTGTTTCAAGCACCTTTGTCAAGAAAAAATAAGGCACCTCTGAAGGCAAAGGGGAGTCCAACTGGTGCAAGCAACCTTATAAAATGACTGATGAGAGCATATCAAATATATATGAATCAGTTTGCTGGATTCTTAATCATGCCATCCACCATGTGCATTCATCCCTGCATCTTCCTTTCCTATTTTTTGCATGACATGACTGTTGTTGGTTTGGGTTGCCAGTGACTCTAATGGGGTTAACTGACTTATAAAGTGTCTGGCTTTCTTTGAGTTCCTCTCATGCCAGAGGTTTTGTTGTACCATCAAGACCTAACTTTTATCAAGCCTCCACATTCGTTCTTGTGCTTATTCCTGGGGTTTGCTTGCTGTGTTTTCAAAAACTTGAGTGGGTCCAAGCCATGGTGTAAACTGCTTCATGGCAGAAGGGAAATGTGAGAGTGTGAGTGTGATGGAGTGTGAACTGTGAAATGACACGCAGCGACTCTCTTTGGCCCTGGTTGCTTATTAACTGGTGCGCATTCTGCTAATTTCAGTGTTGTTGTTTTCGTGAACAATGTTTTCGGTCTGATCACTTCAACTGCATTTAAGACTGGCTCGAATTTCCCTAGAAACAGTCTTTCACACAGCTGTAGTACATCATTCCTCTTCATTATGAGCATTTTGTATTCATTAAAACATATTTAGTTGGTTGTAGTTTGAGGGAGATATTGCTGTTCAGTATCAGTTCCACAACTCTGGCCCTCTAAAGACCTTGAATTCTAACTTCTGTCTTGGTAACAGGAAACTTGTCACAGAGAGTCTAACATATCACTGCATTTTGCACAGATGGTCCTGACAGTTTAACATGCTCTTGCTGGGGGTGGAGTAACGAGTCACTTGTGTCCTAGTTCGTTCTATTGCAGTTGTCATATTCCTTCAGTGTACTGCAGAGGGAGGATATAAGCTTGAACCATGAGGATAGGTCTGGCCCTTTACACCAAGCTGCACAGATCAGAATCTTTCTGTCCTTTCTCAGAGCCGTGGTGAGTCCGAGACTGGCTGTCTGATACATGACAAGGCCTTTGACGCAGCTGTCGTCTTGGTCCTCTATTCCTCTGCAAGCAGCTCCCATGAGGAGTACAAAATGATCCATATAATCCATGAGCAACAATTTATAAGAGGATAAAAATTCACTACATAAGGGGCTAATCGAGAGGAGGCGCGGTAAAAGACCCCTTCAGAGCTAGAACCCACCCGCACTTTTACTTGGCCTGAAATTGCCTTAGGATGAAATCAATTTGTTGCTAGTATATTGTGGCATCGCACTTATTGATTTCTCTGGTGCACTCTCGGTGAGCTGCAAATGGACTCTGGATTTGAGAGAACTGGAGGATGGGGTGAAAGAGGCCTTCTGGCTGAGCAGGGATAGGACTCCCTCCGATGCACCTTTCAATCAAGCTTAGCTAAGTTATCCTCATGAATATGAAATATAGGGCACAGTCAAGCAGGGAAAAGTTGAGGGATGGTGTTTGTGCAGGGGGGTGTATAGGAGTGAATAAGAAATGTTGGAGGCAGTGTGGAAAGTTTAGCCCTGGTGTTTGTTTGGAAGGAGTTTGTGGGGACAAAAGTGCCACAGTTAGGAATAAACTTGCACTCGAAGACAAAAACCCAGAGCTTAAGTTTCTCCATGTTTTTACCCAGAGGTAAAGCTAAACGCAGCGAAGGAAGATTTCAAATGTGCTCTTCTGTTCCTATATCCACGCATAGAAAGGTTTAACAGGCCGCCTTCTTGACATTTACAAAGTTCCCAATCTGTGTTTTGACACATTTTGACCGGCAGTGGCTTCCATCCTACTTAGTCGAACATTTTCAGCACTTCCGCCGAGATTCCAATGAACCCAGGCCAGACTCTTTGCTTTCACATGGTAATTACAGCCTGCTTCTCTGGCAAAATAATAACAGCCTCAATAAGGAGCACAACACAGATGAGCTTTCTGATTTAACACATTTTATTGCCACCCCCTCCCTATCCTCATTTCACTCAGTATCCTCTTTTTCTCCTTCAGATTTGTTTAGTGTTGTTGATTCATTTTCCTAACCACCCTACGCCTGCACTGCATCCGTCCAAAATGAAGCATCCAATCTGAGGCTCCATCTGCTGAATGATCCTCTCTCGTCTCATGCATGTACACAAGCCTGTGTTTTACGCCAAGGCGTTATCCACTTCTTCATGGCCCATCTGCTCTCTCTTTATTTCTCCCACTTTCTGTCTTTCTTCCACCTCTTTATCCCTCTTTCTTTGGCAAAGTGTCTCTCATCATATTTAAGTTGGCTGTCTTGATTTGTCACATTGATTCCTTTCATACCAAAGCAGGCACTGTAATGTTTTTGTACCGTTTTGTACTGTACACCCTTTTAGTACTTGAGTTGGACTGTCTTCTTCAAAGCCTGCTGCGGTGGGGGAATCTCAGTGAAGGAACGCTATCATCTGCTGAGCTTGTCGTGTTCAGCGTCTTGTGACGATTATGCGCGAGGGGAGAAGGGAAGGAATGGGATGGGGCAAGGTGAAAGGGACGATTTGAGTCAGTATTTCCTCCAGACAAGGGACCGCCGAGAGAGTAGGGCGGGGGGGCATTAAATCGCTGCCTCTCTGATCCCCTAGACTTGCATTCGTCGGCCAACTTCTCAGGGAAGAAAGAGCAATTCTGCCACAGGGGGCAGGCGTGATTGGTTCAATGAACATCACCAGAATTCAGTCAGGCCTCTTGCCTGGCAGCCCACAGACCTCAGGTCTCCTTCAATTGTGTGTCTAATTGATTACTTCCCATGCAATTACTCCCGTGTCACACTCAATATTTCACTGCTCTAGGAAGGGTGCAAGTGGGACTTTCTTTTTGAAGGACGACATTCATATTGTCACATTTGTGAGCCACTAATGTGGATGGCAAGAAGGCGCATGTTAAATTGAAGTCCGGAACGGGCCATCAGTGGTTCGTGGTGTTAATTGATTGCTCTGTAATACTACTGTGTGACTGAGATAGGAAGACTTTCAGAGCCAGTAGTTGGGTTTTTGTGCAAGGGATGACAATGGAGCTGAATGTTTTAAAGGGGTTTTCTGCAGTTTTTTAACATTCTGTGCCACCCTGACCAAACAAATCTGACACACCATGATGTTATTCATGTCCACGCTTTGGTTGACTCTTTATTTTTACTTCCTCCACACCTGATTTCTCCAGTCAAGAACTGTACCCTTCATAATTCATGAACTTGTCTGATCTCTCCTATTTATAACCTTAAAAACCTTTTCTCCCCCACCTCTTTATAGTTTGTTTCCTTTAAAAATGTGCATGATCCAGCCAAAAAATGAAGCCTGGATGATTTACTGGATTTTAATTTAGCTCCAGGGCCATCCCGAGCGCTGGCCCACGGTGTGGCCTTTAGAATGCATGGTTTGCTTTCACTCTCTTTGAAATTTTTTTGTAATTATTTTTTAATAACACCATGCTTGAGATTCATAAGCAGGATATAACAAGGCCTTATGAAATATTAATGGACAACAGCAGCTAAACCAGCTTTGGGAAAGGACAGATATTAACACAAAATGGATCCAATTTAATTGTGTGTTTGGGTGTTTGTTTGCATGCGTGTGTGTCATATTTGGGTCTGGACTGTATCTGCAGCATTTCAAGTTGTGGCTCAAAATTCCTCAGCGCACACCTGGCTCTTCTTGCAGACTTGACAATGCAAAACAAAAGTTAACCCTTTCACACACAGTGGTCACAGGAAGTGGCAAATATTGAAAAGCTGTTTCACTTCGACATAGTTACACATTAACTACTTTTTCAGCATCAGTAAACCAACCCATGCACTGTCACCTATACGCCTTCAAACTGTCATGTGTGTGCCATAAATTTTTCAAACTTCAGATGGCTGACAGGCACTTGGAAACACTGTCACTCATACTTGGTTCTAAGTTTGGAAATATTATGCTGTTGACAAAATCAGACATTGCGCCTTACTTGCATTTTAGTAATGACAGCTATTTCTAGTTTTGAGACTTTCACTCTTTTTCAGATACTGTGTGTTTGTATATTTTGTTCAGTACATAACTTGGTAAATGTTATTAAACTATAACCATAGACTGTTTATGATGGACATAGTCTCTATGATGTCAGCGTTCTGTTTTAGATACAGAGTTTTAAAGCCCATTGCCAACAGCAGCCATATTGAAAATGCTAGACTCTATACTGTGAGGCCAAGAGATGAATTTTAGCCTCTGCATGACCAGCTATAGGGCGAGCTGTGCCATTACTTTTATTTATTTCTGAAAGTGATGGGTACCTTTCACATTTGAAATGGTAAGGTACCAATGCCTGGTATCTGGCAATCAGTATCGGTATTCAATGGCACCAATTTTGAGTTCTTTTGTGTGTGTTTGTGTTACTAAATATCAGTTTGTTGAACAATAACATCTCATTTTTTCAATTTAACATATTCATCTTTCAATGTATAACCTTGCATTGCTGTGTTCATGCCCAGCATGGAAAATTGTCTACTTTTCCACTTTCTCACAGTCACTCGGATGCATTTAGGAACCAAAACATTATACAGTTTCATTTTACGTGAATCGGTACAGAATTCAGTTGGTATCTATAAAAGTACCTAGTTTGGTAACCATACCTAATTTTCATACATTTTTGACCAAAACAATATTTTTGGAAAGGACCATGTTCATTTAATTTACATATTTTTACTTTCTGTCGTACTGCTTAAGTGGTCTCTGGACAAAAACCTGTTCAGGTATTTGCATCTCTCTAAGACTAAAATAAGTTTCATATGTTTATAACTAAATTTTTTCACATCTGTAAAGTTTTCAGAATTTTAGATATTGAAATTAATGACTGAACAAATAACATCCCTTTTCATTTAGTGATTTAGCCATCTAAGGATGCAAACAACCAGTGTGTCCTCTTTTACTTCTGAAGTGCTTTCCCTTTCAGTTATGCCGGATATGTTTTTCTGTTCATGGCTCGGCTCTGAGATAACCACTCATCGATTTCGCAAATCCCTTGCTTCTGTGAAAAAATCAGATTCAAAGCACTGATTTAGTCTTTAATGCACATATTTAGTCTGCTGCATGGTTTATGTTGGATGGATATTGGAGCAACAATTAAAACATTAAAAAAATACTGAAATTGATCAGAGCGTGTGAGGAAATGCAGTTGGTGTTTGATACTGATTTGTAGTGTTTTTTTCTGTGTTAATCTCAAATTAAAAAGAAGGCAGTGTGTACTTGTTCCACTCTAAGGACCAATTAGGTTTAAAATTTAATGCATGCTAGCATGTTAGTGTGAGTACATCGCTTACACATATTGTATGTGTCTGCGTCCAATGAATAATTAACATTTTTCACACCCATGTGTGCATTAGGACCTGCCACTTAGCACTCTGCCTAACCCCAAGCACCAATCTCTGGCTCTCATTTCATCAGCTGGAATAACATCCAGTCTTGCCAAAATATGACTACATCCCCTTTATTACCGATTCGCTTTCCAAACTGATCCTCTGCGGCCCGCTGGAAGTGCGAGTCGACTTTCACCTCATTAAAAGTTTAAGTAGGCGTGGAAGGAATTTTAATGCCAATTAATAATCAAAACACAGACCTCTCCTCTCCGTCTCCAGAATCCCCACACCCCCAGGCTATAGCTCAGATCAAGCTGAGGACTGCCATGATGTAGATGTAAAACCAGCCCAGACACCAGTAGGATGCTGTTCACTTAGCTGAAGAGTCCTCTGAGTTCCACCCTGTTGTTGCAGAAGGGAAACGGGGACAGTAAGGGTGTGGAGGTTATGCAAATTTTCATGTGTTTTTCAGCTGCCAGAGCTGTGATGGTTCAACCAGATGGAAAGTTTAAAATAAGTATGTAGTGGTGATGAAAATGTGTCCATGGACATCTATTGGGCAATCTTGTTCTTTATACTTTTCACTCCAGTATTGGTCAGTAGTGATGTGTGGATTGATACAGAAATATCAAAACTTTGGATACCAGCTCTCTGTGCCTTAAAATCAATTCTCAAACTGAAATATTAATACTTTTGATACTTCAGTCATATGAGGTAATGTAAATCATTAACAGGAACATAGTGAAGAGTAACCAAACTGTTGAGAACAAATCTGAATGATACGTCATTTGGGGGGGACTACTTTTTCTTCCGCCTGGGTAAGTGCGTAACGCATAAGCCCACCTGCAAACTGTTGAGTCTGTCACTCTCACTCAGTTTCAGCCTGTCGTCTGCAGTTTGTAAAGGATATATGCAGAGCTCTGCTACTGTTGGAGTTGTTCAAATTTAATGGTTATGAAATAATAAAAAAAACAAATACAAGCTTCAATGAATAGCTGAATGAGTTTAAAGATTTATTCAGGTATAAGGTCACCTAAAGAATTGATAGTTTCAAGTGGATTACAAACACAAGTTGTCACTAAATTACACAAAACAATTGCAATGAAACAGTCACAGTGAGTTAAAAAAAATACTGTGAAAGATGAAAAAAAAAAAAATTAAAATATATCAATTATAATTTACAACCCATCTACTTTGCTTTAACTGTTGAATAGTTAATACGAAATGTAGGTATTGCCAAACTTTTGCAACTTTTGTGGCATTAATTTATTTTATTATTCATTATACTGGCAATTTTGTGATACGACTTGAAATGCACCAGTTATACATAGAATTACCAGACACATTTCATGTTTTTACACAAAGTACACATCAGTATTGGATAGGTATCACTAATACCAACCTCAATGTTTACTCAGTATTAGATTAGGGAGGAAATTGGTGGTATCAAACATCATTGGTCAGTCTTCTCCTGATCCATGTTGAATTAAGTCTTTGGGAGGTGCTGTTTTATCTTGGGCTAAGTTGTTTTGGATTGGCTCCCTAATTTATCCAGATACTGTACCCACACTGTTATTCCTGAAACAGTACAGTGGTGGGTAATGTTTACATGTCACTTACAGACTACTGCAAAGTTTGAAGCAGGTACAACCATCTAGTAAAGGGTAGAGGATACCTAACGCCAATGTTTAAATCCAGTGAGTTAAAACAGTTTTTTATTTTTTGGTCCAGTATAACTTTTCATTTGCTTTTGTGTTTTTGAAGTCTGCCATCGGTATGAATGCAGATTGGAACAGACCCTCACACTGTGATTGTCATCTCCAGTATCTGTCACTGACTGTCTGTCATTTCAGCTTTACCACATCAGCACACGACTGTGCAGCCTTGACACGCAGTTTTTTTCTCACCCCCCTTTGATTGTGAAGGCCAGCCTGTGTTTCAGACGGGTCTTTGATGTCGGAGCCACTCAGTGCTTGTCTCAGAGGAAGAGCGAAATGAGTAGGAAAGCAAATAAAATAGGAGCTGACTGGCAGCTCTGTGGGTCTCAAAAGCCATTGAGGAAAATGTCACTTTCTATCAACTTAGTTATGACACTTTAATGGACACCTGTGGATGCAGAGCCATAAAAGATTTATTCTACAGTTGAAGATGCAAGGTGTTTGTGGGAATTTTGGATTTCAGATCCCCTCTCTCCCTGTATCCATTTACCTGATGTGACAACTTAATAAAAGACAGTATTTGCAACAGTATTGCCTTATCTACTCAAGAGGGTCTCAGTGCTCTCACAAATGTAATTTGTCAATTCTACATACTGATTTATAGAACTGAGCTCCTGGGAGGCTGGCCAATCAGAGAGAAGGGGGTTTGTGGAATGTGGGCCTTAAAGAGGCAGCTGTCAGGAATCAAGAGCAGCAAATGCAGATTTAATAATGGGTCTTTATTTAAACCAATTTTTTTTTAAAAAGAGTCGAAACCAAAAACTCTAGAAAATGAAACAGAACCCCCAAAAAGTAGAAGCACTCACACTTAGCCAGGTATTTGGAAAAACACATACATTTTTATATATTAAGGCCTGTCGTCCACACCAAACTGCAGTTTTACGTCATTGATCAGAATGTTTTCTGAAAACAAAGTGAAGAATTTTAGAAAACTCCAGTTTCATGGTTTCGTGTAGATGCCTGGAAACACAGATTTTGGTTCTCAAATGTCAGCTGAATGACAGGGGCTCATTCTGATTGGCTGGCACAAGTTTTTACATCTGGGAAAACACTGCCCATTATGGGTTTGGCAAGCTTCGAGCCACACTTATCAACAGGTGTTCCTGGTCCGTGTAGACGAAAGTATTTTTAAAAACAAATACAAATGAAGGGAAGATATTTGTTTTGGAGACCCGGAAAAAAGACACATGCATAATCAACACAGGTGAGAAACGAGACACAGGTGAAACACATGAGGGCCAGTCAAACAGGAAGGAAACACAAGGGCTGTTTTCCAAACTACTACATACTACATGTGGATGTAGTATCTAGTAGCACTACATACTACCTACTGCTTTTGCTTGGAGTATGTAATCTGACTGTTATGTTGGGTCTGTTTTGTACACTGCTCTGGCTTCCAGTCTCGGAAGGTGGAGCTACAGATGATGTTTTTTTTTTTTTTGCTTTCAATATAAATATACAAAACAAACAATTGGCAGTTCTCGGCATTTGGTTATTTTGAAAATCTTATCAAACAGAATCATCATTCATGATTTCTAATCTTACACCAAAAGTTATATTGAAAATAGACCTGGAAGGGATTTGTATTTGTTTACAGCTGATGTAAAAATCACTTCTATGTGCTAATGAATTTGTAAAAGTAAACACCTCTTTTACGACTGGAAGTGACAAGATTTTCGAATGTTTCTTCGCATTACTTCACTTCTATTTCATGGACCGTCCAACGTTAGTGTTGTTTTGTAGTTATAATGCTGATTAATTCCAGTAGATGGCAGTAATTCACCAAATCCTGTTACCCACATAGACAAACAGCGTTAGCGCCGTGCATTGTGGGAAACTGTATGCCAGTAGGATACCCAGGGTTTTTAGTATACAGCAGATTTTGCAAGTTTTTGCGTACGAACTAATACATACTGAATATCAGCCAAAATGGAAGGTACTGCTTGTGTAGTAGGTGGTTAAGAAAACAGCCAAAAAGAACTGAACCAAACACAGGAAGCAACAAAGTGACCATGACACACAAGGGAAAACACAAGAATGACTGAGATTAACATAGAAAACACAGGACATGGAACCCAAATAACAACAAAGAATCTCGAGATACACAAGACAATCTTAATTATGAACTCAAAAGACAAACCAAAGACCATATCCTTACAACTGCAGCTAGGACAAAGTGTTTCAAACAGGGGTGGAATCATATAAAGCAGAAACAAGGGAACCCATGGTCCCGGTGTCAGATTTAAGAATAAATGTACTATCAAATGAAAGTAATACAAAGAGTATGGAAATGGTCTCCATTGGCCCTCTTTTTCTGAAATATTTCTCTTCAGATTCAAGCTCTAACTGTTTTTATTTTGCTTCAGTTGGTGTGCATCCTTGTCTGATTACAGTGTAGCTTTTCTGATGACAGCCTTCTCTGTTTGAGCAGTGAATCAGCCTATCTGTGTTTCACTTCCAGAAACTTTTCCTCCATTTATGAATAACCTCGGTATTTTTTTACTCAGTATAAAATCAGTTTACCAACTGGTTAGCCCATTTCTGATTTCTTTACTTGTTTGTTTAGTACTGTTTGATTTCTGTGAATAGACACCGCCATCTCGTGCCCTTATGTGTACACTGAGTAGGGTGTTTTTCTTTGCCAATCAGGAGAAACTGCCGTTAGCTTAAAAGTTAGAAAAACAGATTCATGAATCTGCCTCAGTTTGGCCACACATATTTCAGCCTATAAGAAGGATTATAGATGCTAAATTTCTCAAACTTTGGGAACCTTGGTGTTCTGCCTGAAAGGGTTTCAACCATTCATCACTGATTCCACGGCAGTATGGATTAAAGAGATGAACATTTCTGCTATTTTCTCCATCACTGCAATGTTCCAAGAGATCTTTCTCTCTGTTCAAAGAGAACAAATTAAAAACCTTGTCCTCTGACGCAAACACACACATCACCCTCCAGCCCGTCCGCCCTGCCCCTTTCTCCACTCCAAGCTTAATAATTAATATGCTTATTTTTTGCCTCTTAGGCCCGAGTCTTGGGTAAGTGGAGCATCTATTGATGGGGGCAGTGGTGGGTAATGGGACATGAAAAGGTCTTTTCTGTTCTGCTCAGGTCTCTGCAGAGATATGGTGGGTGTTAATGTATGCATCACCAGGCATGACCACATAAACATTGTAATAAAGCATTTCCTTACTCATTCCCCCACATCTCCATCACACAGATGAGACTTGCATCATTTTTTTCCAGCCTGAAACTGTCAGTTTCTTTTAATTCTGCCAGGTGGATCATGCTTATTAAAATTATGCTCTGTTTTTCTCCTTCTGTTCTTGATATTCTGTGATGATTACAACAAAACTGGTTCATGTTTACATGTACAGATGCTGTTTCAGTCATGGGTTTGTCTAAAAGGTTTTGCTCACTTTTTGGTTTTCATTCATCTAATGCAGGCTGACATCTTACACTGGCTTTGTTGTCTGACCTGAGAGACTGTAATTGAAGATTTTAACAGCAAGTAAGGCTTATCTGGGTTTGCCTGGCTCTGCTCTCTGTTTATCTTTATTTGTAAATGGCTGTCAACACTGTACTGTTGAAAACAATCATCCCACAACTTCCATTCCACTAGTCTTTGTTGAATACTGATTTCACTTTGAAGGAATTTTTTTAAGGAAAGCAGGGTTTTCCATTTACACCTTTAAATTGATTTAGTCATCTCTCTTACAAAAGTGTATGTGTACTTAAAAAAAAACAGACTGAAAGATGTGCTAATTTCTTATTTTTCTCTCTTGCATTAAAGGGGCTGTGATCTTGAAAAAGTCTCCCTTTTAGATTTATACCTGATCCTAGTCCAACCTTAAATTTTAAGTTTTAAAGTGCTACTTCTTAGCTTCCAGTTCGTGTCGAGCGATACTGGATTGATTTACGACACATCCAAGTTTCTATGACAACACCACGCCGGCTGACTAAGTTTAGTCATGAGAAGAGATCTGTGTTTTTTTCTACTGAAAACGATTTCTGTGATTAATTTTGTAGTGATGGTAGACACAAGCTAAAGGCTAACACAGGAGCTAAACTGTTTGTGCTAATGTTCATTCCAACCCACAGTCAGCAGTTATTCTGCAGTGGTCTGTTCAAACTTGAGAGTCTATCGATAAAATGAAGAGTGAGGTTACGTTAGCTCTGATTGGTAGATGACTGGCAGGACATAACCAGGATTCACTAACGTTACCCACTACAGACATGTCTTAGAGCACCGAGCTGCCAGCTGTGCTAAATATAGACAAACTACTTACAAACCGACAGTGTTTACTTGTTGTCACGTTAGCCTACAGATATGTTGGAGCACAGGGCTGCCCATAGCACTACATATAGCCAGCTACTACAACATTTGCTTGATGTCACATTTCAAACTGTAGCACTACGTAATTATACTGTTAAATACCTTACCTTGGGACGTTGTATTCAGTAAAAAGTTGTCTTTAACAAAGAAAGTTTATTTTGATCCAATCTCCTAATTCCAAAACAAACACATGCCTCACTTAAAGTCATTTACAACAGCGTGCGTTAGACTCCAAGCCAGAAGGTGGCAAGGCAGTCCAATTAAAACAGATCCTCCCTATAGCATCTCTAGGATGACGTGGCTGATTTATGTCCTTAGAACTTGGTCAAGTCATGAAAAGAACTGAAAATCTCTGCAGGGGGTCTAATTCAGATGCAACAAAGTTTTATCTGAATTTTCTGTGACTCAACTCTGGAGAAGTTTCAACCCCACTTCACTACCTTTCACAAAGTAAAGCACTCCTCACATTGGATTTAATCACATTTACACTTCATGGTTTCATATTAAAACAATTAGATTCTGACGGAATTTGATGTAGACATCCCTAAAAAATCCTCTAGAAACTTTAAATATGTCCATGGGGCACACCACTGAGCTGACCCAGGTGAACACTGAATTCTTTTGTCTCTAATAGTTATAGGTACATTAATTTCTCACAGTGATATATAATTAAGGATTTTTAACTCCATATTGCAAGTAGGAACGTACATAACGTTTATTTTCCCCTTGTTTCTCTTAGACTCAAGAATAAGATGTTTTCCCAAAGTCATAATTTTTAGTACCCTGTGGAAGAGGACTCAGTCCATCAAACATTTCAAGCAAACTCCTTCACACTGGCTGTCAAATTTATATATACATAAGCAACATCTCTGTACTCAATTATTGCCATTCAATTTATTTTGACAGATAGACAGTGTGCAGGAGTTTGCTTTCAATTTTTGATGGATGAAGTCCTCTCCTACGCGACTGTCTTTTGAAATGACGTGTGGACTGCTTTTCAATATTAGATGCTAATTTAATAAAATTAAATAAATAAGTTTGAAATGAAATTTAAAAAAAAGTCTTAAGCCTTTTCTGGAGGTTGCCAAGTCTTGCCACTGAAAGATATTTAGCCAATCATAGGACAGAATTAAGGGTGGCCGATTGGATAACAAGGCCCATTCCACCCCTGGCTGTTTGTCTGGACACTCCCCTGGACCAAAGGTGAATTCAGTGAAAATAATCTGCAGTTTCCCTCTTAAATCAACAGACTTCTGGATGGGAAGCTCTTTACACAAGAACTATGTCCACAAAGTGGGAGCCACGGCCTGTAGTGTGTTGCTGAATGCCTCTCAGTCGGCCTGGAAAAACAAGGCCTCACTGACGTGTTGTTGCCTTAGCAAATCATGCACTGACCGAGGCCAGCTTCCTCTGTGCTAAAACCAACATACTTGGTATGCTTGTGGCGAGATATGCTCTCCCTCCTTCTTTTTCTTTGCAGTCCTTCCATCTTTCCTCCGCTCTCTGTCTGCCTCCCTCAGACCCTGTTTGGTCTCACCCAGTCCAGAGAGCATGGCTCATTTTCATTCAGCTGGCAGGCTGATCACACATCAGCCTTGATAAGCTAAGTGGCCCTCAGCAGCAGCAATTGAAGGTCTTTTTACTCTTTTTTTTAATCACCCACTTCTTTGTCCCCATGATAATCTTTTCTGCCTTACTTTTTCCTCCCTGTATTTGTTTTTTTTTTTTTTTGTCTTTGTTTTTCTCTTTCTCGCTCATAGATCTGTCTTATCTCAAGGAATAGTAATATGATTTTCTCCTCCCCGCTCTATCCATTAAGCTCAGATTACCAGGGTTTTATCACAGTTTAAGTTGAAAATACACAAGGATCCCCCCCCCTCCCCCCCCCCCCCCCCCGCACACACACACCCCATCATAACGGTGCTGTCATGATTTTATTTTTCCTCTTCTCATTTTTAAGCAGATGCTTTTGCCTTGCTTGCGTATAATTCCATAATCCCTAAATCTCAGCCATTTTTCATAAAGACTCAGAGGAAACAATTTCATGAGGGATGGGCCAAATTTAATCAGCAGCCTGTGAATGCAATTACCTTGGAGGGGGAGAGGCGATTGTTTGAGGGGGAGGGGGCCATGGCCAATACCCCCGCTGTCTGCTTCACCGGAGCAAAGTCACAGGACACAAAGGATGGAAAAAAACAAGATATGGTTGGGACTGTGTTTTGATTCTGAGGGCTGAATAATACAAGGGTATGATTTCATAGGGAGTGCTGCCAATCTAGAGATGTAAAGGAAGTTCAGTTGATCTTTTTTGCTGTTTATTTTGAGTTGTTATGAAACATACATGAACGGTGTGCATGTTTTCTCAAGCAAATAGCGGAATATTCAAATCAGTCTCATTGCAGCAAGTTAAACACTTCTACCAATACTTTTTTTTTTTTTTTTTTTTTTTAACCTTCTTCAATTACTGTGCTCCATGTCTAATGTCCATGATTTTTATTTAACATCAGTATAAAGGATGTGCATGAACAGTCAATGTGATCTTACCATAGACTGTATAAGATATGGACATAGTCTTTGCCACTGGTTGACAAACTTGTGATCCAAATATCTTCTAAACCGCTGAGATAGAAAAATAGCATTACAGACCTAAGTTGTTGTTGTTGTTGTTGTTTGTTTGTTTGTTTTTTGTTTTTTTGTTTTTTTAACCAGGCTTTAATTTTTTTGTTTGTTTGTTTGTTTGTTTGTTTTTTTGTTTGTTTTTTTTAATACCGTAAAAGTCTGTTCTTTTTTGCCATGGTGTGAATGTGGTTTCTGCTCTTTCTGCAGCCAGCCTCAAGCAGATCCTTGATGAACAGCAACTTTAAGCACTACCACATAGGCTTCATTTTTCTAAACCAGATGTTGCCTTGGATCTATGGCAACAAAAGGTAGAGAGCAAGTTGCAAAAAAAAAGCACTTAAAGCAATGAGAAACAGCACTAAGTCTAATATTACCTTAACACTGTATTTAAAAAAAAATATGTGGGGAAAAAAAGTAGAGAAAACCACCAAGTTTGTTCTTGTATCAGAGTTTCTAATGTCACTGTTGGCTAATGGCAAATTTAACCAAGTCAGGAACAGCTCATGTTAAGAGTCACAGCTGTAAATAGGCTGAAAAGTGCTCTCCTTTAGGTCAGTGGTTCCCTAAGCAGTAATCAGAAAACACTGAAAGGTGGGTCACGAAATGTCATAATCCAAAATTGTTTATAAGAGTGTATTTCATCCATTGTTGTAAAAATATAGACAAAACTAAGGGTTAAATTTAGCATTAAACCATGCAAACAGGAAAGAACTGATACATTCTCAAAACCACTTTTTTTTGCCTCAAGACCCCTAAAGGGGGCTAAGACATGGAGAGGCAGAGTGACAGTATCAGTGGTGGCAGGAAATCTAAGGAGAACAGCAACACATCCACAAAAGTGGCTTCATTTTGTACTGATCAGCTTGATTAAGTACACTGTTCCTTGCTTTTTCCTGTTTTGGATTGGCCTGTTTGTGTATTCCTACAACAGGCTGTCAGTCTCCAACCCTGCTATTTTGGGAATCACAGGCTAAAAAGTTTGGGCTCCTATCTTTAAGGTGATACCAAACCTTGACACAAAAAGTAAAAAGAACAAAAAGAGTTTGGCAGATTATTCTTTTGTTTTAACAATGCTTCTTGGCATTAATTCCTCTACTGTTCTTTCCTTTTTAACTGGGGCTATTCTTGTGCCCCCAGGTGCTGCCAATCAGGTGCTTGATTGGCAGCACCTGTGAGCATAGGCCCTGCTAATTCCGGAGCAGTGGGTGTCCGCTCCAGAGTTAGTGCTCTTTTTGGAGCTGAGTATTTAAAGTCAGGAAACAAAGCAGTGAATTAATAAGTCTCATCTCATGTTTGCCTGTTAGTTTCAGGAAAAAGTCACACTTTACATTTGACTCAATCATATAGTGAAGGACTAAACACAACATCTAAAGTGAGGACAGTATTTTATTCTACTTATGTACTCATACATCCTGCAAAGTCTGTTCAAAACTTGCTTTGCCATGGGAAATGAAGAATATCTACTCTCTGAGAATTAGTCAAAAGTTTTTTGGGTCTATTTTTCAGAAAGTGGTAATTTCTGCTCGATTCAAGCGGTTTATCTCTTGATGCCTGTTATCACAAATTTGGGACCATACCCTCTCAGGTCTTGATGCAGCTAAAATGGCCTTTGTATTTCATTATTACCTATTTGATTCACATTCTACACACCAAAGATCATATCAGATCCACTATGCCACAACAGTTACATATAGGTACAATGTATGTATATGTATATATGTGTGTACTATACTCAAGTTTACAATCCCCACTAAATTTAACATCTGTAGGTGCAAAACACATACATGGCGGCTGCGGCTCAGCGGTAGAGTAGTCACCTTTCTCAATCAGAAGGTCAGGGGTTTGATTCCAGCACCTGCAGTCACATGCCGAAGTGTCCTTGAGCAAGACACCAAACCCCAAATTGCTCCCACTGTTGATTGGTCTGTGGATGGGTGTGAATGTATTAGATCAGTGGTTTCCAAAGTGTGAGGCGTGTTTCCCCTCGGGGGCGCCAAAGTGTTCCAGGGGAGGCGCGAGAAAAGGAACAAAAAAACAAAGCACAAAAAATAATAGTAAAAAAAAAAAAAAGTGTCTGAACTAGCACTGAGTGCAAAAAGTATGTAAACAAGCGCGCCGTGGTTTCATCATTATTTTCCCTGACGCTGTCTGCCATACCGAGCGCTCCTCTCTGTGTATGCGTGCACACATGTTTGTGTGCCTGTGTGTGCATGCTCTATGTAGAGCGTGGAGGAGAGTTGTGAACCCCCAACCATGCTACAGGAATGGCTATAGGATAACGCAACAACTGCTCTGCTCTGCAACCAATCAGGACACTCATGGATCCCTCATTATAATAAATGGACAAATAGGCATTGACCAAAATTCATCTAATTCTTGCCCATTTAAACTAAAATGTGCAAGACTGTATTAGGACATAATGTTTAAAATAAACATTAATTTGTATTGCGGTTAGAACCAGAGTGGATTATTCACTTATTAGAAGCAGAATTTTTTTTTTTTTTAATTATTATTAAAATAGGGGAGGCCCCAATGACTTAATGTTCTCTGAAGGGAGGCTCACTGTCTGACACTTTGAAAACCCTTGTTTTAGATAAAACTGATGGTTTCCAATAGGAAATACTCTACCATCAGTGTGTGAATGTGGTGTGTTATGGGTGAATGAGACTAGTGTAAAGTGCTTTGCATGGTCTGCGAGACTAGAAAAGCGCTATATAAGTACTAGTCCATTTACCACTCACCATAAAAACAATCCATTTTTATAATTGTTAATTAATGCAGGCAGTAAGGGGTTAATTGTCAAAGTTGAAGTTTGAACTCAAAATGAATGAGAAGGTCTGACAACTGAGGGATGGTTAAACATGTCACTTACTTATCTCAATTTGCAAAATTAAGTTTTACCTTGAAGGTTTTGCTTTGTGTACACGTATAACTAATGCATAAATGTCTCAGTGCCAAATATCTGTCCACTTGTTGATGTCTTTAGATCACTGAGTCCTTCAAAGTCCTTGAAAAAGTTGGTCTGCCCAAATTCAAAGCAGCTTTTTATCTTCTTTTTACTCCTCTTTTTGTCATTTCTTCTACCAAAGGCATTTTGCAGGACATTTTTTCCCACTCAGTTTGACTGAGAAAGGCTGAAAAGTGATGTCAGTGCATACCCTCTATTACAGCAATGTCCATCCACCACTGCCAAACCACGTTGTTGTTTCTTCTTCAGTCCTCACAAAGACAGACATTACCCCTGTGTCCTCCCTCTGCACCTCCCATCCTTTCAAGCAGTCCCTCCCTTTCCTAAAACAATTTGTGTTCTCTGCTGCCATATTTGTTTCTATTCTCTCTGTCAGTTATTTTAAACTGCTTTAATGGAGGCTCAGAGACTTTTTCTCATCCAAACACTGAACAGCCAGGCAGGGGCAGAGAAAGCTTTAGGAATGGGTGCAATAACAGCTCTGCTGAGACTAAGAGCTTCAATCAGTGTTTCTGCGTTAAAGGTTTTTCATTACTACAAAATATCTGTGTGCGTGTGCTGCTGTCGCCGCTCAGCCATGAATGTCAGTTACCATATTGAAACTGTACATATATTTTATGTCATAAGATCACAGAGCGAGGTTTGTCGGCTTATATGTGCAGGGAGTAATATGTAGTAACACGCTGGGAAGCACACTCTGCACATTGTGTGAAATGTAACAGGAAGATAACACGTATAGTCCTGTGTGTAATCCCCATCACTTTCCCTTTGCAGTCGGGTTTTATTCCCATCCCCTAATACTGTGCAATCTATTTGTTTTCTCTTGCGATGCTTTTCTCACTATAAATCTTCACCACTTCTTTTTTTTTTCTTCAAAGACAATGCAAGATACATACACACACTCACATACAAGCACACACACATACACAGCCCACGCCGCTGCTCCTGACTACAGTGTGTGTTCAGAGACGGTGAAATCCCATCACTGCCATCTCTCTGGTGAACCTCTCATAAAGCGCTTTTATGTAGTTGAATTAATGCAGTTGTTCTTTTCAGGTCAATAGTTAAACACATAAAAGTGCAATTACATTTGAATGGGTACTACCATTCTGCTGAGGGACAGCTTTAACAGTGGTAAAACTGTGTGTTGTTCCTGTGGGAAGAGCTCCATCCATTGACCTTATAGGAAATAGAAAGACCATGATGCTTGCTGTAAAAAAATCACATTATGCAACTCACATGGAGGGAGGAATAGATTGATATTACACTTCATTTCAGTTCTTATTCCATTATCATTTATATTCATCTCTGCTGAGAAGTGCAGTCTGGAGGGTATTAGTATTCCTGTGTCTGAGTGTTTGTCTCTCAGTAAAAAGAAATATACATACTGACATGACAACAGGAGCCTTGAAGTGTTGATCTCAGAGATGACACCAAGGTTTTTTCCTTGCTGGATGAGAATTTCGAGTAGAAAATTCAAGTTGACTGACTTTTTTTTTTTTTACGTTTTTAAACTCAGTTTTGGAGTGTAAAGTCAGATTTTTGGTTTCATTTTGTTGGAGCACCAATTTCATTTTTTATTTGTGGTCCCTGAAGAAATATTTTCAGTACATTTTGAAAGTTCATGTACTGGTCATGTATCATCAGGAGAGACTAACACATTCTAACGCCCAGATTTTCAAAATAAAGCTCTTGAGCCAGATGAGTTACGTGACTTAAAGGGAAGGTGTTGTGCTTTTTTTTTTTTTTTTGTCTTTCTTTCTAGCTATTCACTGTCCCTCTGGTACCCCTGTAGTAGCTGTATATCATTTTTGGGCTTAAGAAAAGCCTTATTTCTCTCAAACTGTTGGTTTAGAAACGCCTTGTTTCAGCGGCTGTCTAAGGTGCTTTGCTAAAGCTGCTGTCTCTTTAAGACTTCTTACTCCACACACCCTTCTCTCTGATTGGCCAGACAGTTCAGTATTCTTTATGACTTTCTAGCTTGGATTGTACAAGGTACTTCAGGAGAAATGCATACAAAGTGGCCTCCTGAAGCCACAGTGAAGCACTGAAAATATTTGAATATAGTGTGTACTGACACCAAAACTATCTTTAACATTTTTTTTTTTTTTTTTTTTTTTTTTGAAATGTTGTTACATTTGTGGTAAATTTAACCCCGTTTGAAGTGGTTAACAGCTTTGCTTCTATACTAGTTCATGAGACAGTTTGCCTACAAAGGAGCTTAGGTGACATACTTTTTCTTTGGAGAATGAACTACAGGGCAACAACCAGAATCATCATCATCATCATCATCATCACCTTTATTGGTAGACTCAGAGAGTCCATTTGAAATAAACAAACAGACATACAGTGATTAAAAGGACTGAGAGAGAGAGAGAGAGAGAGCATTTGGACAGACACATAAAACTTAGAGAAGACAACTGTACCAGTGGTATAATTGTATAAAATAAATGAAGCCCATGAAAGTGCTAAAAGTTGCTGTTCATTGGGAATCTGCTTGAGGTTGGCTGCAGAAAGACCGGAAACCACATGCAAGCCAAGCCAAGCCAAGCCAAGCCACTACCCATACTTTATACACTCTACGGAATAGACTAATTATTTGCAAGCAACTCATACAACCTCCAAACCCCCACAAACTATCCATGTTCACAAGAAAGAGACTCTTTGCTTTAAAGGTTAGAGGCTCAAAGACAGATCCTGGTTGAACTCCTCAGGCTATCTTAGAAGATAATTACCATTTACATACAATTCAGATAAAAATACCAAACATATTGAAGATGAGAAAGGCTATGAGTGATTGAGAGTTTTGCAAAGTGTTCCCAGTTAAATTGTTGCTGTCTGCACTGATGTTCTCTATGTTCACTGCTTCTATTTCTTTGCAAATACAAATGTGCAAGACAGCCATGCCCTTGTGAAGATGTTAGTATTTCTCCTCGTCTTCACCAACAAACATTCCCATGCACACATACAGCACCTTTGGGATCTGCAAGTATTTTATTGGCAACTGTGAGGACAGGAGTGCAAGAAGTGAACTGTGCAGTCGCAGCAGATGATGGATGGGAGGGGAGATCACCTATTTGTAGAGCAAAGGCAGAGATTTGCTGTCCGGACACCTCCTGTCTACAAATGAGCAACTGCGAGCAGTGATTGACGCAGCATTGTGTGGCAACACGAGCAGCATCTGAAACCCAGGAAATACCTTCTTTTAAAACTCACTGCTTTTTTTATTGTCTTTATTTTTCAAGGATTGTTGGATGTGTTGTTGTTTTTCAGTCGAAGGGCTGATGGTGCATAAGGAGGCAGTGGCCTTCAGAGTGGATCAGTTTAATGAAGTGATTTCCTTCACTAATTCATCCAGCATCTATTCAACCTTTTAGCTATTTAAAAAAAAAAAAATCCCTTTCCCCTCTTTCTTTGTCATTATTTTTCATCAGCTATCATCTATCTCAGCTGATGAGCAGATACGCTGATGGGTGACGGCTGATAAAATAGATGTCATTCATTCTCCCATCATTTAACATCCATCACTCTAAGTCATCTATTCATCATCTATCCAAACAGCATGTTCACTCTTTAATTTGACCAGTCATTCGCTCACTGCTTCACTAATTTATTCAATGCTTGTGATGAAGTAAGAAGATGGAGTCTAGATCAGTCAGCTTCCTGGGAAATTTCTATTTAATGCATTCTCTTTTTTTCCGTCTGTGAAAACTTATTGGAAAAACATTTTAGTGACTTAATTCTTCTAATGCTGAATTTGAAGAAGGAAATATAGCCAGTTTGATTCTTAACAAGTCTGATGAAGTGTTTTTCTAAAGACAGGAGTGCAAACATCCATGGTTTGTGACAGCTAACACTGGGATTCAAATAAGTGACCTCTTACAAACATATACATGTATGAATAATGATTCTTTTCTCCAGTTTAACATCTTCCCTTCTACGTCCATGTACAAGCTCACTCATCTTTCATTCAGGCATTTCCGCCAGCCTCGGTGCAGAGTCCAGCTTTACCACAGCTTTATCCTTCCACTCCTGCTGCTGGGGGTTACAGCAGGATCTGCACCCTAGCATTTAGCCCCTTTGACCCCAAATGCTTCCCCACCTTCCCTGCAGAGTTCCTCCCCTCTGTTTCAGTGAGCTGATAACTGCACTGAGCCGAAACCAAGCTGTAGCTCTCAGAGTCAATAAGACACTACAGTGGACATCCAGGGTAAAGTCTTTCCCACTGGTGAGAGGGAGGGGAAATCATCCGTCTTGCTGATTGAATACCTGTCGAGCTACTGTATATATACAACTGTTGGGTTTTTTTTTCCCACCAAACATCTTGGTTACTGTCTGTCTTTGGAGCTAATGTTAAGGATAACTGTATGAGCTTTAGCTTATTAAACATTTGGTGAGATTTATTGTTTGTCAGTTATGTAAACTGCACATAAACCTAGATTATATTTCTCCACATTTTTTCTTCAAAAAAAAAAAAAAAAAAGCCAAAATACTCATAACACCAGATATGAGCCTCCTTTTTATTGTGTGTGTGTATATAGGTGCATTATTGTTGCTAACCGTGAGCTAATTAAAATAAATCAATAAACAAATAAATAATAATAATAATAATAATAATAATAATAATAATAATAATTATTATTATTATTATTATTATTATTATTATTATTATTATTAATTTATGTACTTAATTACTTCTTTATTTTAGGGGGTTGTGAAATCCAGGGCCTTGCATGGTGAGCAAGGCCTTGATTTAAACTAGGGTAGGCAGTGGTGGCTGCTGGTCAATCAAGGAGGGGAAGCTCAATTTTTTCCGGCCTGCATCATAAATTTGTTATTATTAATTAAAAGTAAATTCTACCCTCCGTTCCTTTTCAAGAAAATGATCTGTGACCCTGTTGTACCGCCCAGGTGTTTTTTCCAGGGATTTTACCGGTGTTTTCGCAACGCTCATTGTTTTTAAGAAAGGTAAACTTGCTGGGGATGGATAAAGCTTCCAGATCAGTCCAGAACAACCAAGAAGATGCTCCGGTGGAGGATTATACTTTAAGATCGCCGATTGGCTCATTTCACTGTCAATTAAAAAAAGAGAGTCGGCTTCAGACAGATCATCCAATCATCATGCAAAAGCCCAGCATCCAGGCCAGTGCACTGCCTCATAGACCCCCAGAGACGCTGAGCGTCCGATGAGCGGGACAAAGCCCAGCGTTAATCCAATGACCATCCAGTTTCCACAGTGGAACAACCCACTCTACGCTTCCCCGCTGAAGACGCTCAGCATCCAACTGAGTTAAAGCGCTGAGACGCTGCGGAAATGAATGAGAAGGAGGTGGAGCCAGTCACCTGTGATAGGTAGCTGATTCTAAACTAAAGATGGAGGAATAACATATTTTGTCAATGAAATGTACACACAGCAGTACATATCACCACTTTTTTGGGGACATTTTAGGGGAAGCTGAGCTTCTCTTGCAGTCTTAGAGCAATGGCCACTGTGTTATAGCTATGAAAATACTGGTTTAAAACTGTAGTATAAAGATGATTATGTTGACTTAAACTGATACATAAAAAAAAAAAAAACTTTCCTGTGCAATGCAACTGACACACCTTTTAAACGTAGCAAGGTTTTGTTGCTGTTATTGCTTCCATTTGTTAGTTAAGTTACATGTTAAGTTACATATACCCAGCAACTCTACTGCCATTGCCTGGATTGCAAGACAGGACTGACTATTACTTATATCTGCCATGTTGTTCAGCCTACTGACTGAGAATGACAGCAGAAACTTAAATCTTAACCACGGTGTCAAAAAGCAAAGGTAGATTCGTTAGATTAGCTGTCAAGAATTAATCATTATTGTTACAAGATTTTGACCAATCAGGATCAAGTGTCAACACTGCCAGGTGATAACCATTGATTGTACAATACATGGATGTAGTCTCCATGACTTTACCCTTTTGTTCCTGATACAGTTCTAAAGCCCATCATCATTGGGTGTCAACAAAAGCTTGACTACACTTAGCTTTTGTTGACAGCTTTTGTTTGAGTAAGGATGAGATAAAGAGGTAGGCCTTTATCCTGTCTGTAGACAGCTGACATGTGCCAAACAGTCATTCATATCAGGCATGCTCTTATATGGAAGAAAAAAAAAGAAAAAAAAAACTTGTAGAATTGCTTTTCTGAATTGGTGTGTACATGGTTTTGTGGTTTTGCAGCCAGTCTTAAGTGGAAGCTTCAAAATTTTCAGTTTGTACCACTTATGCATCGGCATCATATTGTCAGACCAAAGGATGCCACTTGTTGAAAACAGCTGAAATGAAAAAGCTCCCTCTTGGTTTCTTGAGTTAGTTCAAAGCAGACGCTATGACTAATGGCAAAGTCAATGGTTCCTTTGTTTATGTTTGTACCTTTCCTTCCACCATTCCTTTTCCACTCTGCTGATTCACTGAACACAGGGACAATACTGTCCTTCATGGGGTTACACCTCTGTGTTAATGTTAAATATGTCCTTGGAAGTAGAGTTCTCAAGAGGAAAACAATTGATTTATAACCCTTCTAGGTGTAAATTATTGGTTCATTTGTTTAATAGAATTTATTATATGATGAAATTTGATTTTATAGTTGTTTTTTTCCCCTATGTCTCAGCTATTAAGATAAAGAAGACAAGTGTTTTGATCAGTACCACTGTCCGTCTGTTGGGTGAGCTCTGAATCATTTGGCTTCACTTTAAGGAGGATATCATGTCATTCACATTTTACGCAGCCATTGTAAACACCCAGGATTTGTCGACAGTAACTGAAGCTGTGGCATCGACTGATCTGTTTTTTGTTTGTACTGATGATAATAGTTCTGCACATGACTTTTCTTCATTACAGAAGAATAAACACCAATGGGGATATCTGATAACACAGTCCTCCAACACTGGAGCAATTTGACCATTAGTTATAGTGTTTGTGTTGTCCTACATATTTCTTCATTAAACAATCCACACAACCCTTATTAATTCTCCCTCACAAACTCATTAATATGTTTTTTTCTCTGATCATTGGTTTGCTATTTGCCTCCCAGTCTTAATCAAACTCATCCCCACTCTGCAATAAAGAAAAAAAGAAAGAAGCACGATAAACACTTACCATCAAAATAATTGCCTGCATACATTTGTTCTGCCTGCCTGAATTTCATATTGTTTTCCTCCAATGGTCATGCGATGTGAAAGCCAAGATTGCTGTGCCTTATGAAGGCATACACTCATGCAGAGACATTCAGAGTTGCTCTTGGGATAAAATGAGAGGGAGGGAGGGGGTTGTTTGGAAACTGGAGCTGTGGCTACGTGAACGAACTAATTAAAGCGCTTTCTCTACCCACTAAACAATCAACAACAGGATTTAACCATTGATCTGCCCCTGGCTACCATCTTCACACCCTGCTAATGTGCAAGCCAGTCATTTACTTGTAATGAAAGCAAGGCCTGCTTGACTTCTGCACATCAGTGTAATGTAATGCAGTATATGTTTCTTAATTATTGGCGTCTCTTGGTGAAAAGCTGGAACCATCCTGGGCAAAGCGCCAAAAATAAAGGTGCCAATTAAACACTAATCCATCGTTTTACACTTTGCCACATCACACAGCAAATGGGCTTCGCCTTTTGTGCCGAACACACCCAAATATGTGTGTGACAAGCATTACAGGATGGTGGAACCTTCTGGAAAGGTCGCTTGTTGTGACAGCGTCGTACCAACGAGGATTTATTCTTCAGCCTGTTCATACACCGTGTTTGGGAATATGAATGCCGCTCACGTCCAGCTGGGATTAGCAGGGAACATCTTCTCTCAGTTGTTTACCTCACCTGAGAATCCTGGCAATATCTTTTCAAGTTTGACTTCTTTTGTTTTCATTTCCTCTTCAGATCTTGGAAGAAGAGTGGATGGTCTGCTTATGAGTTTAGCTCAACTTTGAGGACGTGTGGACACATTTCTTTGACGGATGATTGACAGCACAGCTAATTTTGCCTTGAGTCTCACTGTCACTTAAAATCTCAGTACTTACACTTCACTTCAAGCTGCGTACTTGTCATTCAACTGTATCTGCTCTTCTTTTAGAAGTTATCCATTAGCTAACTAGAAAAGCACTCAGAGAGCGCAGACCTCCGCCAAGGATATTGTGATTGTGATGCAACACTTTAGTCCTACTTTAATGTTATACTCCCTTTCAGCAGACTGTCTGCTACAATTTGGTGTTAGTTGCAGGTAAGTATAATAATTTGTTTCCTGACAGTGATGAAAATTATGGATTGTATATACACATATGGTGAAAAAGGCCCTATCTCACAATGATAAAGAATCCTTTAAAAAAGTCCTGGATCCAGATGGTGATCCAGATCACCTCCAAAATTTAATCACTTCTTTCTTATCCCATTTTGAACATTTCCTGAAAATTTCACCAAGATCTGGGTCTATATCCACGTTAAGCCATTAAACAAACAGGACCATTAGTCCTAACGTTCTATTATGGAATGGCTCGTTTGGCTGCAGCGTTAGCCGCAAGCACCACTGCAAATAATCGTCCAGTTAACTAACTACACCATGAAAGAAACACATGTAAAGATTACGTCATAATTAAGGGGAACCTACTGGAAAACCCCACCAAACAAATTCCATCTGTGCATGTCTACCACTCATAAACAGCGATACACCTGGCCAGCAGTAACGGTGTGACTGAGAAGATTAAGAAAAAACATTTCTTTAGCCAGAGAAATGGAGATTATATTTTAAGCTTACACAAACAGCCGTTATCTGTGAGTCAATCAGGTAAACAAAGAGAAAGAGAAAGTTTGGTGATCTTGAACAGAGTAGATGTTTGTGGTGTTTCGAAGCACACAGTAGAAAACCTCAATAACGAAACCAGTTATATGACAGCTGCTTTGCGGAACAAGCGCTGCAGCATGCCCCAGTACCTCAATGAATAACTCTTAAAGCAGTTTATGAACTCCAACACGACATTATACATTTCTTGGAGGAAACCAGAAGTATAAAAGCAAAGAGCAAATCAAACTTTGAAAACTGACGCAGTGAGCCTCGCTGGTTTGTCTCCCTTATCTCATCTGTTCACTGAAAGAATGTGTCTCCTAAATCTGAAGTTGCTGTATGGCTACATATCCCCACCTTTTCAAAGGATTGTCCACTGTCTTTGCATATTTCGTTTAAAACAATCACGTATCACGAGATGTCTGCTTTTGAACAGCCTAACAGGCGCTGTAATCCTGACGTTAGCGCCTGTAATGGTGGAGTCTGCCTTCATTAAATCTCTTTTGGGCCGTTAACCTGGCTCATGCATACCGCTAATCAACTTTCTTTAACGTGTGAGCACAAACAGTCCATTTTCCCTGCAAATAGCCTGTCATGCATAGGGACCCTGTTTGTTACTTTTTGAGTTATGTTGTTCACAGTGAAACAAACAGACAAACTCTCCCATAAAACATAACTCTCTTTTGTGGAGGTAACAATTGATGCTACCAATTAGCCAACAACTTAAAACCTACTTCAAACAGGCATTGCTTTGACCTCGTTTGACCTGTTTGATGCAAATGATCACTTGGTAAAAATATGCTTGAATGTGTTCTTCTGGTTTGTTACATGTTATGTTACCTGTTTTAATTTCTGTAAAACACTTTGTGAGCTCTCTCTGTGAAAAGTGCTTTGCAAATGAACATTGCTTACTTACTTACAGCAATCATTTAAGGCCTCTACGATTGTTAGACTTCTTTATAATCCTTGAAGATTGTAACAAAAAAAAAAAAAAAAACTTGACACAACTAAATTCAGTATTAGCTCCTTTCAAACATGCTACCAATTTACTACATAGAGATTAAATAATTGTGTTTGGATCAATAAAACCTGCTTCCATACAGTTTTCCCCTCAGGATACCTAGCTCTAAACCCAACACGGATACATACAGCTAGCTTTGAATTAATCTGCTTATTTACATATAAATTATTCTTAGCACAGGGGACATTTAGTTATTCATTCAACATAGTTGAGAAAATATGAATTTCTAAGGACTGTCAAAGCCTGTTGGACCCCATGTGAACTGTGCCTCGGATGTGTTTACACCTAAATCTGATATATTTCTGCTGCAATTACATCCCACCCCGCTGTATGAAGGTGAACACCCACAGGATGTAGTAGTATCTTGCTCTACCAGGGCTGAGACGTCCTGCTGGCATGTTGGCTATAATCACCGCCTTGCTTTGTCTGATGGTTTGTCCATTGCCCTACTTTGCCAGCAGCATCCCATTGTGCAAACAATTTGAATTTGAGACGCGGCCTGCTCCGAGACGAGCGATATCCCTCCTGTGGTGAGAGGCCGGATTAATTTCTCTCTGACTCCTGCCACACATGCAGAAAGATACAGAGGGGGGGCTGAGGCTGGGGGTGGGGGCTTGCGTAGGTAACACCACCACTACCTATTATCCAAAGAGTATCATTTAATCGGGCCTTTGTGGGACAGTATTGTATTCGGCTGCTGGTGTGTGGTGCTGGCGGGGCACCTCGTGTATGATTATGTGTCTCATCGGTTTCAGCCCTGTGTCGGTAATCTGTTTGTAGGGCGATAGAGAACACAGCAGCTCTGTAAATAATGCAAATCTGCTACTGTGCTTCACTCTGTCTCTCTTTCTCTGGCATAAGTCAGGATTCTCCAAACTCTCACCCTCTGTGTCCAATCACTCAGCATTCTGAGAGTGTGTGTGTGTGTGTGTGAAATGGATTCAATACTCAGACAATCATCAGTTGGACAAGGTGATGCCTATAGTGATGGCGAGATACACAACTCTTTCCCTCGCCACCTTGACGAAATGCAAAATTACAGACTTGTTAAAGCTGCTGTCCTGCACCGGGGCTTAACTCCCAGATGGGTTTTGTGTTGTGATGGATAATTGATTCTGTCCGGTCACGGAGAGGGGACAAGAGGACGAGCAAAACAATAAAAAAGGAAAAGATCACGGGTTGTAATAACAGCAAAATGACGTGGCTTTGTCCTCGCCTTCTCAGGACGGTAACCTTTATGATGTTCTTGTCTGGGAGTCAGCTGCTCACTTATTCTATGATGTTGTAGACTGAAACATGCGGTGTCATGGCCTAAGCTACAAAACAATTGGTTCAAAATGTTGGACAACCTGTAGAAGGAGAATTTTGCAGATTTTTCCCAAGGGGAAGAGAATGAAACCCCCAGGACGCCATGTGTCTATCTGCGTTGACTTTATACTTTGTCTTTCTTCTTTACAGAGATCCTGAGCGGCGGTGTGTACGTTGACCAGAACAAGTTCCTGTGCCATGCAGACACAATCCACTGGCAGGATATCGTCAAAAACCCACGGACCCATCAAGTGGTGGTGCCCACCAACAGCAGTGTCGCATGTAAGTAACGTAAATCACACCAGATACAGATCTGCTCTGTCACTGGATCTGAAAGGTTTTGATTCAAGTCAATGTGTGAACTCATACTGGCTCAGGATCAGGTGCAAAGTATTTGTTGGATGTCAAAGCAAAAACTCCTCGAATAGTACAGAGCAGATTGAGCAGGACGGGAAGTCAGGGACTGAAATAACTCCATAACATCTGTTGACTTTCAAAATAAAATACACTTAATCAACTTCACTTTATTAAAGTCCTGTGGGAAAATTGTTTTTCAGCAGCAGGCATTAGTTTACAGTACATGAAAACACATAAATCATACGGGTATTACAAAATCAGGAAAATTCCTGTATTCAAGTGAAAAAGGAGAGCACTCAAAGCACAAAATGCCAAAGGCTAAGAATCAGGCAAAACTCATAAAGTGCATTCAGTCATCAAAGTGCTGTGCAGTAGATAAGTAAACAGTAATGAAGACCATACAAGATAAAGCAGATAAAAAGAGATTCAATAGAGGTCAATAAATAGGATTACAGTCTAAAAGTCAACAATCAAATCAAGACCAGATCTCATTTTAATATGTGACGACAACAAACAACAAACAACAAAATGAGCCATGCCAGGCCAGGAATCAACATGTTTGGCATTCTAACATGAATGAGAGGCTCGTTCCTGGGAAATAAGGCTCAAGAATTCCTCAGGCCTGCGTGGCGAGCAGGTGGTATGTGACGGGGGGATCCACCAAATGCGTCTGCTGTCCGTCTCCGTTTAGTCAAATGGATCAGATTGGTTTCCACTCAAGTCGAGGAGTCAACTTACACTGGATCCGTTCTGGTACAGTCCGTCAGCGTGGCTGGTCCAGCATGTTGCAGGTAATGCACAGCCATCTTATTTTTGCCTGACGTAAAGCTGTGACGCGTAAATTCAGTGTAGGAAAGATCAAGCAGGACATGATGTCGTGAACAGAAACTACCTAAAACATCTAGTGACTATCAAAATAAAACAGACCATGTCGGAACCAGTTTGTATTTAGCTTGACTATGATGACAAACGGACATAATGAGTAGAGCCAGACCAGGAGTCAACAGGTTTGAGGTTTTACAGCCCAACATGAACAAAGAGAGACTTATCAATGGAGTGGAAAGAGCAGGAACTCCTCGGTTTGTGACTCTAGCAGTCTGTCAGTCATGTGGCTTGTCGGACTGAACACACGGCCAGTGTGAGTTGACAAACGCAGTCAAGACGTAATGGAATGGAGTCGGACTGCAGACAGATCTGGTGTATTTAAGGCATAAGAGTTGATGGACGAGAGAGATAACACAACAGAAGGGAGATGGAACAGATCTCATGCAAGTCTCGCTTCACACTCCCGGCTTGGTCTGTGGTTCCTTATTTTTTTCATACGTTCATAGGTAAATTTACTCACAGACGAAGTAACAGTAAATCTGCTTAAATAGAAAAAAAGTAAATTATATGAAATAGAAGAAAAACAGAAAACTCCTCTCCTTTAGATACGTCATCAGATTAATTGCTGGAGACACAATGGAGTATTTTCAGTGTGGCAAAAAAAAAAAAAGAAAAGAAATCCACAACAAAGGGTGAAAGCCACTTACAACAAGTATAGTCTGACCATGACTGAAGAACCTATCCCCACATGATCTTAACATCCCGTGGTAAAGTATGATGAACTGAAGAAACTTTGCTAAAATAAGTCCTGAGGATGATTGCTGCTAAAGCTCTGAATGAGCCCAAAATTTAAATTTCACATTTATCACTTCTGATTCATACCAATGTTCTATTTCTTGACTTTAAAAGGCAGCTCAGGCAGTGTACCTCGCTGATAAAGATAGCTCATGACTACTGATGTGGTGACTCATTTGCTTCAGAAATCTTCATTGAGAGCATTTCCAGCTCCACCTGAAGAGTTCAGAGAAACATTCAGATGTCTGAGCGAACTCAAAATTGGGCTTTTAAGATAAACTGTCTGCCGTTAACACTTCAGGAGCCTTTCAGAAACCGTGTGTTGTAAGTTTTGACAGGTAATGTGGCTGATGAGGGACCCCTGTCGTGACCTGCTTCTTTCACAATAAGAGCAAAACACTGTCATCACAACCTCACCCTTTGACCTCATTCTGTCGCTTTGTTTGCTGGGACAATACATAACAAATGTTGCTCCAATCATGTTTAATCCTTACTGTAAAGGGGTGATAATAAAGGTATGGAATCATGGAAGATTTAGTGGGATTAAATTAACATATTTAATCTGTCTGGAGGTTGAAGTCACCCCCAGTGCCCCCTTTCTGTTCATTTACCTACTTAACCTCCGAACATGCTCTCCTTTTGTTAATAATTCAGCGCTCAAGCTGTTTGACATTTAAATCTGTTGTTGTTTTTCTTCAAGCTGTCTCAAACCATCTCCTGCAGATTCACATTTACTCAGCAAAATGCATTATCACTACGGCTGAAAATAAATACAATCTCTGCGTGTGTCCTTAGATTTCCCCTCACAGCGCTCTCCCAAGACTTCAAATGCAGATTAGCAGCACCGAGCATTGATATTCTGCTCAACCACTCTTCTTTCTGCAGCCCTGTTAGCCCCCGATCGACCCTTACTCCTGTGCAAGTCCTTTTCTCCGCCAAAAGATCAAAGATCTCCAAACCTGTAATCCACAATTGAGAGCTTAATCTCCATTTCATCCATTGAGGAGCCCGAGCTTTAAGTTGTTTTGCTTGTGACTTATTTGTGCCACATTTGTTTTCCTGATCACTCTCTTTCCAAAGACAGGGCGTTTAATTTGAAGTCCCTGCCCTGCTGAGTGAGTTAAACCCCGGCACATATGTCTCCTGCCTCTCACCGGCACAAGTTGTTAACCTTTTGAGGGCTGTTTTAAGGAAGCTGTAAAAGATTATGGCGCAGGAAGAGGGGTGGGACAGGTTTATTCTAGGTCACTGAGAATTTATAAGACGAGATAGCGAGGACCTTGGGCACAAAATGAAAACTCTTTAGCTTGACTTCACAGGGCACCAGGCTCAAAGGAGAAAAGAGATGTAACAAAGTGAAGCTGAGGTTCTGAACACTCAGAAACGCTGGCTGGCCTCTCTCTGTGCGTTGCTCTTTTTCATACACCAAAGGCTAAGGATGTTCATTTTTTAACAACTGTCAAAGCAGTACACTGTAAAAGAAATTAAACAAAACAAATTGTACTTCTTTTTTTTTATTCCAAGATTTGATTTCTATTGTACTCCTTAGTAATTTAAATGGACAAAACAGCAAGATTAAACTGATTATTTGGGTGTTTACTGTTGCACCACTTTAAACTGTTTGTACCATAGACTGAAATGAACAATGAACACTCTTTATGAGCTACAACATCAATTAAAGCCATCAGCATTATAAAAAAATGAATTATTTGTTGCTGTTAATGAACCTGATGAGTATGATATAATAATAATAATAATAATAATAATAATAATAATAATAATAATAATAATAATAATAATAATAATAATAATAATAATAATAATAATGATGATGATGATGATAATAATAATGATAATAATAATAATAATAATAATAATAATAATAATGATAATAATAATAATAATAATAATAAAAATAATGATAAAAATAATAATAATAATAATAGAAAAAAAAAAAAAAAAAAAAAAAAAACATACATACACATATATACACATGGTTCATTGTGGTCATTGCTTTCCTTTGTTCCAGATAACTTTTTTGCAAGATTCATAGCGATGAGGTCTTAACTTTTAACTACATAAATAGTAAACTAACCCTTAGAAGGACAATCGAACAATGATAATAAATTGTATTTATAAGGGTCTTTCAGGTCACTTAAGGTCTGTCCACACAGGGATAAAAATAGTTAAAAACACACAATAAAATAAGATATACAAATAAAAATAAATAAATAAAGCAAAACGGAACAACGAATGTGTTTGCCTGGAAGAAACTAGGCAAGACTTGTCTAAAAAGATGAGTCTTTAGTTTTAAAAGCAGTAAGAGATAAGCACAGATGCAGTCCCTTGGGGTGGTGCTTTCCTTAATCTGGGGCCAGCAACACTAAAGGCCCTGTCTCTCATAATGTGGATCTTGGAGGAGGAAACATAAAGGAGCTTCAGAGGAACGCAGTGGACAGCTAGGAGTGCACAGACAAAGGTCAGATATGTAAGGAGGTGCGAGGCCATGGAGAGATTTGTACACAAGGAGGGTTATTATGGGTTATTTGGAAGGGGATCAGTTGTATGATTGTATGGTATAGACCACATGTGTCAAACTCAAGGCCTGCAGGCCAAATGTGGCCTGCTATACCATCTTTTGTGGCCCAGGAGGGCTTAAAAGGTCTGATTGTCTTACAATAGGTACGTCAAAATGGTGCATTAACCATAGACTATGTTTCCAATAATACCTACCAATTATACAACCCGCAAAGTCACTGTATCCTGCCACTAGACTGCTGTGTTTTCACATCAGTGCCATTTTCTGAACTAGTAGAATCGAGAAATAAAACAGTGATCCCAAAATACCCAGGAAGAGAAACCAGTATGTCTTTTATTTCATAAAGGTGGTAGTGGTTGTCAAAGAGTACAATCTACTTCAGCATTTTGACACCAAACACGGAGCTAAGTACGCCAAAGTGGGCCTTCAAGAAAAGCAACAAATAAAGCAAATATTTAAAATGCAAACTGCAATCACTGCAGGATGAGTTCAAGAAAGCCACGGCCAAAAACAACGGAAGGTGAAAGCTAGCTTTGCTGTGGCTGACGAAATTTTCCGTGCTGCAAAGTCTTTTTCAGAGGGTGCAGTTTTGAAGCAGTAATTGCATTTATTTAACATTACATTTAGTTACATATAGCAACTTTTTATGCTGCCTTACAGTAACATCTGGACCTTTGGGGGAAACTATTATGCTGATGTGGCCCTCAGTGACAATGAGTTTGACACCCCTGTTGTAGATGGTATTTAACACTGCCTGCCATTGCTCGAATATATTGTGATATTATTGTAACAGTTTGAGGGAAGTTAGTTAAACAAGTGAGAAACATAATTTGGTTACGTTGGCTTTGCTTAGTGAGGTTCTAACTGGTAGATGAGTGTGGGAAGGACAGATTAAAGGTTCACTGACGTTCTAATGTTACGGACACGTCTTAGAGCACCAGGCTGTGAAAACCACTACACAAATATTCTGCACACCTTCTGAACTCAAAGCTACATTACAAGTTGAGTTAACAAAGATAACTTGTCAGGTTCCAAACACTCTCCATTCACCTGCTTCTTAAACAAACACACACCTTAGTAAGAGTCAAAGTTTTATGAGTGATGGTGCTCATGTCAAGGAGAGGTATTGGTATAGAAGTGAGACTATTTCACAATCAGTTTAAAAACAATCACAGTGCCTTTAATTTGACCTTTAAACATTGTTATTTATCTATTATTTATTTATTTAGAAGAATATGTCTACTGAGAAAACATTTTGTAATTTAATTGCCTACTACTGCACATCCATTAACCGCAGAAAGCAGTTGAAGAAATGAATTCATACTGGAAATCCCCACTGTCATAAAACAATGTTGTAATCCAGCAAAGAGATACCAGAGGAACAGACTGCTACAGCAAAGCCAAAGGGACATCCCAGGAAAAGACAAAAAGAGATAAGGAAAGACAGTATGGGAAAGAGAGACACAGAGGAGTGATGAATCAGCAGGGGGTGGTTTTTGAAAAAAAAAAAAAAAAAAAAAAAAAAGGCATGAAATGTGTGGTAGAGAGGGTGAAAGATGACAAAGAAGAGCAGGGGCAGAGGATGGAGAGACTCATGTTGGGGAATAGAGTCAGACTCAATGCTAATAGCTCTCATCTGGAGAGGCTGATGGACATAGGACAGCACTTCTGCACTTATCCAGGCTCACTTCCTCCGCAGTCAATTATCAGAAAAGTCAATTAAGTCCTCCAAACACAGAAATGCACAAGCTGAAGCTCTGACAGGATGATGCTGCTTTGCTGCTTTTACCTCAGCCTGATGTGAGCTGGTTTCATGCTGGACAGATTTAGACTGAAGTGACATGAATAATTGTCTCATTTTCACACAAAAAAAACATGTACCAGTGCAAGGTTATTTAAGATTTTTATGAGTGGAACAGCATGTAACAGTCGGGGGCTGCTGTGTTATTGCTCTAACACTGAAAGTTTCATCATCGTTCTTGCATAATAAGAGGACTACCTGGAAAAACACATGGTTAGATTTTAGTAGAAAATAAAACCATTTGTAATTACAAAACTACAAGGTAGGAAAATATAATTAAATATGCTTTAATTTAATCAGTAACAGAACATGATTGGTAATTATTTGTTCAGTTTGATAGCTACACACCATTACTAAAATACAACTCAGTTTATTACAGATAGTGTTACTTATCTCAAATTTGACTTTTAATGAGTCACGGAAAAGATTGTGATTAATGCTCTTGAAATTAGGTGTTGTTCCTTCATTACAACTCTGCAAGTACATTACCCTGCAGAGGAGAGAAGCACAAACACACCCACATGGTGTATTTAAAGGTAAGCTAAAGGAACTGTTACATCCTTACTCACTGCTTGGATCAATGCGAGCGTCCATGGAGTGCGTCATGGCACACAGCACACTCCAATGGCGTGTTCACTCGAAGATAATCAGGCCCTATTTGCACAGATTTGAGACTGTAAATATTCAAATTCAGCGTTTATTATCAGATTTTCTTTTTTTGTGCCTAACCCCGAGGGTAGCAGAGAACACATTCTCTGGATTGTCAAGTGGAACAAAAATAAAATCCAATCATTGAAAAAGCACAGAGTTTGAAATGTGGCAGGTTTAGCTCACTGTTTCTGTCACACTGACTACGTTTAAATAAAGATAATTACAATATTCTGATTAAGTTGGAGTCATTTAAACACCTTATTCCAATTTTCATAACCAGATTAAGATCATTTTCCGACTAAAAACCCAAATAATACCCCTGGCACATGCCTGTATTAACCAGAATATTGGGTCATATAAACAAGTTTGTTGGAATACGCTTCCAAGTAAGTTACTGCTCCTGTACATGTTTATCGAGGCAAGAAAGCAAAAAAAGCTTCCACTTTTAGTACGAAGAGGAGACAAACTCATTCAAATTAATGAAAAAGTTGAATATCATGGATTACATCAATGGCCGAAAGGTAAGGCAAGGTAAGGCAAGGCAAGTTTATTTGTAGAGCACAATTTATACACAAGGCAATTGAAAGTGCTTTACAGCTTACATAAAATAAAATCATAATAGGCAAAATAAAATCATTGCATAAAATCACATCATAAAACATTAAAAATGATTAATTAAATTAATTAAATTAAAGCACTGCATTAGTGCTATGTTTAAAAGAGTTTGCAACAAGCTGTGGTTGAGGAGGTGAATAGAATAGAATAGAATAGAATAGAATAGAATAGAATAGAATAGAATAGAATAGCAATCGAGAAAAAAAAGTAAGGAAATGTATAGAAAGTGCAAAAAGGTCCATAGGAAAATAGATGATGACAGCTTGTCCATCATTGTCCAGTTCAGCCAGTCTCCACCTCCACAGGGTCCAGGACTGAGCTTCTTCAGCAGTCTGTTCAGTCTCTGTCTCCTAGATCCTGCAGGTGAAGCTCTTCCAATGTGGCATTAGTCTCTGGTGCTAGCCCTGTTAGCCATGTCTGTGAATAGCATGATGCTACTTTCCCCTCTGGTATTTCCTCTGTTGCTGGGTTAGCACAGCTAGCTTGTCCATCTTATTGGAGATAGAAATTATGTTCCCAATAACAATGTATGGAAAGACAGGTCCATGCTGTCACTTCTTAGCTCACACCCGAGAACCAGCATGTCGTCCTCACCTCCTTCTTCTCACCTTGTGGGAGGACATCAGGCCTTGCACCAGTTAGCATTGACATGCTACAGGCTGCTACATGCAGCCATGGTTACATGGAGGATCTCCAGACAAACACAGGATAAAAATTAGTAAAAATATCACTGGATGAGTACAGGAATTCTAGTAACACTTTGATGAAGGAGGGATATAGATAACACGGTGATGTCCATACATTGTGTGCAAAAGCATGATGAGGTCATGTCATGACGTTACTACTGCTACTGTCTATTGGGAATATGCTGATTAACATGTAGCTCAGCACTGTGAGAAGCATTTTTCAGAATATTGCCTTAACCAGAATAGGAATAGGAATAAGGTGTCCAAGTAAACATAGTCCCTGTTGTGTTTAACTGGATTAGATTCCACTGGTGGGAATATGTGATGATATTTTGTGTCAAAATGAACATTGTACATGTCATAATTGACTTCCTTTGAACTTCTCTGCAGGTCAAAAGTGCCATCGCTCCTGTAACGGTCGCTGCTGGGGACCCAAAGAGGACCAGTGTCAGAGCTGTAAGTATGCAGCTGCTATCAGCTATGAACACATCACATGATGTTAGTCCTGTTTTCTTCTGATGACACAGTTTAATTTTTTTTTTTCTGTTTTTGTAATTTGGTTTGACTGTTTTACCGTCTTTCCTCGCAATGTGACCTGTGTAAGGAAGACAAAACAGCAAACCATCCTTTTCTGGTTGATTGTGAGACATGTGGCTCAGTGCCATGTGAGAAAAAAATGACACATTTGAAATTTAAAGAGGGGTTATCATTCTTACCCATATTTCAAACATGGGTATAAAGTAACAATGTTGGATATCAAAACTAAATGTGTGCAGATTTTCAAACTGCTACATACTCTTTTATTGTAAAAATTCCTGATTCTGTCCGTAAAATGCCCAAAATGGTTTGTTCTAACGATTACCACGTGATCTTCACAAGACTTGCTGAATGACGAGGTCATTGCAAAAGGATCTTCCTAACTTGTTTATGGCACACTAGAGGGGAATGCCTCATTAATCTTTACACTAATCTAAGCTCCTGACAGACCTTCAGAGGACTGGCCAATCAGAGGAAAGGGGGATTGTGGGGTCTTAAAGAGACAGTAACTGGGAGCAAAGCATTTCAGACAAAGGCTGTAATAACAGTTTTCTAAAAACAGCAGTGCAATAAAGATATGGATTTGTTCGAGCTGTAAATAATGTTTAGCTACTATGGTGGCTACAAGGAGGATGCTATAAAGCCGGAAAAAGCACAATACCCTCTCTTTAAAATGCAAAAATAAATAAATAAATAAATGCTGCCAAACTGTTCTGCGCTGCATGATGCCATCCATCATCTGTGCCTGATTACATCTGGGTAGTACAGTGTTGCAGCATAATAGTAGTTTTATATGATCTGGATCTATAGATATTATATAGCTCTGGCCTCTGGCTCATGGCTGCAGCACAGCTTCTGAGCCACAGCTGATAACAAGAATTTTGACCTTCAGCACATCAGAAATGTTACTGCTAGCATGACCTTTTTACCCTTTAACATGTCTAAGTGTCAGTTTATAAGGTGTTAGGCTGTTTTTGGCCTGGTATATCAGCTGTGTATAGGAATGACCCAGAAATAGCTGAAGCAATGCCACAGCATCCAGCAAACACACTATCACACACACTGACACTCAACAACTGAGAGCACCACTAGGCCCTGAGCATATTCTGTAAATTCTCCTGCTGGGACCTCCCACCCTTCATACCAGCTAATGGCAGCTGGGAGAGAGTGTGAGAATGATGCACTACTGAGTCCATCAGCAGGGAAGAGGAGGAGAGCTGCATGTTATTCCCTCCTCTTCAGTCATCTTTTCTAAGCTCTCAAGCTCTCTGACGCTGTTAGCATGTACCCATCCCGCCACCTGAGTTCTTTTAGTTCTTCTCTCACACACTACAGAAAAGCATTACAGCATGGGGCCTCCCATTTCAGAAGCACATGCTTTGTTGACACAGAAGTTAACCTTGGAGGTATTGTCTATTTATGTTCCTGTGGGCTTTAACTGTTCACAAGAACCAAGTCGATGTGGAGAGCATGTCAATTCAATCCTTCAACGTATCAATTCAACAAATTATGATTTAACCTTAATGTGGGCAAAAGAAATCCTGGCAACACTGAGACTTAAACCATCACTCTGATAAGTACATATTATCATTAGACAGTAACTGAATGGGACACCCACTAGGTTCCTTGGCATAAGCAAGTACACCCGAGGTGGGGGCTTTATTTTTCAGTGCAGCAGTTGTGGGTCTGATTCCAACCTTGGCCCTTTGCTGCATGTCGTTCCCTAATTCCCTGCCCCAATAGTTTCTGTATCACTTTATCTGCCTTGATAAATAAAAACAAAATGCCCCCAAAAATAATTTAAAGCAATAAAATATAATAACCCATGAGAGAATAGAGTTTTTAGGCATTTAAACTCTTTAATCATACTGATGTATCATTATAATGAACAGTCTGAGTTCATCATACCAGAGTATCATAAATGTGTGGTTTATTGCTTATGTTTAGGTGATTTTTGGTGCTTTTTCCATTTCTTTCCCAAGAACTGAAAGCAACATTTCCACCAAGGCCTGAAGCTCTTGGTAGACTTTGCAAATCAGGCCCATTGGGAAAAAAAAAACAAAAAAAAAACAGAAGTAATTGCAATACACAGCCAGACCAGCAGAGGGCATTAAAACAAAAACAAAGGCCAGTTAGCTAAAACAACACCATAGAAGGGAAGACAGGCCAGCATCTTGATGTGCAACACCACCTGTTAGCATGGAAGATAATCTGCATGTACTGGTTTTGCTTGTGCTTTATGTCATGCTTCATTGGCCAGTATGTTTTTTTTTTTTTTTCAATTCACACTTGAAAGGAAACAGGCTCCAGTGGCAAATCAGTTCATTTCCACCAAGCAGTCCAGTTTAGATCAGTACAGTTTGGTACAAGTTGGCTAGTTGGTCTTGTTTGTGATGTCACCAGTTGCTGATGTCTACATATGTTACATAATAGTGTGACGCCATAGCAATGCAACACAGTGTACCCGGCTAATAAATCCAACGAAGAAGAAAAACATGACACAGTAAAGAAAGAGCAACAATAGAAGACATCAAGTAATTCATCTTCTTTGTGATTGGCATGTGGCTCTTTGTTAAAAACAACAATCAAGCTTTGTGCTTCCAGGAGAAATACAGCTGTTGTTGCATGGCAAGTGACAATTTATTGACCAATCAAGGGACTGCAGTGTTGTATCTCCACCTTCTGGGATCAGATTGGTTTAGTCTTGCACCCCAACTCAAAAAGTGGGACGGCTTGTCTCAGTTATTTGGAGATCTGTTCCAGGATTAGTCCATGGAAATGTTGTAAAATGCGTGCTGTGCCGAGACAAACTGAACACAACCTCTTGGTGGAAACGGGGCTTAAAGCTAAAGAATCGAGACATCAGAGAATATCCAGTTGATCGACAACTGTCAGTGGGGTGCATCCTTCTCAAATGATTTGAGGTTATCATTAAATACAGATCTGATGAGAACATTTTTAAATAAATGACTAAAAACTAAAGTAGGATACATTCTAGCAGACCTTGTCCATGTTTCAACAGCTGTTGTAAACTCAATATCCACCAACACGTTTAGCTGAAGGTCTCCAGTTTACAGGGTCACTCTTTGATCTGTAGCACCAGGAGCCGACAGAGACACATCCTCATTACCAGGCTCAAAGAAGATGATTGTTCAGGAGTTATTTAACTAAGTGAATCACAGATGTGTGTGATGTTGTGGTGGATGGCAGGTGAATTTAAAACAGAGGGGTTGCTCTACCAATCAGAAGCTGAGTCAAAAAGCACATAGTTCCTCAACTGGCAATTGGGAAAGTTCCTGTGGTTGGAAAGCACTTTATCAGCCCAACATGAGTGAGTGTTAATTATTGAGACACTTTGACAGGATTTTGTCATTGATGTTGTTTTTGTTTCCCAACATGACTGCACTTAGGTTTATGTATTTTGCCAAAACTGCCACTCCTACTCCCAAAAGTTTGACAGTTTTTAACTCATGTGACTCATTGTTGGTATTTAACAAAGTATCACACAGCCTAGTGTTAGATTTAAAGCTTTACAGTCAGAGGAGACTCGTGATTTACTTGACGTCAGACACACCAAACAATGACAGATCCATGACACATAGATAATGAAAGAGCGTCTCAGCTGCCTTTTGATAAGTAAACTGAACAACAGAACAATATGCCCAAAACACAGGCACGTTCCTTCAACAGCAAATATGAAAAAGTGTGAAGTCATCGTCCGTCTGTCTGCAATCTATCAACCTGCTGTCCCTGAAACTCATTCTCTTTCACGACAGATGTCCATCCATCCATTTTCATCATCCTTCCATCTGTGTCTAACACACCTCTCAACCGTTCTCAAACACACACTCACACACTCACAGAGAAGCTCCTTTAATATTACGCTTAGGTTCTAATGAAACTTCATAACTCTTAATAAAGCACAAACATATTTACAGGGATAAAAAAAACAATCATTTTCTTCCTCGTTTTCCTTTCTTCTTTTAGTTTCCAGTAACTGCACAACCCTTCCCATCAATCCCCTCCTCTCTGTCATCCCTCTTTGTCCAGACCACTTCATCTTTGCCTTCCAACCCTGGCATGTCTCATCGTATTTGTTCTGCGGTCGCGATCTCATTAAGATAATGAGGAATGAACTGTTTGACCAGGACCTGTTAACAACACGTCTCAGACCGACCCTTGATAAGCTCTGTCTCCGTCTCCCTGCCTTCTTTTAGCTATTACCACTATCTCGCTATCTTTATCCATGTGAGAGTGTCATGATTCGTCCTCCTTATGCTTTTCTTATCCCACAATCTATTATTTTATAAAACTGCAATACAAGAAGTGAGTAGGTGTAATGGAGATGACTGTAAAGATGCTTTGATTTCATTTTCATGAATAGCTATTCAACTGTTTGAGAATCAACAGTAAACAGCAGCTTTAGGTGCTGATACCCCAAGAAGGAAGTGAAAACAGTCAAGAAGTCAACTCTGCAGAGGTCTTTTTAGTGAAATTTACTGATATATAAAAGTATAGGAGTGTTGGGTTAATAAATGGAGGGAATTTTCCCCAAGAAGTGGATGAAGAACCATTCTGTACAGCACTGTGCTTTGGATAATTAAAGCTTTCATTTAACAGAGTGTGCAGAATTGATTTACAGTTTTAACTTTTGATGGGTTTTTTTTTCTTTCTTAAAATTCTAATTTTAAAATTTCACAAGTATTGTATGCCATAACAAGTTTGTAGCTTGTTTGGCAGATTTATATTTTTTTTAGTTATGGGTGGGCCTTGAAGTGATACTCCAGGATGGAACAAGTTGGGTCCTATCACAAGGTTTAGGGCAGAAATTACCCCTACTGCAGTGTTTTTGTGCAGCAGAAGCCCAGAGCACTCACACCAAACACCCCCTCCCTGCTCCTCTGCCGGTTTCCTCTGCACTCAGACTGGGGCATTTTTTACTTGACCAAAAACACAAATAAACGGACTCCCACCGAAAAAAATCTAATATTGGTCTGCGTTCACGCTTTATTCAATGTGAACGGCAGGTCGTCCTCGCTCTCATAATCACTCATCTTTACATTGTTATTGCATAATTTGTCCTGGCAGACTACCTGCGTTTGTTTATATCTGGCACGCCGTGCGCGTGGACTGATACACTAAGCGGCGAGTGCCTCGTAGCCAGCTGTGGCTCTGCAGCGGAGGTAGTGCCGTTTTACAACACGATGAGAACTAGAGCCTTATTTAGCGGTGTTTTTGTGTGAAAGTAACGCACTGAAAATTCTCTAAACAGTGCGTGAATGCAGACCGATACCAGATTTTTTTCGGTGGGAGTCTGTTTATTTGTGTTTTTGGTCAAGTAAAAAATGGCCCCGTCTGAGTGAATATATATATATATATATATATATATATATATATATATATATATATATATATATATATATATATATATATATTAGGGCTGGGCAACGATTAAAACTTTTAATTGTAATTAATCGCATGTTTCCCTGATTAATCATAATTTATTGCATTGTAAATTCAAAAACTAATAATGAATTCAAAAGCAGTGTATAGTGCAATTTTATTGGAATTTTCTGCCATATGAACGAAAGTGCCATAACATCTGTCATGCAAATACTAAATCAGTACTTGTTATACAGTAATAGTTAAATCACATATATAGAGCAATAGATTGACGGGTTAACGCGAAAATAAAATAACGCGTTACCTTGCCCAGCACTTATATATATGTATATATATATATATATATATATATATATATATATATATATATATATATATATATATATATATATATATGTATATATATATATATATATATATATATATATATATATATATATATATATATATATATATATATATATGTATATATATATATATATATATATATATATATATATATGTATATATATATATATATATATATATATATATATATATAGTTTTTGTTTTTTAAATGATGATAATTGTCCTGTTAACTCTGCATCCTTGAGACTGCATATTAAGTTTATGATTTCCAGATCTTCACTAGCTAAATTATGAAAATCTGAACAATGTTTCTAAAGAGGGAAGCTGAACATCAACCATTGTCAGTGAGAGCTTTTATCAGTCTGCCAAAAAATAAGGACAAACAAGCTCATCTCACATCTGAGCTTTGAAGACAGGGTGATGAAATCAGTGCAGCACTGAATTACAACTAGAGAGACAAGAGCTGCCTTTGTATTTTATTTCTTAATATTTACACACCAATGTTTTTGGTACAGGCCTTTGATCTGTAACTGTAAGGTAACAGCTAATCACCACTCCACAATGCAGCCCAGTCAGAGCACTTTCAAAATTTCTATCTCATAATAAAGACATTTGACCTGCTTCAAACCTGAGGGATCTCCACACACTTTATTTGGAGGTTACCAACTTGCTTTGTTTAATAATGCTGCACAGTGATGAGTGAGTGGGCTGAAAAAAAATCTAAATATTTGATGAAGTGGTTGGTGAAAGGTTAGAGTTAGTGCAGCGATCACCTTGGGATTCTCTGTACAAAATAAGTTGAGGTTCAAGTGCTTGAGAAAAGGGAGAATTTTCTTTTCTGTGTCCGTCTTAGTTTGGTTCCTGGAACTGAGAAGAGGCCAAAAAGAGCACTGGGCCTTGAGAGGCAGGGTAGGTACTCAGGGGAAGAAAGTAGAGCCTTCATCTTTTATATGAGCTGGTCTGATTACATCATTCTATATTGAACCACAAGCTAGAATATAGTAGGTATTGGATGATATGCTATTCTCGTAATTTGATTATATCACGATTTTTGGGGTGCCAATTCATTTTGATTGTGATTCTCTAATATTTACGATTTTTGTGATTTTTGGTTTGCTTTTTTAACACCAGACCATGGGAAAAAAGTAAAATGATGATGATAATGTCTATAGACTATCAGGAGCTATATCTTCCCATAAAAAAAAAACACATCATGTGAGTCAGTGAGAAACATTTTGCCCTCTGCTGGAGAAAAGTGGTAATTTTTTTTCCAATCCAGTTTAGAAACAAAGTACAATTAGAAACAAATAAAGAGTTTGAATTTCAAAAAAAAAAAAAAAAAAAAAAAAAGTTTTTTTGGGCAAAGAATCTTGATTTTGATATTGTCAAACAAAAAATCAGAATATATTGATTTTTGATTTTTTTCTCCCACCCCTAGAATATAGGATATTACATGTATCCTTTTTTTTCAGGAACATCCTCATTTTTGTTAATTTTAGAAAAAAAAAAAGAAAGAAAAACATCAGAAATTTCAGAATTTGGTTCAGCTGTTCACTTGGTGGGTTTTTTTGTGAAATTAATTTCATACAATTATTGGAAACTGACTTGACACTACAGTGAAGAAATTTCATGTATGGCAAAAGACAAACAAAACTGGATTGTGGTTTGTCTCAAAGTCAGCCAAAGTTTCGAGGTCTAAACCCCAGACTAAAATGATTTCTTTTGTATGAAAAGTGCTCTATAAATAAAGTTTGATTGATTAATTGAAATAATTATTTTTTTTCAGTGCTTTTTAATGTTGTTAATTAGGAATCAATAACTGAACTAGATTTTGTCATTAATGTGCAGAGTCGGAATCTGTACACTGACTGAAATTGGGTTCTGTGGACAACATACTGTAAGCCCTCTGTGTTCCTCTGAAATTGGAATATATTTTCAAACCAGCTTTGCAATAAAAAAGAAAATAAATAAAAATTCAACTGGAAGGGAAAAACCCTTTTATTTATGATGTTATCCAGGAAACCAAATTTGAAAGAAGCACATTTCTGCTGATGTAAATAGGAACTGAGAGGCAGCGGTCCCTGTGACTGATGCTCCTGTCCACAGCTTGTTCAAATGGAAGCTCCAGGGCATATTTTATGAGATGGATTCCTTTTGTATTTGCCGTTACCAGCCCTTTTTCTTTAAAGTAGAAGTTTAAAGTCAAATTGATCAACAACGTTGCGTCACTCCGTTGGCAAGGTTGTTTGTTTGACAAAGTGTCTTTTGGGTTAGGTGGGCTGTTTCATTTTAGCCCAGGCGGCTTTAATGGAATGCTGCTGATGGTACGTTAGGCGTCTGGTGAAATATGCCTGAGTGTTTGCATGTGTGTGTTCGGGAGGTTGTCTGTGGCTTGTATCCATCACTTTGATGGTATCTCTTCACTGCAATACCCCAAGAGAAACAGAACACGTGAAAACACTGTGACTGCACTGACATACAATGTTAGTTTTATGATTTTCATTTACTTTCACTTAATTCTTTTTTTTAGCTTAGTGTTGAAATCAGGGTTTTAAGCTCTATCATTACACAAAGCTCAGATATATAAATGAAGCACTTCCTCAGTGCTATTTGGTTTCTGTTTCTGTAATTGTTTACAGGAAAATCAGCTTTGCTAAGAAAAGCCAAATGTTACTATTTTTGACCCAAATCACTCCTCCTTCCTGATTTTGTACACTCAAGAGAGCAAGCAAATCGGATGTCAGTTTGTGTTAGGAAATGGGATTTGATGTATTCCAGGGATTTTTGGGATGTGATGAAATTATTGTATTGCAAGTTCAGCAACAAACATGTCACACACATCAAAATAAATCAGCAAAGCATCTCTTGGTTTTATGTACTTCAAGGGGCTGTGAGGAGTTTGAAAGTGATTAAATGATTAAAACATTCTCCCTTCTAGATATATGCCTGATTGTAACCCACACTTTAAAATGAGATTATCAGCGCCAATGTAGGTTATTCTGAAATGCTACTTCATAGCTTCCTGATTGGGTTGAGAAACACTGGATTGATTGAGGGCACGTCAAAGTTTCTATGACAACACCACGCCAAATTTTGTAGTGATGGTGGACACTGGAGCCCAACTGTCAGACAGAAAAAGGACAGAAGAGCAGAAGAAAGATAAACAGGAGAGAGATAGAGCATGAGCTAAAGGCTAACACAGGAGCTAATCTGTTTCTGCTAATGTTGATTCCAACCCACAGTCAGCAGTTATTCTGCAGTGGTCTGTTCAAACTTGAGAGTCTATCAATAAAATGAAGAGTGAGGTTACGTTAGCTCTGATTGGTAAATGACTGGCAGGACATAACCAGGATTCACTAACGTTTCACATTACAGACATGTCTTACAGCATTGGGCCATAGCGTTACATATGAACAGCTACTCAATGGCTGTACAAACTGACAGTTTGCTTGTTGTCACATTAGCTTACAGATATGTGTAGCTCTGGGCTGCTAGTAGCGCTACACTTGGCTGGCTACTGATATACGGTACAAACTTACATTTGCTCGTCATGCTTCAAATGACAGGGCAACATAACTGTACTGATAAATACAATACCTTGTCAAGTTTTATTCCACAAAAAGTTGGACTTGAACAAAAATATTTGTTCCGAAACAAACACACCCACTGGTTAAAAGTCACATTTTCATGACAGTGTGCGTGACACTCTGGGCCAGAAGGTGGAGAGGCAGTCAAATTAAAACAGATCCTCCTCACAGCATCTTTAAAGATCCATCAAAAGACACAAAAATGCCAACAGTCCAATTGTTGCACATTCAAAGAGGACATAGGAAGCACCTTGGTTTTCCAGTAGGTCCCTAAAAATTGTTATGGGTTAGATAAAGTTTAAGGAAACCCATAAACTCAGGAAGCTTACCTGAACATGTACAGTGTGTGGAAAAGGACAGACCAATATTAAGGTCTGGTTTAATAGACAAGAAATAACGATAACGAGGATAAGCTCATCTAGGCTCTGAGGTGGCCCAGCCCAAGCGTTGTTGTCAAAGTTTTGATATTTCTTTTTTAAATAAGTTGAGTCTTAACAAAAAGCAAAGTTGTTTTACACCAACAGTCCAAAATGTATTATCTGTTGAGCCTAGTGTCCAGTGCATAAATCCCCCCATTTCTCACAGCTGAGGCCACTTCTCTGGATTACAATGACGTCTTAAAGGGAACCAAGCTCCTGCTCCAGGGATGATGCATTCAAAGACACGAGACAACACAGTGACTCTTCTACATCACTTGTCCCAACACTTTATTTCTGTTATGAAACCTGTCCATAATATATTTGTTATATAGAAGAAAGAAAATAAAAATATGAAAAGAAACACTGGGAGAAATTATTTTGTCATCTATCATCCCTAACAAAATGCACTTAATACACAGCCTTTCATGCAAAGTCTTCTTTTTCTAATTCTTTGTCTGTTTGCAAAAGATTTTAATTTGGAGTGATATCCCTCCTTCCACTTGAATTCCCCATTACAGACACTTTAGCTGTTTCTTTTACCAGCTGTCTTTATCTGTGAGATGGCACAGAGTCCTACTCCCATTTACATATGGCTGTCAAGAGACAACGCAGGCTAGCATACGGTATCCCATATGACTGCGACAGGCATACAGGGAAACGCAGGACAAACTCTCAGCATGCCTATATGCTGAGAGTTTGCCTATATGACTCAACAGCAGTACGTTGAGTCATATAGGCACGGCGACGTCTCTATTCAACCCAGACTGAGAGACCCTGAGAGGAGCGTGCAAGGAGACAAACATGTGACGAAGACAGCAAGTGGGAGGCAGACATGCTCTGGTTTTAGCTGAACATCAGGCAAAGAAGAAGAATGTATATTTTCTTTGCACGGGTATTTTCAATGGAAGCGTCCTTGTCTATATACATTTTATTCAATTTCTGTTCAGCTAGCTTTACCCACATGGTGCACATAGTGCCCGAGCAGAGGGTGACAAATTTAATCACACTCACTCCTGATCAAAGACAATCCTACAGGAACAAATGAGCTACTTCCCTGCCATTCCTCATTCAGTGTCCTTTTGTTCGCAGTGACTGGAAAGTACCACAGATAGTTCTCTGGTTTTATGACATTTTTTTGTCTCTTTTTTTCTTCATCTGTCACTCCACAGTAACTAAGACGGTGTGCGCAGAGCAGTGTGACGGCCGGTGCTTTGGTCCCTATGTGAGTGACTGCTGCCATCGTGAGTGTGCAGGTGGCTGCTATGGACCGAAGGACACAGACTGCTTTGTAAGTGACCCCAACCCCCAACACACACACACACACACACACACACACACAAACAAACACACACTCTCACACACCAGAAAGGACCCCAGAAAACTCCCTCCTGGCACGCTGGTCCCCTTTTATGTTGGACACATTACGAGACTGTCTTCTATTAGATAATGCTTGTGTAAGTTTGCACACCACATTTCCTGGTAATACTGTTCTTCATATTAACATTCATCAAATTGCTGATTTATTTATTTTATTTTATTTCATTTTTTTTCAGTTAGTGACATATTTCACTTCCGCTAAAAGGATTTCTTCATTCCTGCTGGATTTGAAGGATTATTTACTTTGACTGTAACTCAGGCAAATCTATTTGGGGCAAAGGCAAAAATAGTTGGATAATAATATGATAACCTCACTAGTTGTGTTGGAAAAAGGGTTGGTTTACATGTGAGTGTGCATGCTACCACCATACAAGGAGAGATAAACAGTGCTCACTGGTTGCATTAAGCCCTACTCATGCAAATAAAATGCAAACAGTATCCTTGCTAGCTTTAACTACACTGCCTTTGTTACATTTTAAGATAATATTTTTGAACTCAGTGTTTTGCATTTAAGTTACTTCCAGACTGGACTTATCCACATCCACACATTGCTATCCCACTTTTATTTGTGTTTGCATGTGACTAATGGACTCCATTTGAGCAAGATTAATGCAGCTAGGGCAAAAAATCACATTTTAAGAAATTGTAAGCTAAAAAAAAATGATACCTAAACTACCTGTAATGACTAAAAAAGTAATCAATGTAATGAAAAAATGTACTTTTTACGTTTATTTAATTGGAACTTTGTTCTTATTCCAAGAAAGCAGAAATGTAATTTTTCTTTTTTTCCATTGGCTTTTTTTTTTTTTTTTTTTTGCTCATTAGAGACAGTTTAGGCAGCATTTCTTCATTGTTATGTCTTTTTGCACTGGCTGGCTGAACTAGGCTTAAATTAAGACTTTCAAGACATTTTCTTAGAAATAAGACACAAATGCACAAATGTTTTGATTGGTTGCAGTGTTTCCCACATCTACTTACATGTTCCTGAACAGCTTACAACTGCTTACAAGCTGGGTGTTTGTGGGCAGAATTTGTGTTTTCTTGTTTTTTTTTATTAAGTGTCTTTGAGTACCTTTAAAAGCGTTGTAAAAATCTGATTCATTATAATAATAACATTAATAATAATAATAATAATAATAATAATAATAATAATAATGCTAGTAATAATAATAATAATAATAATATTATTATTATTATTATTATTACTAGCATCATTATTATTATACATATTATCATCGTTATTATTGTCATTATTATTATTATTATTATTATTATTATTATTATTATTATTATTATTATTATTATTATTATTATTATTACTACTACTAGTAGTAGTAGTACTAGTAATAGAAGTAGTATTGTTGCTGGTGTTGCTGTTGTTGATAACATCAAGAGTGTGGACAACCTTGTAATGACCACTCCTATAAACACAAAATACATCTCAAATAACATTTTGTTAGCAATACACACAGTTAAACATGTAACCACAAAAATCTGAATCTCATATTCACATCTTTACCTAGTCTACTGACATGTTTCTCAATATGTGTTTACATGGTTAGCTTTTTACAGGATAGTGATATGTGCCCCGACAGCCGCTTTTGTTACATCTTTGAGATGTGGCAACTGGTCGACATTGTTGGTTGTAGGTGCAGACAACAAGGCTGCCACTGATTGGTTGGTACCAGTTACCTCAGACAACATGACAAAAACTATGACAGAAATGCTGAAGTCAAATGGCCACATGGTGACATGAGTTTTCTGCTACTTCCTTACATGAGAGCCTTTGTCATCAAATACAGACTCCTCCTCCTCCTCCTCTTCATCTCTTCCCTGTGTGCTTTATTAGTTTGATATATTCTCTGCATGATAAGTCTATTTCTGGGCTTATAATTCACTGAGCATCACTTCAGGAGCCCCTCTGCCTGATGTGGGACAGGCAGGATCTTGCTCATTATTTGCAGCTTTTTGCAATACTTCACACTACCTCTTTTATTATTCTCATGAATGCATGAATCAGTTAGTCATTTTGAACATCTCTGTAAAATAGAGGGAAGTCTGAAATTACTTCTATCAAATGCATCAATTTTCTGGCTTCATATAACCTAATTTTTCAATCATTTACATTCTTTATCTTTTAAACCAAAATTTATACAACTCTCACAAGGATTGTCTTTGTATGTCCCTGTGTATTTTTGTTATAATGCTGCTGTATTTTATATTTTTTTGTTTCTTCGATTGTCACTTGTTATTTCTCTGTGGACCTTAACACTTGTTCTACCACTGTGTTTACTTTGGGTCTATACTCACAGGCCTGCACCAACTTCAATGACAGTGGGGCATGTGTGACCCAGTGCCCCCAGCCATTTGTCTACAACCCCACCACCTTCCAGCTGGAACACAACCCAAGGGCCAAATACACCTACGGAGCCTTCTGTGTCAAGAAGTGTCCACGTAAGTCGTGACATAAAGAAACAGTCTTGTTTTCTACCAAACTTGTAGTGACACTTTACAAAGTAACAACAACTCTGTTTGTCTAAACTTCTAAAATCGTTTGACAGGAGGTTTATAAGTTATGTTCACAGGAGTAACAATTAAACTGGTAAACGGGCTGGTGTGGCATAGGGGTCATATAAAATAAAGTCTGACCTCAAGTGGTAGCAAGTCATAGATAAATAAGGAAATTAAAGGGTGACTTTATCTAAATAATCCAGCAGTTGATGCGAGGCAGGATAGATCCATGCTTTCATGTTGTTCATGCCAAGTTCTGACCCTACCATCTGAATGTCATGGTGGGAATTTGGAACTCATCATTCTGTCACCATGTAAACATGCCTACATGCACTTAATTGTTGCCATGTGATTGGCTGATTTGGTATTCCTGTTAATTAGCATTTAAGTGGCCAGTGTGTGTATTTGTTAGGAGTGTAAAACAAGCACACTGATTTGTCCTTGTAGACCATGACACAGGGGTGTGCCATATCGTACTGTCTATGATAATACGGGTATAATTTTTTTTAAAAATAAGTTTGTCATTTTGCAATATTTGCAGTGCAGAGGCGCAATGATGTATGGCACTCTCTGCTGTGTACAAAACAATAATGGCCAAGAGTGAAAGTGGCATGGCAGCATCAACTTTGTCCTCACATGAGGATTTAGAGCCTAAAAGAGGAGCTACCTCAGTGATGTGAAGGTGGTTTGGCAGACCAAAGACCAGATATGCAGCAAGTGCAAATGTAACCGCGAAGGGTGGCAACACCACAAACATGTTCCACCACTTAAGGCTGAAACACACGGCCGAATACAACCAGGCTATGAAGACATGTGAGGAGGATGTGAAAGCTACGTTATTATCGGTGGATTTTTTTGCCTCTCCAATGGATGTGTGGTCGAGCCGAACGTCAGAACCGGATATCAGCCTTACCCCTAATTCACACACAAAACATGAGCGCCATGCAGCACAGTTCAGTGGATTTTGGGCACGTGCCAATTCTGAATGTGTCTCTGGAGCGCAGCCCCGCGGTGCGCAGCATAGGGCAGCACCCATAGCAGCTGGATACCTGAGATTACAAGATCACAGGAGAACCACATGTTCCTGCAGGAATCCCACCCATCACAACAAACTTTCATGGTAATTAATTAGCATGTTAAGCTCATCCCAAAATGGCCCTCCCAAAATTCAGCGCCTTCAGTCCATGCCTTCTCCTTTCTGTTGGTGTCCTTATAGAAAGCACATGTTTTGTTGCATAAAGAATTATGAAGTTTGTCACCTGCAAGATTATCTTGTGACGTCAGATTTCCTCTGGATCTGATCCACTTACTATGTTTACATTTTAAGCTTGTGTAGTTGTAGTAGATGACTGGAAAAGTGGCTTCCATACTGTGTGTGCAATAAAAATGCTATTATTCAGAAGCAGCAACCACTAATAATAAGTTGTTTGATTTTTTCTCTCCATATTGTCATAAATATCTTAATCGCAAATTTCTTTGAAGTATCGTGATCAAATTTTGAGGCTATATCCCCCACCCCTACCGTGACATACATTTAAAAGAGCATTATTTACCAATGCATCTCTAGCCATGTACACATGGACCCAAATATTCCGCTTGCATTCGGTTTATTTGCTCAAACCCAAAGAATTTAACATTTGTATTCACCTTATTCCGAAAGAAAAGTGCCAATTCGAAAAGACATTAAATCAGTTTCACAGGAGTGGGATATTCAAAAACCGATTGAGGTTTCATGTATCCACTCAAATGGAAAGTTGTCAGGGTGCGTTCTTTCGGCACATGCTCAGATATGATGTGAGACGCAACTGGAGACATTCCTCAATTTTAAAAATGGCGGCCAGCGGTCAGCTCTGGACTGCTGCGGAGAGTTTGTTTTTTATCCGAACTTTGAAAGAAATGAACAAAATTTCAAGACTGGACAGACAGAAGACTCCCAAAAAAAACTGTCGTCCTCCATCTTTGATTAAATCATGTGATGTTTACGTTTTTCTGCGCATGCCCCATTGATTCTGTTTGATAAAAGCGGTGCATGTAGACCAGAGATTGGAATATTCCTTTCAATGTATACTAGTGTTTTCAGAAAAAAGTCATTCAGAAAGATTCAGTTCGGAGAGACGAAAAACTCCTCATGTAACCGTGGCTAATGTTTTTGTACAGTTGGTTTTTAAAGGCCTTAATGCATAAACACTAGCCTGGCAAGATAAATACTCAAACTATTTCACTCTCTACACCATTTCAAGATTTAACAAAACAGCCAGTTTTCTGCCTTGTTTCTTTCTCACTTCTTTCATTGCGCTCTCCTTACATGACACTGATTTCTTCCGCGAAATTTGGCTCGACTTTCCTAAAGAGATGTGTCTTACTTTGATAAGAGGGTGTGCCTGGTGTGAATAAACCTTGCATTGTCAGCCTGATGGAGGTAATCTGTAATAATACTCTGGTGTGAGACTGAAATTTCAACCATGAAGCAATGAACAAGAGGTGGCACATTGTGTTCGACACATGCTACGGTTGTACTGTTCGTCAAGGTCCCGTCCTGACACTCATTCATCTTCATGAGCCGTCTACCTTGAAACAGCCTCTGTCCTTAGTGTGAGGTAACAAAGGCAGTAAAAGTGATAAAGAAGAATAAGGTTTGGCCTGCGTCTCTATCATTTCCTCTTATCGTTAGCTTTGGTATTACACCTCTTTTCTGCTGCTTCAACCCCTCATACACCACAGGTAATTGTTGTGTATTTAATCCATCTCATCTTTCTCTGTACATCTCAGTAAATATTTTTCATTTTTAGTTTCTCCTGTTTCTAAAGCTTAAAATTCCAAAACTCTACTTTCAAAGCAGAGGGATTGCCTTATTTTTCAGAGACGTTCAGTGTGCACTGGTGACTTTCAGCACTTCTTTATGTGACGGCCATCACAAAGTGCCACTTACTGTACCTTATGTTTCAGTGTGACAAACAGCAGCCACCTGTACTTGACATTTACAATGAAATGTTTTTCCAGATAACTTTGTGGTTGACCATAGCTCCTGTGTGAGAGCGTGCCCCAGCAACAAGATGGAGGTGGAGGAGAACCGCATTAAGAGGTGCATTCCATGTACTGACATCTGCCCCAAAGGTAAACCACATACAGACACGAGGAGAAATGATTACGCATCTTTCCCGCTTGACCTGTTCATTTTTCAGTGAAAAACACAGTTCATTTCAGAAACACAAGACACCAGCTCACCTGATACAATCTATTGGTTAATGGTAATGATAATAGTTTTCTTTCTGTTTAGCCTTGTTTTCCACTGATCTTGAACTGTATCACAATTTTGTAAAATGAACAGCTGGCAAAGTCAAAGCATCCCTTCTTCCATTTTTAATAAAGAGAGAAAGACCTGGCACAAACTGTGTGTCATCTGTAAACATGTCTACATCAGTACTGTAGCGTACTTTAGCTATTTATAATGTTACATTTTTTAAGTTAATGTAGACAGCTGTCTGTCAAGGCAACAGGGAACACGGCATGACAGTAGGTTGAAAATATGATGTATGCTGTTGTATGGTTGCTCATAACTTATAGGTAGGGTCTGCAGGAATTTTCGTTACATGTTAGTGAACACAACATTCAAACTAGGCTCCTCCTCCTTGGCTCAGTGCCAGCAGCAGCACACACCCACAGCATCCAACTGTGACTACTTAGAAACACTCACTAGCCCAGCAACCAACTGTACAACTGTACTACATGGGCGAGACTCAAGAGTAGGGGTGGGTACCGAATTAGGTACTTTTATAGGTACCGACCGATTTCTGTCAAAAGTACCTGGTATCGATTCATGTAAAACCAAAAGGTACCATGTTTAGGTACCTAAATGCATCCTTTTGACTGTGAGGGAGTGGGAGAGTAGGTGATTTTCCATGCTGGACCTGAACACAGCATTGCAAGGTTATATATTGAAGAATAAATTTGTTAAATTGAAAAAAAAAAAACAAATTTCATCCTGAAAAAAAATGATATTTTTCACCACATAAACACAAAAAAGTACCGAAACTTGGTACCGTTGAGTACCGGTACCGTTTGCCAGGTACCGGGCATCGGTACCGTATCGTTTCAAATGTGAAAGGTACCCACCATACTCAAGAGCTGTGCACCTGATTTGGCATGTTAGCACAAGCTAATCATGGGTATTTGACACATATCAACTAATATTGCTCCTTGCCTGTGCTGCTCTCAAAGTTCACGAAAGCCAGTGACAGTCGAGCCAAGCCTCCCCCTCGTTTAGGATAAATTTTTATCTGTTTGCCGTTTCGTTTCACTTTGGTTGTGTGTTTCTTCCTCCGTGTTACGTCCATTATCGTAGCTACTGAAAAACGTTATCCACTTGCTACCATTAACATGCAAAGTCACTTGCGCACTGAGCGCTTTGTGATTGGCTGAGGTAACAACGCTTGCTCTCTGCCCAGAAACACCCTGACACAACCAAAACATCAACATGCAGTTGGAAGAGGGGGTTGAGGCAGACACAGACACTGACACACATGGATGGAAACTTGTAAAGGACAACGGATCAGGAGTGTTCCTGTAAAAGTTGAAATCCTGCAGACCCGACATTTAAAGAGTGGGTGTTATGCTGTAAACTAAACAAAATAGTCCATTTTTAAAAGTAGCAAAGCCTCGCAAAATCTTTATGAGACATGGTGACATGATGAGGTCATCACACGAGGATGTCCAAACTACTTCATTATACATTGGAAAGACTTCAAATACCAAAATCTGCCAAAACTCTTGCCCCCCAGGCCAATCAGAGGAAAGGGGGTTTGTGGAGGGGGAGCCTTAAAGAGACAGCAGCTAGAAACAAAGTGTGTTAAATGGAGGCTGAAATTAGGGGTTTACTGAAACACCAGTTTGATTAAAAAAAATAAAATGAAAAAAAAAGAGACTTTGGGTAAGCTATGACAGGTTTACCAGAACGACAGTATAATGCCTGGACGAAGCAGAATACCCCCCCTTGAACAACCACACTGGACTGCCAGCTATTGCACTTCCTTGGTTACTGACATTCACGCTACTATTTGTTATTTTTCATTTGTCAAACATCAAATGGAATAATCAAAAACTGCAAAACAGAACATAATGAAGTGTTATTTTTCCTGTTGCATCAATTCATTGTACTGTCTCGTTGTGTGCTCCAGCGTGTGATGGCATCGGCACAGCCAGCCTCCAGTCAGCTCAGACGGTTGACTCCAGCAACATCGACAAGTTTGTCAACTGCACCAAAATCAACGGCAACCTGGTGTTCCTCATCACTGGGATCAAGGGGTGAGAGTTTAAAGTGCTAAATCTATCAGAAATGCTCAGGAGGAAACCAGCCACACTGTCATCATGGTGGACATTTGGTGTTTTGGTCATTGTGGTGTGAAAATAAATAATGATCGAATACTTTTCAGTCTTAGCCAGATTACCAAATCAGCAGCTTTATTCCTTATCACATGGGTTCATAGACATTGATAGACATATTTTTTTAATTACATCTGATACACTCATGTTTCATTAATGTTTCACCTAAACGCCTCGGTGCAGAAAGATTGCACTGTATTAATTGCTTGTAATGCAGTGTTAGTGACGGGGAGAGAACAAGTACACTGAAAGTGCCTGGAGAACAAACAGAGCGACTAAATGCAAACCCTCATAAATTGATCTTTAAATAGTGTGGAAAGACTTTGCTGTAGGGAAAGTAAAGCTTAAACAGCAAGAGTGTAGTGGGTGTCTGTGGGAGATAAACATTTATTTATGAGTTAATTTACAGTTTGTATGTCTGCAAGTAATCAATGATATGTTTTAGAAACTTTAACCTGCTAAAAAACAACACCACAAAGACCAAATACTGATTCTTTCAAATGAGAGCCTTGTCTTAGCATAAAGATTAATTTCCCATGATCCTCTGCAGGGATGTCTACCACAATATCGAGGCTTTGGACCCTGAAAAACTCAACGTATTCCGCACTGTTCGTGAGATTACAGGTGAGTGTGATTATTCATACATCATGCATCTCAAATTCCAAAACAAAATTTAAAAGAAAAAATGAATAAATATGATATTTTTTTTACTTTCATCCCATATTCATAGGCCGTATAAGTGACTCTTGTGTGTCTTTGTGTTTGTGTGTATACGCGCAAGTCGACTCCCACCCCCACTCCTTCCCCTGAGACTGTCCACAGCAAGGACAGACATCGCAGCATAAGATGAATATCAGATGAGTCTTTCAATCTCCTCTGTGTCTCTGCTGTCTCTCCCTCGGGGAGTCCCTAGCCTTGAGTCTCACAGTCCCAGCTCTACCTTCACGCACCATGAAGAAAAGATCCAGAACATGTGGTGCGCATCGTTAATCCCCCAGCTCCCCTCTGCCACCACGGCTCCTCGGCTGCATGTATACTGTCATCTTTCCAGACGTTTGACAACGCCATCAGAAAGAAACCTTGTCTCTCCGCCATGACACTCCCGCAAGAAATGGGAAAATATTGCTGCTGAAATATTGGTTGTGACACTTTTGACTTATGATGGGGTTTGGCAAAGAGAGGCTCCATGAAACTTTCCCTGAAAACAAAATACACAGTTACTTCAGCTGTTTACAACTGATAGGCAGTTTGATTATTTGACATATTTCCTGCTTCAGTTTGTTTATTTCACTTTTTCACTTTTTTCACAAAAGTATATATATATATATATATATATATATATATATATATATACATATATATATATATATATATATATATATATTACAAATGTGTGTCATAGATCTACCTTCAAACTCCTGCAAGAACCTTTTATCTTACAAAACAGAACAGAGTAAATGTAGAAATATTGATTCTATCAGCAATCACCAGCAAAACTCATATCCGCTCGCTAGGGGTGAAAAAGGACAAACAGGCCTTTGTGAGGCCAATCCTGACTCTTTTCATAGTAGCATAAATGATTTTGGGGTCAAGCCATGTAGTGTAGTGTAGTAGGTTTTTGAGAGTAGATCACAGCCATGATCAGCTGCCTCTGATTTCTCAGGTGAAGTTTTGGTTTGTTTTATCTGCTTCCCTACTTAAAATTTTTTTACCAGTGCAAAATGGAAAACAGTATCTGAAAGACTCTTTCTCGGTGAACAATTGAAATATACACCAATCAGGCACTACCTGGGGACTCTAATGCAAGTCAAAACGACAGACATACCATTAACTCTACAAACACTTAAGCATCCATTCAGTGTTTTGTCAGTTTGTGAGAAAGGTGAAACTTTTACTCAATACTTAAAATTGAAGTCCTGTTCTCCGACTATAAGTTTACAACTGAAACTCTGCTGAAAATTGACAAAACCGCGTCCTGATTTGACATTTATAGTGTGAGTGCTCATGTTGTGCTCGACAGTCCAACCATATAGTGTGGGCACATAAATCATAAACAATTCACTTTCACAGTGTGAGCTCTCTCTCTGCTGCTGCATTAATAAAGTTGTACAGTGTGTGCCCAGACTAACATTTTCCATGGCAGAGATTTCTGATGAGTCATACGCTCGAGTGTCAAAATAACACAGGGTGAACTTTTTTTTATTTTTTATTTTTTTTCTCCCCACATGATTAGGACTAGTAATTACCAATGGGAGCATCAGAATTGACTGAAAGTACCACTCGGAAATTCAATAAGTGAGGTTTTGTGATGCTTAAATGCCAAAAATAAAATATCAATATAGATATTGTGGAAGTGGCTGATTTATGGCTGTTTATTTTTAGTTAAGTACCGAGTTATTCTGCCTGTGCTGAAAGTTGAGAGACAGCACACTGCAAAAAATGAAGTCTCAGAAAGTCTTTTTGTCTCTTAATGGGTAAAAATGTCTTATTAGACTTAGTATAAGCCACAGTCACCTGTCGGCTCCAGAAAAAAATGTCTTGTTTTAAAATGAAATCCAGAATAAAGATAAAATGGAGCCAATGCCAATGGGTCAAGACAAATTTACTTGTCAAATTTCTTGAAGTAAGAGCAATGTCTTAATATGAGAGACTAAAAAAGTCAATTTTTCCTACCCAACTGTTAGATCTTTATAAGCATTCAGGTATCTTTTTTTTTTTTTTTCTTTTGACGTCTTTAAACAAGACTTTCATTCTGGTCCTCAGGTGAATGTGGATTATATTGAGTCCAAAAAGCCTCAGCCAGTCTCAAAACATACCTAACCCTATTAGCAATGAAAGCAATAGGATGCTGGTTTTCGAGGTAGCCCATAAGTTACTTGTGTCACAGCTTTAAGTACCTGAGGTAGAAAACAGCCACTTGTCTGTAGAAGTCGATTGTAGCTCAGTAGTTTGCCTTTCAAAGGTCAGCTCACAAACCTTCCTGAGTTTTATTTGTCTTTCAAACAAGTTGGGATTAATTAGCTACTAATGGATTGAACTTTTAACCACAAGTACAAACTCAAAGAGACAAAAACTTAGAGGAGGAAAAAGAGGTGGGAAGGGAAAGAAAAACCTTACATGATGTAAAAACACAAACAAAAACACAAGATGAAAACCTCATTTTGTTTAAAGGACACAGAAAAGCGGAGTGGAGGGACATAATAATTAAGTGATTTTCATAGTCAGAATGTTTAATCATCAGTCATTAATGATCACACAGTCAGTCATGAAGAGTGCAATCAGCTACTATCTTTGTAAACTACATTTTGATTTCAGTTTAAGCGTCAAAATGAAAGAAAAATGCACTTTTTATGTATTCTTCTAATCAGTGTCTCTGATCTTGATTTAAGAACCCTGTAACACAATTTGAAGACTTTTTTATGTTACTCAAACAAGTCTTAATTCTCAACAATAATCAAAAACTTCATTGTGAAGTGTTTTTATTTTTCCCTGTTTGGGAAGCGATCGTATTTCAGGCCGAGTGATAGAAGGGAACAAACCATTGTCCAAATCCCCTGCAGTTTGAGATATGTGTCAGCTCAGCGTGTCATCTCTCCGAGCTGTCAGGAGAACGTGACTCCTTACAGAGGAAGCCGACCTGCCTCTGTGGCCTCAAGGTCACCAGCAGCTCTGCTACAGCTTTCAAATGAGCTGTGTAGGAGGACAGCTCCAAACCGCCACACCAACACACCCACCCGTCTCCAGCTTCTGTTAGTGTCCTTTCCTCCTAATTTCATCTTTCCCTCCCTCGTTCTTCCTCTTTCTTCCTTTAATTATTTGGACTCTTTCTTCTTCTCTGGCATCTTCACATGCTTATTACCACATAACAGGCAGACTGAGTCATGCTCTTTAGCATAAGTGGGTGTCTCTCAGTGTTGTGACTCAGGTTGAAATCACAACTTAAGAACACTTAACCTTTGCCTGTGAGCACTTGTGTCTGTGTGCTCCCATGCCTTCATTTGATTTGTGCGTTGGTGTGCTGGCGTTGTGTCTTTTAGTGGCCTGTAAGCCTCTGGTGATCTTTCTGTTTTTTATTGACAAACCAATTACTGACAGAGATGGCACGGTGAAACCAGACCAATAATAACCTATGCCTTCAAGGTTGTTTTCCCTCATTTTTGTGACATTTTTTATTCATTACTTTCCTTTTGTCTTTAATATTTTTACTGTTATATAAATAGTTTCAATTAATTAAATTTGGTTGCTTGTTGAAAATAGCAGCAGTTGTATTTCTGCACCCCCTCCGTAGAGCTCTAAGTGTTTAAATCAAGATACATATGGCCTCCTTGGCCCAAAGGCAGTCATACTTGGAGACCTGCACCAGGTTTAGCAAGAAACAGAATCTGAAAGAATGATGCCAAGACACAAGAAAACTCAGAGAAAGAATCAGGGATGATCCAGAGAGCCGTACAAATCATGAACAAAGTCTCAGTGATCAATGGCTGAGGGGACAGAGATGTAGTCTCACTTTGGGTCATGTTTTGGGTCTGAGCAAGTAATTTCTCCATCAGCACACATTGTACTGACATGTTTTTTTTTCCTCAACTGCCTTTATTTTTTGTATTAATTCTTAAACTTACAAGTTTTGCCCTTTAAGGGCATGGCCTACTTGACTGACAGGGGGCCACGGGGGAGCTGTTTTTTTTTTTTAAATGTACCTCATTCAAACTCAAACTAAGCTTGATTGAATCAGTATATCATCCACTCGTAGTCATCAACATGCTAAGTTACTTGTGCACTGGGCGCGGTGTAATTGGCTGAGGCTACCATGCCTACTCTCCACCCAGAAATGTCCTGACACAACAGAAATATCAACATACAGGCAGAGGAGGGGGTTCAGGCAGACACAGACACTGACTCACATGGATAGAGGCCTGGCTGCCCATACAGAATACATTTAACAAAAAAAAAAATGTATTTGCTTTCAAGTCTCTCCATGGACTTGTGCCACCATATTCCTCTGAGCCTCTGCACCCATACACACCCTACCACTCCCTCAAGCCCTGAGGTCAGCTGACCAGCTGTTCCTTAGGGTGCTGAAAACCAAGTGGACAACCCAGAGTTTACTGTGGTGGCTCTAAAGCTTTGGAATGAGGAACCACAGCATGTTGAACAAGCCTCGTCTCTGTCTGTTTTGAAATCTCTTCTTAAAACCCATCTGTTTACCCAGGCCTTAAACATATAGTAGTCATAGTAGTAGTGATTTTATCTATTTATTCTAATTATTCATTTGATTGGTCTTCTGCATACCTTCAAATTATGTTTTATTTTTTTAATTTGTATTTTGCATTTAGTTTTCTTTTATCTCATTAAGCTTTATATCTTACTGTATTCTTTTTATTTTTCTGTGTGACACCTTGTTTAACAGTGTCTGTTTTTAAAGTGCTTTACAAATAAAGTTGGATTGGATAGAATAGAATAGAATAGAATAGAATAGAATAGAATAGAATAGACTAGAATAGAAAATACTTCATTTATCCCCGAGGGGAAATTCAGGAGTCACCGCAGCATTTAAGAAAACAAAAGTAAGAAAGAGTATAGAAAGTGCAAAAAGGTCCATAAGAAATTAGGTGACGACTTCTCGTCCACCACTCGTCCACCACTCTCCAGCCCAGCCAGCCTCCACCTCCACAGGGTCCAGGACTGAGCCTCCCCAGAAGTCTGTTCAGTCTCTGTCTCCTGGATCCTGTCTGCCCACAGCAGGTGAAGCTCCTCCAATGTGGGGCCGGCGTCCGGTGTCGGCTCCGTCAGCCACGTCCGTGAACAGCACGATGCCACTGGGTTAGCACAGCTAGCTCGTCCATCCCAACGGAGATAGATCCCACGTTCCCATCAATGATGGATGGAAGGACAGGTCCACGTCGTCACCTCCCAGCTCACACCCAAGAACCAGCACGTTGTCGTCCTTACCTCCTCCTCCTCAGCTCGAGGGAAATCATCAAGCCTTACACTAGTTAGCATTGACATGCTACAGGCTGCTAACAGCTAATTTCGCATGTAAACAATGCAGCCATGGTTACATGTAGGATCTCCAGACAAACACAGGAGAAAAGTAGTAAAAAATATCACTGAAGCCACAAAAAGTTTGGTGTCCGTGACCGACAATGAACCATACAAAGTGATGATCCACTCCAAATACAAAGATTACGAAAAAGAGACAAAAAAAATTACAAGAAATGGACAAAAACGAGAGAGCTGCTGCAACAGGCAGCTACTTGAGCAGCGCCTAGCAACGGAAAAACGGAAACGGATGTATAGACGCCTATAGAAGAGGACTGAACAGAATTATCCCAGTAAATGTTGACATTTTAATTTTAAGCAAAATACTAAAGGCCTTACCTTTAACATGTTTGTTTCTTACTTCGACATTGGGTTCAATATAATTGTAGAAATTTAAGGAGGGTCTTCTACTCCAGCAGTGCTGTGGCAATGACAGAGCAAAGGCAGGAACCAGTAGTCTTGTAGCTAGCATAGCCCACCAGGTACTTCAGTCAGGTGATCGAGAGGATGCCACATTATAAGTGTTGTATCATTACAGATTGAGTTGTTTGCCTGAACTAGCTTTAATCATTGCTGGAGTTGAGGAATAGGATTGTGTTTTGTATGTTGTTGTTTACTAAAACTAACCCTTTTTCTGTCTGTCACTGTTGTAAAAAGAACAGCATATTTTTTGTTTTCTTGTCCAGTTGCTTTTTTCTATAAATGAAAGATTCAGATGAGGTTTTCTATTTGGACGGCATCTGCAAAATATCTTCTTCAGACAAGACCACTTTTTGCACGCCAAGTATTACAATATTAGAGGGCCGTAAAATGTGCAGCAAGCAGAAATTTGTTACCCCTCTTGGAAAGACACTGAGGCTTGATGAGCACAGCTCTGCAGGCCTTCTTTTTGTGGCAATTTGTACAAATAAAAACCATACTAACAAGTGCTGAGACTTGGATCTTAGGCACAAGATAGACAAATATCAAGATGCAAATAATGTTTTTTTTTATTATGAACTTATTTTATGCAACAACCCAAAGAAATCCACATGAGTCCACACAGCACAATAACACCACTATCCTGGCATGCAGCTCAAATGACTTCCTCTGTTTCTATACTTTACCCTCTCTGGGGAATAAAGCTGAGACGCTTTAAACAGCTCTTTAAAAAAAAAAAGGCATTGTTTCCGCATCTTAGAACGCTTTTCACCATTTTCGCTGCCATTATTGTGCTCTTGCGTAACAAATCTCAACCTTTAAATAAAGCTTACGTCCATTTTTATTAGCTTATGAGTGATTCTGTACAGTTACCTGACTCTTTTTCTCATTTCCTCATCAAACACTCCTAATAAGCTTCGCTCAGACGCTGCTTCTGTTCATCTGGGATTTGCACAACAAACAAAACAAAACAAAACTATGTCCATGAACTGATTAAGGTGCTACTGAAGGTCTGTGCTCTCTCGTCGGCGGCCTTCTTTTCTGCATCTCTGCACACAAATGCTCAACCATTCTCCTCTTTTTTGGATAAACAAAGTAATGCATCCTTTGGGTAGGAGATAAAATGTAATATCATGGACCTGATGCTGTTCATTGATTGAGAGAACATCCTCAAGGTTTTGCAGGGCTACACAACAGGAGCGTGTGGTCTCTGCTTCCATTGGATGCTTCAGTGTCTTTCGCCAGGAATTCCCTTCCTCCTCTTCTTCCTCCCCATTTCTTGTATTTTCACTCCTCCATCCTTTGTGTGTTTTTCTTGGTCTGATAGCTTCATCCCACTGTTTTGTTTGTCCTCTGGTGTTGGCTTGGGGATTGTACTCCCTGCCGTTTCTCCACTAAATATTTCATATTTCTGAATCCATAATTGATAATCCTAAATGAGCCACCGCCATCCTCTCAGCTATTCATTTAATCATCTAAATGATTCAACAGAAGGGAGGCAGATAAAGGAAATGCAAAAATATTGATATATAAAACTTTACACACGTCACGCTGGCACTGAATCCCACTGTGGGCTTCCTGTGCCCACAACGTTTTCTGGGTTGGAAGAGTTTAGCTGCCTTCAGATGGATCTCAGGTGGTGTGGTTACCGCGGGTCTGGACTGCTGCTAATTCCACAGAAATATCGTCTCTCCCTCCTGATTTTATTTCCGTCGCTGTGTGAAAAAGAAAGGATGAGTGACAGCCCCAGTCTATGACTCATTGTAACCCGTCTCCCTGCGTGTCTGTTTGTCTGTGTCTTCCCATTCAGGCTTTTTGAATATCCAGTCCTGGCCTGACAACATGACCGACTTGAGTGTTTTCTCCAACCTGGTGACGATAGGAGGAAGAGCATTGTACAGGTAGGCACCCCAGAGTCAGGAGTGGGAATGGGTACCTTTCTCATATGAACAGATATGGTACAGATGTCTATTACATGGCAATCTGTATCGATACGCAATGGTACTCAACTGTACCAGTTGTTGGTACTTTTGAGTGTGTTTATGTGGCTATGAATATGAATTTGTTTAATAAAAATGTGGAAGTTTTTTCAATTTAACACATTAATTTCTCAATATATAAACTTGCAATGCTGTGTTCATGTCCACTATGGAAAAACCAAAACATGGTACCATACAATTTTAAGTGAATCAGCACTCGGTACTACAAATGGAATTTGGTCAGTACCTGTTTCGGTATCCATCCCTAGCATGTCCAGAGGGGGACATAAACACATGTTTTTTTGTAAAATGAAACCTGTGTGCCACCCTAGGACACAACTCAACTTTATGGCACTTGGATTTTTCTTGTTGCTCACAGAATTCCTTCGAAATTTACTCTTATAATCAACACATGAATTAATTGTTATCATAACTGTACTTTAAAGTGATACTCCGGGATGGAACAAGTTGGGTCCAATCACAAGGTTTAGGGCAGAAATTACCCCTACAGCAGTGTTTTTGTGCAGCAGAAGCCCAGGGCGCTCACACCAAACACCCCCTCCCTGCTCCTCTGCCGGTTTCCTCTGCACTCAGACGGGGCCATATTTTACTTGACCAAAAACACAAATAAACGGACTCCCACCGAAAAAATCTGATATCGGTCTGCATTCACGCTTTATTAAGAGAATTTTCAGCACGTTACTTTCACACAAAAACACCGCTAAATAAGGCTCTAGTTCTCATCGTGTCTCTTCGTCCGGGCGACTACTTTCATTTGTTTATATCTGGCATACACTAAGCGGCGAGTGCCTCGTAGCCAGCTGTGGCTCTGCAGCGGAGGTAGCGCCGTTTTACGACACCATGAGAACTGGAGCCTTATTTAGCGGTGTTTTTGTGTGAAAGTAACGCGCTGAAAATTCTCTAAATAAAGCGTGAATGCAGACCAATATCAGATTTTTTCGGTGGGAATCCGTTTATTTGTGTTTTTGGTCAAGTAAAAATTGGCCCCGTCTGAGTGCAGAGGAAACCAGCAGAGGAGCAGGGAGGGGGTGTTTGGTGCGTGCGCTCTGGGCTTCTGCTGCACAAAAACACTGCTGTAGGGGTAATTTCTGCCCTAAACCTTGTGATAGGACCCAACTTGTTCCATCCCGGAGTATCACTTTAAATTTGAGTCAACAGAGTTCACTGCCATACAAAAACAGTTACGCATTCTCTTTCTTTGCCTATGTTAATATATTAGTATATACAATTAAAGGTGACTTAATTGGGTACATCTGTTCAAGAGGTCATTAAGGTGTCCGTCAGCTAACAACAGGAAAACTGAGGCTACAGTTCAGACAGGCTCACTAAAAGTGGACCAAAGAAGACTGAAGGAAATGTGTCAGGTCTGATGAGTCTTGATTTCTCCTGCGACATCCAGGCGGTAAATTCAACATGGACAAAACTCTCCAGCACATTTTTAAATCCGTGCTAAAAAAAAAAAAAAGGAAGTTATGAAGGCAAAAGAGGGCTGTGCGGTGTTAAACAGTTAGTGCGAGAAGGTCATTGGTTTGATTCCCAGCTTGGCCGCTGGGCCTTTCTGTGTGGAGGTTGCATGTTTTCTCCGGGTCCTCCAGCTTCCTCCACAGTCCAAAAACATGCTCACCAGGTTAATTGAACACTCTAAATTGTCCATATGTGTGAGTGTGTGAGTGAATAGTTGTCTGTCTCTGTGTCAGCCCTGTGATTGGCTGGGGACCAGTCCAGGGTGTACCCTGCCTCTCACCCCCTATGACAGCTGGGATAGGCTCCAGCCACCCACGACCCTGAAAAGGATAAGCGGTTCAGAAAATGAATTAATGAATGAAGGAAGGCAAAAGATGGGCCAACCAGGTACTAGTATGGTGTACGCATCTTTTTTTTTAGCTTTATAAAGATAAACTGGACTGGAGTATATAGTCTTTTGCTTTCTTCCAAGATTTGGAATCTCATCTGTGAAATCAACAAAATAGTTCCCAAATAAAGTGTACACCATTGGTGCTTCTGCAAATACGTTTGTAGCATAGTGAAAAGCTGATATCATTCACTTAAATCAATAAAATCTAATTAATGAAAGCTATCAAAGACATTAAACCACTTTAAAAGATTTAAAAGTGAGGTTGAAAGTGTGTACAAACAGTTATTTTACAATATCTTTAGGAGTGTTCTGTTTGCTTTGTACAAATCTCACACTGAGCTTTGGTAGAGTTGGGCTGAGGGTGTAAAATTTCTATGAGCTTAGGATATACTATTATATCTATTTGTAAAGCAATAAAATAGCTTGCAGTAGAATGAAGTAGTAGTTCAATGTACGTTTTGTTGATGTACAGTGTGGTATGTTTGGTGGTGATTTTTCAGTACTTGTCATATGAAGTGTATCTTTCCACTTCCACTTCTGTCATCTCTGAGAAGAATTGACTGTTGCTGGAACAGATTTTTCTGCATCGCCTTTGTTTTGACATTTAAAGCGGTAACTTGTTCTAACCCAGCTCATAGAGCATAATTATTTATCATTAATTTTTTAGTGCTTTCTCCAAAGGTGCTCTAAAAACTTGCTGTGACATTTAGAAGAAAATAAAGCGTGTGTTGTTGCAGCTGAATGCACAGTGTGGATGCACTGTGACTCTGTGCATGAGTGTGTGTGTGTGTGTGTAAACCTGAGTGTGGGCATGCACTTGTGTGTCGTGCTCCTGCAGATGGGAACAGCGGGCTGCTGTACAAATTACAGCCTGCCATCCAGCCTTATCCTGTGTTCATCCTGCACAGTTCCCCGTCCACCTGACGGCTCAAACAACCCACTGGCCTTGTGTCATTTTTAAACTTTGCACACAGGGAATATGGGAAAGGGCGGGCTTTAAGGAATAATTAGAAAAGTAGAGACATGGAGATGAAATGAAAACAACTAAAAAAGGGGGAAAGTTGCTGTTTTATTATTGCACGAGCACGTACTGTAGAAATAATTGGCAGCATTAAAGATAATTCCAGAGGTAAGCCCAGGCTCTGTTTAAATTAGTGTTTGAAGTCACTTGAAAATTACAGGTTTAGATTAAACTACTTTAAATCATTAACACATTGTACCACTGTGAAATGATTACACTATGCTGCAATTATTGTACACAAACAAGGCCCTAGCTGAGATAACTGGTAGCCTTTATTTTACTCCTGTGGTGTTCTTTAATGGTACAAGCTTATGCAGAGGATGTTATGAAGTTTTGAAGTGTTTTCTTCAAATGAAGACTGCAGAGGATTGTTGCTCCATGTCTCCAAACTATTTACTTCAACTTTATGTCCTCTCGTCTTTAAGAGACTAATTTAAGAGACACCCCTCTGTGCGCATTTGGCTTTGAGGCTTTTAGTTTGGAGTGGAATGTATACAAATCAGGCATAAAACTATGAGATCCGCTCATCTGGTCAAGGCTTAAGAGGACCTGCTAAGACATGGGCTCTGTAGACCTGTGAAGGTGTGCTGTGTGGCATTTGGCTATTAGGTGTAAGCAGCAGATCCTTAAAGATGATGTTTTTCTATATTTTAAACATGGATATACACTCACCAGCCACTTTATTAGGGACACCTTGCTAGTACCGAGTTGGACCCTCTTTTGCCTTCAGAACTGCCTTAATCCTTCATGGCAAAGATTCAACAAGGTCCTGGAAACATTCCTCAGAGAGTTTGGTCCATATTGACATGATAGCATCACACAGTTGCTGCAGATTTGTCGGCTGAACATCCATGATGAGAATCTCCCGTTCCACCACATCCCAAAGGTGCTCTATTGGATTGAGATCTGCGGACTGTGGAGGACATTTGAGTACAGGGAACTCATTGTCATGTTGAAGAAACCAGTCTGAGATGATTCCAGCTTTATGACATGGATCAGATGGGTACACTGTGCTCATAAAGGGATGGACATGGTCAGCAACAATACTCAGGTAGGCTGTGGACTTTAAACCATGCTCAGTTGGTACTAAGGGGCCCAAAGTGAGCCAAGAAAATATCCCCCACACCATGACACCACCAGCAGCAGCCTGAACCGTTGATACAAGGCAGGATGGATCCATGCTTTCATGTTGTTGAGGCCAAATTCTGAGCCTACCATCTGAATGTGGAGCAGAAATCCAGACTCATCAGACCAGGCAACGTTTTTCCAATCTTCTATGGCCCAGTTTTGGTGTTGCTGTGTGAATTGTAGTCTCAGTTTCCTGTTCTTAGTTGACAGGAGGGTCACCCGGTGTGATCTTCTGCTGCTGTAGCCCATCTGCCTCAAGGTTGGACGTGTCATGCGTTCAGAGATGCTCTTCTACAGACCTCGGTTGTAACCAGTGGTTATTTGAGTTACTGTTGCCTTTCTATCAGCTCCAACCAGTCTGTCCATTCTCCTCCGACCTCTGGCATCAACAAGGCATTTTGGCCCACAGAAGTGCTGCTCACTGGATATTTTCTCTTTTTGGGACCATTCTCTGTAAACCCTAGAGATGGTTGTGGGTTAAAATCCCAGTAGATCAGCAGTTTCTGAAATACTCAGATTAGTCTGTCTGGCACCAACAACCATGCCACGTTCAAAGTCACTTAAATCACCTTTCTACCCCATTCTGATGCTCGGTTTGAACTGCAGATGATTGTCTTGACCATGTCCACATGCCTAAATGCACTGAGTTGCTGCCATGTGATTGGCTGTTTAGAAATGTGTGTTAACGAGCAGTTGGACAGGTGTGCCTAATAAAGCAGCTGGTGCACTTAATGTCACTGCTTACTTCACATGTACAAATTCTCAAACAGCTCAAATTCAGATGTTATAGAAATCTGTGAATCTGTCAGTAAACTGCTAAAAACAGGTCGTTCTAAAAACAGCACAAGATCGTCACAAGGCTTGCTGAAGTGATGAGATCATCACATAAGTATCTCTGAACTAGATCAAGTCTTGTTTGAGATGCAGACCTCAAACATCAATATCTGCTCATATCTCTGCCCCTGAGGACAGGGGGAAGGGAGTTTGTGTAGCAAGGCGCTTTAAAGACACAGCAGCTAAAACCAAACATAGAGGTTAAAATAAGGGTTTTCTTGCACATCAGTGTGACGCAAAAGGGATTTTCTTGAGCAGTCGGTCATTTAAAGCTACTGGGTGCCAGAGGTGTGGTAAACTGCAAGGCAAGGATTTGGTTGGACTTGGTTTTCTAGCATATCCCACAGATGCTGGATTGAGCTGTCATCATGGAAGAAGTCACACCAAATTGCGTTCACTGTCCTCTATTGATCTGTGATCTAGTTATGATGCTAAAATGTCCCTTGTAGGTAATTTCATCACATTCAGCAAGGACATCCAGACTAGTGAGTGGCTACACAGACCTCCAAGCAGTGTGCCCTGACACCTTCTTTTTAAGAAACAGGAGTAACTTCTCTAGCAGTGTGGCTGGGCCCAACCTAAAAAGACAAGGTTATGAGCTCTGGCATCATACCCACCTGGGAGGGGAACTTGAGGTAGACCCAAAGCCTGATGGAGGAATGATATATCCCATCTGGCCTGGGAACACACAGGAATTCCCCCAGGAGGAGCTGGGAAACAGGCTGGGGAGGGGGATGTCTGGGTAGAGTTGCTTGGACTGCTGCCCCATGACCTGATCTTGGGTAGGAATGAAAATAGATGGCTGGATAGCTCTGCTGTTGGACTGGACCACATGGGCCAGCTGTGTTCCCTGTTGTGAGCCTCAGTCACCGTGACCTTGCTACAGTTCACTGGTCTTCATCTTTTGACCGCGTTTGGTTGATACTGACCTCTGCAGACGGGGATGACTTGACAGGAGCTCAGTCTGGCGATAGAATGGTTTCAATTTGGTTGTTGTCAAAATCATTTATACAACTTTCCTGCTTTCAACACACAAACTTCAACAACAACCAACACCTCGATCTCTCACCTCACCTAAGCAATCCCTCCTGCTGACAGGTGCTATGGCAACAAGGTTATCAGGGCAGTTCACTCAACCTGTCAGTGGTCATAGTGTTATGGATGTTTGGTGTATGATCCAGGTCTCTGTTACAAGGCAAAAGATATGTAAACTCTTCACTTTGTATGACACTTACTACTCAAAATGAAAAGTTACACTTTCCAAAAGTTGGCAACAGTCCTCCAACCTTAAACTACTACTGCTTGGGGCATTTTGCATCCAATGCTACCATCATTCTCTTAAATCTGCATTTATTTTTTAATTGATTTGAGCTCATAATTAAGCAGTTAACCTCTCACAAAATCATTTTCTCACCATACTGTTCCCCTTAGGGACAGTTTGTGGTTTGACAGCTCACTCTGTTTGTTCTTGAGGTTAAGAACCTGCCCATGTCTCTTCAAACCACATCCACTCTATATGGCTCATAGTGTGAGTTAAATTTATAAATATCTAGTGCCAAGCAGTAAATTTCACCAGATAATAGTAGTTTGTAATTCTGTCAGATACCTGTCAGAGATAAGAGCTGGTTCTGCATCACATCTGACCTTATAAAGCAGGTTTAAAGTCAGATTTCAACATAAAACTTGACACTTGCATCAAAACCTGAGGAAAATAATCCCCCTCCCCTCCCTCTTTCTTCTCCCTGTACTCTGCACTCCTGTCCCTCAATCTCCTCTCATCTTCTCCTTCTGTCTTCCCCCCTCTCTTCCTCTTCTCCCCCCTCTCAGTGGGATCTCTCTGTTGGTGTTGAAGCAGCAGGGCATCTCATCACTGCAGCTCCAGTCCCTGAGAGAGATCAGCGCCGGGAACGTCCACATCGCTGAGAACAGCCAGCTGTGCTACTACAACACTGTCAACTGGACACGACTGTTCCGCGCTGCAAACCAGAAAGTTCTTGTCCGCAACAACAGAAGCCCACAAGGGTGCTGTAAGTTTACACAAATCACCACAAAAACGAACAACACTATTTGCTTGCAACCTTTAGAAAGACATAATAACACTATATCAGCATGCACAGCCAGTGAAGCCAACTTTCTCCTCTCTGTCCTTCCCATTCCTGCTTCTCTGCAGCTGCTCCTTCTGATAAAAGCAAACACCAAAATATCTCAATATCAAACAGCTGACCTCCTACATAATCAAGTGTTTATAATTCATACTAATTGGAATGTAGCTCCAAATGTGAGCAAGCTACACAATTATTTACAAGTTGATTGTTTTGCTCATGATACACAGTGTTGGGAAAGTTATAATCCTGTTATCGTTATCAACAGTGAAATGGAGTGCGTTGCTAAGTATCTGACCTGGCTTGGTCAGCCAGGCACAAGAGAGGAGCTGTAAATAAAATGTGGGGAAAAGTGTCAGACACACAAGTAATGATGAGAACAATCATGTTGACACGTCTTTAACAAAGAGCTGATGCTAAAGTCAACTTTTCAGCAACAAATATCACACAGGTACCTGTGTGTGTCTGTGCAACCTGCACTCAGAGAGGATCTCCTGCAGCGTCTTTGGATCAAACCAACTCCAGGGAGAGGGGTGGATGCTTTTTGAGGTTTGAATGTAAGGTACAAGTAGCTGACTTGTTTTTACTTGAAAAAATATTAGAGATGACAGGAGCAGATTTAAAAATAAGGGGTTAATCTAGAGAAGTTACAAGTCGGGAGTGGAGTGTGAGAAAGCGTGAGAATCCCTCCTAAATCAGGAGTGTTGGCAGGTCTATCTGCCCTGGCTTGCTCAGCCAGACACAACAGGAGCTGCCAATTTAACGTGCCAGTCCAGAGCGGTCTTTAGCGTTAAAACCAAGCGGCAACCTCCGGTCTGGGAATATGAGACAAGGCTGAAGTGCTAAAATCTGCTGTTTCTCAAGTGTTCGCTCCGGAAGTACCGAAAGCCACATACACACCAAGCCAAAAAAGCCGTTTTCAAAGCAGAAATTAACCTATTTACAGCCTGGTTCAAAAAACGTCTCCTGTCTGAGTTGCCAATTTTACTACCAGCTCCCACTGTACGGGGGCTGAATTTTTTCTAACTTGTTTGGAGGATATTAAGATCCCGAGTTCCCCAAATAAGAGGCACAACTGAGGGTCACGTGACGGACGGCGCCTTATGGCTGTATGCGAAGCCCTTGCCACTACCAATATAGCAGCTATAGCCAATATGCTTTATTTCCCGTTTCAGATACAGACAGGTGACATCGGGGAGACTACGTCCATGTTTTATACAGTCTGTGGTTAAAACAGGCATTTTCAGGATGGAAGTAAACAGACACCACTTTAACGTCATAGATGTAAAAGGCAAAAACAGACGTGAACATTATGTCCCAGAGCAAAACCTGCTCAAAAACTGACTTCATTTGCAAAATTAAAGGTTTTTTTTTTAAAAGTGACACAATAATTACTTTTCGTAGGAAGAAATAACATTTATGAACGAGTAACTCCTTTACTAGTTCAATTATTTTGGGGGGCAAAGTAACCAGTAACTATAACTAATTATTTTTTTTAAAGGAATTTGCCCAACACTGCCAATATGTCACTAAATGATTAAAATTATCCATCATTTAAGGAGATGTATTTTCTTTTAAAACAGAAGCAAAGAAGATTTTTGCAAATCTGTCCAATTTTGCAGGGAGGTTGCCTGAGGCTGGTGGCGCTAGCTCTGCTAATGCTAGCCATCCTCAGCAAACCAATGTGACAGCTTTTAGCTGGCAGCTCAGGCTCCATGTGTTGCAGAGTTAAAAAAAATGTCAAATTAAGACTTGTTTTTTGATTTTGTTGCTTTTTTTTTTTTTTTTTTTTCAACCTTTAGTCAAACCTTCTTGTCCAAAATTAAATTTCCATTTTCATTTCCAGGAAATGAGTCACTTTGGAACATCATGTACTCTGATTATAAATAGAAAACCTGTCAGCACAGAGCAAACCTGTGTAGCTTCATCAGCCATCACGCTGTAAACATCGCGCTGAGGCTGATTTTAATGTCCTGGCTCCTGACTCATTTCCTCACCTCTCTTGTCCATCAGGGTAGACTTAATGCTCTGAGGCATATGTGTGAACAAGGAAAAAGCTGCTCGTTGACCTCGTGAATTTCAAGGGCAGAGCTGCTGTAGGCTAGGTGTCAGACAAAGTGACCCCAAGAAACAGCTTTTACTTTTAATTTTTCCTTTTTTTATATTTTGTATCAGTCATAGTCTTAAAGTCAGTTGTTGTGTCGCCTAGAGCTGCATGAGAGAGTTCCTCATCTCTTCCTTTCTTTTAGAGATTTAGCTTTAAAAGTACAGCTCAATGGTTTAAAAAACAAGGGATCCCTTACCTGATGCAAATTCCACCTTCACAAAAAACTCTCACTATTAAACCACCGGATCAAAGCTGAGGCTTCAAAACACAGTCTGCACTCTGATGCTCTGTTACCTGAGTGAGAAAAACAGATCTTTTCATCATGTCATTGTGCCGATGCAGCAGCTGGCAGTGACACTGAACATTTAAAAGTACAAACTCACTCGTCAATTCTATTACTCTCTATCTGTTTAATAAATGGAAGAATTATTCCTCTAATTTACAAAGTAAATCAAAAACAACAATCCCGTAATTAGAATGATTAACCAAACCCACCGTCAGAGAAAGGGAAAGGTTTGACCAAATTAAATTAGGCAAATATGTGACGCGAGGGGACAAAAATTGTGTCTCTAAAAATGGAAGCGCTTCTATTATATCACTGCCACAAGTGTTGGGACATTATTCATTTATGTATAATGTTCATTAATGAGCCGGTATTTGCATTATTGAGTTGGCCCCTTTTCACTGCTCATGTGCTCTTTTCCCCTGGGCAGTTCCTTAGTGTCGGCATACACACACACATACACACACTCTTTCTTTCTCAGTGACTTTGAAGACTTTGGGTGAGACTCAAAGAGTCACACAGTGCTCTCCTTGACACAGCTCTGCATGTGTGCATCAGAGTGTGTATGTGCGTGTGTCAACACTTGACTGAGCCTAGCAGGGATGAAAAAGGGCAGGACTGCTGTCTTACAGGGCAACAAAGACGGAGGAGAAGGAGTCTGCATGTGCCCTCATATGCATATTTAGTGTGTTTGCAGAGCTGCAGTGATGTCAAAGTGTCATTTAGTAATGAGAGCAACACAGTCCTGTCAGGGTATGAAACTTTCACTGAGTCATGTCCCCGTTCATTTAGACATCACTGAGGAGGAAAAGCGAAAACTAGATCATACACAATATATATTTAAACACATTTCACTACTTCTCCAAGAACTAAAAGTTAATAGTCAGACATCTTTTCTCCAATCAAGTCAAATTACTCTGAGTCCGACACGTTTGTGCGAGAGTTGAGAGCCTCAGTCTGCTTTGAATTTATAAATTTTCTGTCTGTAGCTTGACAGGTCTTTTTTTTTTTTTTTTTTTTTAAAGCAGCACTCACTGAAAGTCAGCTTGGTTTACTTCTGAATGAAAATTACCCCTTTTAAAAAAATCTCTTCCTGTGCATCAAATGTTTCAGTTTCTTTCCCGTGAGCTATAATTTGACTGTCAGAACTCAACAGTTGTGAACAGTGTCAGCAGCTGGCTCTTTGGAGGTTTTGAAATGCCTTTGAAAGCTCAGGAAAGGGTCTCAGTCGTGCACAGGTGAATGAATGAAGTCAATGGAGAGGAAAGTTCAGAAGAGTGTGCAAAAAAATATGCAAGTTAAAGCACCTGTGAGGAGTTAGGTTTTAACTGGTTTTGATAAATTGATACTTATGCCTCTGTGTGACCCACAAAAGCGACAGCACTTGCAACAAGATTTTAATATTTATACAAATGGTCTCACAAAAAAGAAGAATGGGTTTTCAACAAGTCAAGAATAGCAATGAAAAAAATAAATAGATGAAAAAAAAAAAAAAAAAAAAAAATTCAGGGCACCAAATTCAACACAAACCAACTGTTGCTCACAGCTGCTCTAAAATGTAACCACCAGCTCATTTTAGTCTTAAATAATTGCTTAACACATACAACAAGTGTCTGATCTGTGAAACTTTACAAAGGCACATATTTGACATACGAGAATGAATGTAAAACATAGCGTGGAGTTGCAAATAAAAATCAGAGTTTTATAATTACAGTGTATTTTCCAAGCCTGGGGTTAATATATATGAAATAGACACGTTTTGTTTTACGTGTACTCTCCGTCAAAAAGTCAAATATTGAATCAATTAATCTTTATCTGTTAAGTGTCAAATCACAAAGATTACAGACACTTTACAAAAATCCGCAGGTCTACACCCGTCTGTTCCCTTCCAACAGTCTAGGCCTATAGCAGTCTAACAAAGAGGCGGTCCAGTCCTCCTCTGTCTATTAGCTTTGTTAATCAAAAGGAAGGCCTACACTTTCAGGTAGAGAGGGTGTCTCTGATAAAATGAACTGGTCCAAGCACTAAACCTTGTGGAACTCCATAACTAACCCTAGAGTGTGCAGAGGATTTTAAATAAACATCAGCAAACTGGGATTGATCAGACAGAAACAACTTACCTAAATGGTTCTTTTAACACCAGTTTGCTGCTCTAATCTTTTTTTTTCCCTTCTTTTGGGGGGGGGGGGGTTATTTCCAATAAAACAAAATACATGACAACAAAAATGTCTATCACGATACAATATCAGTGATGACTTGTACAGTTTTTCTTTTTAACCCACATCATGCCCCCCCTAGAAAAAATTAAAAAAAAAATAAATAATTACATTAAAAATAAATAAGGGAAAAGAAAAGCCAAAAAAGAAGGAGTAGGAAAAGAAAATAAGAAGGATAAGTGCAAATAAAATATGAGGGAAAAAAAAGTTAAGAAAAAAAAAAAAGCTCTAATCTCTTTTAAAGGTTGTGATCATCACTTGGATCAGAACAGCTGAGTTGACATTTGCAGGTTTGGTTTCCTGTACTCAGGATAAAACTAATGTTTGGAGGAAAAGCCATCACCTTGACTTCTACTGTATTCATGGCTGCAGATATAAGAGCAGGACAGTGATAACCTGTTATTTATTTTTATTTTTACACCTTGCAGTCCTAAAGACTGTGGCTGTAAGGTGATTGGAACTTATTCTTACAGCTGATAAAGCTAACTTTTTACGTTTTTGAGAAAAGGCTCAGTATTTTTTTTTTGAAAGAAATACTGAAGTACACAGGAGACAGGCAAATCAAAGCCATGGTTAATGATATTAGAAACACCTTTGCTTTTCCTGTTTTCAGGGACTGCAAGTGGCTCCAATGCACCTTAAGTTGGTGTAATCTGGAGCAAAAGTTGAGAATGATGAGCCGATCAATGATGAGGCATTCAAAATCAATCAAAGTGAAGGACTAATTTTTTTTTTTTACAAGATAATTAACTGAAGCATTATTTTTATTTATGGAGAGTACTCGGAAATAAAAAAGCAAAAATGTGTTTTATTATTGCTTGGTCAAGAGCTAACCCCTCAGATCACACTGCACATAAACTGAAATCTTATTAAGGTTTTTTTTTTTTTTTTGTTATTTTTAGTAAAACGTGTTTTTAGAGCCACATTCACCTGAACAGTCAAGAAAAATGTCTTATTGCAAGTTGTTTAAAGACTTAAGGTCTGAATTGCTTGTAAAAACTTTTTAAAAAACGGAAAAAAAAAGACAAAACAACAACAACAAAAAAAAAAATCTAATCCGCCAATGGATCAAGAGAAAAGTTGTATTAAGACATTATTCTTGTTCAATTGGCAGATTTTTTTAACTAGTTACAAGCAGTTCAGACCTCATTTTTGTCTTTTAATGACCTAAAACAAGGCATTTTTCTGGAGCATTTTTTATCTATTATATTTAATCATTTACAGGAGCATTTATATAAGGCATCTGGGCACCAGGTGTTGTGATGTGGTGTGAAACAGGTATGTCTTGTCACCTTGATAATGCAAAGGAAAGGTTATTTTGACCTTACAGCCTCTAGTTTTACATAAGTAATCTGTCACTTTCTCATTCTTTGTACTGCAAAAAGTTGTCTTGAACAAAGAAAAGAAGCATTTAAAATGAGATCTGTCTGCGTTGAATTTGCTTCCACCACAAATTCACTCTTTGGCATGCGTTGTATAACCACAGCAGTCGGTGATGGTGCTCCATTCTGGGAAAACACGTCAAAAAGGGGTCGCCAGTGTCAACCCAACATAAAAACTCCTCAGAGTGCCTTTGGTATTGTTTCCTTAAAATGATGTATTCTTTCAAACTTCAACTCTGAACGACTCAAAGTTTCTGTCAGTTATGAAACCCGTTCTGTTCGTACACTGATGAGCATAATTTCCTCAGCCGTCCTCGTATGCTCTGTAGCATTTTCAATGCCGGCTTTGCTTTCAATGCTGCCTTTGATAGAGAAGAAAGGGATGCAGCAAACTAATGCAAGAGTTGAGTTTCAGAAACATCCCTCCTCGCATCCCTTTTAATCTTTTGACATCATCCAAGTTCTCTGACAGGTGCTTGTTTGGCCAGAAATGAATTTTGTGTCCTTTTATGTCCTTCTTCTTCTTTTGGTTTCTTTAAATTGACAGATTTGTTCTCCACTTTCTTCCCTTCTTTTCTTCCTATCCTTCCCCGTCTTTTTTCCACCTACAAGTTATCATAATAATAATCACAGCCTGTTCTCCTATCTCCCAGGGAACTGAGAAAGGCACCCGAGGGCTCAAGCCTCCTGCCTCCCCCTTTTCATTTTTTTGTTTTCTTGCTGTGTCAGAACATCTGAAGTCGGTATTGTTTTGATCTTGTGAGTGCTGTGTAGTTAAAAGCCATCTGACCTATCCTCTGCCCTTGTTTATTTCCTTCTTTTCCCAATCATTCCTCCTTCTCCTCAGCGTTCCCTCTGCACGGTCAGCTTACCTAAGGCACTGGAAGCCCAACAGAGGTGCTTCTGTCTCTGGTGAAAGGGAATGCTTTCATCCTCTTCCCTGAAGGGAGACACTTGATTTCTCCATGTATCTGCATGCTTCCGTCTGAATTTTAAGCAATCTGGATGAGGTTATGCCACCGAGGCATCGCCCCTGGCCGACATGTGTCCAGGTCTTCTGACGGAAAGCAGAAACCTTTCTACAATAAGTCAGAGAGAAAAAAAAAAACAGGATCTGTGTTACAGGCACGTCCGATGCAGATGGAGTGATAAAGTCTCACTGCACTGTCGCCACACTTCTTTAAAACTCTTGTGTAATGGTCTCAGATGCAGCAACCTTTGCAGGAGCGAGGGCTTGAAGGAGACCATCGCAGAGAAAGCAAGAGATAACCGAATCAGACACAAGAAGAAAATAAAAGAGAGTGGATGTAATGGCCTGAGTGTGTTGGTACTCTATGAGAAACACTGGGGCAGAGACAGAGAGAGCAGAATACAGATCGCTGACGATGAATGAGCAGAGAGAAAGGGCCATTCTCTTTCTGTGACTGAATGCAGTCCAAAATAAAACAACCCACACTTTATGACTTTGAATGACCATCGCTATTGATTTCTGTGTCCGATGAAGTTGCTGATATTTTTGGATGGAGGCCTGTGGAAAATGTTCAGCTTTTAGATTCAGAAATGATTAAACTTCAAAGTTAAAGCCCAGTTCACATGACGATTCACTGACAAATGCAAAAACGTAGAGAAAAAGTCTGAGGGACTGAAGAGGCTGTAGTAATCATTCCAGGCCTGTAGTGGCGCTGTAACTGTCTCCACTGAAGTAGGGGTGGTGCTGCTAAATGCTATGTAGGGATGGAACGGTTTATGGGAAGAAAACAAACCGTTCAGTTCCCCTCGCTCGGCTCGGGGCACGTGTGCTTCGTTCATTTCGTTTTCTTTTTTTTTCCTTCATTTTACTGCTCAGTTTGAAGCGAGTATGTAGCTCCGATCATATGTCTGTGCAACTCGAGGCAAAGGAGTACAGCAAGACACTTTGTTGTGAAGCATGTGTGTTGTGTACATCAGTGTTTCTCTGATTTTTTCAGACCCAGGACCACTTCTTCCCCCAGAAAACTCTTGTAGACCACCACGAGCTAAAGAGCCCCAGAACAACACCCCAGAGAACAAGCTCAAATGCTATAAACTCGAATCGTACATGTTACAACTTGCTAGGGCTGCAACTAACGATTGTTTTGAAAATGGACTATATGCCAATTATTTTTGATTACAATTTTACATTCTATTTTTTAATTCCCTTTATTTAGGACAATTTTTTTTCAAAATGACAGAGACTAGAGTCAAAAAGTGCACTCATTTCCTCACAGTTTGGTGTTTTGTTTTTTATTTTCTTTTGGAATGAGGGAGAGAATGGACCTCAAAATCTGAGTATAACTTCATTACTGATACATTATTCCAAAATACTTCAAATTTCTAGTATTTAAATACTTAAGTACTTCGATTAAATTAAATAACTCAATGCTTTTATGAACCAATTTTTGTCGATTTTATCAATTTGTGTACAACTCCCACCCCCACCCCCTCTTTTTTCGTGAATGATCCATTTAAAAAAAAAAAAAAACACAATTTCCTCACGGTCTTTGCAGACCACTAGGGGACACTGGCGGACCACTAGTGGTCCGCGGACCACAATTTGAGAAACAATGGTGTACATGACAAGCGGAGAAGCCAGAGTTATTTATTTACTCTTTTTTATTTAACCTTTATTTAACCAGGTTGGTCCCATTGAGATTAAAAACCTCTTTTTCAAAAGAGACCTGGCCAAAACAACACAAAGTTACAGACAGTAAGCACAAAAACGACAAGGCACAGTCAATAAAACACAAGATAATTGATCAAAACCATGTTCTGGGAAACAACAACCAAGCTAAAACACTGACATCTTATCGAACCAGCCTCCTTGTCTTTCATTTTTAACTTAAAAAACATTTAAGGAAACCAGCTCCTTGAGCTTTAAGTCGTTCTGCAACTGGTTCCAAGATGAGGGTGCAAAGTATCCAAAGGCCCCTTTTTCCCAATTTCTGTCCTTTCCTGCATGATAAAAACACAGTTAGAGCGTGTACCTGTGGTATTGTGTTGTTCTGCTGTCTGGGAGCACTCTAGATTCAGTGTGAGTTCTGATGACGGCGGTAAGAAAGTGGAGGATAAAACCACGACTGAGTGTTGCCAACTTAGAGACTTTGTCGCTTCTTTTGATGACTTTCACACCCCTCTGGAGAGTTTTTTTTAAAGATAGCAATTCTTGTGACTTCTCTAGAGTTTGGAGAATCTGAGGTTAAAGTGTGTTTTGATCTTCTCAATGGTCAGCGTGTGTGAGTCTCTCCCCTATCCAAACACAGACAGACAGTCCTCCTCACTCACAGCAGTCTCCTCCTGCTGCTCCAGAGCAGAAAACTGCATTCATATAAATCACCAGGCGTGTGTCTCATTATGGTCACTTCTGCTGGTCCCCAGCCCAGATTAAGGAGGAGGGTTGATATTTAGACATTAAAACCACGAAAGGACAGAAGGAAGTTAATTTGTAGTTCTTAACATATCTATAATGTTTTGTTTTACCTGTTTCTGTCTCTCTTTTTTTCACCTTATGTCTCCAACAAAGTCCATGACAATTACATGCAAATGGATTATTATGCAGATTAGACAGCAGCATCATTTAGTGACTTTTAGTGACTTTTTGGACAGAGAACAGTGACTTTTCTTACTGGAGGAGTTGGCATGTTGAAACTAGCAATGTTTCACTCAACTTTAATGATGTTTGAAATGGGAAACAGCCTCATTTTTTCAGCTTTTTCATGACTTTACATGACAAAATTGATTAAAAATAATCTGTTAACAGTGTAAACAAGACGCCGAAACTGAACAATACTTTTGCGTTCCATCCTTAAACTGTTGTCGTGTAAATGGCCCTTAAATCAACAAGTCAGCGTGCAGGTGGAGAGCCTCTGAGTCCCGCAGGTGCTTTGTCACTGTTGGCTCAGCTCTTTTTAATGAAGCAGAGCAGCGTCCTCTTTTACTGATTCCACTGACAAACAAAACACAGAGTCCTCCCCATGTTCCTTTCACATAACACAGAAGAAGAAAAGCACATTGTCCAAGTTAAACACAACCCAGAGGGAAAGTAGCCGTAATGTTTGGAGGACTCTTGCATGGATTGAGTGGGGGAATTTTGTGGGAGGAACTAGGCCATCTTTTAGTCATTCAGGAGGCTAAATATTGAGCGACTGTTCAGCACATATTGTTCGCCTTAAAGCCTCACACCTCTTCTTCTGTCTCACTGCAATTACTCCTTCTGTTGTTCAGGAAAGTCATCCCCACAAAAACGCCTTTTATAGACCACAGCAAATTAACAGCTGCTCTATGGAGGCGGAGAAATTTAATGCAGAAATGAACCCTTGCAAATTGCGCAGTCCTTTGTACATCCAGCACATAAATAATGGGACTATTTTGGCTAATTTCATATCAGGCTAATTTGGGGAAATTTGGGTTTATTATCTGCACCTGCACAGAGTCATCGAAGCAGAACTGCACGATACATGATTGTAATTCTGTGTTTGTCTGCTCTTTTTCTCTTTCTGTGTGTGTGTGTGTGTGTGTGTGCAGCTAAAGAGCACATGGTGTGTGATGCGCTGTGTTCAGACGCGGGGTGTTGGGGTCCCGGCCCAGACCAGTGCCTCTCATGCAGATACTTCAGCCGAGGAAGAACATGCGTGGACACATGTAACCTTTATGAAGGGTGAGTTATGCCAGAGCATGCACACAGACACACAGTGTCCCTTTCATCCTAACACAAGGATTACGTGTTGTTTGACATAAAAACTGATGTATGGTTGGTGGTTGGATCAAATGCTTACCATTCGACCGACAGCTGATAAAGCTTGCTTCTTAGTTTGTTTGAAGACCTTTTTTTTTTTTTTTATCTTTTTCCTCTGAGGAATTACTGGCACATTTTCCCTTCTGCAAATAAGTTCATAAACACTTTCACAACAGCTCCTTCCTGGAAACCTTAAGACCAACATGTCTGAATTGTCTTTAATGTTCTTAATTATGTGTAAATTTGCATTTTCTGTCAAGAGCACTAACAAAACTAAAGCATATCCAGTAAGAACTAAAGCTTGGTCCATTCTGCAGAAACCCAAGAGCTCTTGGAGCTGATGTGTTTTAATAAGGGATGTTTCAAACCACTTTTTTTCAGACCAATACCAGTACAAGTACTCACTCTTGAGCACTCACCAATACCAAATACTGATACTTCTACTACTTTCAATCCATGAAATTCAAATTAACAGTGACAGATCATTTTGATCAAAGACCGCAGTCACTTTGCAAATAAGTCAGAAGTAAAACACAAACAACTCTCCGAGTTTATGATTTTTTTTTTTTTGACAAATTAACAAAAGTGAAAAATAAAACCAAAAAACGTCAGTTTAAGTTGTTTTTTTTTTTTTTTCAATAAATTGAAGTTAATTACAAACCCTTTAACTGTTTACTCTCCCTGGTTCATTCATGTTGTCTGAATACCTGACGCACATTTGCAGTTGTGTTCAACCGCAGCAAGTAGCGCCAACTACTGTCAAAGAGGACTCATTCCACATAGGATTGTTTTTGCCTTGAGTATTGTACTGATACCTTGAAAAAAGGCTGGTATTGGCCCGATACCCAGCACAGATGTCAGTGCTGCCCATCTCTAGTTTAATGAATGAATGTGAAATGATGATGTGAAAATACGATAGAGGACACAAGACTAGATCAAGATTATGACATGGTGCAAGATAAGAAATATTTTGGACTAAAAATGTGGTTTGCAGGTCAAAATAAGTCTTAAAACCATCATGAAAAACAACCAAGATAAAATCCAGATCTTGATTCAGCTATGAAAAAATAGCCAGTCTTATTTTTCCCCTATAGCGCCCCCTAATGGAAAAAAAATTCCTTAAGAAGAAGCAGAGTTTGCTGATGTTTACACAGCAATAGCTCTGCAGAGAAATGATAACCTGGCTGGTAAAGAGGACAGGACAGTGGATAAAGTAAGAAACAGGGTGAGTCCACAGTGACATGCAGGGGTGAGGTCACAGGTTAGACTTGAACCTGGGCTGCTGCTTGAGGGGTACCATCAAGACAGGGAAAAACTCATAGGCTGTTTTCCAAACTGCCTACTTCACTAGTAGTGTCTGCTATTTTGGCAGAAATTCAGTCTGTTGCAGGTGGTATGCGGAAACTTCCAAATCTGCAGTATGCAAAAATTCCTTGATGTCCTACTGATCTAGGAAAATTTCCCAGTATGCAACGGACCAGTCTACCTGCTGTTTCCCATAATGCAAGGTGCTGTTTGTCTAGGAGGGTGGCAGGTTTTGGTGAATTACCTCCATCTAATGTAATGAGTTGGCATTACAACTACAATACAACAACACTAACGTAAAACGGTCCGTGAGATAGAAGTGAAGTAATGGGAAAGAAACACAAGGAAATCGTGTCACTTCCAGGCATAAGAGGTGTTTACTTCTACAAATTCATAAAGCCCATACAAACCACTAATTCATTTTTCAAACCATACGTGGATGTTAATATAGAAGTGGTTTTTCCATCAGCTGTAAAAACAAAAAATCCCTTCCAGATTGATTTTCAGTAAATGATATGAATCAAATATGAGGATTCTGCTATGATATGATTAACAAAATAACTAAAATGCCAAGATCTAACTACAAAGCTACAAAACAGGATCAACAGAACAGTCATACTACATACTGCATACTACATGCAAAAGCAGTATGCAGTGCGGAAAACAGCCAGACCATCATCTGTCCTGGAAGAACCCAGAGATGCTAGAGCTACTTACACTGTTGACGAAACCAGTCGGTCTAAGATGTTTGGTTGTGAATATTCTGAGTGATAGCAGGTGGGTTGCAAAATCAGCAAATTAAATGTTTGCACTGTAACTTAACTACACCTGCAGGATCATTGAGAATAGAAACACTAACAAATGAAATATGTTTCCATCCAAAGTGGTACCACACAGTCAGGGTTTATACCGTAGATAACTCCTCATTTAAAATCCCTAAACAATAGGGGCTTTAATTCTTCTCTGGCGTCTCAGGACCAAGAGACTTGACTCATACTCATGTTAAAAGACAGCCCTCATCAGCTGGAGTTACCTAACAAAATAAAGCCACTGGATACAACACCAGTCGATACAGTAAGTGTGCTATTTCACACACTGCAAACTACACATCAGATAATTCTTGCAATGTATTATTTACACTATAATCTAAAATCTATTCAACAATAATTACTGGGTTGTTCCTCAGTGACCGGCCCTTTTAGTATCAAAAGTTTGAGATTTCCCTTTGTCTTAGGAAAACTTAAACTCTAAAGTCTGTGTTTGTCTCCTTTTTTCTATCTGACGCTCAAGAAATAAAACAAAGCACTTAATCACAAAGGTCTCATTCTTGTTCATAGTGCTTTTTCTGGGTTGTGATAAAAATTTAATGACTACAATTTTTCAAACCGCCTTTCTTATTCAGAGTGATAAAATGAAGATGGAGAATAAAACTGCTGGTTGTTGCAGTGCATTTCGGTTTATTTGAGGTCAGTCAAAACACAGAAGTTTAAACATTTAAAATATTGAGGCTGTGTGGATTGATAGCCGCAGACCTTTTCAAGAGATGCTGTAATTTAATCAAAAAGGAAAACAACAAAAAAAACAAACAGCTTTTCTCCTCTCCCATCTCACATAATGTGGGGCCTGCAGCTTCTATGCTTGGCACCTTTATTGTCGATCCCTGGCAGGTACACGTGGATTGTTCAACAGACAGCAAGATATGAGTGAGAGAAAATGACTCCCACCATCTCATCTGGGACATCTCAGTGTGGCTCACAGTGACACACCAGGGAGGTTCAGATGCAGAGAGGTGGTAATTTCACCTAAACACCTTAAATTGTCCCTCTGATTCAAAAGTTGGTGACATTTCCCTGGCAAAGGATTTTTATCAGCCTGTGTGCTGAAAAAGTTTATACTGAACTGAACATTTCTGCTTACAATTAAGTTGAAAAACTAGCCCTGCTGTTGGTTACAGGTCACGTTTAACTCTTTAATGTCACATTCATGTTGATCTCTTTATGGGGGGATACATGTTAGAAATTTACTGTTGTGTAGTTGTTCTTATTGTGTAGTGCACTTAGCTTTTGACTAGGGATGGGCAAGTACCGACGCTAGGTATTGGTATCAGTCCAATACAAAGCTTATTTTTTTATTATTATTTTTATTTATTTATTTTTTTTTATTGGTCAAAGTATTGTAACAAAGTAAATTCTCATCATATATAGACATAATCTTTTCCCAACAGTTTTGAACCTTTTAAACATTCCACCCACCCAACCACTCACCCAACCACTCACCCAGCCCCCCACTCACTCACTCACTGCTGTAAGTCCTGCTAGCCAGATTTTCCCAGCATTTTCCGAAAGAGAGAGGAGAGAGTCATCATTTAATAGAGGTGTCCCGGTCTGATATCAGCAAAAAAAAAAAAGAAAGTATCTGTATCGTATAGGAATGCATCTAAAATCTCTGATAGAAGCACCCCAATATAAGCAGTTTCTGTTACCCATTGGTTAATAATAATGGGTCAGTTTTTCCTCATACCTACTGTTGCCGACTGCTGTTCTTTGTTTGAAGCCTTTTCTAACATGACAGACATACTACAAAATAAGTAATAAAAGTATGCATGTTTGATGCTGATATCGTATCGGATTAATATCGGTATCGGCCAATTACTCAATGCTGCAGTATCAATATCATATCGGAAGTGAAAATGTAATATCGGGACATCCCTATCATTTAAAAGATGCAACAAAGGGTCCAATGGAAACTTGACTCCTGTTAATATTGAAATTACACCAACAGCCTTTCTCCACAATTCAGCTATACCAGGGCATTTCCATACAACATGTGTGAATGATCCTACCGTTCCTGGAGAACAGAATGAACAGTAGGGGTCTGGAACAAATCCCATTTGATGTCTTATTCTAGGAGTGATGTACTCTCTGTGACAAAATTTCAAATGTATAAATTGATGATTAGGGTTTATTTCAAGGTATCGGTACCTGTGAAGGCTGCAGATAGTCCATACGCGAGGCAGAAAAAATCATGTCAAGTCCTCCTCACCAGTCAATGGTGCTACATTGCTGCAGTTTGACATGTGTTAGGTACTGTTCAGACAACATGAATGAACCAGGGAGAGCTGACAGTTGAAACGTTTTCATTTTGCACTTCAGTTATTTTAGAAAAGTACTAAAACTCTGAGTTGTAAGTTTATTTTGCACTTTTGTTGGTTAAAGGATAAGTTTGGTTTATACAGCTTTTACATTGTTTATAGAATGAAGTAGACCAAAATACTCACCCAGAAGGCTTTCCTGATCCAAGCAGTGCTTCAGGAGATATTTAGATCCAAAATCGTGCAGCGGACGTCCGTATAATGGGATCCATTGAGGCGTATACAGTGCCGCTCCTAAAACTGCATTAATCGTCCAAAAACTCATGTTTTTCACCAATATTCCATCACGGTCCGCTCCGGGTTAGTCCTCTGCTGCAGTCTGTGTCACTCCAGACAGCGCTGTGTGGCTGTACTGACCTCTGAACTGTTGAAGACTTTGATTACGATTGCCCCTCTGCGCATGTGCAGTGCGGCTCATTGTTTCAGGGGAAGACTGCAGGCTACATGACGACGCGCAGAGGGGCAATCGCAAAGAAAGTCTTTGTGAGTTCAGAGGTCAGTACAGCCACACAGCGCTGTCTGGAGTGACACAGACTGCAGCAGAGGACTAACCCGGAGCGGACCATGATGGAATATTGGTGAAAAACACGAGTTTTTGGACGATTAATGCAGTTTTAGGAGCGGCGCTGTATGCCCCGATGGATCCCATTATACGGACGTCCGCTGCACGATTTTGGATCTAAATATCTCCCGAAGCACTGCTTGGATCAGGAAAACCTTCTGGGTGAGTATTTTGTTCTACTTCATTCTATAAACAATGTAAAAGCTGTATAAACCGAACTTATCCTTTAATCAAAACAAACTGTAAACTTGAAGAGAGTTGTTTGTGTTTTATCTTGGACTTGATGGTAACATGACTATGCTGTCTGTTTTCAAAATGATCTGTCACTGTTAATTGAAGTTTTATGTATGTAAAGTACTGGTGGTAGTGGTGAGTTCTCAAGGGGGGGAACTTGCACTGCTATTGATCTGAAGAAAGCAATATTGAACATCCCTACTTTCAACATTTTGGGTACTATAATCTTAATCCACCATGAAGGAAGCCATGCTGTTGCACAGGGGCTATTATTAGCGTGTAGCTGTATGTATGGTGTATTTTTTATTTTATTTATTTATTTTTATTATCATTTTATTTTTACATAGGAGAGATGCAGATTAGCTAATTGCTAACTCTGGCACAGCTTAATGGCTGTACATTGTTAAAATAAACTAAAAATAAGAAAAACAGAATTTTCTTTTCCATTTTCTTTTATTTTTTTTCATTTTGTTTTGAGAGGAACTCAATAAATGTTATTATTTTCTGACTCTTAAGATCAGCCTGAGATGGACAGTTTTGCTGCATTGTAAACGGGCAACAGAGGAATGAACCAAAAACTTTTCAGTTTGACCAACCAATCAGCAACAAGTATTGAAAACGGATTACAATTAAGATGGGAGGCAAATAACAGATTTGGACAGCAATTGTGGCAATACTCACCATAAATCCAAAATTTAAAAAAAAAAAAAAAAAAAAAATTGAGAATATTTTTTTTTTTGAATATTCATTCTGATTCTCCATGCTCTTTGGTATACGGTGTATGGTCTTAGCAGAACTTTAGAGTACGGTGCATATTGTCGCAAAGGAATTCATAACCAGTGGATCTCCTTGATAATGGATAAACAACATGTGGATACCAACTGGACCTGTCTTACATTATTCATCATTTGAAGTCATGAAGCCAAAATAAATCAAGAAACATGATCAAACCAAGAAATGTAAAAATTCATGAGCAATATATTTTCTTAGGCCTGAGGAGAGGGCTTTTCTGGGAGGAGTCTCTGCTTTTTTTCAATGTTTTGATGGTCTGAGATAGAATTTTCATGTGCAGCTGAGTGTCTTAAGTTAGCATAACCATCACACTTTCAACAACAACTCAAAGTTACCGTAAAGGAAAGATCAAACTGAATCAAAATTCACTAAATTAGGTTTGTGATAACACCCCATAGAAGCATTCTGGGTTCATTTCAGGAGCGTGAACTGTGGGTATGATGTGTTCTCTTCATCAAATGAAGTACAGGTACATTAACGTGACTCCACTCACTGCTTTTCAGCTATGAATAAAAAGAATTTTCAAGCAAGTCTGTACGATTGTAAGACCTGCTACACAACCTGCTCATCAAAACTTCAACAGCCTCTGGCTCTTTGTTACCTCTTTCAAGTTCAGCATTACTTTTTTTTTTTCTCTTTTGTTTACTGTGCATAATATTTAAGGGCCTGGGGTGAAAATAACAATTTAAGACAAAGTGGTGACTCTCAGTTTAAAAGGCACCCCTGCAGAGATTCATAACACCAGGGGTCCCTTCGATGGGGAAGGAAGTAGAGAGTGATAATATCTACCTTGTAGTAGAAGGTGACAGGAGCAGCTCCCCTGGTGAGTTTAATTAATAACATTTTAAATTATATTCCTGGCAGAATTAAAATGCTTTTAATTTCACTTCTCATTTATCTACATCTGCTGCACTGAAGAGAAATGTGGAGGACCCAAAGGTGCTGTTAGGGCAGGGGGGCTAGGCGTGTCACTGCGTGTCACAGTCACTGCTTGCGCACGGGGCCACGCCCTGCCTACCTGTCCACCTGCACACGAGCACCACCCACTGCGTCAGCGTTACCAGCACCACCGGCACCGTGTCTGCCAAATCAGCAGAGCTTCACTGAGCATGACGTCTGACCCTGTTTGACACCAACACTCTGTTCTTCTATGCTTTGAATACTGCATGTTTCTTTCACGGCTGCACTTTGTTCATTGTTTTTTATTTCTTTTTTTTTGCAACTCATGTATTTAAAGCCGATACCCTGTGGAATCTCCTCTATTGCACCATAATTTTGGGGCAGCATTAGCTCATTCTGGAGGAACTTGGCTTGAAAAGTGGAGTGTCATCAGCTCAAGTCCGAGTATGGGGTAGAATTAAGGTAATTGAGCTTGAACCCCCGGAGTGCAACTTTACCTCCTGAACACTGCTCAGGTGCCCACTGAAAAAGGTCTTGTACCCTTTACGAGAAATTCACACATTTTAGCCCCGTTTCCACCAAGCAGACCAGTTCGGTTCGTCCCGGTACGGCACGCATTTTTTGGCATATCCACTGACTTATCCCGGGACAGATCCCCAGATAACTGAGACAAGCCGTCCCACTTTTTGGGACCCTTCGTATGGGTGCCCAGCTGAACCTTCTGGCCACTGCTCAGGTGCCACTGAAGAAGGTCTTGTACTCCTTACGAAAATCACACATTTTAGCTGCTTTCCACCAAGCAGATCGGTTTGGTTCCTTACAGTACAGCATGCATTTTGTGGCGTTTCCACTTACTTATCCCAGGACAATTCCTTAAATAACCAAGATGAGCCGTCCCACTTTTTGGGAACCCTTTCGAATGGGTGCCCTACTGAACCTGAGCTGATCCGCTCTCGGGAGGTGGAGCAACACATTGCAGACCATTGATTGGTGGAAAGAATCGTCACCTACCCCAACAGCGGCTGTACTTTTCCTGGCGGCGCACAGACTTCCTGAAACAAAGCTTGATTGCACAATCACAGAGAGGACAAAATGCTGCATGTCTTCTATCTGTGCTCTTTGTTTACTGTGTCACATTTTTCTTCTTTGTTGGATTTATTAGCGGGGTAAATTGTGTCACGCTGCTACGGCGTCACACTATTGTTCAACAGCTGCGGCTTTCGGCATACGGCTTACACGCCACCTACCACGAGAGGGCACAGTTTGCGGTGGAAACACAAACGGGATAAGGCTTATCTAGAATAGAATAGAATAGAAAATACTTTATTTATCCCCGAGGGGAAATTCAGGAGTCACCGCAGCATTTCAGAAAACAAAAGTAAGAAAGAGTATAGAAAGTGCAAAAATGTCCATAAGAAATTAGATGAGAACATCCCGTCCACCACTCGTCCACCACTCTCCAGCCCAGCCAGTCTCCACCTCCACAGGGTCCAGGACTGAGCCTCCCCAGCAGTCTGTTCAGTCTCTGTCTCCTGGATCCTGTCTGCTCACAGCAGGCGAAGCTCCTCCGATGTGTCGCGGCGTCCGATGTCAGCTCCGTCAGCCACATCCGTGAACAGCATGATGCCGCTGGATTAGCACAGCTAGCTTGTCCATCCCCCGGGGCGAGATCCCACGTTCCCAACAACGATGGATGGAGGGACAGGTCCACGTCGTCACCTCCCAGCTCACATCCGAGAACCAGCATGTCGTCCTCACCGCCTCCTCCTCAGCTCGAGGGAAATCATCAAGCCCTACACTAGTTAGCATTGACATGCTACAGGCTGCTAACAGCTAATTTCGCATGTAAACAATGCAGCCATGGTTACATGTAGGATCTCCAGACAAACACAGGAGAAAAGTAGTAAAAAATACCGCCGAAGCCACTAAAAAGTTTGGTGTCCGTGACCAACAATGAACCATACAAAGTGATGATCCACTCCAAATACAGAGATTACGAAAAAGAGACGAAAAAATTACAAGAAACGGACAAAGACGAGAGAGCTGCTGCAACAGGCAGCTACTTGGGTAGCGCCAGTATCTGTACCAAACCGTGCCAAACCGTACTGAACCAAACTGGACTGCTTGGTGGAAACGTTCTGACTTTTCAGGTGAATGTGAGTCACATCAAGTCCAATGAGACAATCTTTACTAATTTAAAAAAAAAAAAAACACCTGCTTAGATTTTATTTTTTTGTTGTGTATTGTCCAATTGCAGCTTCCTCTGACGTCTGTAAGTACAAATCCATGAACTGTGTCTGGACTCCATGTGTGCTGCTCTTTTCACTTACAGGATGTAAAAAACTGTGGTATGAGTCAAGTACTTATTCTTCTTCTACTCAAAAACATGGATGACATGACCATTACTAAAACTCTTTTCATTCTTGGTATCCAACCAAATGGATGTGATGTGACCTGCAGAGAAGGAGCTTCTGTAGACTTGTGTATACTGCAGGCTAAAAGAGCAATAGCATAAACATGGAAAAGCAGTGGTAGGCTGAGAGTCACAGAGTGGTTTAATGAAAAGTCTCTCTGCTTGGCTGTGGAAAAATAACATATACCCTTCAAGACAAACAGGAAATATAAAAAAAATATCTGGGGTCTATTTATTAATTTTGGTCAAAGATAAAGTCTTTCTTGTGTTCTTGTGTCAGACTGGTAAAGATTTGGTGATGTCTGTAACTACGGTCATTACAGTTGCTGTGGCAGAAACTGTTTTCTGAGAGAATACTTGTGATTAAAATATTTTTTTTGTTGTTTTGTTTTTGTTGTTGTCTGTTTTGCTTTTAATTTATGTGTCCTTAGATTTATTTAATTGTAATTGTGTGTTTCAAAAAATGTTGAAAACTCAACAAAAACTTTTTTTTTTTGTTTGTTGAAAAAAAAAATGGTGCACATAATAGGGATTCTTTGAAATTGAAGCTGATACCGCTGCTAAAACCCCACAATGCACTTTATGATTTTGTGCATCTTTAGCCTCTGTCACTAATGTACACAGATTGTTTTCTTTTAAACAACTATGGTCAGACAGCTAAAAACAACAACAAGCTTTAAGTACCTGACTTTTAAATGCCAACAATTAAATGTTTAAAATGCCAGTCGAGCTGCATTATTCGTCAGTGGGAACGTACATTTCTGACAGTATGACTTTAGTTTAGAAGGTTATTTGTGAGAACAGTTTACTCTGCTGAAATAAAAAAAAGGTATAGATTTGATACAAATGCATGGAGAAAACATGTTTTTCTGAACAGTGTAGAGCTCAGGTAAAGGAAGCTAAACTTAAAATCCTAGAGCAAAATCTCCATCCTTCAGCTTCACTGAGTCCTCATTATTCCAACCAGTACACCCAGACAAAGCCTCACCTTCCCCCACCTCCTGGAAGGTTTGATGAAGGCCAGATGAAGCATAATTAATACTAATTTGATGTAGATCCCACTGGGCTGATGACATTTTTTCTCCATGGCAGAGATTGAACATCCTGTTTTCCCTCTTGGACCAAAAGAGGAGAACCTGAAATTCCCTCTCCTTGTTTGGCAGCGGCAAAGGCAAAGTGCCAACTCAGCTGCTCCGTGGTCACATTTAATGACTTTTCCAGGCCACTCTTCTGTTCTACTCTTATAAGGGGATTGCAGAAATTGAATAACAAGGCACTTAATTTAATTGATTTTTAAAAAACGCAGCAACCCTCACAGGTACAGCTGCACCTTTCAACTGTGTGGACCTCCCGCGTGATGATATCAGTGTTATGGTTAGCTAATTAGCTACAATACTCCTGCAAGGATGTGTGCACACTCTGTGCGTGTGTGTGTGAATGTTTCAGACTGCTTTTTATGCTATGACAATAAGCAGTGACCTTTAAATCTTTTATATGCTCCACAGGAAACAATGCTTACACTGGCAAATTGAAGCTGACAAATAAAACCAGGATTAACTATCAGAGTCTGTTTATCTGTCTGCTGTGCTCTGAGACAGGCGCCCTGAACTCTGGATTGATCCAGACTGAACTGATGAAAAGAATGATTCCTAAACTTGTGTGGGAACAGGGAGGCTAGGCTATGGAAAGCTGATTGAGTATTTAACAGACATCCTTGGTTTCAAGGATGTCGATTAAATATTCAATGGGTTTTCCATAGGAGGCTCTTTAGAGGAACACCCGGGGAAATTAGCCGAGAGATCAACATACAGATTAGAAATGAGGAGCACTGCAGAACATTGTTGCCACTGGATCCAGTTTCTTTAGCATGTTAGTTGATAATGAAAATGTATTTCCTCTTATTTTTAAATCCAAAACTTAAAGCATTGCAGGATTATTTGTTACCACTGGATTAGTTTATTTATTTAGTCTTTTTTCTTTTAAAACTCATGAAATGACACATTCAAAAAAAAACCTGGGAAATGTTTCACTTTTTTTTTTTTTTTTTTTTTTACTTTGTGACTAAACTTTCCACATTAAAGCACATTTCAGTGAAAAAAAAAAAAACGTAAAAAAAATATACATTTTGATTATCATAGCAGTATTGATACTCTAGCAAATGTGTTACCTGGATTATTTAGAGATCATACTACAGTAAATGCAGATTACATCAGAAGCAACTGAGTGTATAACTTCTGTCCGGCGAAATAAAGTGTCTGTACATAACTATGCTTTTCCCCTGCTTCAAAAATATCCTTCTCCTTTTTTCTCATCCCTGTTTCTTTCTATCTCCTTCCATCTCCTCCCTCTGTCCCTCTTTTCCTCTCCCAGGGATATTCGAGAGTACGCCAACGGGTCGGTGTGTGTGGAGTGTGACGCCCAGTGTGAGCGCGCTGACGATGACTCTCTGACCTGCACTGGTTCGGTAAGCTGACGCCTGTAGTTTTTGACCACACGACTAAAACAATCATTTCTGTGATGTATGGACAGCTTGTGGTTTTGACTAAGGTTTCTGGAATGGGAACAAAAATAACGACTGAGAGGATGTTATTTTATAAATGAAAGTCCAAGTTTAGTATTTGGTCGGACAGAGGAATGATCTTTAAGTGATAATGCAACAGGGAAAGTAAGTCAGCAGCGAAAAACAAGCAGACTTAGAAAGACTGGTGCATATCAATGAATATCATATCATTTCATTTACATATCACAAGATTAGGTTTGATCTAACATGTTTTTGTAGTATTTTGTTGAACATTTTCCCAGAGAGTTCCCCAAAGAGCTGAACAGGTGTGACACTGGGAAAAAAGCTTGAACTCAAAGCATCAACGATGATCACTAAAAAAGAAAAACAGATAAATGAGTTTCAAACAAGACTTTTGTAGGTGAGGATAGGCTTCAGTTGAAGTCAATTAAGTGGAGTTTAACTTAAACCGGTCAGAGTAGGGAGGAAAAAATAGCCGGGCTGTAGAAAAGGGTCAGTTTTACCACATAACTTTATTAATTTCAAGCTAGTTTCACCAAAATACCGACTTCAGCTTAAATGAATTATAAATCTAAAAAGTTTATGTCCTTGCATTTTGCAGACAGTCACTATGATGAACATGTTTTGTTTTTCGGAGGCAGCACACGTTTTTCTTTTTTAACTGATCATTATGGCTGGGACAATATACTATTCTTGCAATTAGATGCTATTATGATTTTTGGGGTGCCAATTTGGTTTAAATTGTAATTCTGCAATATTGACGATTTCAAGTTTGCTTTTTCTATCAAATTCATGGTAGTGATAATTTCTACAGGCTAAATGCAGATCACGTGCGTCAGAGAAAAACATCTCACCCTCTGCTGGAGAAAAGTGGATTTTTTTTTCCAATCAAGTTTATAAACAAAGACTGAAATAAGGGATTTGAATTTAAAAAAAAAGAAAAAAAAAGAAAAACTTTATATATATATATATATATATATATATATATATATATATATATATATATATATATATATATATATATATATATATATATATATATATAAAGAATCATGTTCTTTTTCTTATATTGTCAAACAAAAAAATCTCAATATAACGTATTTCTATTATTTTTTTGCTCCCACTGCTAATGATCATTATGCTATAAACCTTTATACCAGTACATCTGATTTTCATATTAACATCAGTTGGTAAATGAAAAGCAATGTTTTGCTTGTAAAGTACAGTAATAGGTATCAAAATATTATATTCTTGCTCGCTCAGTTCCTCTCCTTGAGTACCACGGACAGCTCCAGTGTGATCTGACAGTAGCCACGGTTACATGAGGAGTTTTTCGTCTTTCCAAATGGAATCTTTCTGAATGACATTCCGGAAAACAATAGTATACATGGAAAGGAGTATTCCAATCTCTGGTCTACATGCGCTGCTGTAATCAAACAGAATAGTCAATGGGGCATGCGCAGAAAAACATTAACATCATGTGATTTATCAAAGATGGAGGACAACAGTTTGTTTGTCACGTTATTGCAATACTCTGTATTGCGAGTTTTTAGTCCGTCCAGTCTTGAAATTATGTTCATTTCTTTTAAAGTTTGGATCAAAAACAAACTTTCCACAGCAGTCCAGTGCTGACGGCTTGCTGCCATTTTTAAAGTTGAGGTACGTCTCTAGTTGCATCTTATGCTGAAAGAACGTACTCTGACAACTTTCCATTTGAGTGGATACATGATACCTCAATAAGTTTGGGAAAAGGAATATTCCACCCCTGTGAAACCAATTAAATGTCCATTCAGATTGGCTCTTTTCTTTTGGAATGACGTGGCTACTGTCCCAAAACGCTGTTCAGACCAAAATATAGTACAAAAACAAGAAAAAAAAAAAAAAGCTGACTTTAAGAACACATTCCTACTCTTCCGTCCTTGGTTTTAGATTTATCTTCTGAAAATTGAAGGAAAGTGCTTTTCAGCATGGTAGGGACCTCTGGATGGTGAGTGATGGAGACTGCAGGTGTGAGCAGCTGGTATCCTCTGATTCAGAAAGGTACTGAAGTAGCTCCACTTGTGACAGCAGTCGATGTCAGAGTTCAGGGGAAGGGGCTCACAGTTTAGACACCTGCACCACCAGGTGACTCCAAACGTGTGCTGCTCTTTAGTTACCACAAGAGTTTCTCTTTTTTTTCCTGCTGTATGTCCTCTGACGCATGAGGATGTCTTATTGTATCCAGGGAAAACAGCACGTACGTAAATGTCACTGTCAAAATGACCTGTTTTGTTGATGGGTTATGAGTCTGGGCTCTTTCTAAGACAGAACAATATGCTGGGAATAATCTAATTACACTCGAATGGGTATGTAGATCAGGCTTTTCTGAATTAGCTGAACTAAGTGATGCAAATGGACCCATCTGCAGAGCTGGATTGACTTGCTCTGAGCTCCGTGCTGTGACTCTGGGTGTTATCTCAAACAAGGAAGTTGAGCTGTTCGGCATTTCCTGCGTGAAGCAACCTTATAATTGACAAGTACCTCACACAACCCCACTTAAAAACAAACAAACATATAGATCAATAAATAAACAAACCCTCCTTTCACGAATAAGGTTTTTAGTATTTTTCAGCACTTTCCTCGCAGCCAATAGACCGCATGAAAAGACTAACACCTTTCATCATTCAGCCGGCTAAAGCAGCTTTTTTCTGCACTGGGCCTTGCAAAGAAAAGCATTCAAGGCCGAAGTATTGCTTCACTCACCACACAGCGAATGACTTGGAGCTGCAGACGCTCCCTGTGGTCATCCCAGACAATGATTAATTATTGTATTAGCGGGCAGAGCGTGCCTTTCAGCTGTTCCATTGATTATGTCTCATGTTCAGACTCAAAGGCAAAAACTGATTGTTTTAGCTGAGATCTGCATCATGTTGCATGCCAATTCACGCCGTGTTTGTTTGCAGTTCATGAACACACTGGTGCTGCTCTCACACCACGTGAGCCATCAGACGTGTATTCAGGGACAGGAATTTTATTGCTCTCTTTTTATCAAAGTAATTGAGTTCCAGAGTGCTCATGTACTCTTTGCAAACTTTTGCTTTGCACAGGCTCTCAGCAAAGCGCAGCTTTTTGAAAGATTGTTTGGTCGCAGCTGTACATTAGAAAGATGCCGCAGTGAAAAAAATAAATCCCTGACCTTCATTTCTGTCTGTCTCTCCTGCACACAACGCCCACAGACACATGAGGCCCCTGACCCTGTGCTTTCTCTTAAAATCTTATCTTGCTGTTTGATAGAGAGGGATGATTTGCGACAGTTGTGAGCCAGAGGGGCCGTGTGCTGTCTTTTGTGTCCCATCACACCCTGTCAAATAGTTCGCCAAATGTAGTTTAGAAGGGTTGAACACCCCCCGCTCCCAAAAGGATCAGAGCGCTTGTGTTTGAGTGTACAAGCTTATGAAGCCAAGGCTAACGTTAGCATGGAACAACAAACAACACACACACACACACCTCTGGCTTATAACAGGAAATGTGTTCATGGAGTCCCTTGCAAACATCATGATGAAAGCCTGAGCATCAATTAGCAGCTCAAAAAGAAGTCTGGCACATGTATTAAGGGTCTAATGCCTCTAATAAAAAAGCCTCTTATCATCAATGAAAAAAGACTCATGTCAGATCAGAGGTCTGCTGCTCTAGCTCTCTATGTAGGTCGTCATAACCACAAATTAAAATGTGTCAACTGTAACATAAGTTGTGTTTTTTTTGTTGTTGCACCTTGCAACTTTTAGGTGCATCTTAAATAAGGCCCTTCACACACATAGCCGGGTATTTTCAAAGACGAATACCATTTTAAATACTTTTGTCCATACACACAAGACAAGTCTACAGAAAAGTGCTTGAAGCATGCCAAACCCATATTTGGCAGTGTTTTTCAGATATGAAACCCATGCCATCCAATCAGAATGAGCACCTGTCAGAAAACCAGAGTTTTCCAAAATCTTCACTTTGGCCTGGGTTTTAAGAAAATATTGTTTATAATGACCAAAAAACTCTGGGTTCGTGTGAATGACAGGCTCAACAGTACAAAAAAAAAAAAAAAAAAAAAAAAAAAAAATGCAGTTTACCAGATACCAGGCAACATGTAGACATGGCCTAAATTGACGGCATTAATGGCTGGAGTGGTCAATAATTTGATGATAAAAATGTTAAATGTATATATATATATATATATATATATATATATATATATATATATATATATATATATATATATATATATATATATATATATATATGTGTGTGTGTGTGTGTGTGTGTGTGTGTGTGTGTGTGTGTGTGTGTGTGTGTGTGTGTGTGTGTGTGTGTGTGTGTGTGATCTTAAATACCTAGTTTACAATTAAAAATATTGTCATATTTTCAACTGTAAACAATTTTTATTTTTTTAAATTGTAAAAGATTCAATATTCTAAGTATGATAAGGGTGAAAATGTGCTAATTTGATGATTATTTAATACATTCAGCCAACTCAGGTTTTTTATTTATGAGTTCTTTTAAAGTCTAATTTTTTTTTTCTTTTACTGAAAGTAGTTTAAAGTGATACTCCGGAATGGAACAAGTTGGGTCCTATCACAAGGTTTAGGGCAGAAATTACCCCTACAGCAGTGTTTTTGTGCAGCAGAAGCCCAGAGCACTCGCACCAAACACCCCCTCCCTGCTCCTCTGCTGGTTTCCTCTGCACTCAGACGGGGCAAATTTTTACTTGACCAGAAACACAAATAAACGGACTCCCACCAAAAAAAATCTGATATTGGTCTGCATTCATGCTTTAGAGAATTTTCAGCGCGTTTCTTTCACACAAAAACCCCACTAAACAAGGCTCTAGTTCTCATTGTGGTGTAAAATGGCGCTACCTCCGCTGCAGAGCCACAGCTGGCTACGAAACGCTCGCCGCTTAGTGTATCAGTCCTCGTGCACGGCGTGCCAGATATAAACTAACGCAGGTAGTCTGCCAGGACGAAGAGACACGATGAGAACTAGAGCCTTATTAAGCTGTGTTTTTGTGTGAAAGTGACACGCTCAAAGTTCTCTAAATAAAGCGTGAATGCAGACTGATGTCAGATTTTTTTTTGTGGGAGTCCGTTTATTTGTGTTTTTGGGCAAGTAAAAATTTGCCCCATCTGAGTGCAGAGGAAACCGGCAGAGGAGCAGGGAGGGGATGTTTGGTGCGAGCGCTCTGGGCTTCTGCTGCACAAAATCACTGCTGTAGGGGTAATTTCTGCCCTAAACCTTGTGATAGGACCCAACTTGTTCCATCCCGGAGTATCACTTTAAAGTTGCCATGCATTTAGTCAAACGAGTATGTGTTTTTCATTTTTTTTCATCTTCACTTATGCCTTAGCACAGTCTCTAATTTTGTTTGCAGTGTAAGAATAAATATCAGAAAGAACATATTGATGAATCCAAGATTTGTGCTTTAAACGTTCATATGCATGGTTTAAGCACATATTTGTGAGTTCACACTATTAATGATTGAGGCTCAGTGTCCTCGGTTGATAGTTATGTTCAACATAGTTATCCTCTAGAATACAATTTTCAGTGCAAGGCAAGGTTTGGAAAATTTCCTAATTCCCTGAAAAGCATATCCATTTGTCACATTACAGTATCCTTATATGCATTTTCCCAGAGAAGGTGCTGAGAGATGTTTGTTTTTTTTGTTTTTTTTTGTGGTGGTTTTCCCAACTCTCTGTCAGCTCTATAGGATGTGTTTATCTCTGTTTGTAGATGTGCGCATGTGTTGGTATAACTGCGAATGCATTGGAGCGGGACTTTGCCATGTGCCAAAAAGCGTGAGGAGAAATATGAACCTGGCGATGTCCAAACAACATCCAGTGATGTAAATTAGATAAAAAACATAAGGCTATTTCGTCTGTTATTTTATTTTATTTTTTTTTCAAATGGATAGACCTTCTTTAGGAGAAAGGTAAATCAACTTCTGGGGGTGGGGGGTCTCTACTGGAAGGGATGTGGGCCGTCCCCCTATACAATGGTTGGGGAAACACTGGTAATGGATGATTCATGGTTTATCTGTCTCTATGAAGGGACTGCCATAACCATCTGCTCAAATCTACTATCCCATTCACATAACACAAGATTAGCATTGTACATTCTGTCTGTCATTTTCACCTTCTTCCATTTTCTACCATCCTCTTTCCTCAGAGAGAAAAACAGAGAAGAACAAAACAAACCTGTGTAATCATGAACCTTGTAAAGCCATTGTCACTGGCACTAACCGTATATCTTTTTCTTGAAAGTGCCCATATGTTGAGCCAGCGTTAAAAGCGTTGTAGCTGGCAGACGCTTACTGCACAACAGACACCGTGGAGTCATGTCGAGACTGTTCACTTTGATAGTAAAGCAGATGCTGTCCAAATAGAGGAGTGGAGTGGCTGTACACTGCTCTGTGTATGACTGCTCTGTGTTTCCTGGTATCAGTCTCAGCATCCGTCTATCTGTTTTCATTTGGGCCCTCCTCTTCACTTATAATCCCTCCACCTCATCATTAATGCATGAATAAAATTTTGTGCGGTTATGGTATTTTAAGACTTCCAGCGACGGAGTGAAGTGACGGACTCCAGCAGTGTGAAGCAGAGCATGATGACTGGGCTGGAGCATTAAATCATAGTGAAATATCTTGTAAATCCTCCCTGATGTACCTGATCATGCCTGGAAAACTCTTTTATGTGGCTGCCTGTTAAAAGTCTTGACTGTGAGCTCTGACACAGTAAAGATTAATTGCCAGTCCTCCCGAGCGTGGTTTGTGCATAAAAGAAAAGGACAAGGGATAGAGGAGGTGGAATTATTCATTTACACACACAGATCCAACAAGATCACAACAAACTTCAGAGTTAAGCGCACAAGCCGGCCAATTTAAAACGTGCAGCGGGGGTTTTGGTCATGACATTGTGCGTTCCTGAGATAATTTGGATGCTGAAACACCCTGCTGGACCCAACACTGTTTATTTAGCCTTGTCACATAATTTAGCTTGCTGATGTGATGGGATTATTGGATACAGACGCTCACACACACACAAACACACACACACCAGCAACCACAGGGGGGGAAGACACTCATGAAAGCAAAGAGCCACACTCAACGTCAAAGCCAGCGGGGGCAGCGACTTTCAAATTGCGTAATTATACCGACGTGAATGTATGTTCACACACACACAGACGCCCCTGTAACAAAGAACACACACAGAGGCATTAGTGTATGCATTCATACACACAGCTGCATGCCCTCCTGCATGTTGATGCTCAGACACGGATTTGGATGTGAGAGCAAGCACTCGTGCTCATTTTGGTCAGTCATTATTTGGCAAGAGCAGTTTGTGTGTGTGTGTGTGTGTGTGTGTGTGTGTGTGTGTGTGTGTGTGTGTGTGTGTGTGTGTGCACATGTGTGTGCACCCCTTAGAAGTTCCCTCAAACTAAATTACACAAAACACTAATTTGTGGTAAGATAACAAATTCGGACATTCAGTGTTCATTTTTGCTCAGTTTTTGTTGTTTAAAAAAAAGGAAAAGAAAAACAAAGATTGAAGCTTTGCAACTCAGCCAAACAGTATTTTCCACTTAATAGAAGTTATAATATTAATTTTATCATTGTATTTCTGTCTGAGAAGTGTTAATATCTGTGAAGTTAACCATTTGGCTGCACCATGGCACAGCGGTTAGTGCTGTTGCCTCACAGCTAGAAGGTCGCCAGTTGAAATCCCGGTTGGGGCAAGGTGGGTCTTCCTGTGTGGAATCTGCTTGATGTCCCTGTTCATGTGTTGGTTCTCTTTGGGTACTCCAGCTTCCTCCCACGCTCCCAAAATCATGCTCATCAGGTTTATCAGTAGCTCTAAATTGTCCAGAGCGAGTGTGAGTGTGGGTTGAAAAGGTTTTCTGTCTCTGTAGCTAGGTTCACATGCCGTCATTAACACTTTCATATTCACAATATATGCAATAACCCTGTATGGCCATGTAAACATCAATAACCCTTTTGAAAAAGTGAAAATGCTCATATTCTGGTTTTTCAAAACCCCAAACATCCTCTGGGTTCCTCTTCTTCTAACCTGAATATTAGGTCATGTATACGCCTATCAGGATATCCCCATCCAAAGGAACATTAATGTGTGTTCTGAACATGTTCTTTTTGCAAAGAACCCTGGTCTTTTGAGTACAGGAAGTCTGTCGTGCTGCTGCTGCTTTTTTTTTTTTTTGCTGCTGTTGCTATGGATACAGGAAGACGACATGAGACTGACGCGCACTGCGTCATAACGTAATGTTGTCTGTCTGTTTTAATCAGACCACCACGTTAACAGGAATAACCCTGTTTGCCCATGCACAATAGGTTATTCTGAATGTTTCAGAAACCAGAACATTGACCTTAACCCAAAACTGACTGCATGTTGACGTGGCCCATGCGTCAAGTCTGTAAATGACTGGCGCTCAGTCCAGGGAGTACAGCCTGTGACCCTGAATAGGATAAGCAGCAGGAGGTATGAATGAATACAGTTACCCATGTCCGTCAGTTTACAAATCCCTGATCTGTTTGTCCTCTTATACCTTACTCATATGTCCAACTTAAGAAGGTTGTGAGTAGGACTGCATGAAACGGCCTAAACCAATACCCCAAACTTTTCATATCACGATACACGATATACTGATTAATCGTCCAAATGCTATATAAATTTTGAATTCAACTCTTTGATGCATATAATCACACAAGTACAAAGATTCAAGCAGACCCTTTAGTTGGGTTTTTAATGGTTGCATTTGCAAACCACAAACCTGCAACCAATGTGATATGTAAGCAACTCCCCCCCCCCCCCCCCCCCCCCCCCCCCCTCTCCTCTCCAAATACAAAAACAGGCATGTGCAGGAGAGTTTTCTGTGTGTGGGTGTGTGCAGCTTCCTGTGACACCTGCAGAAAGTGACAACCCGTGATAAATTAGGTGTATGCGATATATTCCCTACCTCTTGCTGGGAGACTTCAACTGTCAAAAGCTGCGTTTCCATTACACTTTTGGCTAAATAAAAGGCATATTTCTGAAGTTTCCATAAAGAATAATTGTGCCTTGCTGGTTTTTCCATCACGGCTAGAAATGCGCACAAGTTGGGTAAAGTAAAATGTACGTGCATCCGGACACTGCTCTCATGATGATGCCAATTCATGAACACCAGTGTTTTTATTCACTGGTCAAACTGTTGGCCATGATCACACCAACTCAAAACTGAGCAGCTCTCAGCTGTCCTAATGCCTTCACAGGTGTCGGTCAAAAACACAAATATCTACATTAATCATATAAGTAACAGCAGAGCTGATACAAGGGATGGAGCCTGTATGTGTGGCAGTGGACACGTACGAGGAGATGAGGGAGGTGTGTTGTTATGACAACATGACATGTTTTGAAAAAAAGGTGTTTCCATTGCACTTTTGAAATAAAGTTCAAAAACGGAACTTCTGAAAAACTATCTCATGAGAGTGTAAAAACTTTTTATTCAAGTTTGAGGTTTCTTTGAAAATACTGTGTTTTGCGCAATTCTAGGTGTAATGAAAACACAACTCAAGTAACAGCTTTTAGCTGGTAAGAGGTAAAATGAATGATTTCATTTTGTACAGAACTGAAGTGACTTGACTCAGACCTAAAAATAGCTTTAAGGGGGTATGATTGCATGGTTGAATAACTTCCCTTAAGTTGTTTTTCATGTGTCCCGCTTACAGTTTTGAATGAATGTCCTCAATGTGAACAAAAACCCTCTGGTCACATGATCTTAAAACCCTTGCGTGTCCCAATCTGACTCATTTTTCAGCACATGTAAAGCATGAGTGGATACGTGTGATAATTATTCTGCATGCTGGTAAAGTGTTTTGTCAGTGAGGGGTGTGATTGTTGATTGAATGGCCTGTTTCTCTGTTTGTGTGATCGTCAATGAGTTGTTCTTCAGGATGGCTGCTGTTGATGCGAGGCCTGTCTGGGAGAGCTCCCTCCTCCCTCCCCTGCCTCCTCCTTTGCCTATATTAGCTCCATAAATCCTGTTCTCTGCGAATTGTTATGGTCATTGTGTATGCTGTGAGCGATGGTTATTATCTGCCTGCTCCGCTCACACTGCTTTATTCGCCTCGTCTGCTCTCTCCTTGCCGTCCCTCTTCCTCTCTCTTGTTCACTCTGTATCTCACTGGCTCTTACTGCCTGTTCCCATTGCTCTGCTATTCTGCATCCACGTCCAGCCTCTATCTCACTCGCTTTCACTTATTACTCCACCGCACTTCTTTTCCCCTGCTCTCATCTCTCCTTTTCGCTCAGTTCACCTTCTCTCTTTAGCTTCCCGTTATCGCTCAAGCCTTCGCTGCTTTTCTGGTGCGAGCACAACAGTTTAATCCATAAAGCTGCTGAGAAACCACCACTTAGAAAGTTATTGATGTGGAAATATACCCATCAATCACTCTTTATAACAAACAGAGGCTACAGCAGATCTATTGTCAAGTCAATTTGTACCACAATTTTGTCCTTCATGCCAAACTCCATGATGTCAAGTATTATAATCATATATATCCTGCTACATAAACTTTTTAAACTTGAGAGTGAAAGTGTCAGTCAACTGAGTGAAAGGGGACTTTGTCCAGACTGAACCAAATGTTCAGTGAACCAGAGGTGAGTGTGGCTACTTCAGGGAGACGTGTTTCTATCAGCAAACCTTTATTTCCTGCATGTCCTCAGGACAAATACAAAAGAAATCAGAGGGAACTGAGAAAGAGTCATGACTCTTAGAGAAAACTACAAAGCTATCAAATCTTTGCCAGCCCTCAATTTCAGTCATCTCTTGTCATAAGTGCTGGAATTGCGAGCAAGGAAAGTCAGAAATAACTCTTTATATTTCATTCTTACAGTGAAAATGGGACAAAAGATGTTGGTAAAGTTCAGAGCTGAAAATCGCGCGAGTCTGGCTGCAGACCTCACCTCTCAAGCCCAAATCCTCCAGACCTAAACCTCCACCATCAAGCTGAAAATAAATTGAAAAAAAAAATTGCTCATGTTCCAATAATGCTGCAATATAATTAAAACAAAGGCAGGAAGTTACCTCTAGTTTAGTGTTTTAGTCATTTATGTAAGATGCAATGAATGCTTTCTTATTTACCCAATCCAGGACTTGATTCAGTCAAAAAACGTGAGATGAACTCTTGTGGTAACTTTTTTCTGGTGCTTCGGGCCTCCTGCAGGCCTCGTCTGGATGGGCCCCTAATTCCTCTGCCCAAACTCTTCATCACTGAATTTTCTAATACCTAGATCTTAGACTATTGAGGAAGAAGACGCAGAGTTCAATCAGCCAAGGAGTTCAGTCAGTCTGAATTCAAAAAACTTTATTCAAAACAAGCCATCTAGAACAAAGTGAGCCCCCTGGGTCCTCTAAACCTCTGAAGACCCCTAAAGATCTCTAAAGACCCCAAAAAAAAAAAAAAAAAAAAACCTATCTTTTCAAAACTCTTGTCAGTTTGGAGTTCATAATAGAAACTCCTGTTGAACCCTGAATTGGAGTAGGCTCAGGTTCAGTGTCCTCAGATGTTTCCATGTTATTTCTGTTATAGCTGGCCTTGGACCTGCATGTCAGCCGACGCTTCAGGAGACTGGCAGGACATGATCATGTCTTCATTTGTCATTCAGAAAGAGGAAATCTTTAAATGTGAAAATGTCGCTCAGAATCCAGAGATCCTTTAAGGTCTTATTGATCTAAACAGCAACATCACAACATTCAGCAAGCTCATCCATTGGGCAGTGACCAGCTCTATCCCCTGTACTCTAAAAGACATTGACAGCAATGTCTGTCACCTGTCATTCTGTTATTTATGATTCTGTTTACTCCTACCCCAAAGCTGAGGGGGCAGGAGGGACAAATGGCAGCTAAGTTTAAACTGATAGACATTCCTTAGTTTTAACCTGCTGACTGCTATAAGTAAGATGCTGTACAATTCTTGAGTTTTTTGGACTGTCCCTTTAAAAAAAATGATACAATACTCTTCGATGTGTGCTGATGAAGCATAAATAAAAGAAATAAAAGGCCCATTATTTTCATTATTTCAACAGTATCTGAATTGAACTGATCAGGACGATGCAATTTAATATATTTTCATAACAAGGTATGAATCTGATGTGCTGCACATGGAGTTTATAGCAAATGCTGGTTTCCAACTCTAGTCCCTAGTCCAGCCTTTGAGTAACAAGATTATAAAATGTATATGTTTTAATAATATTAAGACAGAACACCAGCACATTAATATGGTGTTTTAAACTTTGTTTGGCAGAATAATTACCGACTGTTTTCTCTGTGTGTAATGAAATGTTACTATTTCTATTGCATACGTGTAATGAATTCCAACATTTTTGGGGCTGACATCGAGGGTCGAGGTCTCCAGGCTAGGGACTTGAGAGATTAGGTGTGCATTCAGACCCTTTTAGAAACTCAACCCTGTGGGGAATAGTATATACATTAATTATTTTCTTTCTTTCTTTTTTATTTGCTTCAGGGTCCAGAACATTGTGTGAAATGCCTTCATTTCAAAGATGGTCCCAACTGTGTGGAGAAGTGTCCTGATGGCCTGCAAGGTGCCAACAGCTTCATCTTCAAGTACGCAGAAGCCAACAATGAATGTCACCCCTGCCACGCCAACTGCACCCAGGGGTAAGTACAGTCATGACAAGAGGGTTACAGCACAGCAAGTGATGGCCTACCTGATAATTAAAACTGTTGTTTTAATTCTGACCAAAGTTGGCACGATATATTAGAAGTTTTGTTTGGTTTTGTTTTTGATTATTTTTTTCCTATATGAGCTATGTTAGCAGAACTAGCATCCCGAGCATCTGATTTGGTCAATGTTCACATGCCTGCCCATTGCTTATATGCAAGTTTCACCAGACACAGCCTACATACATACCACCAAAAACTTCACTTAACCAGCGATTAAGTCTGGTACCAACTCACAAGTGTGACAGTTTATTTTTTGCCAACCAAATGCACATATCCTAAGGCCTTTGGCGTGTTTTCCTTTTGGGGTCACCAGGGCTTGAGCCTTTCCCAGTTATCATTGGTCACAAGGTCGCGTACGCCTTGAACAGGTCACCGGCCTGTCACAAGACCATCATGTTTGCACACACACTTACTGACTGCAAACTCCACACTTGTTCAGCCTCTAACCACTGCACTACCAAGCAGCATGTACAGTTGTTTTTAGTCTCATTTTTACGGAACAGATTATTCTAAGCTGCTTTCTTTGGTGACTTTTCATCAAGAGAAATCTCTGATCATGTCACTGCCATGTCCTCTGTCTTTGATAAAGACATGTTGAAACCAGCATTAACAAGAATTTTCCCAGACTTCACAGAAAGAACAAATAAATAGGAAAGCAAACAAAGAATGAGAGGGAGCAGAGAAGGGGAATGAAACACAGAGGAGCCAGTAAAGTGCCATGCCACTCTCCACTGCTCAATAGCCACTGATCGCTCAATGTAATATTCAACAAGGGTTGGTAAGACATCATTTTGTATTTAACTCCACAGGGAGCTTATGTCACTTGCTTGTGTGTTATTTCTCCTCTGTGGAGTGACAGCCTCCGGCTCGCCCAAGCATAGCAATGTAGTCGAAAATGGAAAACACCAGGCTGACACTTTGTCACAGGTATAGCTTCATAAGCAGCTCCGACTCTCAAAAACACAAGCCGTGGGAGAGCCAGATAAGGGAAATAGACAAAGAGAGGAAAGACAGAGACGGGAGTGAAACCACTACGGCCTCTAAACACACAAAAGAGCAAACAAATCCTGAGTCTAGTTTACATGGGGCAGATGGAGCACATGACGCCACTCATGGACTGCGAAGGAGAGGACTATTTACATTTACATGTGTACCGTGGAGAGAAATTGCTATGCTTTTCATCGCCTCCTTGGGACTGGAGTTGATATACACACACAAAGGCACTCTGTGTTTTGACAGACAGCAATGAAGGGTGAAGTTAAAAGATAAGAAGAGCCCATTGATTCAGGCTTATGATAGCTTGTAGGGTCAGGAATAAGAGAAGCACAAGTGAAACAAGTAAATCAATAAATTTCCTGTTACAAAGTGAAACAGTTCCATTCAGGCAGAAAGTACCAGGGCGCACAGTTTCTCAAGGCACTCGACAGTGAAAGAGAAATGCATGCGTTTCAGAACAAAATCTGTTTTTTTTTCTTTGTCTGACTGGAAGTAACTGCACTGTCAGCTAAAGAGGCTTAAAGCAGAAAAATGTCCTGCCACCTCGAGACAAATCAAAGCACAAGCTGTTGAAAACTCTTGATAAATAAAAGGAAACAGCAGCCAATACATAAAAGCAGGTGTTGAAGTCAGTGCTTCAGTTTTTTTTCTGGTTCCCTCTTTAAGAATCAGCAGGAGGAAATTCAGAGGATTCAGGTCCTGATCCAGGACTGTAGAGTTTGACTTGTCAGATTATTATCCCAGAGTGTCCACTAACTGTAATAGAAGAGTGGTTTTAGATAAAGACCCAGGGCTTGTGCCAAGGAGTGCGATTAACAAATCCGGGGTCTCTGTCTGATACCTGGGTGGACTTAACAAGACATTTGCAATCCTGAAAAGTGGTACTACGAAGCTGGTACTTAGGCCCTGTTTACACAACACTGTTTCATCTGTAAACACTAAAAGGCAGTGAAAAAAATCTGTGTTTACACAGAAACGCAGAGGGACTGGAAATGAAACTGGAAAGTAAGCATGCCAGGCCTGCAGGTGGTGCTATAACTGTCTTGCCCAGAAGCAGCTTTTGGTAGATCTCGACTGAAGTAGAGTTGGTTCGATCATCTGGTGTATCGGGGAATACAAAGTGCAAAAGTGGAGTAACAGATGCATATTTGTATAAAGACAGTTAGCAGATTCAGCAGATTGAGCAGCACAAGCACAACACGTGAGTTCGTGACAATTGTAACAACGGTACTGTCATCCAATTGTATGCACTCGCTCAAAGCTGAGCGTGATGTCAGCATTTCCACTGAAAATGCCGGCTTACTGTTTACACAGCAACAGTGTCAGCAGCGTCTCAGGAAATCCCACTCTGGAGGCCATTTTCAAAAGTTTGAGTTTAGGTCGGCTGAAACGCTGTTTTCGTGGTAATGCGAGGCTAAAACGCAACAAAACTTTTGCGTTTTAGCCTAAAACCGTTGTTGTGTAAACGGCCCCTTAGGACGCAGTCACACTGGCCAATCTTGCCGTGCCTAAGCACGCTTCAGCCGTAAAGCACGTTTGGAAAGGCCAGTATGTCCGCAACTGTGCTGTGCTTAAGCACGATTCCCTTCCGTGCTTCGGCACGCTTCAAAGAGGTGGGCTTCGGCATGGTTTACTTCATGCACGAGCACAAGCACGCGGACAGCGTGTGCGATCCATTATGTATAATCACAGCGAGCGCATCTCTCGACAATCATTTTAAAAAAAGCGGGGTGTTAGATGGCTGCGTCGGGCGAAAACTACTTACTACAAGTCCAAAAGTCTCTAAAGTTGTAGCAGTACTCTCTGTGTCTCATTGTGCCGACTCTGATGAGATCGCACTTCATGTGAACAGACACTTCACGATGACGTAGGCAGGCCGTGCGCATGTGTGATACCAGCTAAAGTCTGGTTCATATTGGGGTAGTGTGACCGCTGGCCGTACTCTCCAGCTGGGGAACAGCGCTGCAGGGGGGCAATCGTGCTTGAGCATGGCACCTTTTGGATGGCCAGTGTGACCACGCTCTTAGTAAGTGAACCCAGGGTTTTCCAGTCCTGAGTAGAGAAACACAAACACACCAAGCCAAAAAAAAGCGCTTTTTACAGCAGAAATTAACCTATTTACAGCCTGGTTCAAAAAACATCTTTTGTCTGAATCACTAATTTCACTATAGACACACACTGTACAGGGGAGGGAATTTTTTTCTAACTTGGCAGAATAGAGGATATTAAGATCCTGAGCTCTCCCAATCAGAGGTACAGCTCAGCTCACATGACTGGTGGGGGCCCAATAGCTCTACTAGAAGCCCCTGTCACTTCCAACATGGCTGCAGTTGCCAATCTGCTTAAAAAGTCCGCTTCAGAAACAGAAAGGTGACATCAGGGAGACTGCAAGCATTAATTATACAGTATAAGGGTCTGACCAATCACAAACATGGAGAAATGGGTGAAACCCGGCAGAGCAGCCTGCTTTATCCTGGACAACTCCCTGGACGACTCCCTCCCTTAATAAAGGTTTTTCAAAGTTGTAAGTGTATTTTAGACGTCAGGCACTGAATTAGGTAACTGACTTCATCAGATATTGAACTGTTTTTTAAACTTAAAGAGGGGTTATCACAATTTCCCATATTTCAAAATGGATATACACAGGAATGCTGGATGTTCATACTTAAGGCCTGTTTGGAGCAAAGCTATGGGCAGACCTTGGAGTTGGAAGCCCAACCCTCAAACGTGAGCTAATTGTGAGATCCTTATGCAATGACCTCAATGCAATGACCTCATAATTTCAACAAGTTTTGTTAAGATCTCATTTTCACAATCCACAGGCAAATTCAGTGATTTAAACAACATTAATACGTTGTGGGTGAAAGAATGGCCTGGCCAATCAGACGGAAGGGGATTTGTGGAACAGGGAACCTTTAAGAGACAGCAGCTAAAACAAAGATGCTGATGTAAGAATAGAGTACAACTTTAATTGTCATTCCAACAAAACTGCAAATTTTGTTGCACTTGTTGTTGTTGCACTTGTTTCACTAACAAAGATTTATTGATTTGTTTAAGCTTTAATTTAAGTATCAATGGGACAGTTAAAAGTCTAACAAAGGACAATACCCCCTCTTTAATGTTTCTTCTTTTGACTTTAGTCGTGTCTTTCAGAACAATCTGAGCATATAATGAATTCAGGTAATATAAAACTCTCAGTCTGAAAGTTACAAAAAGATGTGCAGTGATGCAGGAGAGCAGCTGAAAAAAAAAAAGTTATATTAGTCATCTTGAGCAACCTTTGGAGGTCTTGCTCAAGTTTAGACTTCTCAAAGCTTTGGATGAATTATCAAAGAAGAAAAGTAGAAAAAGGCTACTGGGAGCATTTATTTTGGAGATGTTATATTCTGCTGTGGGAGTCAGTTTTGTATCCTCCATCCTATATGAAAGAAAAGATGTGTCGCCTATAGTACTAGTGTAGGTGTAGTGTAGAGAAGAATCACCCATTTATGTAACACACTCCCACAAAGTCTTTACATACCCAAATCTTATGTAAAAGGGTTTTTACGAAGCAGGTTTTATTTGTTTGAGAAAGCCTGAAAAGAGTGGTTTGAGAGCCTGGACCAGTGAGGAGGATCTGTGCGTCTTTTACATTTCACCAAAGGTTTTCACAATTCTCATGTTGTTTTCTTGATTTGCTTCTTTTGTAGATGCATCGGGCCAAGGCTGCAAGACTGCATTGGATGGATGGACAGGTAAAGAGGTCTTTTTTGCAAATAACCTTTATTCTATTAAACACAGACACACATTGTCCTCACACACACACAAAGACACACACAGGCTCAAAAGAATCAAAGTCTGTGATTAATGGATCGCTCTAAGGCCTCAAGTCCCTGTGAGTGTCCCTAATACCTCTCTGTGCATGCTGTCTTGTTTGTGTGTGTGTGTATGTGTGTGTGTGTGTGTGTGTGCACAGGCAATTTGCCTGCTTCTTGATAAATTGATAGCGCTTCAGCTTTTTGTTCTGAGGCCTGCAGGGTGGAGGGGAGGGGGATAAAGTGCCGCTAACAGTTTACAGCAAATGGATTCAAGATTTGAGAACAGTTTCATAACAAAGTAGTTTGACGTCAAGTGGTGCTGAGGATTGGCGAGTGTTGTTTGGCGATGATTTTTAGAGAGATGAGAAAAAAAAAAAAAAAAGGACAAGAGCGACAGTGAGGAGAGTGTTACGGCAAAAGACGAGGCGCGATCTCAGATTTAGAGCATCAGAGTGAAGTGATGGAAACACATTGATCAGTCTGTGAATCTGATAAAGTACCAGTAAAACACATCCAAAAACCACCTGATAAACTTTAGGTGAGTTTTATCTGCTCAGTATTTAAAGTCTGGCACCTTTTGACAACTGAGGCTTTGAAAGAAACCTGTAATAAGTAAAAAAGCCTGCATGCTTCAAGTGCTGGGCGGTAAACTGGTGTCTATGATATACTGTCGGCCAACTTTGTGACTTGCTGTCAGTGCGCTTGGGTCGCACCGCCTGTTACACAGTAACATGCTGGTGGAGATGGGTACCGAATTAGGTACTTTTATGGTACCAACCAAATTCTGTCTGTAGTACCGAGTACGGATTCAGGTACAATCCAAATGTACCAAGTTTAGGTACCTAAACACATCTTTGTGACAGTAAGGGAGTGGAAGAGTAGGGGATTTTCCATGCTGGACATGAACACAGCATTACAAGTTTATCTATTAATAAACAATATGATAAATTGAAAAACTTTGAGATTTTATCATTAAACAACCGATGAGAACTGATACCGTTTACCAGGTACCGGTCATCGGTACCTTATCGTTTCAAATGTGAAAGGTACCCATCCCTATATGCAAGGTCCCCTGTCAACTGTGTACCTCTTACATCGCGTGTCATAAAAAACATTTTTGATGTTGGTCCGTCATTCCTCTTCACTGATGCATTTGACTTTTGTGTGTCACGCGCTCTGTTACAGTTAAGCCATGTTTCTGCCAAGCAGTCCGGTTCAGTTAAGTACTGTTTGGGACAGTTAAGCCTGATCCCGTTTGCGTTTCCACAGCAAAACTGTGCCCTCTCTTGGTAGGTGGCGTGTAAGCCAGATGCTGAAAGCTACAGCTGTTAAACAATAGCGTGATGTCGTAGCAGCGCGACACAGTTTACAAAGACCAACAATGGAAGACATGCAGCTTTTCATCCTCTGTGATTGGCATGTAGCTCTTTGATACAAAATGCAATCAAGCTTTGTTTCAGAGAAGACTGTGTGCCGCCAGGAGAAATGCAGCCGCTGTTGGGGTAAGCGACAATTCTTTCGACCAATCAACGGTCTGCAGTGTTGTGGCTCCACCTTCCGAGAGCGGATCGGTTCAGTCTGGCACCCATACGAAAGGGTCCCAAAAAGTGGGACGGCTCGTCTCGGTTATTTGGGGATCAGTCCCAGGATAAGTCAGTGAAAACGCCACAAAATACCAAGATGAACCGAAATGGTCTGCTTGGTGGAGTCTCCGCTTTGCAGTCTGACACAGTTTGAACTGTGCCTGTGAGTCTCTCAGAGTCTCTCCCTAGGTTACAGGTTGGCACTGACGCGCTTTTTCAGAGCACACGATCATATCAGTGGAAATTCAGTTGTTGAAAACAGTGTTGGTTTCTCTATTTTTTATTGCTCCTAACTGTAGATTATCAGACATGTATGACAAGTCGAGAGCTTTTGTCCAGTAGTTGTTCTGTAAATCTAAAGATGTGCAATACAGAAGAGCGCACACATTTTGGTTATGTCAGCAGCTAAATACAAGGTGAACTACCCTTCCTTTTTAGAGTCTTCAGAATTAAATTATTGTCATTGCACTTTAGTCATTGTTGCAAACTCAGGCAGACACGTCAAGATCAATATTCCTGATGGCTGAAGGGGAAGGACTCAGTGAGAACTGATCTTTTGCGGTGTAGCTTTTAAGTTTTAAAATAATTAAATGTGCAGTGTTATCAGTCAGAAACATGAGAAACATCAAGTGATTTACAGGTATAGAAAACACACCAAATTACCAGTATTATCAAAATGAAGCATGAATCCCAATCTGCAATACTGATTATTTGGTGTTATAAAACTGCCAAACTACAAATAACACATTTCAACAGACACAGAAAATAAAATAATAATAACAAATAAATAAACAAAGAAGAAAGAAAGAAAGAAAGAAAGAAACAAACAAACAAATAAATAAGTAGATAAACTAAAAAATAAATAAAAAAAAAAGAAAAGAAAAAAACAGCGACATACCATGATACCATCAAATCTAAAAAAAATAAAAATAAATACTGTGATGTCATTTTTTTCCATAGCTCCCAGCCCTACAAGCTACACAAAAGGTAACGAGGAACCAATGAGTTCCTTTATCTTTCAGCTGACCTGTTGATCAGATCCTCTCTAATCAGATCTCAGATAAGTGTGGCTTGGATGCCACCGTAGATACTTCTCTAACCTCAAACTTAGCCTCCTGATTTGAAATCTTGTAAATCTGTCACCTTTTGGAGGCGCCACAGAGAGTGGCTTATCAGAAACACATGATTACACTAAGCCCTCAACCTGGCATTGACATGCGCTTTGTGCAAGGATTGTGTTCATATCTGATTAAGCTGGATTAATCACTTCCTCGTTCCCACTTTCTTGTGGAATATTTCATCTGATAAAGCTTACAGGTAATACCTCATCAAACACGATCTCATTGGCAGAATGTGAAACGTCTGACTCGAGACGATCAGAGCTGCTTCTCGTCTTCCAGATTGGCTCTTTCCTGCGTGTATTTTCTGATGCTGAAGTAATGATGGGGAAAGATTGCGTTTAATGAGCACACATGCATCACCGGTCAAGTACAAAAGGTGCTTGCTGTGTGATCTTTAAAACCTCTATGTCTGGGATTCATGCACAGAATAGCTGGGTTCATGGGATGACTCAGGAGGTCTGCTAATAACAGCTGGAAAGAAGACATATTAAAGCATGCACACTGAATCTGTCATGTACAGAGGGTTTTCATGATGAGAGTGACACTTAATCAAGGGTTACATCATTGGCAGTCTTTCTTTCCAGCTGATATTTGGCTACTTTAAAAATGCTTTAAGGGTTGGTTGTAGAAATATAAGTGTATGGTTTTCCTTGTGTACCTGGAGTGTGCGTCTTTCCTTGACAACATTAGTCATTCTTTTTCTAAGTCAATGTATAGTTTGTTGGGCATTTCATTTTTTTAAATTCTTATTATTATTTTGGAGAAGATAGTTCAGTGGATGGTGCTGGAAACTGGTAAAGAGTGTGGTACAACTCAGGCTGCCCACCACTTTAAAGGGGACATATCATGCTGATCCCTGATTTAATACTTAAATATAATATAATAAATTTGAAAACAAGACTTTACACCCCCTGAATTTTCAAAAAATGAGATATTGCATTTTTTCTGATATCCTAGAACGAGATTTGATGCCTCTGAAAATAGGTCATTGCCATTTGGCCACAAGATTTCGACCTTCATGACGACACGAGGGTCCTTCTAGGCGCAGCCAGGGTGTCGAGGGGGTCTGGTTTGGTGACCTCAGTATTGGATCGCTGCTTTTTGCAGATGATGTGGTCCTGTTGGCTTCATCAAGCTGTGACATACAACTCTTTCTGGATCGTTTCGCAGCCTAGTGTGAACCGGCTGGGATGAGAATCAGCACCTCCAAATCCATGGAGTCCATGGTCCTCAGCCGGAAGAGGGCGGAGGGCGGGGTCTTTTTCACGAGTGAGGGAAGGATGGAGCGAGAGATCAGCAGGCGGATCGGTGCGGCGTCTGCAGTAATGCGAACTCTGCACAGGTCTGTCATGGTGAAGAGGGAGCTGAGCCGGAAGGCGAAGCTCTCTGTTTACCGGTCGATCTTCGTTCCCACTCTCACCTATGGTCATGAGCTTTGGGTAGTGACTGAAAAAACAAGATTGCGGGTACAAGCAGCCGAAATGAGCTTCCTCCGTAGGGTGGCTGGGCTCTCCCTTAGAGATAGGGTGAGAAGCTCGGCTGTCCGGGAGGAACTCGGAGTAGAGCCGCTACTCCACCGTGTTGAGAGGAGCCAGATGAGGTGGCTCGGGCATCTGATGAGGATGCCTCCTGGTGAGGTGTTCAGAGACTACTTCGCTGGAGAGACTACATCTCTCGGGTGGCCTGGGAACGTCTTGGGATCCCCCCGGAAGAGCTGGACGAAGTGGCTAGGGAGAAGGGAGTCTGGGCTTCCCTGCTTAGGCTGCTGCCCCCGCGACCCGACCGTGGATAAGCGGTAGAAAATGGATGAATGGATGACTTGATTTCCAAAGTGGAAGCAAGATGTTCCCGATATTGGATATGTTTTCCACTTGTTAGCCACCTAATGCTAACGCTAATCCTGTAAAAGGTAAAGGTTCGGTATGAGAGTCTCGCGGCTAAAGTTCAGGGGACAGAGTCGTATGAAAAGCCATATTCCATTTTTTCATCATGATGCCGTGAAGAAATGACTGGAGTTGATCTGCTGGTTACCAGTGTGTTATTTACTGACATAAGTAATGTATGGAGTCAGAAACAATGTTAACAAGCCAAACTTTAAAACAGTCTGTTACAAACAGCCACAGTAGGACACACAGTTGCTGTGTGAATCCCCACAGATCACACACAGTCTATGCCCAGTTCCTCTCCCTCTGCTGGTGTGATTTATTCCTTTCAGGAATCATTATCACAGAGAGGAGGGGGCCGCCATATCTCAGCCAGCTGTGAAGTTCACAAAAATGTGCTGAATTTCAAAAGCAAAAGACAAACAAAGCAGAAAAGGGAAACTTCAAAGGTGACTTTTGTTTCACTTGTTAGAGAGTGATCAGTATTTGGCTTTAGATGATATATGCAGCGCTGGCCTCTTATCTGAGTCTTTCACAAACCACAGTGACATGTTCTGGTGACGTTAGATTTAAAGGTAGAATCTGCAGGAATATCTATGTGAAAAGCTATGTGAACACACTCTTTAGTCCAGCAACCACATGTAGCGTCACATTTTTACGTGGGAGAGACTTGAGAGTCGTGTACCTGATTTAGCATGTTAGCTCAAGCTAATCACGGGTATTTGGCACACACCTGCTCAGCAGAAAGCTAACTTGCATCACTCTTCACTGCTCTCCAAGTGCCTGAAAGTGAGTGAAGGTCAAGCCGTTATCTGTTTGGCATTTTTGTTTCACTTTGGTTGTGTTTTTCCTACCCTGTGCTACATCCACTATCATTGCAACACATGATCTGTTAATTCCACTTACTCTCCGCCCAGAAACATCCCAAAACAACCAAAACATCAACATACAGGCTGAGGAGGGGGTTTGAGGCAGACGCAGACACTGACACATATGTATAGAGGCCCGTAGGAGATGATTGAGCAGGATTATTCCTGTAAAAGTTGACTAGAAGTCTCTTTCACTATTTAAATGATAAATTCAAACAAAGCTTAAGACTGCTTTTAGTTGTGGTTTACAACCACAACTGATATATTTACAGAAATCAAGTTATCCATCGAGAAAAATGCATAGTTAGAGGTTCAGGTTCTCTTCATTGCTCATTAAAAATCCTTAAAAATGTGTTTTCTCCTCATGTTAGCCAAAGAAAAGGAGATATGTGGGTGTGACTTTTTCATTTCCCATGAAGCCGGTTCACTTTCATAACATTTAATGTTGTGTATCCTTGCTCTTTGTGATATACAGCCCTGACTAACAGCCTGATTTTGGATGGAGACTCTGTGTGCTCCGACCAAATTAAGGCCTTTCATTACAGCCGAAAGGCCGGGAGTGGACTGACACTCTCTGAAGCCAGCTCTATTGGCTCATTTATGCAGCAGCTCAGTAGACAGTTTGGGGGGCATATCAGGGAAATTATTGAGGGGCTTGATTTCCAATGACAGCAAGGGTGTGTTTCTGAGAACTCGCTTTGATGGTTATTTCCATGTTTTTGATCTCAGCCTCAGTTTTAATGAGAGGGCACAGAGGGATATTTGTGGGCAGATGAAGCAAAGTGGAAAAACAGAGAATCTAAAGGTGAAAAGGCTTTTTAAGGTTTCCTCTTTTAAGCGTATGCTTTGTCTTTGTTTCTTCGCTAACTTGTTTTTTTGTGTTGCACATGAGCCTCCTCCTCCCCACTTCTCTGTTCCTGTCCTCGTGCTGATAATGTGTCATGCTTTCTTATCCCCTGCAACCTCTCCTGTCTTCATCATCTACTCATTTCCTCCCTCTTTCTCCCTCTCCTTCCCCTTTCTTCTCTCGTCAACAGAACCCCTCTGATCGCAGCGGGGGTGATCGGTGGCCTCTTCATGGTGGTGATCATGGTGCTGAGCGTGGCGGTGTCTGTGCGGCGGAAGAACATTAAGAAGAAGAGAGCCCTTCGCCGCTTCCTGGAGACAGAGGTAAGCAGGGCAGAGGATGAGAGGGAGAATTTGCTGCCTGCAGCTCTGCAAGATAATGTCATAAGACGGGTCCAGACGGGGGATCATTGGTGACATTTTTTAACTCGAACTTCTTTCTCTGTGACAACTCTGAATGCAAGTACTCTCTCAGAAATATTGCTGCAACCCACAAGACACAAACCTTTTATAATAGATCATATTGGCTACATAACTTAACACAGCCTTTGGACTGAAGTATTAGGGGCAGCGAGGATAAATAAAGGTTAAATATTTCAGAGTAAATCCATGAAAAGATGTTTGAAATAGTGCACTGTTTTAGAACAAATAATCCAAGAGTAAACGAGATCAAAACACAAGAAAAAAAAGCTGAATTTGTCAAGTTGTGCTTTTGCATGTCGCATCATGAGTGTGTTTGTACCCTCATGGCAAAGACAGACCACATACTGTAAGAGAAGAACAAAGGAGAGGGGACGAGTGGAAAAAGAAAATGAGACTCCATCCACCCAGATGGTGCCTGTGGAGGAGGAGAAAGTGTCAGAAACTCGGGGGCTCAGGTGTTGACTTTGCCATACTGTACTGTAGATGACACTTCTGTCAGGATGAGGTAAGGGACCATACCATTAGGAGAAGAGAAAGCACTCTTCCTTTGTTTTCAAACAAAAAGAGCACATCAGCCTAATGCACTTGTGTGTGCTTCGTGAGAACGAGGTCCTGTTTCACTGCTTTCTCTCTTTTTGGGAGTGCATAAGGATCAGTGTAGTGCCTGAGCTGATAGCTTTTACAACATAATGACAAAAAGCACTGACACAATATGGCCTCTTATCTACTTCTAATCATTTCACATATGACTTACACCTCAACTCTTGGTATTTATTTAAAATCACACTTATGAAAGCATGAATATTCAGTTGGAACATCTTATACCATCTTTTAGTTAAATAATATAACAAAAACTACCTCAGGATGACAGAAATACACTGCTATTGTCAATGTGGAAAAATGTTAAACTTCAATATTTTTCTGCAAAAACTGTTGTGTTTACATTAGAGGTGTGAAAAATTGATACTTTGACCTCTGATACAATATTGATATTTCAACCCTTAGTATTTATATTCTTGTAGAAATAAGAACTCATATTTCAGTGGAGTTGAAAGTAAAATACCACTTCCACACCTCCACTGCAGTAGATGGCGCCGAAGAGCTACTCTGCTGTATGTTGACCATTGACTGTATGATAAACATAATCTCAAGGTACATTAAAAATATTTTATTGCTAAACTTGTGATGCCGTAGACGCCAATGTTTTCTCTCTGTTTTTAGGTCAGTTGGTTTAAAATAATTTCGAGTTTACTTTTTACAGTGTAGTAGACTGATAAAATGGTAATCAGAATAACTTTCTTAAGCAATATCAGATTTTGTACGGTAACACAAATGAACATTTATCTGTTACACCAACTGACCAGGTCTTTTACCCAATAATTTCTTCACAACTAGTTTAATATCACAGTAGTTTAAATGAAAGACTTGACACAAGTTATGTTTTCAAGATAAATGCATGTATGTAACACACTGCGTTGACTTTCAGTATTTCAAAAACAATAAAAAAAAGGTACATTTGTTTTCAGTCATCCATTTTGACTTAATTTGCCCTTTCAATTTTGATTAATAGAGTCTGATTTACATAAAGATGATAGTACAGTGTGATACTATTGCAACCTAAGTCACAAACCTCATGATTGTATCGTACCCTCTGCTTCCTTAAAACATCATTTAGTGTTGGCGCTGTTTTTATTTCTTTTATTATTTGAGACAATTCAATTTGATAAATGTTGAGTTTTGACTCTGATTGAAAAAATAAAGTAATGAAAAAAAAAAAACATCATTTAATGAGACAGACACCCTCAGCTCGATTGAGTGGCAAACATCCAGTAACATTCAATCAAGGAAACAACAAAAAAAGGCTAAAACAGACAAATATGTGCTGATATATGTAAATATCAGTTCTAATGTGGTCTAAAGTGATGTATATCCACTGAAGAAGAGACAGTGGTCAGTGACATGTAGCCAGAAATTAAGTTGTTAAGCATTTTTTAAGTTATTTTTGCGGGGTTTGTGTCTTTAATCAGAGAAGAGAGGACAGTGGATAGAGCAGGAGACGGGGCGAGGGTTATTAAGTGACATGTGGGAAGGAGGCCACAGGCTGGATTCGAACCCGGACAACCTGCATGAGGTTAAACCTCATGGAGCACAGAACTGTGCTCCAAATGCATTTTCCTAATAAGCTTAGAAAGTAAACAAAGCAAAACCTATAAACTGCTAATAAATTAACAGTCATGGAATAATAACTGAATTTTAGGGCTTTTAAGTTCACTTAACTCTTTCACCGCCATTGACGTATTTGACGTCATTTCAGTGCGGAACGTTGCCCGCTAAAGAACAGAAAAAGGTAGAGACAATCTTTTTTTTCTGATGAAAGAAGAGAGTCTACTCCATATTTTGATTTTCTGTGTTTACAGAGTCATAGAACTCAATATTATGTGGGTTTTAAAAGATAGGTCAAAATGCGCCAAAACAGCTGGCAGTGAATGAGTTAATCTGTAACTGAAAAAAAAATGTCATCATAACCAGGAGCTTTGTGAAGAAAGTTAGCATGGTGATCTCTTAAATGAGAGCCAGTGTTGTAACACTAAAAACTTTTACACCAGAATCAACCAACCCATTTTCTTCCACATTAATTAATTCCTAATTTTACGCCTTTTTATGTTCTTGCAGAATTCAGGATGAGCTCTGGTCCCACTATTGTATGCTAAATTTTCAGAACTACTTATCTCCCAATTTGGTTTCAGCACCATCTTTTGGTGGACAGCTCCAAAATGCTCCACTCTGCTGCACAGCCTCAGATTTTCAGCACCACCTCTGCTGGACAGCTCCCAGCACAGTGCAGTCGCTTTCAGAGTGTGCCCTGTGTGAGTGTGTGTGTGGATCTCCTGGACATCTGTATTGTCTCTGTGTGTCAGTGTGTTTATGTGTTTGTCTCCCACCCCTTCTGTTTCACACCCCACAGAAGCTGATTTGTTATTCCATTTAAATGAAGAATGGCTATTTTCTTTTTAATCAAACGGTAACCATGAGCCAGAGGGACAGAAGCTGCCGACCACAGCCAGGCTGATTTACACTCCCCCTCTGTTTTTCCTCCCTCTGCCCTCCCTCTCTAATCTACCACTCTTTCCTTAATTCTCATAATATTGCTCCCTCTCTTCTGCCTTGGCTTCTTCTGACTGATTCTGCCTCTCTCTTTCTCAAACCGCCTTCTTCGTGTTGTTGTTTCTGCAACAGTTCCTCTCCCCCTCCTCATATTTCCCCGTTCATCCTCATATGAGACTTCACCCTCTCATGCTATTAAATCTGTTCGTTCCTCCACTTGAGCGGTAATGAGACAACAAAAGTGTCAACTCCTCTTCAGGCTCCACAATTATCCCCCCACCCTCACCTCTTTCGTTCACCCTTCAACCACGCATCTCCATGCCTCCTCTCTGCTCACAGTTAATCTTTCATGGAATGGAAATGACACTGCAGGGCTCAGATTCTTTTTTTTTGTCCTCATCAAAATAGTCTTTTAGGCCTTATTTCATCTGAAGCATTAAGCAGAATCTTATTTGGACCAAAGATTGGAAGCAGGCATTTACTGTCATTGTAACATTAATCAGAACAATAAATAGATAAAGAAGTTATTTGGAAATTCTCATTTATTGTGTTTTCAGATGTTTTTAATTATCTTACTCAATTGGTTCTCTTGATTGTGACTCAGCCCGTCTCCCCCACAGGCATCTCATGTACTTCAGCAAAATCACCTCTTTTTTATTCAAAATTTTAATCCTCTTAGGTCTATAATTTAGAGAGAAACATCAGTGAGTATTTTATCAAGCCTGTATTCACAACTATAGACTGTGTGCTTTTATGTCATTTCCCCTCCAGGACACGCCCACTTCAGTCAGACTGAGTGGCAAAACAAACCCTGACTAAGCACTGGGAAGTGGGGCAGTTAACACAGCAAGACTAGGAAAAATAAGGAATATGACATTAAATTAAGGAAAGTTGGATTTGACATTGATTCATGAAAGCTACCAAAGAACCAGGGGTCCACGAACATCAACATGTGGCCAGAAGTGGTATCCTGACATTTATTTGTACCTGATTTCAACACCGGGAAAACACAAAGCAAAGCCTGAAAGCTATGAAAGCCTCAAGTAACCAAACACATTATCTATCAGTACTTTTGGTATTTAACATAGACTGTATTATTAATAGATGTATGGTCTCTCCAACAGTATGTAATTAAAGATAATATCAAATACTATATACAAAAGAGCTACACTTGCTTTATGCTGGAGTTACCCCTTATTTGGAAAACTGGGTTAGCCTCAGTGTAAGTTAGTTAATAAATCATGTCAGGCACAATGTTCATAATCGCATTAAGACAAAAATGTTTCAGTTATGGAAAATATAGTCAAATACAAAATGCTAACATTTAGAGCTTTTGTAAATCAAGGTATGATTTAACCCCAAAGTGCAGCATAAATTAACGTTGACAGACCTTGACAGACAGATCGGGGCAGTGTCGTCAGTGATGCGGTCGCTATACCAGTCTGTTGTGGTGAAGAGAGAGCTGACCCAGAAGGCAAGGCTCTCAATTTACCAGTCAATCTATGTTCTGACCCTCATCTTGGGCCACGAGCTGTGGGTTGTGACCGAAAGAACAAGATCACGGATACAAGCAGCTGAAATGAGTTTCCTCCGCAGGGTATCTGGGTTCAGCCTTAGGGATAGGGTTCGTAGCTCAGACATCCAGGAGACGCTTGGAGTAGAGCCCCTGCTCCTCCTCATATAGAGGAGCTATATGAGGTGGTTTGGGCATCTGGTGAGGATGCCCCTTGGATGCCACCCTAGGTTGTAGTTGTGTTGTTTTAGGCATGTCCAACTGGGAGGAGACCCCAGGGTAGACCCAGGACATGGTGGAGAGACCAAACCTCTCGACTAGCCAGGGAATGCTTTGGTATCTGGCACTGCTGCCCCCGCGACCCAGCTAAGCGGTGGAAAATGAAATTAAAGAAAATTAAATTATCGTTAACTGACATTGAATGGGAACCACAAATCCAGCTATTGCTGCCTGGATTGTTTTTGTAAATCTGTCTTTTAGCAGCCTTTCAAACGATTGTTCTGCTTTTAAAAGCTGTTTGTTCAATTGCAGAACAGCACCACCCCATTTTTTGATGTTGTTTGTAAATTTTGACTGTATTTAAGCCAACGCTGCCACTCAGGTACTCCTTTCTGCCACTCAGTGGGCGTAACCACAGTGACTTCTGCTCACTGTGATGTCATGTCACGTGCACACCCTCTATACAGATATTTCCACATCAGATCAAAAATGGTTACACTCTTAAGAGAGGGGTTTGTGGGAATTTTTTTTGCCCTTGTGTTGCTCTTCATGATAAAGCATAGTGTAGTAGTGAGGTGTGTGTCCCAACATCCAGTCCAACCAGATTTGAACAAACTGGTTTTCACAGTGCTGTTGCTTGCAGGTGGTTCTCCAACACTATAACTCAAGCTTAGCAAATACAAGTAGCAAGTACAGCAGCATGAATATAACGACCAATGAAAAGATTTCTCTTTGTACACATCAAAGAGCAGGGAACCTCATCAAGTTTTATTTAATTATCAACCTTTTATTCTGCAATTTATTTGACTGCAAACACGTTAGACAGTGAGAACTAAAGGCAGGTAAAATTGAATGTAAATACAAAAAAAATCTTTGTCAAGTGTACCCTTTGCTGTGTATATGTGTATGACTTTGTGTATGACAATGTTTTTTTGTTTTATTTGTAAATAGACATGGGGGCCTCTTGTTTGGTATGTTTGTGTATTTTTCTTCTGTACAGACAGTGGCAATTTTGTAGAAAATGATCTCCTGTCTGGGTGCCCTATTTCACATTTTATTTAAAGACGGGGTTATTATGCTTTCCCGTGTTGTAAATATGGATACAAAGTAACGAGATGCTGGATGTCCACATTATTGTTGTTCATATTTTTATACCACTACACACTCATATGTTGTAGAAATCCCTGAATTTGTCTGTAAACAGCTCAAGATGGTCTGTTCTAAAAATAGTGTGAGACCTTTCCCGGATCTCCAGAAGACCCCTCAGACAATGAGTGTCATTGGATAAACGTCTCCAAACTAGTTTATGACAAGTTGCAGGGGCGGGCCTTAAGCTCCTGCCCATAGCTCTGCCCCCAACAGGCTTTCAGAGGGCTGGCCAATCAGAGGGAAGGGGGGGTTTGTGGAGTAGGGAGCCTTAAAGAGACAGCAGCTGAAATGAAGCATTTAAGACAGAGGCTAAAATAACTTCTTTTTTTTTTTTTTTTTCTAAAACATCTGTGTGAGAAACATTGGCTTTTAAGTAATAGTTATATCATGAACAGTTACAAACAGTGTACAAGAGGGGCAGTATAAACCCTTTTAAAAAGCACAATACCCCTCTTTAAAGTAAATATTTTCAATTCTTTAAACTCTAACAACTTTTATGATGCAAATGACACCAGTTATGCTATGTTTTTTTTTTTTTTTTATTCTATCATTTGATGCTTTTTCTGACTGATTGGTGAAAGTGATACCACTGACTGTAATGACTTTATGTGTGAGCATTGGAGTCTTATTCCAGCAGCTTGTATTCCTAGGTTTCGGTCACAGTGACTTATGGAACAGTTTTGTTTGTGCTTGATTTGTCTTCAGCTGGTGGAGCCTTTAACACCCAGTGGAACAGCACCCAACCAAGCCCAGCTCCGCATCCTGAAAGAGACAGAGCTGAAAAGGGTCAAGATCCTCGGTTCTGGGGCCTTCGGGACTGTTTACAAGGTAAAGCAAACAAAGAAAATAAGAGACCGTGTATAAATGTAAGCGTCTACCCAGTCTAATTGCTCCCAAATTTCAGAAACTAATGTAAGTGCTTGAACAGAGGAAAGATAGATTGGAGGATAATTAGTGACAGGAAATGAGAAAGCTAGAGGCAGAGAATGAAGAGAATAAGAAATAGCAGACACTGACGCTCCAGGGGTTACAGTGAAATAAGAGCTCGCTGAGGTCACTTCCAGTGTGATGATTGGTTGGGGCGAGGTTAAGACAGACACAGCTTGAATTAGAAGGACCGAAGTGTCTCTCTCTGAAATCATCATTTCCCCATTCTGTAAAATCCATCTGTTAACGCTGAGGCATATTTCTGGGTCAGGGGTATATGAGCATGAGCACAGGTGTCCTTTTCAAAACGACTTCCAGCACATTTCCCTGGGGAGTCCCCCTTCATATTATCCTTATATCTGTCATTCAGAGTCCCATGGGTGAGCCCGGGAACTCATGACATTCTCTTTGCTCGTCATCGGCATCTGAGAGGTTCAGTAATGTCCTCAAGTAGATTCTCTCAGGGTTAAGAAACAGCTCGATAAGGCACCCAGGGGAGTCACTTCACCGAAGCAGCTTGATTGTATGATCTTATTTCAGACTCAGTCCAGAGGGCGTAGGAGAAGTTGCCGGGGCAACCTAAATGTAGAGTTTTGCTTTGGAGCTCCTGTTTTTTGTCACTGCAAGAGCTTTAAACCCTTGAAGGTGCATGGTGGACCACAGGCAGAGCTACATCATTACTCTGTTGTTTGTCGGAGTATTAGCATGTGAAAGCAAGAAAAAGCAAACATACAAATGTAATCCAAAATATCCAGATGAGTTTTTCAACCAAGCCTAAGTTTAGAGATTGACCAGGTGTGTAATATAGAACTGGATATAGTGATGAACCTTTGTTGCAAGCTCGAGCCCAGCTGGCCTGAGCAGCATTGGCTAACTCTTCACATAGCTGAGTCAAACAATTGACCTTGACCTGAAAGAAATGTGCTGGGATTGAGAAGTGTTGACATGTGGAGCCTCATGGCCTCTATTTTAAAGCCCTCCAAGCCTCAAAGCTGAGCCAAGAAAAGAGAGCCCAGTGCATGTTAGCACCAAGGCTAACTGGCTTTTCTTAGACAAACTCTGACCAGCCTCACAGCAACACTGCTCTCTAAACTCCAATACCCCTTTTTTGAGAACTTAAGTCCAAATGGCATAACAGTGGGGGACAAAACAGTCCAATCTGAAAGGATAAGTTTGGTTCATACAGCTTTTACATTGTTTACAGAATGAAGTAGAACAAAATACTCACCGGGAAGGCTTTCCTGATCCAAGCAGTGCTTCGGGAGATATTTAGATCCAAAATCGTGCAGCGGATGTCCGTATAATGGGATCCATCGGGCATAGCGCCGCTCCTTAAAACGACACTAATCGTCAAAAAACTTGAGTTTTTTCACCAATATTCCATCATGGTCCACTCCGGGTTAGTCCTCTGCTGCAGTCTGTGTCACTCCAGACAGCGCTGTGTGGCTGCACTGACCTCTGAACTGACGAAGACTTTATTTACGATTGACCCTCAAAAAAAGGAGGAAGTGGAGTTAGCTCTCCAGAGAGTACTGCGCATGTGCGGAGGGGCAAAGGTTGGACAATTAATGCAGTTTTAGGAGCGGCACTGTCTATGCTCTAATGGATCCCATTATATGGACGTCCGCTGCACGATTTTGGATCTAAATATCTCCTGAAGCACTGCTTGGATCAGGAAAGCCTTCCCGGTGAGTATTTTGTTCTACTTCATTCTATAAACAATGTAAAAGCTGTATTAACCGAAATTTCTCTGCTGAAAATGATTTCTGTGATTAATTTTGTAGTGATGGTGGACACTGGAGCCTAACTGTCAGACAGAAAAAGGACAGAAGAGCAGAAGAAAGATAAACAGGAGAGTGATAGAGCACGAGCTAAAGGCTGACACAGGAGCTAAACCGTTTGTGATAATGTTGATTCCAACCCACAGTCAGCAGTTATTCTGCAGTGGTCTGTTCAAACTTGAGAGTCTATCAATAAAATGAAGAGTGAGGTTACGTTAGCTCTGATTGGTAGATGACTGGCAGGACATAACCAGGATTCACTAACGTTACACATTACAGACATGTCTTAGAGCACCGGACTGCCAGCTGTGCTAAATATGGGAGGCAACTAAACCACTGTATGAACTGATAGTTTGCTTGTTGATAGGTTGGTAGTAGCGCTATATATAGCCAGCTACTGACATACTGTGCAAAGTTACGTTTGCTTGTTGTCATGTTTCAAACAACAACGCTACGTAACTGTACTGATAAATACCTTACCTTGTTACGTAGTATCCGGTTAAAAAGTGGACTTGAACAAAGAAAATTTGTTCCAAAACAAACACACCCCTGATTTATAGTCACGTCTTTATGACAGTGTGTGAGACTCCAGGCCAGAAGGTGGCGACGCAGTCCAATGAAAACAGATCCTCCTCATGGTATCTTTAAGTGTGCACGTTATTCATCCTATGGAAATAAATACTTACTCAAAAGGCATTGTGAGCAATTCAACTCAGTTCAAGTTGAGTTTCAAAGTACTTTCTGACCTCTCTAAGATCAAACACTTCTGAGAGATTGACATGAACTGTCCAGTGGATGTCAGCATGCCATAACCTGAAGGAACAGAGAGTGACTAAGACCAAAGCCACAAAGGCTCACACTCAAGTGCCAATAACATCTCAAAGACACACACTTGTATGCACACAAAAAACTATCTGTGTTCCTCAAACTGTCATGTCAACAATGAAGTTAAAAAATCTGTTAAATTATGTTGTAGAAAACTCAAAGCTACTCATGAACTGATGCAACCTGGTTTAGACTAAAAGGGTCATGTTTGGTCAGCAGGCAGTTTATTAAACTAAAAACATGTTGTTCCCATACGGCTGAAAAGGACTTTGGGGAAAAAAAAAACAAAACAAAAAAACAACCTATATTTGATAATTGAGAATAGGTCTGTGAAATGCATTGAACACCTGTAATAGTATGTTCCACAATTGTGAGCTTTAAGCATAAGGCACTCTTTGTAGAAATAATTATAGCGATTCAGAGAAACTCAAGAACATTTTGCCAAAAGTGCATAATCAGTTCAAAGAACTACAGCCATAAACTGGTGAAACACTGCTAACGTACTGCGGGATTTATGAGAACAGTGTCGGAAAGGACATTTTAGAAAAAGACAACCTTCATTTATGCACTTAATTATCCATTCAAGAAGAAAACGGTGCTTCAAGAGGAGTGATCCTGCCAAAATTACAGCTTTGAGAGGACAGCTGTTACAGCTCAGAGTTAAAATGTGTGACCACATGAGGCCAGAAAGGTGGGACACATTGAAAACAACTGGGAAAGGGTTGAGAGGCACTTGATCCCTCTGCTACTTCAGCAGCAGCTCAATCACATACATCCTCCTGACATTAGACATTTCAGGATGATGAGTTACTGCCAGTTCTTTTTGAGGATAAAACAGTCATCTGTGAGAATATGGAGAGGGTTTAAGCCAATAAAGATCAGTATTAGAGATCTTTCTTTTAAAGGTCCCATATTCTGCTCCTTTGCTGCAGTGTAATATGGATCATTGATGTCTTCATGAAATGGTAGTAACATGTTTTGGTCCAAAAAGCCAATAAATCAAGCACAGCAGCATTGTTTCCAGGCTCTCATAGCCCCTCTGTTCAGAACGCTCTGATTTAGTGGGCGTGACCTTCATATGTAAATGAGCCACCGCTGATACTGCCCGCCTCTTCAGCGTCACTGAGAGTGGCGCCACGAGCTCCGAGTGCACAATGTTTAGAAAACAGCGAAGCTCGTTTACCGTAACATTATAGGCTAAAACAACAGGCTAACCGCAGCTAAAGTTAGCATCCTGAAGCTAACACAGAGACAGGGGGGACACTGAGGAAAAGCTCTTACATCTGCTCCACAGCACACAGCATTTAAAATACTCACATTTCCAGGGTCCCAGGTTTGTTGGCGGATGGTTGGTAATGCGCCTGGATTCAGGACCAGTCTATTCGCTAGCCCTCTGTTGTACTGACCAAAGTTGGAAAAGCAGTCAGCCGTGAAGTGACTAGAACACACATGCACAGTTTTACTGAGTGTAGCTGACACATTTCCTTGATAAATGAACTCTAGCCACTTAGCCTTGTTTTCTTCCGAGATGAAAAGCTTGTGCATGGAACCTTGTGGCTGTTTACAGCCAAAAACAGAGCAGTGATGGTTGCTGGAGCAGGAGCGGGGAGGGAATGTGGGCAGGGATGAGGTTCGGGTGTATCTGCTCCGGTCTGGTGGACCAATCAGGTCAGACTTGCTCCTGATTGGTCAAAAAAGGGAATCACTGACGTCAGCAAATCCCCAAAATCCAGACAGTTCGTTCTAGGTCAGGATTTTACATACAGAAGCACTACTAAGTACAGGTTTCGTCGTTAGATATCACATTTCACTAAAAGACTGAATAAAGGGATTTTTGCATGATATGGGACCTTTAAAATATGTTGGAGACTGTGCATTGTTTTCATGTAGTTGTTGTTTTATACATTTTATCATGTGGTTGTATTTGTTTTCTTCAGGGTATTTGGATCCCAGAGGGTGAAACGGTGAAGATTCCTGTTGCTATCAAAATCCTCAATGAAGCCACAGGACCTAAGGCCAACGTGGAATTCATGGACGTGAGTGTTTTGTAGCTTCAGATTTGTCCAGTTTTACTCTGATGTCGAGCTGAGACTTCATGATGATTTTCAGAGCCTTACAGAAAAACTTCTTTTTGAGGAACATTTTCTTATTTTGAGGTCTTTCCTCAGGTGAGTCCAGTAAAGAGCTCAGATATACTTTGGCACAAATTCAACTCTGAATGAAACCAGTTTAAAATCATTGTTCAGAGCACTGAAACCAATTATCCTTCATTTTTAAAAGAGTTGAAGCTTTTGAGGACTGAGCTGAGGCCCCATAGACACCAGAGCTGAAACCATCAGGGGCCCCAAGGACCCCTGCACATGCTCACATTCACATCCACTACGCCCCGGGCTCCCAGAAGAGTGCACAAGGCCCCATTTATAAAACATTCACAGCTCGGCTCATTTCAAAAGGGAAAGTGGGAAAAAAAAATCAAAATTATTACCCTGTGATGATGCAATGCAGATGAAATAACCCCCATCAATACACACACATACACATACGCAGACACACACACACACACATTGAAAGTGACCCAATTGCACTCATGTTCTGCACTTAGTTTGACAGTCTAACAGGGGGAGTTTTGGAGTGTTAGCATTTCTATTTTTATCAGGACATCTTTGATGAACATCCTACGTGGATTTCGTTAAATGCTGTGAGAGCTTGTCTGACAATCAGAGAACCAGAGAGGTGCAGTGAAACGCCAGCATGAGAGCAGAATACAGAGAGATACCAGGCTATCGCTCATGTAGAGGGAGAGATTTGTATCAAAACTGCACATCAGTGGTGCATATGAATATAAAATTAAGCACATTAACTACAAGGTTCATTCGTAATGAGCAGGTGGTTATGTCAACTAGAATCTTTAGAAGTAGGAATTTCCCAACCTCAAAGGATTACAGTTTACAAGCAAGACAAAAAATTATAACATCAAGGTGTTCCCATTAGTTCAAAAGTGTTTTTAATTTTTTAAATAAAAATTGAATTAGACCACATGCCTGATTCCTTTTTTTTCTTTTTAGAATTATTTTAATTAGATTACATTTGATTGAATAAGTCCACTGTAAAGAATGCCAGGCAAGGTGAGCAGCATAATTGGTGGAAGTGGCTACTATTTATCGGACTGTAAGTCACTCTGGAGCAGAGCATGTGAGTGACGCTCCAAAAATTTCCGCTCCTCACTACCCAAGGTGCCCGCCTCCATTGCTGTGCGCTCCCTCCAAAAACACATGCCTGCATCTTTTACTTATCTTTAATTGAAGCCTTAGACCCCAAATAGTTGTTCATACACATTCACACACATTCATTACTCAAGTAGAAGTATAGATACTAGGGTTTAAAAAGACTTTGGTAGAAGTTGAAGTATCAAGTCAAGCTGTTTACTCAAGTAAAAGTGTAAAAGTCCTGGTTTCAAAACTACTTTAATTATAAAAGTTAAAATAACTTCAAGAAAATGGGGTGTTGGAATGGTTTTGTGTTTATACATCTCATCCATCCACAATCAATTCACTCTTTCTAGACGGCGCAATTTCAGTGATTTTGGGATAGGTTTTTACTTTTCTTGGTGTGTTTCTTTTTGAACAATGACATATGGAACGAAACAGGAGTAGCGGGTATTTTTAAAATGTAACGAAGTAGAAGTAAAACAGTTGGCTAAAAAGTAATTACTCAAGTAAAGTATAGATACCCAAAAATTTTACTTAAGTAAGGTGACAAAGTATTTTTACTTTGTTACTTGACATCTCTGCTACCCATCATATGAAAAAAAATCCTGTTTTGCGCTGCTTTGAAAATTCTGACACTTCACTCCCCGCTCACGTGCTCTGCTCTGGAGTATAAGTCACATCAGTCAAAAAATGCATCATGAAGAGGAAAAAATCATGTATAAGTTGCACCGGACTATGACTCACATTTGTTTACATGTAACTTTGATAAGTATTTGTTTGTTACGACATTAAAATGTTTTCCCTAAAGCACTTTGTGTGTGACCATAGTTGAGTTTCAGTTTCTCTTCTCACTCCCCTGCTCTGCCTGAGTGTTTGCACCGGTACAGTGTGAGCTTAAATGAGCTTCATTGGATAAATGCCCTTATTATTAGAAAGTTATGGGAGTTTTGACACTAGTTTCTTACTCAAGTCCCAAAAAACTTCTTACAACGGAGAGCAAAGAAGACGCGATTTAACTTTAGTTTCCCTAAACATTATCAGGCAGTAAACACTGGGAGCTGTCAGGGCTCAGATATTTCCTCGGCAATATTCCTCATGTATGAATTTAGCAATACTTTTCCATAAAAGTATTTAAAAACACATCACCTCATTCTATATAAGCCACACCTGACTAAAGATCTTAGGACCAGCCATACTATGAAAAAAGTGTGAATTACAATCAAGAAAATATGGTACAAACGGCATATGTCTCACTTTCCTGGGCAGTTCAGTAAACACTGAGTTATAAAAATTGATATAAAGTGATCAAATTGTTTCCAATTCTCCTTTTGCTGTTGATAAAAAGTCACTGCTGCAAATGGGTTTTAACTAAGTACTAAAAACTGCAGTTTTTTTGAGAAATCGTTTAGACACTGAGCCAAAAAAGCAAAGAAAATGTTGGAAAAACAGGTTGTTTTAGCAGATAAGACCCAGACAGGGTGAGTGATGGTTTCTCTGCTTTAGCAGCCCACTCACATTACCCTGGTTACTGAAGAAATGATAGTTTGACAGAAGAAAATGCTGACCTGGATATGTTATCAAAGATTATACTTAAAGTTTTGAACTTGAAAAGGTTCACTTAAAGAAATAGTTCCTACCACTCTGGAGTTAACTGATGCCATGAAGCAGTTATAAACGCAGAGCTCAGAGATCATTGAGCTGTTATTGCTCAAATTTAACAGAACATCTCCACTGATGCTGAAATAAAGGAGGTGAATAGGATCACATGAAACACTGCAGTGCAGTGCCTCAAGTTTTCTGCTTCATCACTGTCAGAGTCAGTTGGTATTTACTTTTCTATCCAGCACTCTTTAAACGCTGGTTTGTTTGGATCATTTGGCTCCTGCAGTTTCCTCCATTTCTGTGTCATGGCATAGACTATGACAGAAAAACAGTTGGTAAAGCATTTTTCCTATAATGAAGAAGTTAACCTTAGAAAATCATAATCTACCAGGATGACATGTTCTCTGCTTTGTCATTAATGTTAATTCTCAACCCCTAACACTCTGAGGATGTTGCACTGCATGCTGGGTATCCTTGCACTGACCAACCTTGTGTTCACAGGTCAGAATTTATTACTGCTGGCAATGTCATGTAAGCTGCTCTTATTCAAAGTGATCGACTTCTCAGCAAGTCTTAAATCACAGAAGGAGAAAAACTGCAGGTTCCTCCTTGATTACAAAGAAAATCTGATAATTTTCAGTCAAATTGCTTTTCAGTGAAATCATTTTTTTCAGTTTATTTCCCAGGGCTACCTTAGTTCACATTCATCCAGTTCCACGGTCTCCTCCTATTGACTGCTGAGCAGCTGGGGGCCCAGCCTCTGCTCCACAGAGCATCCGTGGTAGTTAGAGGGGTTAGCAGAGTGCCATTCATTTACTCTAACCATCCATATTTTCCCAGCTGGACTGGGAATTCTGACTGGTGACCTTCTAGCTGCAGGCCACTCTCACTTGCCACTGACTGTTTGAAGAATGTCACCAAGGATTGATTGTCCTTTACTTCATGTGTGTATGTGCATCTCTAGGTGTGGATTGGTTTTATGAAAGGCTTTCTTTTTTGAGAGACACAATTGGAGCAAGGTTTCTCGTTTTAGAGAAGGAGAAAATGTTACACCCACCAATAGACCAATAGAAATGGTCCGAGACAGGGTGCTAATGTGCAAAAAAAAAAAAAAAAGAACACGCATGTGTCAGATTGTGTATGTTTGGTAGAGCATATATTCAAAATTGTGGCTACAAAGAATTCAAAGCATTTTCCTCCTATTTAAACCCAAACATCTGTCCAAGGCTAATTTTTCAACAGGAGGACAAACCCTTGTGGTCTGTCCTTGGAAATCCCATCCAGGATCACGTATTGCCTCTGATTATGTTTACTTTCTGTTCTTTAGTATGAACATTTTTGCAAAGTAATTATTTTATACAAGTAATATGAAACCACACAGAACACCATAATATTACATTACCAAAAACACATATAAAAACCTTGATGATGATCTTTAAAATGCATTAGTAATCTGCCTTTTAACTAAGCTTTTTTTTCTGACCAGGTTTTGTTCTTTTTAAATGACCTGTGATAAATTAGAACAAAGTGTTCAGTATGACAATCAAATACATCTCAGCCAATTTGGTTTTGTGAGAAAGAGTGTGATGAGGTCATTTCTGCAAATTTGTTTCTGAGGTTTGAAACTCTGATATATCTTTTAACAAATCTGTATCCCTAATTAAATTTTAAATTTAGAGAGATTTCCTGTAATAATAGTCATCTTGTTTTAATTAAGTTTTCATTCATTTGCGGTTTTGTTCAGTGATTGAACAGCACAAAAGTTAGTGGTTGTATAACCATGATTCAATTTTGGAAGGTGTTATAAAAGCTACCTGACATTTTTAATTTGAAGAACTTTCATTTACACATGAAAATGAGTCAATGGGATCAAGATTTACATTGTGAGTAGTGATGGGTTCCGGATATGGTACATATGCTTGGTACCTGGTAATGGGTACTGGTACTTAACGGAACTTAATTTCAGTACTTTTTGTGTTTATGTGGTAAAAAAAAATATCAATTTGTTTAATAATAAAATCTTTTTTTTTTCTTTTTTTTTTTAGTTTAACACGGTTATTCTTCAATATATAACCATGTAATGCAGTGTTCATAATTGCCTACTCTTTCAGACCCTCATAGTCACAAGGATGTGTTTACTTAAACATGGTACCTTTGTATTTTACATGAATTCATACCCAGTACTTTTGACAGAATTTGGTCGGTACCTATGAAAGTACTTTATTCGGTACCAATCCCTAACTGTGAGACAAGCTCACATTCTTAATACAGTGTTGTGCCAGCTCACACAAAAAGTGAGCTAGCTTAAAGTAAGGTTCATACCAATTTAAATGAACTAGTTCACGTTCTTTGTTCAGTTTTTAGAATTTTGAACTTAGCTCATGGTACGAAAACTTAAGTAACGTTCAACTTTTTGTTACAAGTTCTTGTTACAAGTTCTCTTTTTCAAGTTGGAGCCATCTGTGCTTTAATCCATATCCCTCGAGATGGTTTCCCAAATAAAGAATCCATGTATGTAGTTATTGCACCACAAACAGAAAAAAACACAACCGTACTGTGTGAGCTGTCAGCAGGGTGAGCCATACTGAATGAAGAGGGCTGTAGCAGAAGCTCTGACTTCTGCTGCTCTAAACCACAGTGCTCTGCATCTCTCGTCACCTCCTCAGTGTAACATCCCAACTGAAATCAAACTAATCACAAAAACAAATCCTTCACTTCTAAGGTCAAGTGCTAGCAGAGAGCAAACCAAAGCTTTACAATTCTCAGTCTGCCATGCTTTTAATTTCCTTTATGAACTAATTTATAGAATTTACTTGTTTTTTTTGTTTGTTTTTTTTTGTTTTTTTTACTGTTATTCTGTAAAATTTTTGCCACTTCATTGCTCCTAAATGTACATTTTATAATCAAGTTACTCAAAGGCCCAACAAGGTACAAGAGTTGGAAACCAACACTTGCTATAAACAAGGACACCTTCTTGCTCTGCTAGAGGGTGTCCTCAGCTCAGGCCTCGGACCCTAATTATCTGTGCAGCAAATCAAGTTCATGCCTTGTATGAAACTGCATCATCTTGATCAAATAAACAAATAATTTTAAATTCAAATCTCTCAGCCGTAATCTGAATCAGATATCTTCATTCAAGTGCGGCTTGACCTTGTGTTTAAAAGTCCCAGCAGCAGACAGGCAACCTGAAATACATCAAAAATATACATCTGAAATGAGCCGAGCTGAAGCATCTGCGTGCCCACTGTTTAACCGAGACCAATTGGCACGTAAAACAGATGAATAGAGGCTATTTGTGAGGAAGTAATAAAAGAAGACATCACACTATCTTAGTTGTGTAGACATAACTGCGCAGAAACAAAGAAATCATGTCATGAAGTTGCTAAAAAAACAAGCATCAAAAAATGTAACTTATTTGCATGGATTTCCAGAAGTGTTGTATGATGCTGGACCATGATTGGATTTTGTTTAATTTGTGCCTCAATTTAAATGTTTGTAACTGAAATTGCACCATAGGAAGCTGAGGATCTACATGTTTTCCTTCATGAATGCAAAGAGCTGCTCTCTGAGGTTTTAATCTATGTGATCTTCTAATCTCTAGTTGAAACATGTCCTTGTAAAACATCAGACTGAAACCCACTCCAGGGAACAGTGGAGTAAGACAGATTTATTCCAGAGGAATCCTGTTCAAGCAGTCCGTCACAAACTGTGATCTGATTTACATTCATTATTACTCCACTGTGTCTACCAACATCAATTTCCATTTCTGGCTCATGAGCAGCTGGAAGAACGTGTAGGTACAAATTATGCAAGCGGTGTGATCCGTGAGCTTGGCTGTTCCTCTCTGTCAGTGTTCAGTGGACCCTTACGTACATACGGTGTATCTCCTCACTACAGACACACACATCTTTACGTATGTTGTGTATTCATGTGTCTTGTGTAGTTCAACAGAACAGATAAAGGTTTATTTTTAGCTTTGTTTGTTTATCAGTATAATTTGACTCAAACTTTGCATATCTTAGTATGCTACAACAATACATTTGATGATAACTAAAATATACATCAGCTCTTGTTTTAAAAAATGCACATTTTTATCTCAGAAATCTATAGGTAGTGATCTGGAGCATCTTCTTCATATGTACATATTTTACGCACAAGCAGCTCCGCACCTTGATTCATTTACTACGTTTCTAGGCCCCAGCAAAGCACACTGACAGGAGTTGTGAGGCTGTGAGTTTCTTTGATGTCGAGATTTTGAACAAGAATCTACCATTTCTGACTTATTCAAAGCGCACAGTTCCCTTCAAAAGAAACATCCACACCAAACAGAGAAGAAGTCAATGAACTCTTTGCCAGAGTGTTGAGTGTTTGAACCTTTGCTCTGGTATTTTGCTTTTGATAGCAACTGGAAGAGCACCCACTTCTCAAGCAGAATGTTACAGGCTATGCAACATAATTGAGCTGAATATGCAAATAGGGATTCATTAAATTCACTGAAAAAATCAACAATAGAGAGAGTGTCACGCATCGTGTTGCAGAACACCTCTCTTGTTGTTGACCCCAAGATCTTTATATTGGTAACCCCTGAATGAAGACTGAAGAATCTGTTGGTCTCAGTGTAACCATTCATTGGTCACATGTATAAATCAGCGTTGGTCTCTCTGACAGAAGCTCACCTCCCTCGACCTCTGGCAGAAAGAGCCCACATAGAGTATATTTTACACTTATCTTATGCTCTGAAAAAAAACAGCAACCAAGACATAAAGTTGGTCTTTTATGCAACCTTCTGCTATTGGCCAAAAATCTAAACAAATGTTTGCCAGCAGGTGCACATCTCTTCAAGAAATGTATTAAATTAAGTGTGTATGTCTGTGATTTTCTCAGATGTGTAACTAGAAGGAAGTAAGAAAAGAGGAGGGAGAAGGAAGGGTCAATGGTCATGAGGATGAATCAGGCTGTTGTTCTCTCAATCAGTGGAATAACCTTGCCTCTGCGCAGTGGAAACATCTACACTCAAACTTGTCAAATAAACTATGCGACTATAATACCTTGTGAAACAAACTGTGGGAACTAAGAGACACAAAAACCTGTTGTATACCAAAATGATGACATACATCCTAGAAATATAACAACTGACAACGAACATGATTGAATATTTGCAAGTTATATCTGGTGTTACAGCTCTAAATTTGGGTATTCCCTGCCCTTCCACATGCTAACATGGAATGCCAAAGCCAAACGCGCAGTGACACACCTCACCTCTATTTTATGTACAAAGAGCTGAAAATACACCAAGTGCCTCTCTAGCATAGACTGTAGAAAACATGGACGTAGTCTCCCCAACGTCACCCGTCTGTTTCTGAAACAGAAAATGAAGCAGATTGGCCACCGCAGCCATATTGGTAGTGGCAAGGGCTTCGCGTACAGCTATAGGGTGCCTGTCGGTCACATGACCCTGAGTTGTGCCTCTGATTGGGCAAGCTTGTGAACTTAATATCCTCTGAACCCCCGAGTCAGAAAAAAAAAATTCACCCCCAGTACAGTTTATTAGTTTATTATATTATAGTCAATCTGTCAACTCTCACTGGATCCACTCCATTCCAGGTAGGTCACAGGTAATACGCAGGCATCCTAGATTTGCCGGAAACTGGAGCTTCGACATATAAATACAGCCTAGGGAAGATTGAGCAGGGCAGGGAGCCAGGCGCGGGAACCACCTAAAAACACCCAGGGACTTTCAAAATAAAAGAAACCATATCAAAAACAGATCATATGTAACTTGACTACGACAACAAACAGACATAATGAGCAGAGCCAGACCAGGAGGCAACAGGAACAGCAGGAAAGACCGTGAAGTACAGAACAGAGCAGGCAGGCACTAGTAGCAATATGACACTGATAAAATCAGACACAGCATGAGAAGAGGTGCCGAGGTGGAAGTAGATGACAAAGCGAGAGGCTAAGGCTGTTTTAATGGAAAGCTTATTTTGCTGTTTGGACGCATTGATGTACTAAGCTGGCAATAAGAACGGTTGATGGCCTGAGCTCTACTTTGTAGCCTGGCTAAACTAACACTGAAGTAACACATATAAATCACTTGCTGCTTCATATTATACCACAGTTACTTCTTAAACCTCAATTAATAAAACATTAAGCTTTGTTGTTGTTTATTGGACGTCTGGCTGCAGCCTAAAATGAACAACACTGTTGACACCATTTGTCAAATTGCAATCCCAGCAACCCCCCCACATGCCTCAGTGTAAATCTGTCTCGTTCAGGAGGCCCTCATCATGGCGAGCATGGAGCACCCCCACCTGGTCCGCCTGCTGGGCGTCTGCCTGAGTCCCACCATCCAGCTGGTCACCCAACTGATGCCTCATGGGTGCCTGCTCGACTATGTCCACGAGCACAAGGACAACATCGGGTCCCAGCTGCTGCTCAACTGGTGTGTTCAGATCGCCAAGGTAAGACCGGAGATATTTTCTGGAAAGTTTTGTCGCTCATCATCTGACTTGGGATCTATCTGCTGTGCAGTAGTCTGGTTAGTTTGAAGTCTTTAACCTGATTTATCGTTTTGTGACAAGAAGATGCTCATGCACAAAATAGACTGCTGATCTCATGCATTACACTTCACTCCTGGTCATCATACTTTGTTGTTAGTTTAATTTTTTTTTTAGGATTTAAACTTAGAGAAAAGGTCAGTATATACTGCTGTTCCATAACCTCTGCGACTGATCCATTTGATTTCCTTTTTTTTCTATTTTACCTGGTGGAAAGTTGACAATAGTTTATTGTACAAAGGTAATGGTACTTTTTCCTTGTCGTAGATTGTTGTGTTCTTGCACTATCGTCCTTTCCTGAATCTTACTGAAACACTGTTTACTCTACATTGTACGAACGCACAGTCGACCCTGGCCACTTTTACAAAACCTCACATGAAGTTGAGGCAAAGTGAATGACAGCATTGCTTCTGGAGTTGAATCAGACTCCTGTGTCCATGTCTGGATAATGGCTTGGGGCTCAGACACTGGGATTGGATATTGGGTGAGTTTTGTGAGTGTGTGGAGGCGCCCCTTGCCAGCCTCTCTGGAGAACTGGAGTAAATAATTCAAGCCCTTGCTTGACTTTGGTGGGGCGAAAGTATTGAGTGCTGGGAGCTCAGTGTTACAGGATCGCAGGTGTTGCAGTGCATTATAATTTGATGTAATCTAGTCGTCAATATTAAAAGGTAACAGATACACCTGGTAATGATCTCCCTTTTTCTAACTCTGACTTGAAACATGGATGCATACAAACTATGCCTTACAGAACGCTACAGAGCTAAACCAACACAGTCTCTCAGGCACAGTATAGCAACCTTGGGAACACCTGAGCAGAACAATCTTTAAGAGACTCTTTTTATTCACCTGCTTTTTAAAATTTCAGTACTTATATATATATATATATATATATATATATATATATATATATATATATATATATATATATATATATATATATATATATATATATATATATATTGCAAGGCCACTGCAGGAGATGAACTACATCTCTGTATGTGTCCAATGATATATGCATACCTCCAAAAGGGCTGCATTTGATGAATTGCTCAGGAAATTATACACAAGGAAATAATTAATTGGTTAAAACGGGAGCAGAATGAAAATGACTCAGCAATCACTGCAGTGTGATTATCTAGTGTTACAGACAAACAGCTCTGGCGCCATTTTTGGCAAAAACCTGAGAAAGGTGGATCTCCAGTGAAGTTCCCTACAGAAAAAATAAGAATTCATGCACAAAGTGTCTCTACCTCGCTGTCTTTCTCTCTTTGCATATTTGAATAAAAAGCAATGGGAGCATATTAAAACCTGTGCCACTTTGACAAACCTCCCATGCTGTACAACACAAATATTCACAATGCAGGAAATTAATCACACAAATTACTTAGTGGAGAATGGATCTAGACAGCCTCTATATATATGTACATGAACAAATATGCACCCACTGTGAACAGTTGTCAACATGGATGAATGTATAATTTATAAAGGGTAGAAATGGTGATACATTATTTACCATGGTGTGTTCCAAGAATGTTATGTTCAGTGTTTCCCATAATTTGCTTCAGCTTCTGGAGGTTCAGGGGGGCATAGCTAATAAGGAGAAAATTAAGTTCAGGTGGATATTTCATGTCAAATCATGAGAGGTAATTCACAGGAAAGTGTGCTAAATGTCAACAGGCTCTGGTTAAGAATCACACAATAGGACAGAAAAAAAAATAAAAAACAAAACAGTGTGGTTCACTTTAAAGAGAGGATAGGGTTTTTTCTGTTTTTCTTCTTTTTTTTTTTTTTTCTTTTTTTTCTTCCGCAGGCTTTATGTTGTCCTTGTGGTCCCCCTGTTGTGACTTACCTTGATTCACAGCGGGAAAAAAAATAAATAATTAATCTTTTTCTCGTGCTGAAATCCTGATTTCAGCCTCCGCCTGTAATGCTTTATTTTAGCTGCTGTCTCTTTAAGGCTCCTCACTCTATGAACCTCCTTCCTTCTGATTGGCCAGCCCCCTACAGGCCTATTGGTGTTTGGGACTGCCCAATTTATGTCTTATAAAACAGTTAGGAGATCCTGATGCAATAAATTCATCATTTTATTTTTATTTTATTTTATTTTATTTTATTTTATTTTATTTTATTTTATTTTATTTTATTTTATATTATTTTATTTTATCTAATTTCATTAAATTTTATTTTATTTTATCTAATTTTATTTTATTTTATTTATTTTTTTAATTCAATGAAAAGGGCTGATCTTCAACCCTCTTGAAAATGAATCCAAATTTTCCAGATGAGCTGTTTGTGAAAGCCACATTCCTAACCCAAACTTTGTATAGACATTTATCTGCCAGTACAGTTAATGTCTGAACTCAGCTCATATGAAAATGCAACGGGTCATTTTTGGTGGTTTTACAGAGGTTGTCAGTTTCTGCCTTTTTTTTTTTTTTTTTTTTTTTTTTTTTTCAATTTAAAGGTAGGGTCTGCAGAATTTTGAGCAACATGAAACAACGTTCACTGAGCTCCCCCTTCTTGGCTCAGCGCCAGCGGCAGTACACACCCACTGCCTTCAACCAAAACTATGTAAACACTCTCTACACAAGCAACCATCTGCTGCTTTACATTTCTACCTGGGTGAGACTTGAAAGTCATGCACCTGACTTGGCATGTTAGCACAAGCTAATCACAGGTATTTGACACATACCTGCTCTGCAGAAAGCTAACTTGCGTTGCTCTTCATCCCCTGCTGCTCTTCAAGTTCCCGAAAGTGAGTGAAAGTCGAGCTCAGCATCACCCTTGTTCAAGAAGAAGTTTGACGTATTTGTTATTTCACTTTGGTTTGTGTTTTTCTTTTGAGCGTGCTACATCCACTAGCGTAACCGCTCAGGGTAGCGTCTTCCACTCATGATTATCAACCCGCAAAGTCACTTGCGCACTTAGCACACTGTGATTGGCTGAGGTAACCATGATTACTCTCTGCCCAGATATGTCCTGACACAACCAAAACATCAACAGACAGGCAGAGAAGGGGGCTGTGGCAGACAGAGACACTGACACACATGTATAGAGGCCTGTAGGAAACAAATGAACAGGATTATTCCTGTAAAAATTTACATAAATCAAGCAGACTCCACCTTTAAGTGTACAATATACAAGATGTGTAATAAATTATGATTTTTTTTAACATTACAGAGAAGTAGAGCTTACTTTGCATTGGGAAGGAAAGCTGCTGATATTGTGCACAATATGTTCAACAGAGCATGTGTGAGAACGACTGCAGCTCTATGCATTACCCCTCTGCAGGCTCCTATAGTGCTCCCAAGGCTCCAACAAGTGACAAGCCTCCACTCTTGGAGGCAAAATCTGTGTAGCCCTCCCCCTCAGTCATGGCCACCATCACAGCCATAGATTATTAATGGAGTGATCCGTCAGGAGAGTCATACTAATGAGCAGATTCATTAGAGGTGCTACTCATGTAGCGGCTGAGGTGCCAAAGGAGTTTTTTTTTTTTTCTTTCTTTTTTTTTTTTTTTTCTTGGGACTGATTTTTTCTCCCTGTTTTATCTTTTCATGTCTCCTATATGGCTTACTTAATCACTTTCTCCTCATTACGTCTGCTTGCTTATTGAATCTATAGTCACCTGCTCTTTGGTCGTATCATTCATTAATGAAGGGTAATAATGCTACAGCGCCATTGAAACACTGCAACAATACTGCTTAATGCAGTACAAATGACGCACTGAAATGTGTCAGAGAGGAGGGAGACTAAAAGGGGAAGAAGGAGCAAACAGTATCAAACTATGATTTCATACCACTCTGATCTGTCCCTTATAATATTTAGACAGTAAAACCTTGTTGGTAGCATTGTGACTGTTAATCCTGTGGCTCTGCGTCAGTTGGATGTGTCTTCACTTAGTAATGACATAGGAGAATATTTTAGTTTCACATATTGGCTGTTAGAAGCAAACACTTCCATAACTTTACTGAATTGGCTGTGTGGACACAGGATGGGTGCTTCAGTGCTGAAAGGTCAAGGCTCAAGATATTTAAGCACTTATCAAACCCACACACTTTGGTGTTTTGCTGCAGCTGTTCTGACTCCCACGGTACTGGCAGGATGACTTCACTTGTGTGGTTGTTTATCTGTACACAAAGTTTAAGTATTTAAGCAGAGTGAATAATTGACATTTCAGGGTTGGTTTCATGTTTGTTTCCAGAAGTCACAGCTTTGATTTTTCTCATCTCAGATGTTTTTTTCTTTCAAATTAAAAGCACAGTTGTATATCAGTCTGATTTAACTCTTAAGCACTGACTAAGACTATGCAGCAACTAAACAGACGTTAGTGACATAAACTTTATAGCTCTCACCAATAAAAGCAAAAGTCACAAGATCTTGATTAAAAAATCAGGGTGCTTTATTCTTTGGCCAAACCCATGAGAACAAAGCAGAGAAAGGAGATATAACAAACATAAACCAGGTGAAATAGCTTTCATAGTTTCAGAAAATGCAATGCAAACTCACACAGCAAAGTTTATATGAACAACACAAAAATACTACAGTACTAAAACAACATTCTCATAGGCTAGTAATTTTGGTGCGTATAACATCTCATCTCATTCATTCATTCATTCAAGCCAAGAGGTCTAAATTAGGATTCAAAGTTAGAAACTTAAACACAAACTCAAAACATACCTTATAGGCTGCATTAACTAAAGGGGGCTTAAATTTGGGTCATTTTCCTTTTGTTCTTATGTCTTTTAACGTGTGTGTAAAAATGAATTGGTAGCTGTATAGATCATCTGAGCGCTATCCCTTTGTGAGGTGTTCTAAAGTTCTGATGCGGTGAGGAACTCATTGGTGGAGATTAGTTTCGCCTGAATGCTCTTTATTAAAAACAAACAGACAACCAAGAACTCATTTTAGTAGTAGTAATAATAATGATGATGAGAGGCAGTAACAAACTTATTTACCAAAAATTGCTACCCGTTTATCTCAGCAGTCTTTTGCAGAAGTTCAACGCCTCTTGACTGTAAAGCAGCTGACTGTGGTAACACACCAATTCCCTCAGGGAAGAAGAGAGGTTGGGTAAAATGTGCCCATAAATTTTGACGGGGTCACCGTGACAGTGTGCTCTGTTTCCTGAAATATTCCTTTTAATTGAACAAAGTTTCACTAAAGCATTTGCACACTTTCATGAATGCAGAGAGACTTTCACATTAATTAAAATATTTGACACCCATAACAGAGTTAAAATGATATATATTGGATTTAGGATTTAGGATATGTATTTTTTTATTATTATCATTGTGATTTCATATTACTTTAGCTCTTTTTTTCTATTTTTAGTAATATTTTGTGTTTCTTCAGAAATAAATGTATGGAAAGTATGCAGTTCAAACTAGAGTCATTGTTATATATACATATATATATATATATATATATATATATATATATATATATATATATATATATATATATATATATTTATATTTATATTTATATATATATATATATATATATATATATATATATATATATATATATATATATATATATATATATATATTCTTGAAGATACTTGGCAAATAAAGGCTATTCTGATTCTGATTCTGATTCTGAAATGGTCCCAAGAACAATCACTGTACTTCATGACTTAAGTTATAGGTTACGGCAGCCGTGGCTTATTGTGAAAATAGTTTTAACCAGCAAATCTGCCTTCCCCCTTCTCTATCATAACTGCTCTGCACTGCCTCCACGTCAGGCTTTGTGTGTGTAAACATTTGGTAGGAGGGCCCACAGTGTGTATCACAGGGTCATTTCTCTGTGTAAACCAGACAAGGCAAACATGCCTCTCTCCAGCTCATTACAAACATCCCCTGGGCTCCGCTGAAAACTCAGACAACTCCTACACTCCCTATCTCATACCTCTACCTTTGTTCATCCTTCCCCCTCTTTATTTTTCAGCGTGTAGTTCTCAGATTTCTGTTTATGTTTGGCTCTCTCCATGTAGGGAGAAAAATGTTATTGGCTCCCATGGGTGCATATTTTAGAAATCAAACTTCAGCAAATATTGTGCTTTTGCAATTTTTGCATCTTACTGTATGTAAGATACTACTGTTTTTATCCCTCCAATTCTGAACTCTTGTTTGATTGTTAAGGCTGAAAGATGTTTTAGTTATTGGGTAAACCACAGTATTGTAAGTTGGGCCTATGTCCCTCATTTGTTGATTGATATTTACATATTGTAAATCAGGGCTGTCTAATTACACTTTTAACTTGGTGAGTGCAAACTGAAAAGGTGCAATAAATAGATAAATAAAAGAATCCATTTTTTGATATTATATGGTAACTTTAAATTATCTCTCTTTATATTTCATTGGTCATGCTCAAAGTTTATAAGTGTATCTTCTGGGGTAGATATTTTAATGCTAACAACTTACTCAGGAAACCTGAGATCCAACCTTGAGGCAGCACTACAAACCCAAAGGAGGGAAATACACTTTATTTTCTCTGGGTCTAAGAATAGTAATTTTAAACCTCTGGTGCAAGATGATTGAACACATTTTCTTTTCCCACAAAGTGGCACTCCACTCATTTAATGTTTAACCAAGGAAAGTCTAAAATCCACCATGTGGTGGTGTTATGATAATAATGATTTATCAAAATCACACAAGTTTCACCAGGGGAAACCTGATGAATGAAGTTAAAGGTCCCACAAAGTGCTCCTTTTCTGCAGTTTAATATGGATCATTGATGTCTTCATGAAATGGTAGTAACATATTTGGCCCAAAAGGCCAATAAATCGAGCACAGCAGCATTGTTTCCAGGCTCTCATAGCCCCTCTGTTCAGAACGCTCTGATTTAGTGGGCGTGGCCTTCATATGTAAATGAGCCACAGCTGATACCGCCCTGCTCTTCCACATCACTGAGAGCGGCGTCATGTAACCATGACTACTAAGCTCCGAGTGCACAATGTTTAGAAAACAGCGAAGGTCGTTTACCGTAACATTACAGGCTAAAACAACAGGCTAACTGCAGCTAAAGTTAGCATCCTGAAGCTAACACAGAGACAGGGGGGACACTGAGGACAAGCTCTTACATCTGCTCCACAGCACACAGCATTTAAAATACTCACATTTCCAGGGTCAGAGGTTTGTTGGTGGATGGTTGGTAATGCGCCTGGATTCAGAACCAGTCTATTCGCTAGCCCTCAGTTGTTCTGTCCAAAGTTGGAAAAGCAGTCGGCCGTGAAGTGACTAGCACACACATGCAGAGTTTTACTGAGTGTAGCTGGCACATTTCCTTGATCAATGAACTCTAGCCACTTAGTCTTGTCTTCTTCCGAGACGGTAAGCTTGTGCATAGAACTTTGTGGCTGTTTACAGCCAAAAACAAAGCAGTGAGCATTCTCCTCACTGCTACTGAAGAGATTCTCTCCAGCAGCGGGGAGGGGAGTGGGCGGGGAGGGGATTCTGGGATATCTGCTCTGGTGGATCAATCAGGTCAGACTTGCTCCTGATTGGACAAAAAAACTAATCATTGACGTCGGCAAATCCCCAAAATCAAAAAAAGGTCATTTTAGGTCAGGATTTTAAATTCACAAGCACTACTAAGTACGGGTTTTGTCATTAAATATCACATTTTGTGAGCTGGGAGGAAAGCCAGAGACCCACAAATTTCACTAAAAGACTTAATAAAGTGATTTTTGCTTAATTTGGGACTTTGAATGTGGGGAAAGCAGCGCGGCACATTTTACTTCTGCCTTTTGACACCGTGGTACAAAAAATACTGGTTTCTATAAGCATTCTAATTTTTTTCATTTGCTTTTGATTGGATTTGTAGAGCAAAGGACATTTGATTTTTAGGTCACGACTGGAAAGTCATCAGCAAAGAAAAGAAGAGGAGTTTAAGAGGCCAGAAACAGGAAGGCGATCTACAGACACAAAGGGCAGTGAAAGAAGCTTTGATTAAAAGGAAGGCAGACAAAAATGGCAGAGTAAGGATTCATCAAGAAATAAAAAAAATGTTAAGATGTTTAAAAGGCTGTAAGGCTGTAGACCTTAAACCAGGCGCTGCAGTCATTTAGGTGTTATTTCAAAATGCCACCAGAAGTGCAATCTGGGGTTTAGTTTTTCTTTGGCTGTATAGCAAATACCTTTTAAACACTATGATTGTATTTAAATAAACATTTCCTGACACTTGTTTATTTATTGAGTTGGTAGTTTCATACCAGGGTCCTGCTCACCCTATCTGGATTCCAATCTGCTGTGACAACCCATTCACAGAACAATACATCATCCCTTACATGTCTCAGCTCCAAACTTCTTTCTAGCTTTCACAAAACTTTTTATCCTGGTATATCAACAAGCCAACTTCCGTCCCTCTTTCTCTTTCTCTGTATAGAAAAGCATCAAACTGTGCTCAGATTTCTGATTCACACCAGCGCTGGCAGATAGCATACCTGCTCTAGCGCTGCATGTTAACATAGGGAGCCAGCAGCAGATCACAGGACTCATGCCTTTGATTCACCAACCCTTAGCAATGTCAACAAGTGTCCTCCAATCTCCCCTCCCCTCTCTGTATCTCTCTCTCTGGCTCACTCCCTCATTTTCATATTCAAACTAATTAAATCTGGAGCTTTTTTTGGTGGTCTTTCATGACTGCATAAGTAAGTGTATGATTTAATGTTAGCAGCCAGAATACCCCCATCCCCCTGGGTAGATACCAGCCTGAAAGGCCTGTTTGATATGTGAGAGCAGCTTCATGCTTGTTTTCCTCAGTTGGGATTCTCATCAAAGTGGAAAGCTGGTGAGGTAGATTCACTGATTTATTTTGTTTGTATGAGTTGTTTTTTATGAAAGTGGAGTGAAGCACAATGCACGGTATCATCAATTACATGACGTTAGAGTTGTGGGGATTGAGGATGATGAAAGCAGATGGCGGTTGACTAAAAGAATTGAATTGAACTGTTTTTAAAATGGGGCATCTTTGTGAATAAAAGGCAAATATTCTTTTAAAAGTAAAATGTGAAGACCATCCTGTTGATCGTCAGGTTTAGATTCAGGTAATTCTTGGCAGGGGAAGAACTGATGACCCAGACTCCGGGTATAGTCTGGTGGTGGAAAGGAAACTTCAAGGAACTCTTGAATCTGTAATAAAATCTACCCGATTCTTTAGTCGAACAACTCCCAAAGATCACAAGTAGAGGATCCATTTCATGGTCACAGGTAAGGTTTACAGCGCTGGTCCCAAAAGAATGAGCCCCGATATCCGGGAGCAAAACAATCCTATAACAATCATTGCTACGCCTATCAAGAGGTTTAGTTAAGCTTAACACCCGAGAGTAATTGGCCAAAAATATGACTGACACCATTGTCTTAACCCACAGCTGGTGTCAGTTTTCAGAAAGAGATGTGCTATCAAAGTATGTGACTGTTGAATCAGAGCATGGAGCTAGGAGACTGGGTGAAAGTTTACACAAGGTCAAAGAGACCTCACAGACACAAGCTGGAGACAGAAGCTATCCTTCTATTTGCCAAACATACATCAACCCTGAACAAAGCATGAGACTACATTAAGATGCTAAATTATGTCAAATATTACAAAAATATTTAACAAATCCAAGTGATACATCCTCAAAGGAGCCCAAAGACCCAGAGGAAGCCGTGTCCATATCCCTGGCAGATATTGTGGAGGTGGTGCCAGGGGGCATAAGACTTTGACCAAGTTGACTTGTGTCACATGGACTTGGAAAAGACCTATGATCGTGTACAAGCGGCAACCTCCAGTCTAAGAATAAGAGACAATGCTGAAGTGCTAAAATCTGCTGTTTCTCGCGTGTCTGCTTCAGCCTGAGCTCCAGAAGTACAAGAAGTCACATACACACCAAGCCAAAAAAAAAGCTGTTTTCACAGAAGAAATTAATCTATTTATATCCTGGTTCAAAAAACATCTCCTGTCTGAGTCGCTAATTTTAATTTCAGCACACTCTGTACGGGGGGTGAATTATTTTCTAACTTGGTGGTTTAGAGGGTATTAAGATCTCGAGCTCGCCCAATCAGAGGTACAGCTCAGCTCACATGACGGGTGGGTGCCCAATAGCTGTACTGGAAGCCCCTGTGACTTCCAACATGGCTGCGGTTGCCAATCTGCTTCAAAAGTCCGCTTCAGAAACAGAAAGGTGACGTCAGGGAGACTGCAAGCATTAATTATACAGTATAAGGGTCTGACCAATCACAAACCTGCAGAATTGGGAGAAACCCTGCAGAGCAGCCTTCTTTACCCTGGAAAACTCCCTGAAACCATCCAGCCCATATAGAAGTCTAATAATTGTGCTTTTGGGTCAGGACCAGTTCAGAGGATATTAAGATCGCGCCCAAGCTATCAGAGGCACAAGCTGAGGTGACCGAGGAACGCCGTATAGCTGTACCCGAAGCCCTTGCCACTTCCGCTATAGCTGATGTGCTTCATTTTGCGTTTCCGGAACAGACGGGTGACATCAGGGAGACTACGTTCATGTTTTATACAGTCTATGCTTATGTACCGATCCCTGCAAGACCAAAGTAAAAATGAGTACACTGAGCACAAAGTCAGATGTGTGCCTGGTGAGTTTTGGCTTCTGCTCCGGTTGCCCCTTGTCACATATTCTCTTTTTGCTTTTCATGGACAGAATCTTGAGGCGGGCCCAAGGGGAGGAAGGTCTCCAGTTTTGGGGTCTCAGAGTTTCAGCCCTGCTGTTTGATGTATCTGTTGGCATCTTCAGGATTCAGGAAACAGATATTTGTGTTGATTTACTTGGTCTGCTGTCCTGATACAGCCCCCAGAGTAACCAAAACATAATGGATGAATGATGGGAGTTATTTTAATCTCCCAAAAATGTCAAACACCCAACCAGCTACGAACCACACAGACCTGACCTTGTACTTGCAATAGTTGCTGTTTGGAACATCACTTTGCATTCTTGCTGTCTATGAATAAAAGCCAAACAAGGTGACTTGCAGCTTCCCTTCAGCCCTGAAATTCACCCTCTTTTAACAGCTACAAACTAAATTTGAATCACCCATAAACACCATGGTTTTTATGTGAAGTAACCTGTCAGTGTTTGCAATACCCGGTAAATATAACTTGTTTCAAATACAGAAGTACTATAATGATCATCCATTTCCGTGGCTGAAAATGTATCCTAAGTAAGAATGGACATGTCTGTTTTCTATTTGCACAAACTGTGAGTCTTTCATATTTTGAATGCTTTTGGTCAGAGTTGAGTTATTTCTCTATAGCTGCCAGAGAAAAGTACAGACATGGTGGTAAGTTAAACTCTTGCCCACCTCTGACACAAACACACTTCAGTGAAATCCCTCAGTGAACCCTGGAACACACTGTTGCACTTTAAAACCATGTACCTGCCCGTCAATGTGAACTCTCATTTGGTTTTGAGAGTCCTGTTTCAGACGGTTGGAATGGAAGTTTTACCCTTTATTAGCTGTTCGCTATCTATTCTCGCTTTCCCCCTGCAATTTTAAACCTGGCTTCTTTTTGATCTCCTCTAAAGAAAGCCCCTTTCCAAACTTCTGCCTCCATTAATAATGGACCAATCTACATGGCTTCTCTTTGAGATTTTAGAAAAAAATATATCTTTATGTAATTTTGGAGTAAAAGTTGAATTACAGAGCACTTAGACATCACAGGTTACAGCGTCTGCTTACTTTCTGCTGTATTTATTTCATCTTCACTTTGAAACAGCAAATATCTGCCTGACCTTTTCAATTGTCCAGGTCATGGAAATTTGACGCTTGATCCAAAAAGCAACCTGGTGAGGAATTATGATGATGTTTCATCTCTGAGGTCCTGTTAAGTTCAGTTCTTCAAAGCTAAAGACTCCTTTGGGTGGCGGTTAAAGATCTCCAAATACTTCTTCCAGTTTTGAGATAGCTTCCATTTTTTTCTGCTGTGGGGTCCCACAGGGAGGGGTGTTAGATCAACTGCAATTTATGTTATTGGCACCACTGTTGCAAATTGTGTTTGGGAATATCTATTTTCATATATGCAGATGACACTCAACTACAATTTCACAAAATAAACACAACACATTTTATTTTCGATATTTCTTGCAGTTCATAACTGTGAGTCACTTACTGTATAAATAGGTTTACAAGCAGTAATATCAGTGTCTAAAGGTTGAAGGCCATGTGAAGGAAACATAACCAATGTGCACTCAGAGTTTGTCTCACATTCCCAGTATCTACTAAAACAGCGGTCCCCAACCCAACAGGCTGTGGACCAGTACCTGTCCGTGGGTTAATTGGTGCCAAGCCGCATATAAAAACTACTCAATTTACATTTTTTTCAGTTAGATTTGTTATCTGATTCTGGGCTTTTTATGTATTCATTTATTTATTTTTTTCTGAGAAGCTTGATTTTCCTCTGAATCAAAAGGTTCCTTCCGACAAAAATGCTAACTTTCTTATGAAAGAGAAAATGCAAATCATATTCCTTGATAGAAAATATTCTTAACAGCAGGGAACAACACATTCACAAATGGAACAATGCAATGACAGGGCTTTTTTAAGGTTACTTGAAACATGATGACGAGGACGTGTGGGTTGGTGGGTTAGAGGTGGAGGGTTGTACACTGATAAGTGTTTTTTGTTGTTGTTGTTGTTAGCTTTGTTTTGTTTTGATTTGTCAAGCACTTTATATTGCCAACATTGTGCATGAAAAGTGCTTCATAAATAAAGTTTGATTGATTGATTAATCAATTGATTGACGATAATAAGTGCACTGTCTGTTAGAAGCAAAACAAACTTCTCAAACAGAACAAAAGTGAAGGTGACTTTGACTTAACATTAAATTAGTGCACTGTCTCTTATATAGCAGTATAATAAAATATATAAAATGAATTCTGAAAAAAAATTAAGGTGTCACAATTGGACCATTAGTACCATTTATAATCCTCCTTTACCTTAGAATACAGGTTGCCTGTAAACAACCAAAAACATCCCTGTGAATAATGAATGTGCCCATGAACAAAACAAAAACATTCATGCCATGGTGCTGTTCACTGCAAAGTGTGAGACTTCAACATGGTTAGCAGTGTTTCCCCTAGGTTTACAGACTTGGGGGCAGGGGCGGTGATATTGTTTGGGGGGAAGTAAGTGTTTCATCTTTACTTGTCTGTGCGTGCAAATGTGGGCACGTGTTTGTGTGTCTGTGAGCGCAATGGGGCAGAACTTTGCCATGGGCAAAACAGGGCAAGGAGAAATGTGAATGCGACAATGTACAAATGACATCACGTCATGTGGATATGGCTATTCGTTCGTCAAATTAAAAAAAAAAAAAAAACAAGGTATGGACCTGTTTTATGAGAAATGTAACCCTGAATCACTTCTACTGTGAATATATGGAAAGTAAACTTCACTCTGGTTCCAGGTAGGGGAAACACTGGTCAGGAGTAAGCCTTGTGCGCAGCTTGTTCACAGTTAGGCCAGCTGAAAACACTCGCTCAGCAGGGGCAGACGTGCCAGGTATGGCCAGGTAATCTGTGCAAGGTTTGCCAATCTTGGAAACCAGCCTTTATTTACCTTCCACCATGCTGCAGGACTTGAGTCAAGGTGTGGTGGTGGATCTTTAACAAAGTTGTCCACTTCTGTTTGTTAGTCTTGTTATTGTTGTCAGAGGTCTGCTTCTTAATTTATTTTAGTTGAGTAATTTCTTATTAACAATCAATCAATAATCGATCAATTGTTTGCATCCCTGTTTGTCAGAGTTATCAGAAGGCTTGGCCCCATTTTTCGGGCGTGAGGACCTGATCCTATGTGGAAGCCCTTTATTTTTCAACTCCTTCTTTTTTATGTATCAAGTTCGATTGCCCTTGAATATAAGTTAAGGTGCTCAGACACATAAAATTGATGATCCTTTGCGTTAAAAGGAGTCAGTTATCACTTCTCTGTTTTCTTCTGTTTCCTCCTGGACACAATTTTCTTTAGAGGCCGTGCATGAGAGAGCAGATCATTAAATGGGAAATAAAATATTCTATTTGACTTGGAGACGAGTTGGACATTCATTCAGAAATTACGCACTTAGTGATATTATATATTTATATACTCGTTTTCAGCAAGAGAAACATTTGGTTTTATTGGTAACAAATAAAAACCTGTTCTGTAGTGAAACATGGTCACCTGGAATATCCTCTGAATGCAAAAGCCAAATCCTCAAGGCAGCTGACAGATAAATGGCCACTGCAAAGGACAGATGGATACACAAAGACTATTAGACCTGCACTGACAAATGGCTGCCACGTTGTCAATCAAAAGCACACACAAGAGTAATACACTCGTTCAGTCTCCTTCTGGCTCCCTCACACACAAACACACACACACACACACACACACACACACACACACACACACACACACACACACACACACACACACACACACACACACACACACACACACACACACACACAGTCGTAGCAGTGACACAGCTTTAACAGCATCTGGCTGAGAGGAGATGGATGTAGCCAGGTAGGGCAGCCAGGAAAATGGATGACTGCAGACAGCACACACAATAGATGAGACTGGTGGCACCGAGAGACAGGTCAACACTAATAAGTGACTAACAGGCACACACACACACAGGTACACACACAGGTATGTCCAGGCTTGTTGGTATTCTTACAGATGGGAAGAATATGCAACACACAAAACATAAACACGACTGAATTGGTTGATACACTCTCATTTTGTGTTACCCCTGGGCAAATAAAAGCAAAACACACACACACAAGCAATTAAATATCAGCAGTTTTACCCCCTCTTTCCTTTCATTCTCAAACATTCATTCAGACTCCGCTCCAGCTGCCACAGATGATCTAACGCTGACTTTGAGCTGTGTGTCTTTATCAGTGCTTTGTGTCAACCCTTCAACACACATTTTCCCCCTTGTTACACATTATAGATCAAGCTCACATCTGATGCTATATTTATTTCCCCTTAGAGGTGGATACAGCAATACTCAAAGCTCAACAAAGAGTGTGAGTCTGTGTGTGTGATGCCTTTTTGTTACACAGCCCAGAGGCTCTGGTTCTGGGCTGGCTCATAAGTCATACAATATTACACTCTAAAAATTATTATTACTCTTACTCATGAGACCGCCAGTGTGTTTGAGATTTTGCACTTGAACTAATATGCAGTGTTGTAATTGTTATTGATTATCCTTCAGTGCCAGTGTAATGATGAGGTTAAGATCAAGGCTGCATAGAATAAAGGCTGGCTCTACTATTGGACAGCTGTTTTTATCGGCTGCTGTTCTCTTTTTTTCTCCACTGCTGCAGCTACAACAGTGGGTTACACAGATGATACTGTGGTCAATACAGAGAGACATTTAGAGGTGATATAGCAGTAAAATGTGCAACAGCACCAAGTTTTTGTCCTATCAGCCTGTAACTCTTAAAAAGTCCATCAACAGTTTTTCACATGTTTGTGTCAAAACTAATGCACCAAATACAAGCTGCTCATAACAGTCCTAGTGTACAACTTTTAATTCTTTTTTTTCTTCTTCTTCTTTATTTGGGGAAAAAAGTACCAATTACAAAGTTTTGTACATATAACACTAGTGAGTTGATTGTTTGATGAGGAAGCACAAGCTTAAACTTTTTCTTCAATCCAAGAGACGCATATTGCTGCCATGCAAGAAAGATTAAAAGAAGAGACATCTGTATCATGTTACAACGTTATCTTTTTAAGAACAAGATGTTTGTCATATTGTAACAGTGCTGTACTGGAAACATTCCTCAGAGAGTTTGCTCCATATTGACATGATAGCATCACACAGTTGCTGCAGATTTGTCGGCTGAACATCCATGATGAGAATCTCCCGTTCCACCACATCCCAAAGGTGCTCTATTGGATTGAGATCTGGGGACTGTGGAGGACATTTAAGTACAGGGAACTCATTGTCATGTTGAAGAAACCCGTCTGAGATGATTCCAGCTTTATGACATGGAGCGTTATCCTGCTGGAAGTAGCCATCAGAAGATGGGTACACTGTGCTCATAGATGGACATGGTCAGCAACAATACTCAGGTAGGCTGTGGACTTTAAACCATGCTCAGTTGGTACTAAGGGACCCAAAGTGAGCCAAGAAAATCTCCCCCACACCATTACACCACCAGCAGCAGCAGCCTGAACCATTGATACAAGGCAGGATGGATCCATGCTTTCATGTTGTTGACGCCAAATTCTGACCCTACCATCTGAATGTGGAGCAGAAATCCAGACTCATCAGACCAGACAACGTTTTTCCAATCTTCAATTGTTGTGTTGCTGTGTGAATTGTAGCCTCAGCTTCCTGTTCTTAGCTGACAGGAGGGTCACCCGGTGTGGTCTTCTGCTGCTGTAGCCCATCTGCCTCAAGGTTGGACGTGTTGTATGTTCAGTTAATTTGAGTTACTGTTGCCTTTCTATCAGCTCCAACCAGTCTGTCCATTCTCCTCTGACCTCTGGCATCAACAAGGCATTTCATCCCACAGAACTGCAGCTCACTGAATGTTTACTCTCTTTTGGACCATTCTCTGTAAACCCGAGAGATGGTTGTGGGTTAAAATCCCAGTAGATCATCAGTTTCTGAAATACTCAGACCAGCCCGTCTGGCACCAAAATAGTCAAAATAATCCAGTGTCCAGCGTTCAGACTCACGCATTTACGCGGCGCGTTACAGACATTCAAATTTGCAAATCCGGTGTGGCCGCGGCATTAGATATATAAACAAAATATGCTTCTCTCATGAATTGTCTCTTCACCAGCAGCATCTTAGTGAATTCACTAGGGGGTTCTATCACAGAGTTAATTGTTTTTTCTCTACCTTCTTGGTTTTGAAGTCAACTGCATGCAGCACAAAGTTAAGTTGTCTTCATATACGTCTGATGAACATGAATTCATGTTGTGGCTGATGGTATGATGCTGAGATATAACTGATACAAAAGGTTAGAATCAGACATAGATGTGGGTGGCTGACGTGAATTAATGTATCTATATATGCTCTCATAAATATTCATACTTGTGTTGTAATCAAGGGTCTGTGAGTAATTAGGAGCCAGTGCAGTTTTGTTGTTTTTCTTGGGTTTCTGGTGCTGTCGCTGGTAGAGAGCCGGTCATCTCTTAGCCGTGTAGGCGGAAGGCCAACGCTGCGACAGCTTGGACCCACTTCACTTTCAATTAGTCGCCTGCCACTGTAGATGCCTGCTCACCAGCCTCTCTGGAATCAACTCAAACACTCTGATAGTGTGTGTGCAATGAAGGAGACTGTGTTTCTGAAACGAAGGAGACTGTGTGTGTCTGTTTGTGTGTGCAAAGTGGATGTTGATGTTCATTTTGTAAATAAGATTTGTTGGAGTCTTGAGATTTTGACTCCTTGGTTGGGAGGCTGGTGCATGGTTTTGAGCATTTGTGTGTTAAAGTGTGTGTAATGTTTGCTGTGGAGATTGGTGCCACCCTGTTGGACTTCTCACCCTTCCCAGGTTGCCAGCCGTCTGCTTGACCTTTAACTGGAGGACGCTGGTCAAAGACTGACCCTTTGCTTGGGTTGGAATAGGTTTTCCTTCAGACATTACATTACCTCAACACCTGAATCATTTGAGTTTAGACATTACTTTGCATTAAACATTCATCTGTTTATCTTTTAGTTAGTCATAAAGTGAAAATAAAAACAAAGCACACTGATACTCAAGGGCACTGTGAAGCACACATTGCCACCGAACATTCATTGACCATTATAGTATTAGTTAGGCCCCGGTTCCTAGGGATGGGTACCTTGCACATTTGAAACGATACAGTACTGATGCCTGGTACCAGTACTCAACGGTACCAACTTTCAGTACTTTTTTCTGTATATGTGGTAAAAAAAATCTCATTTTGTTTCATAATAAAATATTTAAAAAAATTCAATTTGACATATTTATTCTTCAGTATACCCTTGCAATGCTGTGTTTATGTCCAGCATAGAAAAAAGCCTACTGTTCCACTCCCTCACAGCCAAAAGGATCTACTTAAGCACCAAAACATGGTACCTTTTGGGTTCATGTGAATCGGTACCCGGTACTTTTGACAGAATTCGGTCGGTACCTATAAAAGTACCTAATTCGGTACCCATCCCTACTGGTTCCCTACCACCCTGAAAGAGCTACTGCACCACGTATCACTAAATAGATTATGTTTCCAACATGTTTCAGCAAAAACAAGCACGTTAATGAGGTGACTTTCTTTATTCTGTAATGCTGTGAAACCCAGATTACTTAGTCATAGAGATAATTTAATGATATAAGACAAGAACACTGCAGATTAAAGTGCAATAATAGCTTCATTAATTAAACCAACCTCATTTACATAAAACTTAGTTTACCATGACATGTACACTTTGGAAGGACATTATGTATTTTAATCCTGCATGTTTTCATAATGGTCATTTCCTCCAACCTGTGACTGTGACGCTGCATCCTTGTGATCTGAAACACTTTCTTTACCAAACAAGTGCTGAACAAAGTTCAAGTTGTGTTATTATATAAAGTGCAGTTCCTGCATTAGATAGCAGGAAAGTATGAAGGGGAAAAAGCAATCAAAGTCAAGTACAACTAACATAACATTAAACCTTTTAATGGGCTCAACCCCGCCATATTCTGCTTCACTGCAATTAGCAATGAAACTGTTAACGGGTGTGGACTCATGATGTAGCTGTTGGAGTGTAGGTCAAGTTACACGGTCATGCATACGGACAACCACCATCTGTTATATTCTGTGGTGTCTGACTCATACCGAAGGCAGTGTGACGCGTTGTGGCCCTACTTTGCAATTTTTTCCTCCTCTTTCTCTCTCTCAGTTCCTCTTTATTCCATTAAGACACAAAAAGAAGCACTTAGATGCTTAGGTCTGAGGCAGAGAGGAAGTTGGAGACATGTATGTTCAGGGTTGGGTCACATTGAGACATAGTTCATCATAGTCTGGCATTTTTTTATTTTTATCCATGTAAACCAACATAGCTTTTGTATCAATGCAATTCAATTAAAATAGAAGATAATGCAGTAACTAGATTTGATAATCTAGTGATTTGATTTTGTTTAGGATGGTTTGGAGTTTCCGGATGACTTTTACTATCAATAAGGGAAATTATTGTCAAATAAAGTGGTTTTCTGGTTTTCAGCTGAGCAATACATTACTGTCTCGTAAGCTCTTTTACTGCTTTATCGCTTGCTCATTGTTTTATCATTACTTTTAGTACAACTATTCATTATTCTACATACTCTTAGTATTGTCTTTTTAAACTTGCTGTCCTGTTTTCTGCTCTCAATCCCTTTTTATTGTCTTGTCTTTTTTTTGATGGTTGATGATTTTAGCTTTTATTTTGTTCCTCATTGTCTCATTTCATAGTGCATGCTTCTTGTGTCGTCCAGGTTCTTTGGTCATATGACACTAAAGTATTTCTATGACTGTTTTGTCTGAACTTAGCCTTTTTGTTTTATTTTCTGTGAGCTGAAGCTTGTGTTCCTTGCTTTTATGTCCTGGCTGTTTGTCAAAACACTTTGTAAACTTCTGTTTTTAAAAGTACTATTAAAAAAAGTTATTATGGTTATGTTTTTATTAGAGAGGGGACATTACGTTTTGCCATATTTACCATGGAAATAAAGTAGCGATGCTGGCTGTCCGTACTAAGTACAAAGAATTTTCAAACAAATACGTATTGAAATGTCGTAGAAAAACCTGAAATCCATTTTCAAACTGACAAAAAATCTCTTTATTAAAAAAGAAATAGTTTGAGATCTTCATAAGACTTGCTGAATGATAAGGTTCTTTATAAGGTTCTCTCAACTAACTTATGACAAGTTGGTGGGGCGGGCCTCAAACACCAAGGTCTGTCCATTGCAACCGCAGAAGTTTCTTTTTTTTTGGTTGTTTGTTTTTTTGTTGTTGTTGTTTTTTTAATGAAAGCATGTAAAACTACAGCAAGAGGTCCCATAGAGATATTCTAAAGCTTAAGAAAAACACAATACCCTCTGTTTAGTGGACCCAGATATTAGGGATGGGAAAGGGGTGGGAATTAATAAGTTTATTCTTCATCCCACTCCTTTTCGAATATGTGATTAGATAATGTCTGTTTGTTTGTATTTGTTTCTGTCTTTGACAAAAATTTCACTTTGACCTCATGTTCGAAATAAATTAAAAAAAAAAAAAAAGAATTTTGAATATTTGAGTCATTAACATCAACAAAATCAAAAAGTTCATGTGAGGATTGCTTTGTCCTGTCTTCAGCAGGTCACAGTTTAATGCAGGATGTTGGAGCTGCTATGTGTCAATTTCACTAAAAAGAAATTAAAAAAAAAAAAACAGGTCGAGTGGGACAGGAAGTTGTACACTGAAACCGTTTAAAATGCCCAATAACTTTCAAAATAAAACAAACTGTGTCCAAACCAGGTCGTATCTTACTTGACCACAGCAACACACTGACGTAACGAACAGAGCCAGACCAGGAGTCAACAGGTTGAAGGATTTACACCCACCCTCTTAGGCCATGTCCACACGTAGCACGGTATTTGGGAAACTGGATATATTTTTGTACGTTTACGCCTGTCGTCCACAGGAAACTGCAGCTTTACTTCACTAAAAACAATGTTTCTTGAAAACTCTGGCCAAAGTGAAGATTTTTGAAAACTCTGGTTTCATGGTTTTGTGTGGTCACTGGTAAACAGAGTTTTCCGTTCTTAGACGTCACAGCTGAATAACGGGGGCTCATTCTGATTGGCTGGCATGGGTTTTACATCAGGAAAACCCTGCCCATTATGGGTTTGGCATGTTTTGAGCTGCACTCACCGGTGGATTTGTATTTTAAAAAACGAATGTGGGGGGGGGGGGTTACAGGGTATTGTTAAGTATTAAAACAGCCATAACACAAAGTCAAGAAACAATGGAGATTATATCCTAGACTGTGACTTTATCTGCACTCCTAATAAAATTCTGCTTATCTCAACTTTGCTGGCACACAAATATGTCTATGAATCAGATTTGAATAGTTTCTCTTTATGAAACCAACTTGTTTGGGTTCCAACTTGTCCCCGTCCTCACCGAGTCGTGCAGCCCTGTGCCTGTGGACCCTGCTCATGCAGATTCATTTCCAAAGATATCAGACAAACCAAAAGCAGCACACTCTAAAAGCTCAATGCTCTATTCACATTTTTCACTGATGCCCAGTGGAATTTGACAGCTCAAGGTTGTTCTGGAGTGTCATCAGTATCATCCAAAAAAACAAAGCAAAAAAGACACCGTTCTTTTGTCCATATCAGGGCTAAAGTTGTTAATTGTTGCAGCTCTTATCGTGGCCAAGCCAGGATCCTCCTGTTAAAATATGTCTGTTGTTTTACATATCAATGGGGCACAGCCAAGTCTCACCCTCCCTTAAGAAACTCGAGGTTAGCTCTTAAGGCCTCGCATGTTGGCTCTCTTGGTTCAGACGCACAGGCAGCAACTTATTTCAAACCTTGGAGGAGAAAGTTGTACAACATTGATAGCAGCTTCCTGACTCACTGCTGTCCAAGGCTCTGTGGCACACACACACACACACACACACACTAAAACAAAACAAGCTGCATTGTGCACACAGACATGAGTCTATATTTAAAGAGGTGTTTGAATGCAGATTGAATGTACAGACTGATATGCATGCAGATTCCTGGGGCTCTGAAAGAATCTCAGTGCATTATTTACCTGAAGTACAGGCGACACAGCAAACTAAGATTGAGGAAACAACATCTAGAGGGGAAGCGACAGGGTCAAGGAACAGCTAGAGTCGTACTATTCTTGCAGACATGTTTTTTTTTTTCACAGTTTTGTGTTTTCACCAGAAACAGGAAAAAGATTGAATTGAGTCGTACATGCTCTTACCCTCACTACCTGGAAGCATTCCCCTGTTTTGTGTGATGGGTTTTAGTCGTTACAAAAGAACATATCTTTTCACTTTCACACGTGTTGCAGTGGCAAGACACCAGATCTCAAACCTAACTCAACTGTTGCATCAGTGCCAATCAGGTGGAGCTTTCTGCTATCAGTGTTTAGAGGAATGCAGGACAGTTTCTGTTTAGTTTTTTTGTTGTCATGCATGGCAAGCCAGTGTTACAAAAAAAAAGTACAAAAACAAAACATACATCTGTTGTTTTATGGTTGTCATCACACTCCAAGAAGATTTTATGAGTGTCTGTAGCTTCTCGTGCCGACAATTTAACCGTTTCTGCAGATTTCTCACCGCCTTCAAACAACATCCACAAACACACTTGGATACACACTCCCTCCATCACCCCGGAACTCCCGCTCAATTGCCAACCTGCCAGCCCTGCAACGGATCAATCATAGATCACAGTTAATGTCTCCCATTATGGCACCCTGTGATTGCCCTGTTATTATCCCACTAATTATGACTATCATCATTATTATCATTTCTCTATTACAGTTCATTACTCCAGACCCGAAAGAGGAGGGTATAATGTTCTAAGTGGCAGTTATTCCATTTATCGATTGGTGGGAAGTTGCAGGCCTTGTTGCGTGCTGTTTTCTCTCCTGGCTGAAGCTGTGGGGGTGCTGACAAAGCTCACAGGACAATCCACCCGTTTCAGTTAGACCTCCTACTCAATTGGCTATAAATTGGAAACTGCCATTGGGGAAAGGTAACACAGGAAGGACGATAATGAAGTTCAATGTGCTATGTAGCTATCATGATGGAAAACTGGCAATGGACTGGAATAATAAAGAAATCAATAAATAAAATCTATGGCATGTATTTTGGTAGTTGTACAGGAGAAACGGACAGGAAAGAATATTTTTACACTAAAAGGGATTGACTTAGGACAGAAAGAATTTAATTGCCTTATACTCAATGATTTGATTTACTTTTCAATCAGGAACACTCATCAAAGATCTAAACCATTCATTGTAGATATGCACTTTTTGCCAATTTTCTTAATTTTGGGGGATAGGTGATCTGCCCATTCATACATATGAAATTGATTTCATATACCTCCAGTGAGGTTTGACAGCCAGCCATTGTTGCTTTTTGCTCTAAGACCTAAAACTCAGAACACTTTATTGGTTGTCTGAGTTAAAACATAAAGATTTTATTGTTTCACAGGTATTGTTCAATGATTTTCAATAAAATAAGATTGGAACATTGAAGGTATATGCTGTCAGTTGTAAAAAATAAAAATTGGTATTGGTATGCGTTGCAAAACCCCATATATGTACATACAGAGGACATAGGATACATACATAGAGTCTTGATTGGAGCAGCAGCTGGGTAGCAAAAATAAAAGAGTGAAGATGTGATTTAAATACCCGCCTAATCATTAGATGCACTGTGATTGGTTGAGAGGGGCTGGGATTAGTGATTGAACATCAGTCTGTCAGCTGATCACAGCTGGGTGTTTGACTGCCAAGTCCTGCATGAACTTGCATGAACCTAATTTCTGGGGCTTTTTAGACCAAGAGAGGAAAGGACAATAAATGATAGAGATATGAAAAGTTTTGATACAGCAATTTATTGCAATAGTGATAAAGAATTGATATTTCAACTCTTAATATTAATATTTTCATGAAAATAAAAATTCATATTTGAGTTGAGTTGGAAGAACAATACGTCCTCTGCACCTCCACTGCAGTAGATGGCGCTGAAGAGCTACTCCACTGTATGTAGACTGATAAAATAACAATTATGGTCATGTTTTGCGCAGAGTTAGATTTTTTTATGAGTAACATTGGTTACACCAAGTGACATTTATCAGTTTCATCAACTGACCATGTCTTTCAACCAGTTACTTTAATGCAACGTTAGTTTAAAGTCACTGTCGTTATAGTGTATGTACGAAACACTGCATTTGACCTTTAGTATTTCAACCACAATAAGATATTACAATATACCACAATATCATGACATTATGATACCATGACTCAAGTATCCTGATGTGTATTGTATCCTGAGGTTCTTGCCAATACCCACCCCTAATAAACAAAGCAGGAAACAGGGTGAGAGTGGACGGTAACATGGGGGAAAGAGGCCGCAGGTCAGAATCAAGCTCAGATCACCCACCTTAGGGTAAGCTAGTTTCATGGTGTGCATAAGCTAGGCACTAGACCCCACAGGCAACCTGCTGGTATACTTTTCAACACAATACAAGCATAGTCTTAAAAAGAAAAACTTTTCCTCAAACATCCTCAATCACAGAAATGTCATTTAAAAAAAACAGACATTGTTGTTGATATGCTTTTGTAACAAGAGAAGTTTCTTTAGCAATATGTTTAGCAATGTTTTAACATTTTTGGCCAGTTCATTGTGTGTATTAATCATCTGCATTGGGTAAATGTCATGACTGCAAGGCTCTACACCCTCCAAATTTAGGCAGTTTACACATTTTAAGGCCCCTCCTTTAGGCTACACTGCAAATCTAATCAAGCACAGCTGATGTTTACTCGGGAGGTGTCTCCGCGGTGCGTTTCAACACACCCACCCCTATGCAAACAACCTGAGGCGATCTCCACACACACCCTCAATGGAAAACACCAACAGACCGGCGTGCCTACACTCCAGCACAAGCAGACGGATGGCATGCCAGAAAGGGAGGACTGTCCCATCTCTGGAAGGTGAAGATTTTTGGAAAACACAGTCGTATCGCTCTAAATAGCTGCTGTCTCTCACGGCTCTGCAGCCTCACTCAGTGCCTGACTCAAACCTTGTTTGTCGTTCGCCAGGCGCACAAGCTGTACCAATGTGATTAAAGACAGAGAGAATGTCGCATCACACCGCTGCTGCTGGCAGAACATCACTTCTCTCCAGAAATATCAAGTTTTTATGAATCAGACGAGTATAGGTTGGGTTAAATTGACAACCATGCATTTTAAGAAAGACTTTAAAATTGTTTCACGAGGCAAAAAGGTCATACACTTTTCCCTGCTCATAAATTACAATAACTCAGGCTTAAAATATGCACAGCACAAGATAAAAACATCTTCTCTTGGTCATTAGACAAATATAGAACACTGAATATTTATTCAGAAATGTTATATAACTCTGAAATATGAGTTAATCAGTACCTGTAGACATATGATTTGATTTTGACAAGATGCTTAATATTGTCTTTTTGAAACATAACCCACACCACATTTTCTAATTCACCTATCAAAAAACTTGCCTAAAGCAAAATAAATCTCTTTGTCCGACTTTGAAAAAAATCACAAAACAAAGCTTGAGGCACTAATTTGCCAGTTTCCCCTCCCTCCTTCATGATTGCGACTGTTCATTTTGTGGCAACAGAGTTAAAGCAAGCAACATGTTTGCCTTATCACACACAATGTCTCCATCTTCTGTGGTGATCCAGAAATGTTTCAGCACATCATTTGTCAGACAGTTTGCTGTCATGGTTAACTGTTGAGCAAAGCTTCTGCTATTTCTGTGAGAAATGAGTCGGTGCTGTGACAGCCACAGACAAACCACAGAGAGTCGACATGTGCAGTGACAGGTCAGCATGAGATCCTTAGCTGTCATGTCCACGTTTCACATTACAACGAAAGCTCAACAACGTACAAGACATCCAGCTGGTGTAAGGTGGCAACAGCTGAAATCCAAGTCAGTTCTTATAAAGTACAATAACACAGAGATCCGCTTTAAGGTCCCATATTCTGCTCCTTTTTTGCAGGTTAATATGGATCATTGATGTCTTCATGAAATGGTAGTAACATGTTTTGGTCCAAAAAGCCAATAAATCAAGCACAGCAGCATTGTTTCCGGGTTCTCATAGCCCCTCTGCTCAGAACGCTCTGATTTAGTGGGCGTGGCCTTCATATGTAAATGAGCCACCGCTGATACCGCCCCGCTCTTCAGCGTCACTGAAAGCCGCGCCACGAGCTCCAAGTGCACAATATTTAGAAAACGGCGAAGCTTGTTTACCGTAACATTACAGGCTAAAACAACAGGCTAACTGCAGCTAAAGTTAGCATCCTGAAGCTAACACAGAGACAGGGGGGACACTGAGGAAAAGCTCTGACATCTGCTTCACAGCACACAGCATTTAAAATATTCACATTTCCAGGGTCAGAGGTTTGTTGGCGGATGGTTGGTAATGCGCCTGGATTCAGGACCAGTCTTTTCACTAGCCCTCTGTTGTACTGTCCAAAGTTGGAAAAGCAGTCGGCCGTGAAGTGACTAGCACATACATGCACAGTTTTACTGAGTGTAGCTGGCACATTTCCCTCATAAATGAACTCTAGCCACTTAGTCTTGTTTTCTTCTGAGATAAGAAGCTTGTGCATGGAACTGTTGCTGTTTACAGCCAAAAACAGAGAAGTGATGGCTCTTCAACTTTGGCATTCACCTCGCCACTGCTGGAGAGATTTCTCTCCAGCAGTGGGGATGGGAGTGGGCGGGGAGGGGGTTCGGGGGTATCTGGACCCATCAGGTCAGACTTGCTCCTGATTGGTCAAAAAAGGAAACCGCTGACGTCGGCAAATCCCCAAAATCCAAACTCGTTTTCGGTCAGGATTTTACATTCGCAAGCACTACTAAGTACAGGTTTTGTTGTTAAATATCACATTTTGTGGGCTGGGAGGAAAACCAAAGACCCACAAATTTCACTGAAAGACTTAAAGTAAGTAAAAAAAGTAAGTTCAGATTATTTGATCGTAAACAACCTTCAGAATTATAGTGAGTGTCCACAGAGCTGTGAAAATAAAAGGAGAGTAAGTCTAATACCCAACTCCTGTTGACAAAAACAGAAAATTACACAGAAAATGACCCTGTTGTACAGAGACACAATACAGCTGTTCCTTTTATTCCTACTGTTTTCCTTTCTGCCCAGTCACTAATTTCAGTGTCTTTAGCGCCTTTAATTTGTGTGTGTTTGAAGTAGTCTAAAGCCTTTTTCTCTCATTAATTGGATTTCAGTGTCAGTTTTTTTTTCATCTGGAATAATTAAGTGCTGTTTTAACTAAGCCCCTACAAAATGTGTGTTCAATTTTTCAATTCTCAAGTAGCTCTGGTCTCAGTTAATGAAGAGTTTGTAACAGGTCAGACTGTCAACAAACTCACAGACAGATCGATCTTTATTGGCGTTTAACAGGAAATTTGGTGTCATTGTCTGTAGAGAGGAAAAACAAACAAACATATCAAACAAGTTACCCACCAAGAAAAACACAAAGTCTTAGTCATACACGTACACAACAGTTACTGTGATGGTTTGCTCAAGAGAGCAAAGGAGACAATGCTCCTGCTAAAATGTGCTTGTGTCCAGGCTATGGACCTTTATCTGCCTTCAGATGGGAGCAGTGTGAAGAATGAGTACAAGGGGTGCCCAGGATTGAGTGCGATAGTGCATTCTGTGCATGAGATGGCTTTGTTTTTGTTGTTATTGTTGTCGTTGCTGTTGTTGTTGTGATGAGAGTAAAGGAAGTTTAGGGGAATCTAGAAACTTCTGAGTCTTAAATATCAGAACAATTTGTTCATTACTTAATCATTAATATACCTCCTAATGTGCTACACATCCTACATCCCACTGCACAGCAGCAGGAAACCATGGCTGAACATTTGGACTCCTGTTAAAAGTGAGGAATGTGTGTATAAGAGTCTTATTTAGCAACATCATCCATGTACCAAGTATTATTCTGTGATCCATTTCTTTTCTGTATGTTTTGTCCATGTGAAGCACATTGTGATTCTTGTTTGTAAAAAGTACTGTACATTTACTTACTATAATCAAAACAGAAAATATAGCACATTTAGCAGGAGGTTAAAACATTAATAAAAGCTTAACATAGAAGGTGATATTTTCTGTAAAACCTCAAAATAAACTGAAACTAAAATATAAATGTTGATGACGCACAGATTTGAAAGATTTTTTTTTTCATATATTTAAATTTATTAAATTATTTATTTATTTAGATTTGAATGTATGACTTTGCATTTAGAGTATTTACTTGAAGCTAGCAAAACAGTCTCACCTTTTTGGATCAGCAAGTAATTTTTTCACTAAGTCCAAATTCCAAGTGACACCCCTGGTTCAACAATACACAAAAAGACAAATAATACCAAAACCTCCACCTCCTCCTCCTCCTCCTACTACTACTACTACTACTACTACTACTACTACTACTACTAACAACAACAACAACAACAACAATAGCAATGATAATAATAATAATAATAATAATAATAATAATAATAATAATAATAATAATAATAATAATAATAATAATTATTATTATTATTATTATTATTATTATTATTATTATTATTATTATAATAAAGGTAAATAAAAAAAAAAACATACTCTGGTACACCAGTCAAGTGAGTAAATTGCTCATTACATGCCTTTTTTTTTTTTTTTTTTTTTTTTTTTTTTTTTTTTTGTTGTTGTTGTTGTTGTTGTTGTTGTTGTTTTTGTTTTGTTTTGTTGCATTTTGTTGCATTTTGTTTATTTTTATTTTATCTTTTTTACACATATATTCATCCTTTCACACACCAGGTTCACATTCTGTCACTACACATTTTCTAACAATATGTCACCACCTAATTAAAGTCCTTTTATAATATAATTAATAAGCCAGAAAAAGAAGAGGAGCTGTTTCCTGTTTCATTTGACACCTATAATTATTTTATCTTGCACCTTGGGAGAAAATTTTTGCAACTTATCGTGTGTGTTGCTTATTCACAGCTCAAGTTTTCACACAGAGACAAAACGACACCATCTTTCCCTCATTATGTTAGAGTAAAACAGGAATTCTGAGGTTGTGTATAAACACATACATTATACACATACTCTTTGAAGTAACCAGATCACAATAAGTATTTCAATAAAAAGTCTTTTTCTCAATCTGACTGATCTTGGCATTCAAGAAAATCATCTACGACTCCAGACAAAAACACTACACACACTGTAGTGAGTACACTTTACTTCTATTACATTGTTTAGTCAATTTTTAATAGCACTTCATTAGAAATTTGGTCGACTCTCCTCTGTAATTAGCCAGCTTAGCTCCTTCTGTTGTGATTTACTCACTGCAAATTACAGACTACTGTAATTGAAGAGGAAACAAATTGAGTGGGTCTGTTCCAGAGAGCTGATCATGTGGCTGCGGCTTTTTGGCAGCCAGCAGAGGCTGACCACTCATATATTTCATTATGGCACTTTAAGAATGACATTTTTCTGCAGTGTGTACTCATTGGCACAGAGAGTAAGGGGGACAGAGACAGACTGAAATGGAGGAAGAGGAAGACAGAGAGGGATGGTGGTAGATTACACCATGCCAAGTGCATTAACATCTCCATCTGGTGTCTCATTCTTCCTCCACTCCCGCTAACCCCATTGGCCCTGGTTGCCCTCATCACTGGGCACGAGTGGGCCCTTCCAGGACAAGGTCATGTTGTTGGCGTGTGTTATGAATATGCCACCTGATCCCAAAAGTGCTTGAGGGGGCATGGCGCACACCGGCATGCTGGCAGGGTGGCAGGAGAGACTCTGTAGCAGTAAACTGACATGAAGCACGGCAGGATCACACGATCTGGGTCACACATGCATCCAGACACATGGAGTAACACGTTATTTTGGACCTGGCGTCCCTCTATCCTCCCCTTAATCTGTCATGCTATGCATTTGCTCCTGAGCATAACAACACTGCCAAAATGCTCAGTAACTCACTTTGGATATGCTGGTATTGTTGACATAAATTCAATTTATACAGTGTGTGTGTGCCACAGGAGCTGGCAGCTCCCAAAAAAGTCAAAGCCAGGTTGCATGTGGCGTGCAACACTGCAATATGTCCATTACCTTTTTACTGTGAGACAGGGCAGCCGATATACATAACAATATGTCATAAAGCTGGAGAGGCAGATACGTAAAGATAAACTAACTTAAAAGTTCAAGAAACTGTTTCACAATAACCACAGCGCCACCTTCTGGCAACTGAAAGTCATTGCATTGTGTCATCAAATGATTCCCTATCCTCTTTGTGAATTCCCACACAAACTGCTTTGAGCACAACTCCTTTATGAAACAAAGTCTCTATGTAGTGGTGTAACTGAAACAAATGCAACAGTGGCCCTGACACAGGAAGTTGTTTACCTGTAAAGCCACCAAATATGATGAGTCCAGCAGAAAAATAAGAAGTCTGATATGGGCTAAGTTCATGGTTGATATGAACACAATAACCCAAGCAGCAACCCACAGTCTTAAAATGAGAAGACATGAAAAAGTACTAAAAACTAGAGATTCACAAATCCAGCTTTTCTGGTTCTGATAGCAAGCCTGGACTTTGGGTATTGACCAAGCTTCAACCTCCGGTCAAAGTATATGAGACAATACCAAAGTGCTAAAATCTGCTGTTTCTCCGATGTGTCCGCTTGAGGCTGGCTCTGAAAGTACTGGAAGTCACATACACACCAAGCCAAAAAAAAAAAAACTGTTTTCACAGCAGAAATAAACCTATTTACAGCCTGGTTCAAAAAACATCACCTGTCGGAATCACTTGTGTCACTAATGGCACACACGTGATTGATGAGTGCCCTTTAGCTGTACTAGAAGCCCCTGTCCCTCCCAATATGGCAGCAATGGCTGATCTGCTTCAAAAATCTGTTTCAGAAACACACAGGTGATGTTGGAGACACTACGTCCATTAATTATACAGTCTATGACAGCCTATTCCCATCTGTTACCATCCTTAAATAATAACCAGCATGCTCTACAGTGCAATATGACTGGTAAGATTATATGTATGTATTATTATATTTGAATGTTTATCATCAGTTGGTAAATAAATGTACAGTAGTTTTATCCAAGTCTAACTTTTTATTCCCTGTAGACTGGTAATGCAGCAAAAAACAAAGAAGTGCATCAGAGGTAACACTTAAAATCAATTAGCCAAGAGTGCTGGAAAAAATACAAAATAAAATATATATATATATATATATATATATATATATATATATATATATATATATATATATATATATATATATATATCTACCGATCCAGCTTTTAGGGGCACTGATACACAGATACCTGGATTGCTATCAGTGCATCCCTATAAAAAACTGCAATTCATTGAGCATCCACAAGAAAATAAAGTTTCAGAAAACAATACGCAAGTTAACAGCCTTGTTTGAAAAACGTATTTCTCTTTCGGCATACACTGAATGGGGGTGATTTTTTCAGAACTCATAATTTTTTAAGCCATTGACGTACAAATTTTATCTATTCGAGGACATGGCTAACCTGATTCACAGGTGGTTACCCTGTAGCAATCTGGAGAAGCTACAGGCCCACTTCTTTACCTCATCCTTATTTAAATGAAGCCTGGATAAGCTCAACTTTTTCCAATAAGGCTTCAAAACTCTGAATCAGAAACAAATGAATAATGTTAAGGAGCCTATTTCTGTATGATACATGTGGATGGTTTGATTTAGGATGATAAAACTCAGTAGAAACATGTACTATGATGAGACCCACAAAAAGTCTAATTAATTAATTTCACAAAACTCTACAAGAAGTCTGAGATTTTTAATTTAGGATGAAAAAAATAAAAAACTTTTTCCATAGGTTGAATTACTTTAAGCGGCTTGTTTGTAAACCTAAATATTGTTTTATTGTTGCATTAAGCAAATATTATTTTTAACTGAAACAGAGGCTCATAGATTTTATGTATGTCAGCAGGAATTTAAAATAATAATAGATATAACAAAAAAAAATTTCATGGTACCAAGGCAATCAAAACCTACGACATTCTGTTTGAATTATGATCAAAAACTCCAACATATCTCTGAGATCTTGCCATGAACAGAGCTAGGTGGCTAGCTGTTTCTCCGTCTGTTGCCCTGCATGAACTTTGAACCTGCTGCTCCAGTCCTTGTACCCCTTCACGAGATGAAAGTTAAATTGTCCCTTGAGGATTTTTGTTACAGGGGAATTCACTTAGACTTTAGTGAACTGATGGCCCCGCAGAGACAGAGAGAAAAATAAAGAATGAGTAGCAGAATCATGCCCTTTCCAAACCATTGCTTAGTTTCTCCTTCTGACCCATCACTACGAGATGATTTGATTATGAAGAGGAAGAGATGGATGCATTTCTGCTGAGTGTTTGGATTTGCCTGCCCTAAGACATGCTCTTTGTGTCTGCCTTTAAATTTCCATCTTAGATGTATTATTCTGCAGATCCTGTCCCTTTTCTGACCTGATACAAACCCCTGAGACCCCATCAGATCAGGGATGTGGATGCTGTCATTCCTCTCCCATCCTGTTGTGCCTGTTTCGTACACATCACAAACACTACAGAGTAGAAATGGATGTGCACATGTAAATTTACAAAAAAAAAAAAAAACTCTATGACTCTTTACGAGTTGTTTTGATGTCCTGGATCCAACCACACTTGTCCTGGTTACATCATTGAAACTGAAGGGAACCACAAAGACCTGCTGCAGTAACATGAAGCAAATATTACTTCATGATTTAATAGAAGGTCTGGCAGATCTGACATTTCTAATTTCCTTAAATGCATCACCCACACACCCTGCTGAGAAGAGAATCCTACTCTTTTTCCTGCTCCTGACTGCTGCTGAGGGTGATATGCAGACTGAGGAGTATTTTTAGCAAGTTCAGTCTTTTTTGGGTGAAGCTCAATATTTTTATTTTAATCTGTTCATCTTTATGTCGGCTGAAAACCTGATTCATTGGCTTTAATTGAAAGATGCTAGAGGGCTTTTGAAATTAATCCAGAATTCACCCTCTGGGATAAATAAAGGATTTTCTAATCTATTCTATTATTTTCTATTTTATTCTACTCTATTCTATTCTAGATGCATTTAGACTATTTTGTGTAGTTTTGACATTTTTGCTTATATTCCATAGTTGTTGTATGTAATGTACCATAAGAGCTATAAAATAATGTCACAGAAAAACTTGGTGCAGTCCAAAGTGGGTGTTTTAAAGAGGCTCTGAGACAAAAAAAACTTTCCTCTGTGTCCTGTATGAAGATTTCTAACAAGGGATTATTTATTTATCAACAACGGCAGATGTGCACACAATTTGACTGCAGAAGCGGTGTGGAGTATAATGGTCTGTCAAGTGGTACGAAGGAGTTAATCACCAAAAATCACATTTTAACTTAATATCACTTTGGCGGATTATTAACAGCTCCCAGGTTTGGGGGGTTTGGTTCAGCAGTGAGTGGATGGAAGAGATCATCAAGTGGACAGATATTAGGTGGACAGACGTTTGAAAATGTTCTGCACAACAATAATGGTAGGAAACATATACATTTCTGAAAGGAGCTCTTTTGTGACCAGTGCTGTTTGTTAGAATAAGCCTCCAGGTGCTCATGGGTACCACGTTGGTGATCCCTGCTCTAAAGTATGTAGGATGTATCTCACTTTTCAGAGTGGAAAGGGACTTAAAGTGCATCATATGCCCCTATTTTTATGGCACTTTTATGAGACCATGCAAATTTAAGCCTTGTTTATACATCTGTGTCACATCAACGGCGTACTCAATGCTGTTGGTCTGTGTTGTCCTTTTTCATCTCAGAGGGCTAAACACGTAGCCTGATGTAGACTTCCTTTAGAATATGATTTGCTGTTGAAATCGTGCAGACTGAAAAGACCTGTGATTGGTCCTCTTTGCTTTCTGTATTCAAAGATAGATAGATAGATAGATAGATAGATAGATAGATAGATAGATAGATAGATAGACAGATAGACAGATAGACAGATAGACAGATAGATAGATAGATAGATAGATAGATAGATAGATAGATAGACAGACAGATAGATGAGAACTTTATCAATCCCTTGGGAAGGTTCCCTCAGGTAATTCAGATTCCAGCCGCAGGTAGCACCAAAGGATAGAACAACGCACGGGTACAAGAATACGATTGATTATAAAGAAAAACACACAAGTAATAAACAAAGAGTATACTGCTGCTGTACAAAAGATCAGCAATAAGAGTCTCAGAATATGACGGTAGGCAGAGTTAATCTAAGTTAGCAGCAATGGTAAGTTTTCAGTTTTCAGTTGTAAGTTAACATCACCGCTAGGGATGCGACTCAGGACACACGACGAGACACGATATTGGGTTCACGAGGATGAGGCGATATTTGCACACTACTTATAGGATATAAAAATGAAAAAATCTATGATTGGACAAACATATTTCTTTTATTGCACAGAGTCACAAACAGTGCATTTGCATTTTGATTTTCTTTAATAACTTACACCCATGCATGACCCAAGAATGAGCTTTTAACTTAACTTAAACTTCTTTCCAAAAATAAAATTGAATATTATTTGTTTAAGTGCAAGCAATATGTGCAAAACTATAACCAAAGTTCTACTCTGTCAACACAGAGTCCCAAAAAGTGCCAAGAGACCGACCCTCTCTTTTCAAGCAGTACACAGTCTAGCCTAAGCTATGGTCATGTTCTTTTTCAAGAACATTTAGAAGCAACTGTGACCGTCAGTGTTATCTGGCCTTCAACAGTTTTCGTCATAGGTGCCGTTGCTTTTGGAAGTGAGCTGTGATGGTTTTGTATGTGCCTTAGCATCGTGCCCATATTATAATAATAATAATAATAAATTTTATTTATAGAGCGCTTTTCAACAAAACTCAAAGTCGCTTTACATAAAAAGTTAAAAAGTGCAGATAAAAGACAGGTGAACAACAGGAAACAGATAAAAACGGAAGGTTACAGTGCAAAGTTAAAAAAACATGGGGCGTTGAGGAGGGACTGTGGATTACTGGTTGAAGGCAGTGCGGAAGAGATGTGTTTTTAAACTGGATTTGAAGATGGTGAGGTCAGTGGAGTTGCGGATGTTTTGAGGGAGTGAGTTCCAGAGAGAGGGGGCGGCAACTGAAAAGGCTCTGTCCCCCCAGGTTCGGTGCTTGGTCCTAGGGACGGTGAGGAGGTTAGAATCCGAGGAGCGGAGGGGACGGGAAGGGATGTAGGGGTTGAGCATGTTCGTGAGGTATGGGGGGGCCTGGTTATGGAGGGCTTTGTAGGTAAGCAGAAGGATTTTGAATGTGATGCGGAATGGGATGGGGAGCCAGTGCAGGTTGTGAAGGATGGGGGTGATGTGTTCACGGGAACGGGTGTGAGTGAGGAGGCGAGCGGCGGAGTTCTGGATGTACTGAAGTTTATTGAGGAGGGTGGATGGTGAGCCGTAGAGTATGCTATTGCAGTAGTCAATGCGTGAGGTGATGAAAGCGTGGATGAGGGTTTCGGCTGCAGGGAAGGAGAGAGAGGGGCGAAGGCGGGCAATATTTTTGAGGTGGTGGAAAGCTGTTTTTGTTACTGATTTTATGTGCTGGTTGAAATTGAGGGAACTGTCCAAGATGACTCCAAGGTTACGGCAGTAGGGTGCGGGTGAAAGGGTGGTGCTGTTGAAGGTGAGGTGGAAGTCTTTGGCTGCGGAGGTGAGGGAATGTGGACCTATGACGAGGATGTCTGTTTTGGAACTGTTGAGTTTGAGGAAATTTGATTCTAACCAAGAATTGATGTCAGAGAGGCAGTCAGTGAGGGTGGAGTGGATCTGAGGGTTGATGGAATTTGTGGATATGTATAATTGAATGTCATCTGCATAGGAATGGAAATGGAGACCGTGGCGATGGATAATCTGACCGAGGGGGAGGAGGTACAGGATAAAGAGGAGGGGACCAAGCACCGAGCCCTGAGGGACACCTTGGGACAGGGGGGCAGTAGTGGAGGAGCAGCTGTTGGTGGAGATGAATTGTTCCGGTCTGTTAGATAAGATTGTATCCAGGAGAGAGCGTCGTTGGTGATGAGGAGATGGGATTTGAGACGGGATAACAGGATGGAGTGATTGATGGTATCAAAGGCGGCAGTGAGGTCCAGGAGAATGAGGATGGTGAGGTTGCCAGAGTCAGAGGAGAGGAGGAGGTCGTTGGTTATTTTGAGGAGAGCAGTTTCTGTGCTGTGGTGGGTACGGAATCCGGATTGAAATTGTTCATACAGGTTATTGTTGGTAAGGTGGGTCTTGATCTGGGATGCAATGGCTCTTTCAAGTATTTTGGAAATGAAGGGGAGATTTGAAATGGGGCGGAAGTTGTGGAGGTCATCGGGGTTGAGTCCAGGTTTTTTGAGGATGGGGGTTATGGCAGCCAGTTTCAGCGACGGAGGAACGGTGGAGGAGGTGATGGAGGAATTGACGATGGCGGTGATAAGCGGGGAGATGGTGGGGAGACAGGCTTTAACAAGGGAAGAGGGGATGGGATCGAGGACAGAAGTGGAGGATTTCATAGTTGTAATGATTTTTGACAGGTCGGCTTGGGAAATCGGTAAGAATTTGCAAAGTGGAGAGGTGATGAGAGGGGCAGTGAAGAGGGGGGAGACATGAGAGGGGGGCGGTGTGGGTAGAGAACTGTAAATGGTGTTGATTTTTGTTTGAAGGAATGAGAGGTAGGAGTTACATTTTTCAGTGGTGAAGGAGTCTGTGGTATTGTTTGTGGGGTTAAGGAGCTTGTTGATGGTGGAGAAAAGAGCTTTATGGTTGTTCGAGCCAGTGTTAATGAGATTGGAGTAGTAGTTGGAGCGGGCGTGGGTGAGGGCGGATCTGTATAGTTGGAGGTGGTCTGTGTAAGCTTGGATATGAACAGTGAGTCTGGTTTTTCTTGAGAGTCTCTCTAGCTGGCGTTTTTTGGATTTCAGGTGGTGGAGATGAGGGGTGAACCAGGGGGCAGGGTGGGTGAAAGAAACAGTTCTGGTTTTTAAGGGGGCTAACTGATTGAGGCAGGTGGAGAGACAGCTGTTGTAGTGGGTAATAAGTTTGTCCGGGTTGTCCATTGATGGAGGGGGGTGGGTGGTTAAAGCAGTGCTAAGTGAAACTGAGAGGTCATGGGGCAGGATGGATTTGATATTTCTGTAGGATAAAGTACGTTTTTCTTTGAGAACAGGGGTTGGGAGATGGATGTCAAAAGCTATGGCAAGGTGATCAGAGATATGGAGGTCGGAACAGGTGAGTTCTTGGATGTTGAGACCGGAGGTGCAGACTAAGTCCAAGGTGTGGCCGTAGGAGTGGGTGGGAAAGTTGATGTGTTGTGAGAGGTTCAGGCAGTCGAGGAGGTCCAGGAAATCAGAGGCATGTTTGCAGTTTTTGTTGTCGATGTGGAAATTGAAGTCCCCGAGAAGTAGAACAGAGGGTGAGTGGGCTGATAGCTGGGTGACGAGGTCAGTGAAGTCAGACAGGAAGGATGGATTCGGTTTGGGTGGCCGGTAGATAATCGAGATGACAAAGGGAGTGGAGGAAAGTACTTTGAAAGTGATATGTTCGAAAGATTCTACAGTAGGTGTGGAAATGGGATTTGTTTTGAAAAAGTCCTTGAAAACAGAGGCAACGCCGCCACCTCTACCAGAGGGGCGGGGTCTGTCAATGTACTTGTATCCAGGGGGGGTGACTTGATTGAGGGAGAAATAGTCCAGATGAGTGTGCCAGGTTTCAGTGATACAAAGGAAATCCAGGTTATTGTCCAAAATGAAATCGTTCAGGATGACAGCTTTACTGTTGAGGGAGCGAGTGTTTTGGAGAGCAAACTTGAGGATGTGCTGCTGGGGTTTGTGAGTTGTGGGAACAGAGGGGACAATATGGATGAGGTTATGAGTGTTACTGTAGTTGCGTCTGTGTTGAAGGGTGAACGGTCTGGCGGAGATGACAGGCTGGATGTGAAGAGGATCTGCAGTGGGAGAAGGTGAGCTCTGGGGCCTGATGAGGGCGCTGTGAGAAGTGGAGGAGTTTGAGAATAGTACCGTAGAAGAAGACAGGGGGAGCTGTGTGCGAGGTGTAAACAGTCAGTCACATGGTGGATTTTGAACCGCATGCTGGATATTAGCTGTTAAAATACGACTGCCCAGCTTATTAGGATGGAGCCCGTCTGTTCTAAAAAAGGATTCGCGCGCCCAGAACAAGTTAAAATTGTCTATGTAGCTCAGAGAATGAGACCTGCAGGCTGATTGGAGCCAGGTGTGCAGCGAGAGGATCCTGCTGAAGAGTCCTGAGCCACGGTTATGGGGAGAGATTGGGCCGCTGATGAAGACTGACTTCCCGGTGGTTTGGATATAATGGAAGAGTTTATTGAAGACAGTTTTTGTGATTTCGGACTGTCGGCGGGATGCATCTACACAGCCGACATGAATAATTACTCTATGGACAGATGGAGGTAGTGTGTGGAGTATGACTGGGAGTTTATCGAGGATGTTAGTGACGGATGCCCCAGGGATACAATGAGTGATGACATTGAAAAAACGGACATTTCTGGTGATGGAGTCGCCAAGCAATAAGGTAGTAGGGGGGAAAAGGGGGCGAGGGATTGACGAAGTGGGAGAGGGATCAGTGCTGGACGGAGGCATCCCAGCGGCTGGAGAGTGGCATGAGGGGGGCGTGGCAGGCAGCCGAGCTGGAGCCGGTGTGAAGTGCGGGATGGATATGCGGCGGCCAGCACGGTGAGGAGCACGCTGAGAGGGAGTCTGAAGAGACGGCGGTTTGGAGGACAGGGGGGAAAGCAGCTGAGGGGTTTTAGTATCCTTTTTGAGAGTGAAATCCTGTCGGGCAAGGGCGTCATATCTGTTATTCAGATGGACTGTGTGAAGGAGCGAGTCGGGGGGCTGCTGAGATCTCCCGCTACGGGGAGCGACCAGGGTCCAGGATGCAGGATCTCGCGGAGTGGAGGTGGCGATGGTCTTGGGCTTTGCGCCCTGCCTGATCCAGGAGTGCTCTCTGGGGGAGATCGGAGGAAGGAGCTCTGAAGCAGCAGCTGCCCCGTCGGGAGCGGTGACACCAGGGGGAGAGGGTGCGGAGTCATCGGCTGGAGCACTGGAGGGACGGATGGGCTGATCGGAACTGGAAGACACGGACACCGGTGGAGTAGTACGGAAGATGATTGTGTCCATTTGCAGCTCGGCTTCACGAAGTGTGTAGAGTGTGGAGATACGCCGCTCCAGCTCGGTGACTTTTTCAGAGAGGACGGTGCAGTTGATGCAGCCGGAAGGAGAGGTAAGTGGAGCCATGACGCCTGGAGCAAAACAAAGACAACAGGGGCCAGTACAGGTCTAAAAGCACAGTGCAGGTATGTGGCAGAGAAGTGACGAGGGGGTAACAGATGATTTGCAGGGGCAGGTACAGGCACTTACACGCAGGGGCTCCAACACGGAGCCCGCAGCGGTGAGGAGGCTTAGCGTTAGCAGGGGTGGTAGCAGGGAGACAGCAGATGTAGCAAGAGTCAGCAAAGACTTACCGGCGGGGGCCCCAGAAAACAGGGCCCGCTGCGGATAGTTGACGTCCTGGTTATTAGAAACTCGGTGGTCCTTGGAGGTATTTGATCACTATCCAGCCGGCAAACCAGGGTATGAAGCAGCTAGCTTTAGCCGAGTGCTGCTGCTGTAGAGGCCTGGGTGCTTCTGCTGCTTCAGCGAGGGCTTCCAATTATTAGCTGCAGTGTATGGCACTGCATATTGTCCTTATCTTGTCCGTCACTCGGTTGCCGTTAATTATTTCCACAGGATAACCAAAATGCTGCCACACAAAAAGATTTAAAGTGGCGGGGGCATCTTCAATGAGGATATTTTTAGACTCTGATGTCATTCCTGCTGCACTAGTTACGCTGCTCCTGCTCCTGCTCCTTTTCTTCTTCTGCTCAGTTTCTGGCAGACTAATGCCGCGGCCACACCACACGCGAACACGCGAATTTACTCGCGCAAATGGCCTGTCACGCGCCGCGTGAACGCCCGAGTCTCGCCGCTGGACTTTTTTGACAACCTGAGGCGCGAACACGCGAATGCGCGGTACTGCGCATGCGGAGTAGAGAGCTCATTCATTTAAAGACCGAAAGTCCAAAAGAGCATCTGAAAAACAATGAGCTGTGGTTTCCAAAGCATGACAGGAGAGTGTGTGAAAGCTTTGAAGATCACAATCAATGCCTCTGCCTCTCCCTGGTAATCCACCAGCCCTGCTTGGCTGTTCCCTGCGATCTCATCCCCGATCCCCCGAACCTCCGACACCCCGTACCCCCGACCACCCGAACCCCCGACCTATGTTCCCGGAGGTCTCCCTGGGGATAATGAAGGGGTGGAGGAAAGAGAGGAGCACAGAGAACTTTCATCTTTTCCCTGGCTCTGCCCCTGCCCCGCACTTTCCTCCTCTCTATCAGGCTTAAAACTCCGCTGAGGAAAACACAGTCGGACTCAGTGATGACCAGAGCAGGCAAATCCAGCTGGGAACGAATGTTTTCAGAACTTACATTCAAAACCTGTCTCCTCAGAGACTTTCAACCGAGCCTGATCCTTTTTTCCCGGTCTCTGTAGAGTACACACGTCGTATCGTATAACTCTGGATGATGACACACCGCACAGATTGTTTTCTCCTCCATCCTCCGGCGGAGTTGGAGCCGGAGCAGGCGGCAGTTGCCCCCCAACGTTGTCAAAACAATGACGTAGTGGGGGAATATTTTGAACTCGAGCGAATTCGCGTCTACCGCCCAAACGCGTGAACGCTCCAAACTCGCCGCGCCAAACGCGCGAATCGCGCCGCGAGAGGCGAATCGGCGGCTAAACGCGTCTTTGCATAGACTTTGTATGTAATCGCGCCGCAAATTCGCGTTTGGTGTGGCCACACCATAACAGTTGAAAAGATGTACTACTGCACCCTACAGGTCACAAATAGAAAACTGAATAGCTCACAGTCAGAAAGGCATTTGCCCTGGCTGTACCCGTGAAACAGCTTTTACTCATATGAGAAATATTGCGACGACTGCACATTAGCCACAAATCGGCCCTTTATTTCATTTCCTTCAAAGTTCCCCCTCTATCCTTCCTTATAATTGCTGCAATGATCAACAGAAACATACCAGCTTTAATAAAACAGAATAAGCTTAAATTTCCTCTAAAGAAAAAAAACAACAACAAAAGAACAAAAGTAGACTGTGTCAGGTGTTACGGTGTAAAGTCAATGTAAGAGAATCAACCAAACTTTACATTTAGCTCATTAAGTTTTCCACAGCTGCACCTGAGCTTCTCTGGATATGTTTGGATAACTACTACATGTTCGTATTATATAGAAGTCTTTTACTGTTAACTCTTTCAGTGTGAAAGCTCTGCTATTCCAGCTCAGAGAGCTTTGTTAAAATAAACTCTCACCTATAGCAGCTTTAGAGCAGTCTGCTTTGTATGCATTGCTGTCCCTTGTTCTGTCTCCCTTTCTCTTTCTGCTTCGGCTTTTGTCTCTGTCCCTCTTTCTGTGGCTGCTGAGGTCAAAGGATACTCTTCATACATTCATTCATAGGGGCCAGCTGGATAAAGGGCTTCAAAAATATTAGCTTAGCTCTTTCTTTCTCTTTGGCAAAAAGAGGCTTTCTCTTTCATTTCCATTGCAAGTTGTAGATAAGCCACGTGTAGACCTGATTTTTGGTGAAATGCTTTCCTTGCTCCAGAGCTCAACAATTATTAGTCAGGAGAATATTTACTCTTCATGCTCTGATGTTCATTTTATTAACAGACTGATTAATCGAGGTAAAGAAAAAGTACTTAATAGAAGCCAAAAACAGAAATGCAGGGGATTTTGATGGACACTTGATGAGGTTTGTTCTTTGTTATTCCCTCAGTCCCTCAAATATTTTAATTTTATTGCCAATCTTATTTCCACCACAAGTTATATTATGAAACCTGTTTTCACTGTTCCTCCTTTCCCCTGTGTGAAAAAGCAATTAATGAAATGTTATTTTAAAAACTCCAACTCTACACAAAACATCAAACTCTGCCAGATCCCAAACCGTGCTCTCACATTCATGAGATGAAATTAAATTCTGGTTTTATTATTCAATTGGAGGCAGCAGATATGAATTCTATGACAGGAGGATTGTTAACTCCAAAAATAAATAAATAAGTAAAATAAAAATCAACAGCCGTGGCCAAGGGAGGTCAATCCCCGCTCAGCTGCCACCGTGACAGTTACAGGGAAGAGGTTGAATCCCATTTGGAGTGATGTCTGCTTGACAGCTCTTCAGCAAAAACACAAGCAGCCCTCTATTCTCCCTCAGAAACACATCCTCAGCCGCTGCAGTGCTCCTGTTCACTCTGTCTCCTGTCGTCTCAAACCTTTTCCATCTCTGATCCTGATCGCCTGAACTGAACGTTGATCTGAACCAGTTAATATTTCTCAACCCTCGTGTGGTGTTCAGGTCAAATTGGTCCGTTTTATATTTTATCTCAAAGAAAAATGCGACTAGAATGATTTCAATGTCAAACTCCATGGCTTCAGCTGATTTTCTGTGAAGATTAACCACGATTCCCTCACACATTTGTGTCCCTCATACGTTGTTTGGGTCATTTTGACCTGCATACAGGAAAATACACACAAAAACATGCATGCATAGATAACGACTCACATACACAAACACACACTCACTTACAGGTCTTGCTGTTAACATACATCTTAAAAGTCCGATCCTGTGCTGACTTAGCTCATCGTTCGATTTCTGAAGCTGCATGTGAGTGTGCTGAGTGAGATAGGAAGTAAAGGGGAAGAGGAGGATTTCTCAGGATATGAGGATAATGTCAAAACAAATTCTGACTATGAAGGGGGATTTGAAGGTAGTTTGATTCAGACCATGTACCAGAAGGAAAAGCACAAGCAACGCTGAAGGAACCCCACAGCACGAATGATGAATACGTCCTAACCCTAACCAACCCTAACCCTCACAAAATGAAGAGACAGTTTCATTGTAAAATATGATCCAACAAATACTAATTTCAAACAGTAGTCATGAATACTATCTATTTTATTTGGAATTTAGATAAAGACAATACAATTTAATGATTTTGTAATTTATTTCTGAAGTTTTTTTTCTTTTCTTTTAAAAAAAAAAAAACAACTACCCAATAACGGCCCAGGTCAATTTTACCCCAGCAGTTCCAGAGGGTTCTAAACGTGAACATGGTACAGGTTTGAATTGGAGAAATCATAATGAAAACTATCAACATGCTAATGTGCCTGCCTTTAAGTTATTCAGATTTACCTTAAAATGTGCTTTATTGTGTTGTGATGAAAAAAAAAAAAAAACAACCTATAACTATAGTTTAGCCTCTTAAGACCAGAGCTTTTGTTTGGTGTGCAGTTTTAATTCACCTTGATAATTGGGATAAGTAAGACCTAATAGATATAATAACTTAACTTGGTCATTGTACAGGAAGTTTGATTATTTGTGTTATGAATTCTCTATTAGTTGTTTGTTAGTAATGTAATTGTCCTTAAATTTGTTGTTTCTTTTTTCACTAAAATGGGTCTAATGTTGTGATTTCACCATAAGATGATGCAGGCAGTGTCCTTAAATGTGGCGTCAAAGTTAAAATAAAAAATGAAGTATCATGGGTCTGAGAGACAGAAATGTAATGTCCACTTATGTGGACACTAAATAAAGACACTAATACAAGGGATGGGTACTGAATGAGGTATGTTTATAAGTAGCAACAAACCATCTGAACCAAAGGTGATTTTCCATACGAGGCATAAACACAGCGCTGCAAAGTTTATATGTTAAAGAATAAATGTGTTAAAGTGAAAAACTAAGACATTTTATCATTAAACAAATTCATATTTATGAACACATTAACACACACTTAAGTACTGAAAATTGGTACCATTGAGCACTGATACCGATTGCTAGGTACCAGGCATCGGTATCGTATTGTTTCAAAGGTGAAAGGTACCCATCCCTAACTAGTACTGATTTAAAGCTAGGATACTGTACGGTTAGCATATGCTTATGGGAAGAAGAACCCCAGCAAGGAGTGACAAGACCATGACGCCAACAGAAACTATTGTCTCTGTTTGCCAATGTGATGATAATGGAAAGTGACAGTTTTACCTTACAACCTATGGTGTCAACAAGCAGAAGCATAATGTGCAGATTGAGTTGACAAGACATGATCAGTTTATCTCTAGGGTTTCTCATCTTCGTGAATGTAAATAACTTCCATCAAGGATTTTGACCAATCAGAACAAAGCATCTTACACAGCCAGAGGATCCACAAAAAGCATGGTAAAAAACATTATTTAAGTTGTAAAATTGTTTTTATTTAAATATTTTTTCCACTGAAGGCAACCCCAGTTAGATGGACTTCTGCTCCCCTCTTAGAGTGAATCCCTGTCATTACTGGGTTTTGTCCAATCAGAATTAAGTATTGATTGTCGAGCAATAAGTTCATTTTAACGGCTAACAACTCATAAATCACCTTTATTTTTCACATGGAATCAAGAATATTCATCCTATTACTCTATTGGGGCAGGTCAGACACTTTGTTTTAAAATAAGACTATAACCCAACAGAACAAAACACTGAAGAGTAAATTTTACGTGTGGCACGTTGGTCCAGAGAGAGCTCAGCAGCTTAAACTGGAGATGGCAACCAGCATGTTTGATGCCAAAAAGATTTACTCTCATTTTAGCTACTTTTAGTTAATTAAACATGTTTAATTTTCACTCTTTGGGGCTTTTGAAATTAAAATTCCGGGAGACCTCATTTAGATGGATATTTGACAAAATGAAACTACCTTTCATCCAGCTTAATTACCTGAGTATTGGCTGTTGTGTGCTGTTAGTGTAATGGGCTGACACACTCCCACAGTACCCTTCCCAAAAAGCCCCATAAATCAAACAGTTAGTGAGACACTTTGTGTTTTTGGTTGTTGTTTTGAGTTACTTTGGAAAGCTTTAAATGTGTTAAGTCGGATTACAATAAATGGAGAGTGTGAGAGTGGAGTCAGGAAGAAAGGGAGTTTTATTAGAGCAGATCTGAGGAGAGATGAAGGAACAATAGATTGCATTTTCTTACAAAGAGAATAAACCGAACAGGGTTACTTCTTTCATCAGTCAAGTGCTTTGACATCTGTTTCTTTACTGAATGTGGTAATGGCATATTGAGCCTGGTTTTATCACGCTCTTGAGACTATTTTTGTTTCTCCTTGTAAGTGGGATAAAGCATCCTCTCTGCTGTAGGTATGGCAGTGGATTTAGCACTGATCAGAGAGAATAAATGTATACAGACAAGGTTTCCCCTCACACACTGCTAACACAGTCTGAGCGGAGACAAATTGTTCATATTCAAGCTGCCCCCTAATGTCATTTGCTAAATTCATTCTGACACGGGAGCTCAAAATGAAATGAAAGCCTCCTGCTTTCATCATTATTGTGTTATCATTTCACCCCCCTTTCTCTCAGCTTCTCCTCCACGTTGATCTGATTCGTTTCACCTCATTCCTTAAACAGTGATTCACCTTCTCCCGAGCCCACTGGGGTCTTTTTATATCCAGAGCATCCATTAAACATGTATTACGTCAAGCAGACGCTGCGGCAGCGTAAAAGAAGAAGCGCTGTTCTTCACAATGTGATAACACAAAGCAGACAGTCACCAAACAGTCTCTGCCCTCCAGAAATACTGGCATCCCAGTTAAAACGAGCAAAGTGAGACTATGCAATAAGAGCAAACCAGAACAGATGAGTCATACTGCTGAGTGTTAGGAATGATATTACTCTCATCCCCAGAAATTACAGATATGCATGAGTGCTTTAGATGAAACGCACAGTGTCTCAGTGCAGAGGGCCCAGTATAAAATATATATTTCTTCATATGAGTCTTCAAGGGCCTTGTAGTATATTTACATGATTTAGAGTTCTAAAACTCAACATTTTCATACATTGGTGTTTCAGAAAACATTTATTTCACTTTCTGTCTGCTTTGTCTTCGCTGCTGTCTCTTTAAGGCTTCCCACTCCACAGATTCTCCATCCTCTCATTGGCCAGCCCTCTTGTGGTCTGTTGGGAGCAGAGCTACAATCAGACCTTTGTGTTTGAGGGCTGATCCTCCCACATGTCATGAACTAGTTAGGAGATCCTTATGGGATGACTTCATCATTCTAACAGTTCTCATGAAGATCTTGTAAAGCTCTTGTTCTAGTTTTAGAACAGACTGTTGACAGATTCATTGATTTCTACTTTTGGATATAAGGAGTCTGAAAATCTGTACAAGTTCAGTGTGGACTTTTAGCATTGTCAGTCAATACCCAGTGTTGGGAAAATTACTTTTAAAAAAGTACTTAGTAAAAGTTACTTGTCGCTTTCTCAAAAAAGTAACTGAATTAGTAACTGAATTACTCCTTCATAAATATTATTGATTACTAGAAAAAGTAATCCCTGTGTTAATTTTGTGAAAAACCTTCATTTTTGCAAAAATTGTCAGTTTTTGAGGAGGTTTTTCATGTTTGTTCTTGACTTGCCTGTTTATGTCCATCATGAAAACACTGGTTTTAACCCCACGCTCGGCACTCACACATATTAAATCTGCAGCTCCTGTCCTGTGTCTGGCTGAGCGAGCCAGGTCAGACAGACCTGCCAACTCTCCTGATTTAGGAGAGATTCTCTTACTTTTTAACCCTGTCTCTGGCTCCACTCCCGACTTGTAATTTCTCCTGATTAACCCCTTATTTTAAGTCCTGTCCTGTCATCTCTGATATTTTTTTGAGTCAAAACAAGTCAGCTACTTGTGCCTTACATTCAAACCTCAAAAAAGCATCCTACCCCCTCCCTGGAGTTGGTTTGATCCAAAGACACTGCAGGAGATCCTCTCTGACTGCAGGTCACACAGACACACACAGGTAGCTGAAAAGTTGACTTTAGCATCAGCTGTGTTAACATGATTGTTCTCATCATTACTTATGTGTGTGCCCACTTTTCCCCCCTCACCAAAGAAGAAGAACCACTTCTTATATACAGCTCCACCTGGCTGAGTTAGCCAGGTCTGATCAAGGTTATAATAGTTTTGGATTCGTCATTATTGTTCAGTTTTAGTCAGTTTTGACATTTTATTTTCCATTACAGTTTAGTTTTAACTAGTTTTAGAGCAGGCAGTCTAGTTTTTATTTAGTTTTGATTTTTGCATCAAGGCTTAGTTTTAGTTTAGTTTTAGTTTAGTTTTTGTTTTTTCATACCCTATTAACCAGGTGCAGGATTCAAAAAGGTCAGAGTAAATATTTTGTCACACTGTTTATTTTCCAGTCCAACATAGTGCTCACTGCTCAGTCAATGCTGATACTGAACTGTTTGCTACTGCCTTAAACACAAGAACATAATATAAACTTAGTATAAAAAATATAAGCATCAATTATATAAAATAATGTTGACATAAATTAAATAAAAATAATAAAAACATAAATTATAAAAAAAACAATATAATATGAGCTTCAGTGAATAAAAACTTGGACTCTATAACAATTAAACTATTACAGATGCTCTGATTCATTGCTCCACTACGTTTGGTCACAGCACAGCGCACAGCCAGTCAGTGCAGTAAACAAGCTTGTCCCTATACGCCGCTATGATGGTGCTGTAGGGCACTAACAACTGCCTAAAACTGTCTAAAATTGGTTTGGAAAATGTGTCGGATTAATTTAAATCCTAAAGACTTTTTATATTGTCAAAAACTATAACTAAGAGAATTTTGTGTATCATTTTAGTTAGTTTCAGTTTGTTTTGTTAACACAAGATACAGTTTTAGTTTACTTATCGTTTTTGTTTTCTTTTCTAGTCTTTATTAGTTTGAGTTAACTGCAATGTATTTTAAATTTTAGTTTTCATTTTTAGTTCCGTTTTAGTTAACTATTACAACCTTGGGTCTGATACATAGTAATGCGCCTCATTTCACTGTCGCTAAATGTAATGGTGTCACAACATTTGAAAAAGTAAGTAGGGATGGATACCTTTCACATTTGAAAATGTATTGTACTACTGACGCCTTATACCTGGCAATTGGTACTCAACGGTACAGAGTTTTGGTATTTTTAGGTTTATGTGGCAGTAAATAATACTTTTTTAATAATACAATCCCAAAGTTTTTCAATTTAACTTATTTATTTTTCAATCTATATCCTTGCAATGCTGAGTTCATATGTGAAAAGTATGAAAAAATAGCCTACTCTTCCACTTCCTCACAGCTACAAGGATGTGTTTAGGTACCTGAACTTGAACTTAATTTCAGGTGGATCTGTACTCGGTACTACAGATGGAATTCACCCAGAACCTATGACAGTACCTAATTCAGTACCCATTGCTAGCAGTAAATAATTAAATAAACCATTACAGGAAAAAGTAACAAGGTTAGTACCACAGTTTTTCCCACACTCTATACCATATTAGAAAATATAGGAAAGTGCTTAAACCTTAACAGCGCAATAAAGTTTGATGATGATGATAGCTTTGTTCATCATTGCACATGTTTCAGAGCAACAAAATTATATTTCAGTTTCATCCTGTCCAAGAACATACAAAAAATTGACTGTGAGAAGGACAAGGAGAGGACAAGAACTGGTCTACCTTGCAGTCATTGGAGTATGATATAAAACAAGGTCTCATCAGACACTATAAAAATAAAGCTAACCCATTCTAAAAGACTCACTGATAGTTATCCACGTCATAGCATGACATACAAACACATCCCAGTGGGACAATGCTGTTCACCAATGCTGTCATAGTCCACGTCAGAGATTAAATAAACATTTCCCAAATTTAAGGCACACAGTGAATGAACAGAGATCATAGACTGAAGTGCTTTCATCCTTACCATGGAATCAATACAACAAAAATAAACATGAATCATCTCACACATGCACACACACTCATTTCCCAGAGAACCTACAGAGGTTCAGAGTCTCAATAGGATGTTCTGTCTCATTAAAAGTGTTTCCTCATGAATAGCGTTGAATCAGGATGAATCACGAGATTATAGATTTCGCTCTGTGTCTATATGTGTGTGTGAGTGAGTGTGTGTGTGCTGATCTTGTGTGTTGACAGCTTCCTCTGAGCCCAACAGTTTGTCTGTGTCTATCCAGCTCAAATAAATAACGGTGGAAACCGCAGCCAGTGAAGAATAAACACCAGCTCCCTTTACTCTGCCCTACTGATTTAATCCATAGTCTTTTACAATCCTTTCTAAATCTGTCTTTACGAAACACCTGAGGCCAGTCCCATGGGTTGAGGTTCTGTTCACATGTGTTAGTGCGAAAGGAAACATAACCAGGGTAGGAGGTCAGAGTATTTATTGGTCGAACAACTGGTGAGAATGTTGTGCAGTTTTCTAATGTCTTTTCATTCAGAGTTAAACATGCGTCCAGCATTGAGATTTTTTTCTATAGTATGCCACTCCTCTCCTGATCCCTCCTGATCAGAAAGCAGCCGCAGTCTGGAGGTGCGATCATAACAGAGTCTGTCTGAAGCCCAGTGATTTCCTCTGGTGGCGGACTCACCTGAATACTCCTTCCACCACCGGCCTTTCCCTGGCTGTGGTATTCTGTTTGATGCAATTACAAATCTCTGGCAGTCACTTCTTACTGTTCCCACCCGGGAGGGCAGTAAACGAGTGCGACCAAGGAGAAAAAGGAAAAAAAAAAAAGAAGTTAGTTGCTCACGCACGTCTGCAGCCGTTTCCATCAACTCCCCCTCTCAATCTCATTGTGCTGGTAAATTAAAATTCACGGTTTGCCAAGCCATCCGTTCTCCCTCCACTGCTTAATTGTCTTGAAAATTGAGGAGATTACTGGGCACGATTTATGTACAAATAAGAATCTGTCACAAACCTGGCAGTGTATACCATTACATACACACACATACTTGATGATGTGGGACTCCCACGTTTCTTCTTCCCACCCCTGCAATATATCATGCAAACTGATGCATGCGTGTGTGATGTGTAGCAAACAGCTGAGTGAAGGAATGCCTCAGATTTAAATGGGTGTTGAAGCCAATCAGCCTGATTAGTGTGTACAAGAGAGACATTTTTCTGACATGTTTTCTCCTTTGACTTTGAACATCTGGCCACAGCGTCACACTCTCTGTCACTGTGACGGTCACCATTAGGTGAGGTCATTAACTTATTTACATATAAAGCTTTGCATATTTAGATCTGCAATGAAAGACAAAGGCTTCAGACTCCTTTCCTACATTAGTTGTAGTCAGAGTATGTTTGCCTATGTATGTCAACCCAAGGGATATTCTGACCTAACCTTTGACCCCTGATCCTGATCTGCATTATTTAGCATTTAATATCAGTTGATATCGAGTCAAGCTGTGATACTTGTATTCGGCAAGATAATAAAACTGCACGCTGTTATCTTTTTAATTGGGGGGGGGGGGGGGGGGGGGGGGTAACTAGAAAACCAGGAAAAAAGGATCAGTCTAAACAATCTAATCTTACATCAGGTCAAATAAATCAGAAGGGAAAAGTTCCAGCAAAATTCATTCCAGCCTGTTGACAAAAACCCAAACAGTATCAGATCTGACAGTCACTGAGCAGAGGGATCATGAGCTCATTGGTGGGATTCTTATCTGGAAAACCATTGTTAATCTTTACATTATCTCTTCATCACTTACAGAAAGGTGTAAGCCATTCATAAATCTAGTTTTGCTGGATTACAGCAATGACTGGTGGCTGAGCTAATCTTTGGTCAGCAATGGGCTGCTGAGATTACGGATAGACCAATCAACATTTTGAAGCATATTGGTAGCTGCCTTGTTTTCTTTTTTTTAATCTGACAGTCAATAAAAAACATTTTAAAACTGGTGCTGTGTCCCAAATTGTGTACTTTGGTCTGTACACTCACACAAAGTGCACTGTGTAAACTCTGCACTTACCAAAACAGTGCACAAAATCTTACAGAGTGGTGTTGCCCCGAAACCAAACACTGCAGCTTTGCACTTACTGGAAACTGCGATCGCAACAGTTCACAGATGTACTTCTGCTTTTTGTTGATAACATCCATCAACCATCAATTTTGACTGTGCCAGCCTTACTTATGTACTCAAAATAGGAAGTATAATGGCCCTTTTCCACTAGCACGCCTTGGCCCTACTCTACTGTACTCATTTTGTGATGGTTTTCCACCACCGGAGAGTGGGCGTGCACTGCATCCACGTCATTATGAGCAAACAATGGAGTGCCCGTTGGATCCTGTCCTCAGCCACCAAACTCAAAAAGGTACAGAGCTCATCGTTGTTAGGCGGGAAAACTTGACAGGACACCATTCTTGCAGTTGTTGTTTAAAAATAGTGGTTGGCTCTTGTCCTCTTATGTCCTGTCTTGTTTTGGGTGTAGTGCCCATGACTCATTGATGAAGACATTGTCTGACCAATCAATAGCTGGCAGCCGGTTACATCATCGGTTATCCGTTGTTGACCCAGCTATTAACACAGCCCTGGAACAAGAGCGGAGTAGGTACTAAAACTAGCTTGTTTCAGGAGGGACCAGACTAGTGGAAACACGCTGCAAATCGAGTAGGGCCAAGATGTGCTAGTGGAAAAAGGCTATAAGCGCAGAAGTACCCAATTTGCATGAGTTGCATGAGTTGCTTTGGCTTTGATGCATTTGCGCCTTTCTGTTTGCTCTTTTTATTTGTTAATGGCTCCAGCATTGTCTACCAACAGTCCATCCAAAGACTATAAAATAGAAAAAAAAAAAAGAAGAAGAAGAACTGCTCCCCCTGGTGGCTGGCTGCAGTATATGTCAAAAAATCTGTCTCCCCAGTCATTTCAGATGAGCTGTGGCCAAACTTTAAAAAATTAATTCACCTGGTAGAAATGTCTCTCACATCCAATTGGTGTGGTGATTTTGTAGACAGATGGTTGTCTTGTATTCAAGTCCTCTTTTTATCTGAAAACTTGTTTTCATTAGTTATAAGAGCTTTGCGTCACGTTTAATGATGACTGACAGCCGCTGTTCTTGTGTATTTTTTTTTGGGAGATTGTAAAATATGTTAGGAGGTAGAGCCAAGAAGTGTTTAGACTTTTGAAAGAAAAAAAAAAGTTACTTTTTTTAGCTCCACTCAAATTCTCCCAGAATCCCTCACAGTCTCTACTGTGCAGACTCTCGCTGCACAACTGCCACCAATGGCAACGCTTGTGACGGGGTATTTTGGCTTCAAATCATACAATGGTAAATGGCAGAGCCACACTGTCCATTTTATAAACAGTCTATGGTATGATCTGATTGGTTGATTTAGACACAGACCCATGGCTTGATTGACATACAATCAGCAGTGAAAGCTGTACATGCACAGTCCTCACACATGCTGTGGAAAAACGAAAAGGTTTTGCCGAGTAGAGAAGTTCTAGAGGAGAGAAATATGTTTGGAGGGAAGGTTTAGGGAGACGACTCTACCGTAATTCTAATAAACATCCCTATTTTTTATTTAACTTTAGAAGACATGCTGCTGAGCCTAGAAGCTGTTTAATAAACATATGCTTAAAGGCACTGAAACAAAGTAAAGTCTTGAAGTTTTTATCCTTCAAAATATTGATGCCAATGTTTTCTCTTTTAATGCAAATGAATATCGACGCTAAATGTTGGTTATCTGCTTTTTGACCATAGACTGTAAAAAATAATGGACGTCATCTTGCTCAGCTCAAAGTGGTCACCATGAAAACTGCTCCCTCTGGTGACTGGCTGCAGTACATGTCAAAAAATCCGTCTCCCCAGTCATTTCAGATGGGCTGTGGTCAAACTTTAAAAAATTAATACACCTTGTTGAAATGTTTCTCACGTCCGCTTATTGTGGTGATTTGAAGATATTATTTGTCTGCCTTGTTTTAAGTCCTTTTTTTCTGAAGATTTCATCAGTTATAAGAGGTTAAAAATGAGGTTTTACGCCACATTTAATGATGATTGACAGCTGCTGTTCTTGGGTATTTTTTTCAGGGACTGTAAAATATGTCGGGTGGTAGAGTCAAGAAGTGATTAGACTACTTATAATTCGTATTTGTATTTGCCCTGAAAAAAACATATCAGTCCATCTTTAGATGAGATTTTTAAAAATAATATACATAAGAGGAAATGTAATTGAAATATCACAGAAAAAAAAAGCATTCGTTTGTCCAACATAGTATGAATCATTCGAGTTGTGTGTGCTTCACCAAGTTCCTTTAGTCTGTTTATTTCTGTTTTCTCCTTCTTATTAATTTCATTCAAATGAACATTTGTTTTTGTGCTTTGTCATTCTCTATTAGCTGATCAGAGTTTTCACTCTTTCCAGCTCTGTGGCACACACCCATTCTTGAAGCAACACACTCATACATATGCAGGTGCATCTCTGTGGGAGTTGCATTTCTGCAGACACGCTTGCATGTGTAAATGTACAGGTGTGTGCTGGAAATACATGTTCTCTCCAGCGAGGAATGGAGCCAAATGAGGCATTGTGATTACAGCCTAAGCAATGTAATCTCACCTCTCAGACTGCCACCTAAACCCCACCCCTCCTCCTCCATCCACTCCTCCTTTCATTCCATCACATTCAAGCTAAATCCAATTTGTTACAGTTTCAAATAAGGCCCTGTGTTGTTGCTGTGCTAACGCAACCTCAAACAAAGTAGCTACAGTTATTGCTTGTCCAATTTGACTTTTTTTTTTTTTTCCACAATCCGTCTTTCATTTCAGGTTACATCTTGTTTCCTCTTCAGGGCCACTTCTGTAGTCAAGCACAATAAGCACAACAGGCCGTTCAGACTTGAGATGCATGGTACAAAGATGCAGAAACACTCTTACACAACTGTATAGAGCTGTTTTATGCAGTTTGGGGACGCCGCTGACATTTTGTGTCAGACTGAAATCTTTGCCACTGTGGCCATGTGAACTCCAGTGTGTACAGTATTAGCTTTAAGGAAACAAAGTATAGCCCTGTGTTAATGTATGTCAGTCTTGTATCGCTTGCCAATGATTCGAATAACTTTTTTTTTGCAAAGATAAGATTTTCATTACATTATGAAGAGCAGTAACTCTATTTCTTAGAGAGGTGTTTGTGGAAGTAAGGATTTAATCATGGTGTTTATACTTTTTACTTTAGGAAAGCAAAGAAAGACACTTTTTTTTGTTTAATCATTAAGAAATTTGTCTTAACATTTAAGAACCTGAGACAAAAAAAGCTTTTCCCTTTGTTTAAGGCAAACAATCATTATTAATTAAAGTGTAGGCAGGGAGAAAGAGCAGGGAGGTAGTTTTTCTTAATTGTTCAGTAAACGTATTGAATAAAGTGTTTTACTCCAACATTCGTCTCTCCTCTGGGTCCCGTCTTTAATTGAAAACCTGCCTCTGGGTTGATGCTTATGGATTCTGCTGTTATTGCATCGCCAAGCATTTGGCAATAAAGAGGGGCTTTTCCACACCCTAGTTGTTGATTGATGAGAAGCATAACCATAAAAACACAATGTGGTGGTAATGATGATGACACAAATAATTATAAGATTTCTAATGGGGTCTTGATGTTCATAGTGATGATCGTAGTGATGATGATGATGAAGACAGATGGAGATGAGGAGCAGAAATCATACTAGCATGTGTGTTTGTGCTGAGAGCAGAGCACAGCTGGGGCTTCCAGATCAGCGACCGTACATGAATGAAGCTGATAAGGAATAACTGTGTTTGTGTGTTGCAGGGGATGATGTATTTGGAGGAGCGTAGGCTGGTTCATCGGGATCTGGCTGCTCGTAATGTCCTGGTGAAATCTCCCAACCACATAAAGATCACTGACTTTGGCCTGGCTCGTCTTCTGGATGTCAATGAAAAGGAATACAACGCTGATGGAGGAAAGGTAAATCCTGACACACATGTATGACACACCACTGACACTGATGGAGAAATAACTTCATAATTAAAGGAACACTGAAATTTTTAACTTTTGATACTCTCATAGCAAGCCTTTGAAGGAACATTTAAGAGAACAGAAATGTTTTTATTTTCCTCTGTGTTCATCTCTGACTATACTGAGAAAAGCCTAGAAAAAATGGGAAATGCACAATGTTGACTAACCAACACCCACGTTTATGTCCAGTTTCTGTAAAGTCACAGCATGCAGCCTCTACATTACTCCATAAAACACCCTGTATATCACTTCTGAGTTGGGTACAGTGCTTAATTTCCGTGCACCTGACCCTTAGAACAACTGTAAAGCTCTTCAAATTCAGAGAAAACTCAAAAAGCGCTGAATACACCACTGAGCTCCACAGACTGTTTAGGCTAATTCAAAGGTAGGGTGGGCAGGTATTTTTTGTTATATGTTAGTAAACACAACATTCAAACCGGGCTCCTCCTCATTGGATCAGTGCCAGCAGCAGCACACACCTACTGCCTCAAACCAAAGCTATGTGAACACACACCTGTAGCCCAGCCACCACCTGTAGCACCTTGTTTCTATGTGGGATAGACTTAAGAGCTATTCACCTGACTTAACAAGTTAGCACGAGCTAGTCACAGGTATTTGACACCTGGTTAGCAGGAAGCTAACATGTCACTCTTCGTCACGTGCTGCTCTCCAAGTTCCTAAAAATGCGGGAAAGTTAAGCCAAGCGTCGCTCTTGTTTAGGAAAAAGTTTTATCTGTTTGCCGTTTCGTTTCACCATGGTTGTGTTTTACTTTCTCCTTGCTCCGTCCACTATCGTGGCTCAAGTTTTTTCCGCTCTCTAATCAACACGCAACACTTGTGCACTGGACGCGCTGTGATTGGCTGAGGTAGCGATGTTGACTCTCTGTCCAGAAACGTCCCAAACAACCACATGTGAAAATACAGGCAGAGGAGGGGGTTGAGGCAAACACAGACACAGACACTGACACACATGTACAGAGGCCGGTAGTACAAAATTAAGCAGGTTTTTAACGGAAATTTTTATCATCTGTGTAGAATTAGTGAAAATCATTAATCACAACGGTATTTGAAATGCATGTGGATTTCAACTGAAATACATCTGATGTGTCCTCAGTCCATCATTGTACCATCACAGCAAACGGATTAAATAGGTTTCCATTTAAGTCAACTTACGCTGGATCTGTTCTGTTGCAGTCCGTCAAGTCACAGCTGATATGCAGCCATCGTAATTTTCCCAGACGCGGAGCTGTGGCGCATAAGTTCAGCGTAGGGACGACCGAGTGGGACAGGAAGTAGTGACTGGAAACTACCTGTAAACACCCAGTGACTTTTAAAATAAAACACACTGATAGCCTCTTCAGTGATACCTCAGAATGGCAAGCTGAGCTCCTGCTGCTGCTTAGCTTGCCATTCTGGGGGGTTGCCTCAGTGCTGTGAGGCTTCATTTCATGCAGCATAACTGTTAATTTAGATCACAACCTTTTAAAAGTAACTTTCCCAACACTCAAGATTGTTAATATATTTAAAATAGCTTATGTTGTTATTGTCCTGTTAGTAGTTATGACGGTCATTGTAGGGATGCAGTGGATGTGTGGTGCACAGTACTTTGAGATGGCTCATTTACATACAGTATCATTAAGTTAATATTTAGCATGAAACAACATTTTGTTAAAAGACAATACATATTTAAATTAATTGGGGTTCTGGCCCTTTGGGAGAGTTTCAGTGGAATGAGTTTGATACTCTTCTGCTCTATTGAACCGTTTAATTTACTTTTGGGGAAGAGGGATCTTAAAAAACTATAACCATCGTAAACAAATATGTCCTTGGAGCTCTTTATACATGGACTGGCCTCTCCAGAGCTTTGTTCATCATTTCATCTTTTTCAAACCCGCTCTTCTCAGGAAAGCCTATTCCATCCCCTCACTCACACTCTTTAAGTGTGCCTTTCATGGTTTGTGTCAGTGCTGAGTATTTTATCCCCTCCTTTGAGAAAACGACAGACACACACTCACCGTCGACACTCACCTCTCCTAACCCTCCATTATTGTAATCAATAGAATTGGCCTTCAAATCTAATCACAGTCCTAAGCTGCATCTTAGACCTTGGCACCATGCGCTCCACCTTTTTCCTGTACAGCTGGGTTTGTGTGTTCAAGTGTGTGCATCAGTCTCTTTGTGTGTGTTTTTCAAAGCCTAACCAATCAGTTCACTTTGACAAGAAGAGAAAATCTTCAAGTGTACCATCAGTGTCCTTGTTACATATAAAATGAACTGTTTTTTTACATTTATAAAACACATATGAACTCATTATGATGCTCTATTCTTGTATCTGGCAGATGCCCATTAAATGGATGGCCCTGGAGTGTATCCACTACAGGAAGTTTACTCATCAGAGCGACGTGTGGAGTTATGGTAAGCTTCAAGCTCTCTTTCTACAGGCCTTACACAATGTGGACAAACACATTTGGACTTTATTCTTTCATATTCCAAGATGATAAATTCAATACAAGATTTTCCTTTTTCAATGAACACAACTTATTGATATTATAAAAAGATAACAGAAACAACACTGACAGAAAACCTGGCAGCAAACTAGAAAAACAAGATGACACTAAATGTTATTTTAAAATAAAGTAAAAAGTATTGATTTAAAGGGAAAAGTCCCTCATTTTGACTATTGGTGTTCCTTCCATGGCTGGAACATTCTTAGTGGTAATATTTTAGGTAATGTAGTGTGTGATCTTTCTGAAGAGGGATGCACCCAGTCTCAATTGCATCAAGAGTTGTGTGTGTCCAAAAGCAGGGAACAGGAAATGATTAATTCCAATTCCAAAAGATAAGAGCTGGAGTACTTTAAAATGTTAGTTCGTGTACAGAAAACTTTTTGTCCTATGTGGTTCTGCTTTCAAATAAAATGGTGACCTGAAGTGCTAAAGTGAGTGCCCTCTCAAGGCTTTCTGCAAATGGTAAAGAATCATTTCTTCTTAGACTCAACTACCAGATCACGCAACTTTGTTATGAAATTAAACAAACTGGTTATAATCCTGTTTTTGTTTTCAATTTTTCAGCAGGAGGCTAATCAACAACCAATCAGTCATACGTTATCTGTAAATCACTTTGCAAAATGCTTAAAAATAAACAGAAATGAAACAAAATAAACAATAAGTTGGATCCTTCCCCCTCCCAGAATATTATGCATATACAGTTTGGTTTGAGAAATCTTTCTAATTGACTCAATTACTTAATGAAATCAAGAGATGAGCTGAGGAAACACTAAAGGTAAAATAACTTGTAAAAAGAATTAAGATACATATACATAAATAGATGTATAAACAAAGGATTTATACAAGAATAAACATATATCAAAAGATCCAATCAATGAAATTGGATTGGACATTTTGTGAACATATCACTGGGCTTGAAACCTTCTGTTTAGAAAGCAATTGGTGATGTCATAGAAATGTCGTTTTTATATTATCTGTTTAAATGGGTTTATCAATGACTATTGTTTGCCTGTGTATCTGTTTTTACTTTGGGAAAAGCTATTCAAAAAAATATTAATAATAGTAGTCCTTCAGCTAGCACCATCATACAGCTGTATTCTAACCTCTGAAAGTCCAAAAGTAGTGAATCACTTTTTCACATCTCCAAACTCTTGTTCTTTTTCACTGCCATGTCTCTCTACCAAAATTAGAATTAGAATATATAGCAAGTGTTTTTAGAAAAAAAAAAAGAAAAAACTTTCCTCAAATCTAATTTTAACTGTTGAATGATTGTAATCACTGCTCCAATGATAAGGTTGCACTTTTTTTTCTTTATTTGATGGTTTGATGGTTTGATTTCACTGACCTAAATTCAACTTATAACCTCATTGGTCACAAGGTGTATGCATTAATACTTTAAAACTGACTCGCTTTGGTTCTGTTGTTGTTGTTGTTGTTGTTTATGTCTGTTTTTGTTTTTTAGAACCTGCATAATATGTGTATTATTGTGTGAAAGTTTCCAAAGGCAGTGACTGTCATTAAGTTCCTGTGCCACCAAAGAACAACTGATTCTTTGCAAAATGTTATTTAAATGGCAGACATGTCCATCTGCTAATGAATACAATGGAATTACTACTCTCATTGCCACTGTACTGTACTTACTTAATTAATAATAAGACATGATAACAGACAAAAGCAGGTTTAATTGATGCCGTGAAAGTCGATTCCAAGCTTCTAAAACTTCAACTTTTTGCTGGACAGGCCTTTTCTTACTGCTACACTGCTCACGAGAAGTCCACCAGTGACTCCTAAAGTCAGTTTAAAAATAATTCTCAAAAAAAATTATGCAAGACGGGTCAAATCAAAGAGAATAATGTGCGTTTGATTAAGAGTCTGAGTATGGTTTAGTGCCTCCATGTCCCAGTGGTCCTCTATGACCGTGGGCTATTATCCATCTCTCCATCTTATGGAGTGCATTTACTCTTCTTACCACTCATTAGCTCATTAACACTAACACGATTAAGACTGACGAAAGTTCAGATTGACTGATGACTTTCAGGACTCTGATGAGTTCCACTCCTCCACTCAGCCTCTGTCCTCTGTTGACTTATGTCATCTTATCGTCTCCTCTCGTCTTTAGTCTTTGGTTGCTTTTTTTTCCAGTGCTTCCTTTTTTCTTCTACTCGAGCTCTCCCCTGTCTCTACATCGTCTCTGATCTCTTTTACTGCCTCACATCTTTGCTTTTCCCCCTCATTCTTCTTTCTTCTTCTCTTTCACTTGTCCTGATCTGTCTTCTATTTTCCCTTTGCAAGTGTTTCACTTCTCTTCCCATCTTTCCTTGGCTCTTCTCTGACCTTGCTCATCTCACTCTGTGGGATCATGTCCACTCTTCACCTCCTCTGTTTACTTTATCTTCACTGAGAAAATGTTCTGTTCTACTTCCCTGATTTCTTCCTTCTGTCCCCACAGTGATGTTATTTCTTCTCTCTTTTGTCTCACCTTACTTACTTCTTGCATCACTCTTTTGTTTTCTAGGAGTAACCATATGGGAGGTGATGACATTTGGGGGGAAGCCATATGATGGGATTTCCACCAGGGACATCCCAGACCTGCTGGAGAAGGGGGAACGACTGCCTCAGCCGCCAATCTGCACCATTGACGTCTACATGGTCATGGTTAAATGTAAGTTGAACTTACAGGTTAGGGGAACATCAAATACCATACAATAGCATGGATAAAACAACATCAATAACCACAGCTTCAAAAGTGGCCACTTTTAGGTTCACATCCTCTTCAAAAACGTGTGTGTTTAACATTTTAAACTGGAGAAACCACAGGATTTTGAGCATTGCTTTCTATTTTAAACTGTTTCCTTTTTTTTTTTGTCTGAGTGTATTTTATAAAGTAAAAAGTCAATGGATTTCAGGGTAAAGTGGAGGTCAACTGATCATTATTGAAGCAGACAAAACTAATTACACTTTTATTCAGTGATTTTTAAAATGCCACAACAGTGTTTCAGCACTGAGAGCTCTGAGTGGGGTCAAGGATACAGTTCTTCAAGTTAAAATGTTCAAATTCAGCCAACCTTCTATTTCAGAGGTTCTTTTCAGTCATGCAACACTTTGGCTTCTCTGTCAGCGATCAAGCCAAGAAATCCTCCAGAACTGTTTCTCGTTATTGTGGCTGGATACGACCCCCTGATGCCAACATGTTGGCGGGTCACTGCTGCCGCGTACTCAGCGCCCCCCCCTAGGGGTCACAGGTGGCGCTGTAACCTCTGGCCGGTGCTGCCAGGACGAAGCCTCGGTGCCAGGGCCACCCGGGCCTTGTCCTCTAGCTGAAGCCTCAGGCCCTCACTGTCACCTTGGCTCTTCTGACACCCTGAACCTAAGCCAAGCTGGCAAGCAAGCAGACAATCAAACACACACAGACACTCTGCAGGGAGAGGTCACTGTCACCTGACTTTTACCTGTCTCTTTTTTTTTCTACACTCCCTGCAAAACTCAGTGTATTTCCATCACATTAGCAGTGTTTTCTCACATTGACCCAAGGCTTTACAACTAAGAGCTAAAACAAGCTAATAATTATCCTTAAAGATGCTAGGAGGAGGATCTGTTTTAATTGGACTGCCTCATCACCTTCTGGCCCGGAGTCTCATGCACACTGTTGTAAAGATGTGACTTTTAACCTGGCGTTTATTTGTTTTGGAATTAATTTTCTTTGTTCAAGTCAACTTTTTTACTGGATACCAGGTGATGAGGTAAGGTAGATTAGGGTTATGTCGCGATATTGTTTGAAACATGTCATCAAGCAAATGTTGTAGTAGCTGGCTATATGTAGTGCTATCGGTAGCTCTGTGTCCCGACATATCTGTAGGCTAACGTCACAAGTATACACTGTCAGTTTGTATGTAGTTTAGTAGCTGTTTATATTTAGCACAGCTAGCAGCCCGGTGCTCTAGGACATGTCTGTAATGTGTAACTTTAGTGAATCCTGGTTATGTGCTGCCAGTCATCTACCAATCAGAGCTAACTTAACCTCACTCTTCATTTTATTGATAGACTCTCAAGTTTGAACAGACCACTGCAGAATAACTGCTGACTGTGGGTTGGAATGAACATTAGCACAAACAGTTTAGCTCCTGTGTTAGCCTTTAGCTCGTGCTCTATCTCTCTCCTGTTTATCTTTCTTCTGCTCTTCTGTCCTTTTTCTGTCTGACAGTTAGGCTCCAGTGTCCACCATCACTACAAAATTAATCACATAAATTGTTTTCAGCAGAGAAAAACACAGATCTATCTTCTCACTGCTAAACTTCATCAGCTGGCATGGTGTCGTCATGCTTGACCCTATTGGGAAGCAAAGAAGTAGCATTTAGAAATAACCTGTAAACTGTAAAATTGGTGCTGATAATCTCATTTCAAAGTGTGGATTACAATCAGGCAAATATTTAGAAGGGAGACTTTTCAAGATCACTCAGAAACTCCTCACAGCCCCTTTAAATGCAAAGACAGTGGACAGAGGCACTTATCTGAAAGGTATCTGTACCCCCATTACTCACACCAGAATTCAGCCGTGGTGCCAGAATGATGAAAGATGGAGAGACATGGTAACCAAAACAAAGTAGCACAAAAGTAGGACAACTGAGGCAGAGCTATTGTGATGGCTTCAGAAAATGAACGGAACTATCACACAGCAAAATCATGGCCTTTTTTTATTTGATCAAAAGACTTTGAAAGCATTTTTTAAAATATTCTATTATAAAGGTCGGCTAATATTTTCAGTGTCTGTTTTATCTTTAATTTCTTTTTTTTTTTCTTCATAAAGACATTTCTTGTTGAAAAACTATTTCCTTTGAGGTTTTGGTGTGAGGTCATCGTGTTATAAGGGTTGTCTTATGTTTGTCAATTCAATAGACATGCATCCAAATCTGTGTCACTGTGTCTTTCTGGATCTGTCTTCTGATACTCCTAACAGGCGCTCCTCACAGCCAGATCACATGATTGCTTTGGCATCGTCCCCGTGTGTTAGCAGAGGAATTGGCAGCAGCGCACGTTTCTCCATATGGCCATTTCAGTGATGAAACAGTGTTTATCTTTAGATTGGAAAAAGGAATTACAACTAAGTGCACTTCATTAAAAAATGCTGTAATTGTTCATTATGGGAGCAAATCACAAAGTTAGAAATAATGGAAAAGCAGTGTTTGGAGAATCTTTGGAGACCTTTGGGGATGGAGAAAAAATAGGTAAAAAGTTTAAGTGCTGTTTTTGATCATACTCTGCATTTTTGTGATTTTTTTTTTTTTTTTTTTGCCATTGTTTAAATGAGTGGGTGGGCTTGGTGGCGTTCAAAGGTACCATTCACTCCTCACCATCCAGTCATTTGTGGAGAAGCCCTTATTTCTTTATTTTATTTTATTTTTTTCATTTTTTTATGATTAAAAAAACATACTGTACACAAAGGATCCATATCTGCACTTATGAATGTTTTAATGCAAATAGCTGAGAATAAAACATGCCATACATATTTGACATGGTCTGCGTAGGAAGAACCCTTGACACCAAAGTGTGAAGAATACAGAAATGCTCGGCTTGATCATCACTGACATGCTCGCCCCTTTGTGCACCTTTCCTCCTACTTATGTGTAGTTTCATAGAGGCAGGGAATTCAGTCATCTAGATGGATATGGATGCAGATGTGGATAAGGCTTTAGTCTACTACTGGCAACATGCTGTCGGGATCACGAACATGAAAGAGGTCAACTTTAAACCCAGGCACAGAAACACACCAGGGGATGCCCAGTGTTCAATGATTCAAACTCCAGTATCATGAACCTTGTATTAGTAAAAGCCTGAAGCAACCCTGTTTTTCTTTTCAGGCTGGATGATTGATGCAGACAGTCGGCCAAAGTTCAAGGAGCTGGCTGCAGAGTTCACCCGCATGGCTCGTGATCCACAAAGATACCTTGTCATTCAGGTATGTTGATTTTGATGACAGAAATGAATCCCAGAATAAACTAAGTCTTTTATTTTTATATTCAAGCCTGCATAAGACAGCTTTATCTAAGTGAAAACTGGACTGTCTTTCTGTGTGGTTATTTGTGTTTCATCTTCTAATGATTGCAGGGTTAGGAGGGTAAAGGTAATCCATAAACAGCTCTGAACACAATTAATTCTTTGCGAAAAGTACACTAACCTCCCATCACTGTACTCATCTTTATTTGCCAGAACTGGGCCTGGAGAAGAGACAAATACTGTAATGCTGAGGCTTTAATAGCTTAAGTAAAATATTAATGATCAGATTTTAAAGCCTTCCAGTAAAAACAGCTCATTCTCATTTAATTCTCTTCTCAAGTTACTTTGCTTCTTAATGTTTGTAACCAAACTTTAAAAAGTGACAGTACTGATAAAGTAACCATTAAATAGCCTTCTATGTGTGACAATAACCTCATTTTAAACCAGATTTTCAGCATTTATCTGAACCCTTTTAAGCTCAACGTCAACACACTTGTTTTAGGGGGATGACCGCATGAAGCTGCCCAGCCCCAATGACAGCAAGTTCTTTCAGAGCCTCCTCGATGAGGACGAGCTGGAGGACCTGATGGATGCTGAAGAGTACTTGGTGCCACATGGCTTCAACATCCCACCGCTGGCGTACACTCCCCGCACACGCATCGACTCCAATAAGGTACTTTTTTTTTTTTTTTAAATCCTTCTTTTTGTCAGAATAGCTAAAAATGAGACTTGATACTGTAGGCAGGAGCTAATGTGCTCATAAGCTTGCTGGAACAGCTTTATTTTCTCGTTGTGGTATTTCCCCATTCTTAATGCTTGTCTATGGGGGTTCCTAAATGATGGGTTTTTTATTGTGAGTGATGAATCCCAAAAAATGTTCCCTCTTTTAACTCCAAAAGCAAACAAATATTTCTCTAATTTTAAAGTAAAGCTGAATCAAATGAACAATATCTACCCTGATTTAAAAACCATTCAGAGTACATTCATCGTATTTAGGTTTTCATGTGGGAGCAATCTGCAACCATTATCGTAAAGATATAACACCCATTTTACAATAAATGCATTAAAACAACATCAAATTAAATTTCAAAAAAGGATCATGAGTACGGAAGCCTGAAGTGGACATGATTGTGCTGTCCTATAATAAGTTTGTTTCAGTTACCCTCTGCAGATCTCAACTTGCTTAACTACTAGCCATAAGATTTTTTCTTCTTTCTGCTCCTTCTCAAATTTTTTTAGACTCATTTGGTTTTTGTATTGTACTTATACTTTATCTTTATCATGAATTAAATAAGGACAAAGACAAACAAATTTATTTAAAAAATTATATATATATATATATATATATATATATGAATATATATATATATATATATATATATATATATATATATATATATATGAATATATATATATATATATATATATATATATATATATATATATATATATATATATATATATATATATATATGAATATATATATATATATATATATATATATGAATATATATATATATATATATATATATATATATATATATATATATATATGAATATATATCGTTCGCAAGCCATCGTTCTTTCAAACATCACGCAATCAAGGTTTAGCTTTTTACTCCTCCAGCAGGTTTACTCAAAGTATGGTGTCATCCTCGATGTTGTACAGGTTGATGGGTGGGTGCTTTTTTTTGTGTGAATGAGTGTGTTTGTTAGTCTAATTCAACTGACATGCTGTGACAAGAAAAGTAAACAAACATTTTCTAATTGAGCACAGAATCTAACGAAAAAAAAAAACCTGTTGACAAACTATTCCGTATCTTGTGACCTTATGCACTTCCACTTATTACCATGACACCATGAAAATATGTCTATTTACTTTTATTTCCTGCAACATCTGCCAACCAGAGCACAAATACAAACCTTCTAAAATATTGATCTTCAGAAAATTAACATATCCTAAGATTTGGCTCTGACAGAAATGTTTATTTCTCAATGAATGAAAGTTAGTACATGATTGCAGGGCTCTACACCAACTTTTTTACTGGTAGCAATGGTGCGACCAAACCAGCACATGATTTGGTCACATCCTTGTTTATTTATTTGGAGGGGAGTGCAGTAACTCTACCTATGATTTTGCTTGATATTTTATTGTAAATATAAAGTTTGCAACAAGCACTGACGAACAAAAAAGGTTATTTATTTTATGTAAATTTAAAGGAAGACAATAAAAATGCTTCCTAAATAAAAGCAAAGAATAATAACAGACATTTAAGTGTTAACATGTCAGGGTTATTATAGTCAACAAAAACATTTTCCTTGAAATAAAAGATAAAAATGAAGCTTTACATAGAACAATAACTACAATTCATTAGCAAGTTTACAAAACCTACTAATATAACTTAAAATGACAGAGAAAATGTCTTCAGTTTTCGTCTTTGTCAATCTGTTTCATACATAAACTCCTCACTTTTACCAATCGGGAGTGCTGACAGGCTGCCAACACTCCGGAATATGGAGTTGTATGCAAATATGTATGCAGTTTTCCTGGCTTGAGATTTCTCCTGATTGTCCCCCAACCTTAAGTATACTCCTGTGAGCTCTAACAATTTTCAAAGTCAAATCAAGTTCTGTACTTGATTGTATATCGAAAACTCAAAACCATCCACCCCCCTTCCCTCTTAGTTGGTTTGATTCAAAGCGGCTGCATGAGACCTGTTGTTGTTTGACCTACTGTTTCCCTTTTTTAGTTTTGTTTGGTGACAGTTTCAAGCCCTGGTTGGGCTAGCTTTTTTTGTTTGTGTTAATCTCTTTAAAAATGTATCAGGTGCACTAGTTTTAACATCACAGTAGTTGTGTCATGAGTGCCCTAAATGACTCCTTAAGATGAAAACCATTAAAAAGGTTGAATGAAAAAGGTCTAAGTCCTTCACAATAAATAAAAGTTCAACTGGCAAAAGCAAATCAACTACACCAAAGCGTATTTATGATTTGTACTGTCACAAGATTTAATGAAAGTCTCAGCCTCAGCCCAGATGCAGGAGGAAAAAACAGTTTAGGAACCGCCTGAAGATCCTGTGTCTCTCAGTGAACCCTGGATGATGGCAAGAGCTTCATGAGGTGGTGTGGTTTTGAGAGTCTGAGGCTTGAACAGCTCACTGATATGCTCCACTGTAACATCCGTGAGGATTTTCAGCACCTCTGCCTCAAAGCAGTCCAGCTTCTCCCTGAGAACGTCAGGCGGGTAAATCTGCCTGACTTTTCCTCCAATGGAACAGACGACAGCATCTCTAACAGACCGAGAGAGGGAGACCTTGTGGAGAGGTGTGGAGAGAGTTTTGGAGACCGCGTCACAAACAGCTTTGGCGACTCCCACAGCCATCTTGCTGAGCGTCTCAGATGGCATGTCACAGGAAACGTTCTCCTGGGGTTTCCAAAAATCCTGCAGGACTCTTGGCACCAACTCTACAACCACTTCTTGAGGGCCCAGTGTTCTTGAGACTGGAGCTTCCTGCAGCTGCTCCACGAGGATCCCAGCGTACTCCTCTGCCTTGTTCAGGATCTCGGGATGCTTGAAGAAAGCAGGAATGGTGTCTGGTGACTCAAGCAGTCGTCTCGCCTGAAACTCGACGTCTGTCTTCAGCAAGTTGTTGTTGACCTCCCAAACCAGCTTGAGGAGAGGCTGGATATTATCTTCAAAATCTCTAAACTCCAACTCCCACAGATGGACTCGCAGGGATTTCCTGCTTTCCTCCACCACAAGGTCCACCATGGCTTCAGCAGTCAGCTCAGGGGGAAGCCGGCTGCTCTGTTGACGCCGGAGAAGTTCAGTCAATAACGCCACCTTGACTTTGTAGCTTGGAAGGTACCAGCAGCACTGCGTGATACGCTCATAAACTGAGGTGCTGAACAGCAACCTGATGGGATCGTAGATTCCTTGACTTCCTTCCAGAAACGCCATGAGGGAAAGGAATCCCAGCAAATAGTAAAAATCTCTTAAGAGTGTGAAAATAAACCAGCAGACTCGAGCTCTCCTACAGGATTGATCTTCCCGGTTGAAAGAACACAAAGACTGTGGTTTTCAAACTCTCAGGGTTACTGTTTCTGTGACGATTTTTTACAGAGATCAACCTTCTAGATCTCAGATTAAAATGTCTATCGCCATGGTAATGACTCAGAAAATACTGTCTTTACCGCAGCAGGGTGATTGAACCATGATATAACAGGAAACAATATGAAGTAAAAGCAGTATTTTGACCATGTTGAAATGAGTTTTCTCAGTATGTGGTCTTCTGCAGGACTCTCCTGCTCAAGAAAAAAATAATTGAGACCTTAAACTGAGCTCACACTGCTTTCTTACTTTCCCTCTCATCTCCCTGTTGCTTGCTTTTCTCTTGTCAGGGTTTTTTTTTTCTGCTCAGTCTCCATTGTGAAACTATGGTAATTGCCTTCTTCAAAATTGGCCTTTTCTGCCAGATTCTCTCAGTTCTTCAACTGTTCAAAGCTTCTCTGTCTATCTTTGGACTTAAATCTATCACAAAACCAGTCACACAGCCAGGCAACTCAGCCATTTTGTATTCCAGCATCCCCCTGAGTGTGTCAGGATAAAACTGCCTGCTGCATGCCAATGAGAGACATGACTCCTTTTCCAACTCTGCACTGTGCATCTCGGGGGGTGACACATTATTTATTTCATCTTTGTAAAATTATCCTCCATAGCTTTGACTCTGACTCTTTTTCACTGTGGTGGATGCTGTTTTTTAATTCACTCATCCTGTAGGTGACAGTAGCTGTTTCAAATCTGGTAGCAAACTAAAGACAGCGTTTACCTTAATATGAAGTCTTCTTTGACACACACAGCACCCACATTTTTCTCCACTAAACCCCAGTTATGTCCGAAAGTTCCCTTTACTTTCTGCAAGCTCTACTTAGCCTTCTGAAGTGTTCAAGCGTGACCTTTTTTCCCCAACCTCATCTTAAAAATGGATTCATTAGGTCACAAAAGGCTTGGTAGCCAACATCAAAAAATATAAAGTAAATGTGACCTTGGCTTTTCTTACAGTTGTTCTCTTTCTTTTCTATGCCGATGACACAATTATATATTGTTTTGGCATAACCCCAGCTAAAGCTATTGAATCTTTGCAGAAAGCTTTTGATGTTGTCCAGCACACTCTCCAAGAGCTAAAACTAGTTCTTAATGCTGATAAGACCAAGCTAATTGTCATGTCTTTGGGTTAAAAGATTTGTATATTTAATAAGATAAATAAGTTAGTTGAAGAGTTAGAAGTTTGTATATTTCATTATGCGTGTGTTGGAATGTTTTGAGTAGAGGCGTCGGAGTGGCACCTCTTTACCTGTGAGGATCATTCGATTTCCATGCAGAGTAAGTGCTCTGTATGCACATAGAGGATCTTGGACATATCTCCGGTAAAAAAGTTAAGACGGAAGGAATGTAAACATTAGGTCGGAAATGACTCATAAACACGCTGTGTGTCTTCTAAACATTTGATACTTGGAAAATATTCGTCTTTGTAAGTATCTGTGTGTATAGAAACATTAGTTTGAGGTCAGAATTGTATTGTATTTAAAAGCACAATGTTAACGGTTGATTGTTGATACAGTTATCTGTTTTATGGTTAGAATAAATAGCTACTGGTATTTTGTACAACGGCGCTTAATGCACAGAGTAATGCAATTTTTTCTTGTATCTTGTAGTTACATTAATTATTACTTCAAGAGACCTCCATTAAGCAAGAAAAGAAAGCCTTGTGTACGGAGTTTCTGTATTAGTTCACTGGCTGTCAAGCTTCACATAGTAACGTGTTGTGAGGACAGCACACTAATGTTGTTTAAAAACTCAAAGAAAATCTCAAAGAATACATCTCAAACTCTCCCCACAGTGTGAACTCTTGAGGGTAAAGTCATAGAGGAGGTTCATCTGTAGAAATACCTTGGTGTGTTACTTGATGACTCCCTCAGCTTCAAGCCCCATATTAACAATCTAGTTAAGAAACTCAGACTGAAATTGGGATTTTTCTTTCGAAACAAATTTTGTTTTTCCTTTGAGTCAAAAAAGCGCCTTGTCACTGCAACATTCTTATTAATACTAGATTACGGAGATTTGTTGTATATGACTGCTTCAGATCAATGTATGTATGTGTATCATGCCTCTCTGAGGTTCATTACCAACTGTAGACCTTTGACCCATCATTGTGAACTGTATTCCCGAGTGGGATGGCCTTCTTTGTCCACCAGGAGGCTGGGACATTGGTACACTTTCAATTATAAGTCCATCCTTGGACTACTGCCTTCCTACATTTGCAACCTGATCACTCAGAGATGTGTTGATTCTTATGGTTTGCGCTCAAACGACCTCTTGCTGCTTTCAGTTCCATTTGCCCGCACAGAACAGGGTAAAAGGGGATTTGTATCCTCTGCTCCTTCCACATGGAACATGTTGAAAAAAGACTGGAAATTAACTGATCTTGTTTCTATAAATGCATTTAAATCCAGACTGAGAGCACTTGAGACGGACTCCTCAAATTGTACCTGTTTTTCATAATATTAATTTTGATTGTAAATCGCAATAATTTTACTGTGTAACTTTGCTGCCTCTTGGCCAGGACTCCCTTGAAAAAGAGGTTCTTAATCTCAATGGGACCTTCCTGGTTAAATAAAGGTTAAATTAAAAATTAAAAAAATCAGTGCTCAGGATGGGGTTGGATGTTTTTTGCATGAATTCAAGAGAGAAGGGAGAGATAGTGACAAAGTGAGAGTTCCGTAGCTTCAGAAGTTGGACCACCCGGGCCCATGTTTTAATTTTAATTATTTACATATTTTTAATCATCATTGTTATTTTCCTACTGCAAGCTGCCTAAATGTCTCATTCAGTATATATTTATTGTTGTACTTCCTCTCTTGGCCACAAATTCACATTGTGTTACATTTGGAGTAGGGTGGCGCTAGTCCTGCCAGTCCATGACCAGAGAATGAGGAGATGCAGGGTCATGGCTGGGATGGAGCGTAAGAGACAGTGGCACCCTAACAAGAGAAAGTTAAAAAATAGCTGTGAACATGAACATTTTTTCACAGAAATTGATTCCACAGCAGTATTCCCAACATGTAGGTGGAAAGTCGCTGTTTTAAAAGAGTATAATCTTATTATATTAATGTAAATACAGCAGTCATTTATAAGGGAAAAAAAGCAGGTGTCCAGTTTTGGTATTTACTATTTTGGTTTCAAAGGAGCGTGCTGTGTCTCATATTGTTTAGGTTATGTTGCACTAAATGTCTTTAAAGACATGGGCCTTGTATTTGTGCCATATGGACGTTCAGTAACTTCATGCTGTGAAATAAGAAAAGTGTTTTCATTTTCAAAATGATTTGTAGGGTTATTTATTTTGCACAATTGTGATATTGACAAATTTAATATCATGCACTGCAACATGAATGTTTACTTTTAGCCTTCGACCCTCCACCCTGATTCATTTTTGGCCCTTCACTGAAAAGAATTTGGGCACCCCTGGTGTAGACAGACCACAATATAGGAATGAGAGGGGTAATTATGGAGCGATAATTGTAGCAAAAAAATATTTGTGTGTTTGAGTGTGTGTGTAAATGCATCCACAAATTTGTGAACTGATCCACAAATATGTGAGCAGATTTGCAAATGTGTAAAATATTCACACATGTTCACGAATCCAGAAATGCATGCACAGATCCACAAATGTGTAGACTGATTTGCAAATAAATATCTAGTCTCAAATGGCTAAAATTGTTTTGTTTTTTTCAACAAAACCTGAAAATACCCACAAATCATCAGTCATAATTGGCTGTCTGGGTACATGTGATTTTTGCTACAGGCCTACCCCCAATTGATCTGCAAATGCGTAGAAAAATCTGTCTGTAAAAACAGTTAAGTTTGACCTGATCTCAGGCTGCCAGGTGGAGCTTTTATTATCGGTCTCTATGCATTTCACACCCTCTTTGGCTCTTTAGGATTGTGCACGTATTTGTGGATTTTTGCATGCATTTCTAGATTTGTGCAGAAATTTGTTGATATGCACACATTTTGCAGATTTGAGCACACATTTGCAAATCTGTTTACACATTAATGGATCATTTACATGTTTGTGGATGCATTTATACACATACACACAAATGCTTTTGCTACAGTAATAGGTCCATGGGTAATTCAACAGTAAGATACATGCATCTTAAGTTCTCCAAAGGTTTTCACAGTCCTGTCTTAAATGTATTTTTATCCATGTAATATCAATAATCCCATAGCCAGGGGTTTGAGAGGGACATACCAGTCCAAACCTTCTTCCTGCGTCTGTTCAGTGTGAGGAAACCATCTGCTTGTTGTTAATGTTTGTTTTCTGTTATAGTCTCTTTAGATCTGGTGCTTGGTACAGGCCTGAGGGTTTAGTTTCCTTTTACATATTGAGTTTTTAAAGACATGAACCATGTGGGAGCCAAATCAATGAACGGGGTCAAAAGTGCTGGTCAGAGACGGTATTTGAATGTAGATGCTTATCTCAAGGCCTGGTTTCCATGACCTGGCTGTTTATCGCTCTGTGAGGAAGTTTTATGTGGTGTTGATCTTTGTGTTTCCTTTGGATTAAGATCAGTAGAGTGAATGTGGCAGCTTCACCCACTGCAACACATACATTTATTGAAAAAGTAAATTGATAAGGCTATGTAGGGTATGACTTTATAGCTTCACAAAGTAAACTGTTCTATATTAACTAAATAAATCAACTGCAAGTTGGCAAACAGACACACTAGTTTAACATTACCAGTCACAGCACTGGTTGGTGTCAGGATAAAGAAAAGGTGAGAAAAATAAAGAGGAACCCAGTCAAAAATATCAAGCCTATGAGCTTTGTGAAAAAAAACTGAAGTTCTTTAAGATTCTGCTGCAGAGTGACTTCAGGAGCACCAGAAACCACAAACATACCCAGGACAAAAATGGTAGGTTTTTACAGAAAAATGAACACGTTGAAAGCTGAGTGGGTGACTTGGGTCTGAGCAGCTTTTTTCTCTCAGTACATAGTGCACAGGGGGTGATTTTTTTAAATTACTCATTATCTTCAAAGTTATCAAATAGGGATGCACAATATTATCGGTATCAGCTGATATTGGCTTAAAAAAATTGATATTGACCAACACACCAAATTCTGCCAATAACCAATAAAATAATAATAAAATAATGGGCGAAAGTTGCAGATACTTTTTGCACTTTTTTGTGATTTTCGTTGCTTAGTTCAGATTGAGTAGTCCTATACTTGGCTCCAGTTTTAAAGTTAAACTTGAATCAAGCAGCAGTCTACAAGTTACATGTAGCTGACTCATTTAGGCACATTTACCATTTACCAAATTAAACCATTTTATTTAATTTGGGTTTGATAGCTGTACAGTTGTACTTCTTATATTTTTCCTGTGAACAGAGGCTACATTTGCTGACTGTCAACTGTGAAATTGGCATACATTTTTCCCTTGTTGTGGGTAATGTTATGATTTTCTAAGGACGAGTATCTTCCAGCTTTCAAGAAGGATTTATGTTTTGGATTTTTTTGTTTGAAAGCAATTTTCATAAATAATTATACAGTTTCAAGTCTATATTTTTCTTATTTTTGCACAAGAAATTAATATTGCATAACACATGTGATAAGAGTATGCACCATAATACAGTATGCAACTTCCAATACAGAAGAGAGTTGATAATCTCTGCTATATGTGTGCAGAAAAAAATAGTGTCATCTAAATGAGTTGTTAAATCTCGGCATACTGGATATTGGCAAAAAATCCAATATGGTGCGTCCCTATTATTTAACTAACAAGTTTTGCCCATGCAAGGGCATGGCTGAGTTGACTCACAGGCCACATGTTGGCTGTCTGCAAAGAGACTTAAGTCTCTTCAAGTCCATAAACAAAGGGATTACAGCAGATTTTTTTGGTCTTGTTGGGGCGATTACAGACTTCTCAGACAACATTAAAGTAAAGGTATAAAAAGGGATGTAAAAGCTAAAAAACCAACTCTCACTCAACACATGAGAGAAAAGGTAATAACTCAGAACAAAGCACCCAGTGAGGTTCTATTAAGCTCTTTTTTGTTATGAACAGAGACACAAATGCACACAGCAGGGCAGGGCTGATATGGCTACTTTAAGACTTTGCTGCATGGAGCCTTTTAATTAAAAACCTTTTAATTAAATTGTCCTTGGCAGTCATGCTGCCATATCATTGTGTGGCACTGCCGTTTATCTCCCCTGCCTGTCACAGTCAAACATTACTGATGAAAAATGTTACAAAAGACTTGAATCCCTAATTTCTCGGACCATGAGCACAAACAAACTTTGCAGTTTACATGTTTGAATGGTACTTATTCATCACTTAATATTCTTGTACAACATTTGGTGTTTAATGTTTGTTGTATTTTTGTGAAATCTTTCAGAACACATTGTTTTTCTTCATTTCAAGAAGAAGCTTGACTACCCTTTCACAGAGAAGCTGGTTTACTTGTGTCTCTAAATGAATATTATAATTTCCTAACTATTCTGGATGCTTTGTCTCTATTTTTTCATTCTCCTCACACAGAACCAGTTCAGCTACCAGGACCCCAGTTTCAGCATGGAGGACATGCTGGCCACCCTCCCCAGAGTGGTCTCCGTTCCACCGGTGTCTGCTAGCTGTCTCCCTCCACAGGACCTGGCTGCAGGAGGGCAGATGGTTGGAGGATTTGTCCGGGGCAACCAGGATGACCCTCGCTGCAACGGCACCCTGAGAAAGCAGGCCTCTCCACGGTCAAGTATGCTTGTGGCCGGCTCTGCCCTCACTGCAGGACAAGGTAAAGCAGGAGCTACACCAACACATCACCTCAATCAGTTGTTTACAAATCAATACAAGTTTTCAGTAGGCACCACCTTCGAGCTAACAGCGTCTTGCCCTCATGACTGGCTCAATCTGCCTTTTTCTCATTTGTATTGGACTGTGACTGTGGACCACTCACAAGTAGGGGGGGATTTGTGAGATGAGAACAAAGCCTCGGCTCCTATCTAGCAGCTGTCTGCTGAAACTGAGCCACACATATTTCAGACCAGAGAAATACAGCAGCAGGGTTTTCATTGCCCTCCTGTTTATTCTTCATTGAACAAGATTTGTGGACCCATTTGTGCTGCCTTTATATATACTTTGATGTAGGCAAATGTAAAAATAAGCCTAAAGGAGGCATCAAAAAGTGATGAACTACGCATCTACTGTCAGAGTATCAGAAAACTTTGTATAACACTACTTTTAATTTAGCCCATGTTTAAAGAGGGGATATGTGTATCTGTTTATACTGTCTATACTGTCTCTAGGGGGCCCGCACAGGAGCTTTACATGCTTTGCAGCTAAAAAAAAATCCCTTTTCTTCACACTGCGGTATTAGATAATAATTATTTCAGCCTCTGTATGAAACACTTCTTTTTAAGCTGTCGTCCCTTTAAGACTTACCATTAGTAAAACCACTTCTCCTCTGATTGGCCAGCCCTCTGAAGGCCTGTAAAGGGAAGAGCTATGGGCAGACCTTGGTGTTTGAGGCCCATTCTGCCAACAGGTCATAAACCTCGCAAAGATACCGTGCTATTTTTAGAAACTATTAATTTTAGGTATTCAGGGATTTCTCCATCCAATTAATGTGTAAAAGCTGCACACGTTGAGTTTGGGCATCTAACATTGTTGCTATGTATCAGTGTGTTAAATAAGAAGGCATGATACCCTCTCTTTAAAAACATAATACAGATCTGGAGAAAATGGAAAACATTTATTCTAGATATAGAAAAAAAAAACTTTTGAAAAAAATTCTAAGGCTATTTGGAAGTTCTTCTTAGAGCTCTTGGTTAAGACTCTCTACTCCAAACTTGCAAGCAAAAGGATTTGTGAATTAACGTCTAATCATTCTTCTTCTTGTCTTTCTGCTTCCTAAGGTGTAGGGGAGGACAGTAGTGGACAGCGTTACAGCGCTGATCCAACAGGTCTATTGGCGGAACGAGGAGCAAAAGGTGACAAAGACCAAGACTGCTACATGACTGCCAAGAGAGAAAAGAACAACTCAGGTGACTTTGACATTTTCACAAATGACTGAATGCGCTCTTTAAAGCATGCATGGCTGGTCTGTGATAGAGACGATTTGAATGCCATGTTTAAGTTGTTAAAATTAAGTCAGCAATATTGAAAGCTTCATAGCTAATACAACCATTGTCTGTTTGTTTCCAGACTACAAGAACCCAGTGGAGGAAAACCCTTTCGTCACACGTCGTAGGAACGGTGACACCCACACAGCGATTGAAGCAGCAGGTTGCCACACCCTGCACATGCCTACTGCTGCTGTTGTCCCTAAGGTCCCGTCCACCCATGGGGATGACGAGTACATCAATGAGCCACTGTACCTGAATACCTTCCTCAACCCCGGGGACAAGAATGGATTAGCTGGCGCTGTCTCTATCTCTGGCCCTGGGTCCTCCGCTGCCCAATCGGTATCGCAAACAGTCAACCCATCAACATCAAGTCACACGGTCTCCACCTCTGGATATGTTCTGCCCCCTGGCCACCTCCCACACCCATCATATCCATCACACACCCTGCATCCAGGGCATTCAGGACACACTCTACACTCAGGCATCACCAGCAACACCATCATGTTTGATAAGAAAGCCAAGAAGGCCTCTTTTGACAATCCTGAATACTGGCAGCACAGTCTACCCCCGAAGTCCTCAATGCACAACCCGGAGTACCTTCAGGACTGTAGTACACGCTTCTTTTACCGGCAGAATGGACGCATTCGCCCAGCTGTGGCCGAGAACCAGGAGTACTTGTCCGAAGCTGCTATGAAAGCTGGCAATGTGTTGCCTCCCCCTCCCTACAGACAGAGGAACACTGTGGTGTAGTGACCCCCACTTGTAGCACAATGGAGGGATAAACAGAGGGAATAAAGGGAATGGAGATTAGGGGACGGTTGACAGTCCTCTCATTTCCATGCAGTACTTCAAAAACCCGGGGTTCTCCTTGCACCCTCCCGAAACGCGTCTCTCTGTTATATCTGATTTCAAGTCTTTTATCCTCATTTAAAGGTTCTGCCTTTTCCCTCAAAAGGACAACAGTGGAAGTTTCTGGCAGCCTTGCTTGACATTCAAACTCTCTTTTTGAGCTCCATCCTTGACCATGACACAAAAGTGAGTAGACACGTCTCTTTAAAACAGGTTCTGCTGGAGCACAATGTCCTGCCATCTTTAGTATCAGAAGGACACAAGAACAGTACAACGATAAATGGAAACGAGATGTTAAGTAAAAGTACAGGGAGGAATAACATATGGTGAGCCCAAAGAGATGATCATTGCCATGGTTTGTACATCTGTGACTGTTCCCCAAGTCCTTTTCACACATTTCCCCACCAGCTAGATGTCAACATCGCTTTCTCTTGTGTGCAGTTTTATCAAACACATTTACATAAGGTTGTGTCGTGACTTACCAGCAAACCCACAGTCATAATGAAGAACCCAGATGTGGCTTGCATGTCTACCCACACGCTTTTGACGTTTACATGTTGCTACACCAGTAATGGAGTTCAAACATTTATCACACACGGCTCATATCATACCTAAAACATGTTAACATGCCTGCAGCTTTGACACCAATAATAACCATACATCAATAAATACACTCATAGGGATAGATAACGCAGCTGCCTGAAATATATCCCAGGGGACAAGCTCAATTGACCTTGTACAGGAAGACAGAGTGCGCTGATAATGGCTGTCAGTGCCACAGCGCGGAGAAAGGGTCAACGGGAAAGTAAATGTCACCACAGTTTTATGGGAAGCTGTGACATCACCTAGTGCCTGGTGCAAAGCGTTCAACGGATCATGGCATGGCTAGGATGGGATTCAAAAGGTTGATCATCCAGGACGTGTCCCTTTTGTTCCCCCATCTCTATTCAACAACATCAATCCAGTGCAGAGAGCCAGCAAACCAACCACCTCAATGTTATGTTCACAATATCACTGCAATCAGGACTGAGACTGATGTAACCAGTGTTAATTGAAGGAATGGTACGAGTAAGGAATTGGAGCTTGAGCATGGACGAATCCTTTCACAGACAGAGGAGCATGAGGAGGTTGGAGAGTTAACAGAAAAGGAAGTATGGGGAGTATATATTTTACAATCTGGATCAAAGCATTCTGTCTGTTCTTTATGTTTTTCTCTTCAAGCATCAGGGATCTGTTTACTTTGTCAGCCTGTCTCAGACTTATTCTTACACAAACAGCGCAGACACCCAGCCACGAACGAGCTCTGCAGAGATGGCAAAGAGGCTAACCCTGCAGAGCAGTAAATAAGCCAATTACAAGTCAGACAGACACAATCCCTGAAAGAAAGGCTCAGTGGATCAAGCTGTGCCGGGAAAGATTTTCAAGTACATTAAAAGACAAGGATAATAGATTCCCTTCCTCCTCATTTGTGTTCATGATATGTCATAAATACAGAAATACTCTGTTTATTGAGATTTGGTAGTGATTGAGATTGTTAAAATGTTTCAGGATGCCCTCTTCTTTTGTTTTTGTTTTTTAATGGAACACTATTAGAAGTCACATTTTTATTCTTGCTTTGACACACTGCACTCTTCTCACTCTCATTCATCTCTTAAAACGTATTAAATACTGCCAGATGGCACAGTAACCTGTTAAGTGGCTACAAGCAGCTGTAATCAAAAGACCCTAAAGCCTAGTTTTGGAGTTGATAATTTAATAGCACTTAACACATTAAACCTGCTAAAAGCTAAATAGCTTAGCTGTAATGCTGTGTTTGACAGCCATGTTTTATTTGTTTCCTCATGTTGGAACTATGATTTTAAAAAGGTGACACAGGACTCTTTGTATCTAAGTAATAGGGCATTGTACTGAAAAATGAGGAAGAATCAAATTTTTCGTGGTTTGAAGAAGGATGGTTAAAGTACAGGAGCAGAAAGGCAGGAAGGTTAAGTTAAAGAAAATCCTACAATTCCCATAATGCAGCTGTGGCTCATTTAATTCAAGTGTTTCTACCTCCCAATCTTAAAGGGGCTGTGAGGAGTTTCTAAGTGATCTTAAAAAGTCTCCCTTTTGGGTATAAGCACACACTTAAAAATTACATTATCACTGAGATTATAACTGGTTACAGGTTATTTTAATAACGGTATGTCTAAGTATCTCTGACAACATCACGCCGGCTGACGAGGCCTCTGTTTTTCTCTGCTGAAAATGATTTCTGTGATTAATTTTGTAGTGATGGTGGACAATGGAGCCTAACTGTCAGACAGAAAAAGGACAGTAGAGCAGAAGACAGATAAACAGGAGAGAGATAGAGCACGAGCTAAAAGCTAACACAGGAGCTAAACTGTTTGTGCTCATGTCCATTCCAACCCACAGTCAGCAGTTATTCTGCAGTGGTCTGTTCAAACTTGAGAGTCATGTCTTAGAGCAGTGGGCTGCCGATAGTGCTACATATAGCCGGCTACTACAACGTTAGCTTGACGTCACGTTTCAAACCCTAGCTCTACGTAACTGTACTGATAAATACCTTACCTCTGTGTGTTGTTCCCAGCAAAAGTTGTCTTGAACAAAGAAAGTTTGTTTCCATCCGATCTCCATTTAATTCCAAAACAAACACACAAACACATTGCTAAAAGTAATTTACAACTGTGTGCATGAGACTCCAGGCCAGAAGGTGGCGAGGCAGTCCAATTAAAACAGATCCTCCTCATAGCATCTTTAAATTTTCTTCCTCAGTTTGTAATGAAGGTTCATTAAAGCTCCTACTAAAAATTCAGAGGGAAAAGAACTAAACATGGTGTCATGCTCCTTTAACAAAAAGCATTTAAACATGGCTTAACACATGACTTATTTATCCATATTGCCATCCCCAAACATGAAATCTGGAGACTGACCAATGGCTGTGCATGTCTCACACCTGACATACCAACATACAACTGCTGTTACACAACTTTGTGCCTCTTCACTAAAAATTACCTGGAAGAGAAGAGTTGAGACAAACAGGGCTGGTGTTAGACTTTGGAAAGCCAAGATGTCTCTGATGCACAGTGTTTTCTCCCCCTCTCAGGTTTTATGGGGACCTATAACCATCCAGTTGAGCTCTAGCAGAGGCACAAGCTACCACATCATAAAGGGAAGTTAAAATGATGAATTAAACGGGATTGGTACCAATAGCACAGCAGGCACTGAGGCGAAATGTGCATCTGCTGTTCTGATCTAGCCGAGCTAGATCTGTTCCCTGATACGATGTGACATCTCGGTACAACTCCTGATTTCAGGTTTTCTATTACACCAATGTGTAATCCTTGTGTAAATATGTGCAATGGGCGTGTCCTCTGTACATTCTTTTTTTAGATTTAAAAGTCAGTTATGTAAGCCTTTTTCTAACCATCACCCATAAGGCATTAGTTGTAGAGCTTGTAGACTACTGTATGGCCGTGTGTTTAAGTGCAATGACAGCAGTGGAGAGGCACCCAAAGGCTTCGTAATGGATCTCTATGGAAAAATAAAGCCAATCTTCTGAAGGAGAAAACCTGCTGGCACTCTCAGCCAGCCAGCATCACAGGGGGCTTTTAGCTTTTTGAATGCTAATTCATCCACTTTCCCTTGTTGTTCTGTGGGGAAATCATGTTACCCAACCCCTCACCCAGAGCATCAGCTGAGAAACACCGAACGACAGGCAATAGGTTGTAATCCTGGAGCAGGGTTAAAACCAGAGGTATTAGCATTCCAGAAATGTTACCCGACCAATGCATCAATGTTTCAAAAGCTGGCAGGGGAGAGGGTGTAAGTGCACTGTAACTGGCAAAGGAGACCAAAGCTGATTGCCATTCTGTCTTTCTCCTCGAGGGTGACTAAAGAATTGTATGTAGCAAACACTGTTCTGCAGCCGCAACAGAAAAAAAAGCAGCTATATGTGGAGCGAACAGGAACAGGACTAAAGCAATCTGGAAAGGGAAAGTGATTGTGGTCAAATGTGAACATGAGACCTATTTTCATGTTAAAGGGATTCAGGCCTCTTCTGTTGGTACAGTACTTATTTAAAGGAGCACCATAAATCCCTCTCAACACTGACTGCTCATTCAGTTCATTCTTAAAGTAACAGCTCTATTTATTTGTGCATCAGTTATGTTTGGGGGTTTACTGTATTTAGAACACGTTAACATTAGTTTTGTAAATGGTGTGTGAAGTTTTTGTTTTTGTACTTCAGGGTGCCATTTTTTGATGACAATTGTTTTTATACACAGCTCGAAAGCTTCATGGTCTTATGTCTGACATGTTCTTTAATTAACTAATTAACTTTAAAGCAATTACTGGCTGTCCCAGCTCAGGGGTTGGATGATTGACCCTCAGAGGACCTGAAGTCCAGGCTGACCCTGCATATCATTGCCACATGTGCAAGAAGAAGTTTGAGGATTAAAAAAAAACTGAATGCAGCACAACTGCCTGAGTTGAGGCTTGATTAAAAACTGCAAGCCTCATTTTTTTTCTGTCACATTTTGGGCATTCGAAATGGGACAGCCCTTGATGGACTGTTAAGACACATTTAGCCCAGATACGAGGACTTTGGAGGGTCCAGACCTGAACTGGGACAAAGCAACTGTATTTATAGAGTGTGCTCTATTTCACCTAATTATACTTTGATTATTCATTACATAAGCAAATTTCATAGCATTAGTAATAAAATGACTTTTTTTGGATAAAAAGAGAAAACAGAGATACACTAATTCAACCAATATAGAATTGGTTAATTTATCATTAAAAAACAAATCTAATTTTCTAAAGGGAACCATAACGCAGCTGGCAAACATACATTCTACCATTGTAATAGAGACAAACTGTGTATGGCTGTCACTGATTTTTACACTGATTCATATGTGAATAATCTACCATCCTGTGATAACTTGGCTCAATGACAGTGGTTGAGTAAGCACAGTTTACATTCTACTGAATTAATGGTGAAACTGTAAAAAGGAATTCAATATCGTCTTTTAACCAAATGACAAAGACATTTGCATAATGGATCACTGAACAGTTTTACCATTGTAAAAAAAAAAAAAATACTAAAACACAATAAAAAGAGTATAGTATTTTTATAGGTAGGTTGAAGGTGGAGAGATGCATCTGTAAATAAAGACAATGATGCTTCTTTTTTCAGCTGAAGTTTGATTTCTCCTGGCGTCATTGCATTTAAGTGAAACGTTTTGTTTTTATTTTCTTCGGGGAATATTTTTTTCTGTATGTATATAAATATATATACAGTGTAAATGTAATTTGAAGAGTGAACTCTGATTTTAAAAACGCTTGCAGGGTCTCTTGTCACCCCACCCACCTCATCATCCCCCTTGTGATTGTGTGATTGTGTTTTCAGCACAACTCAGTGGATTTTGTGTTTTCGACCTCTGCTCTTGCTTACTTTGTAGGAGTGAATTTTTATTATTCCTTTTTTTAAAATCATGTATTATACCCCCACTATCCTTCACAATTCTCTCAGTATTACCCACCTGTTGAATTTTTTTTAAGATTTTGTACATTCCGAAAATGCTGTTGAAATACTGATGAATATATAATATTCCGCCTACTTTCCTCTTCTTCTTTTCCTAATCAATGTTGTTAATCCACCAGTGTCACTTTACACCTGAGTTCTAAGGACCTATAATATATTTCCTCGTTTTTTTTTATTTCTGTTTGGCACTGTGCTCTGTCATTGTTTACTTTCAGATGATGTTCAGCTCTTCATCCATTTTGGGGCAATACTGATTGAATGGTGTAGCAATATCATGTTACAGCCCCCGGAGTGATTTAATAATGTCTGAGAGGCAGCAGCAGAACTGAATACAGTGTGCATGGGCTGGACTGATTGTTTTGACTACTGATATTTGCTTGTACAGAGGTTAGTAGGTTACCTTTTTTTTGGCTTTGTTAGGATAATATTTTTGTTTTCCCAAAATTTAGCCTAGATATCCAATTTTTAGACATGTTGAGATGTTAAACATTTTATTGTGAGGACTGACTCCAGAATCATTAACCTGATCTACTGTAGCATCATAAAGCAGTGTTTCAAATATAATAATACTGAAACCGATACTAAGCAAAGCTGAAATTATTGCTTCCTCCTCTGTCCATATCAGGGGGAAAAAATAATGAAACAATTTAGAAATGCACAATTTGACTACTGTTACACACGTTCAGTTCTGCAGGATAATTATAGGATGATTATGACAATAACCATCAATAAAGATGGCGAGAAAACGCCAGCACAACCTGTAATATTCATACAGGTAAACCAGACAACAGGTTCTGTGCTTTTTCTAATGATGCTGTAGACTTAATAAGAAAAAAAATACTGCATTATTTCAGCAAATGATGTAATATAAATGTTGGATTTCATGGTTTTAATAAAGCTTTTATATTGCCTATAATCTACAGAACTTTATTGGCCTGTTGCACGCTTGCCACTGGAACTTGTATAAGCATTTGTACTGATGATTCTGGTCTCAGCCCTTCTCTTTAACTCCACCAAACATTTACACATTTGTTAAAGGGGTCAGTTTGCAAGCCTCTCTAAGTCCAAGTATGTGTTTAAAAGAACTTCACAAGTTGGAAAAAAAAAAGACGTCTGTTATAAGATTACCATTGATTATCATTGCTTTGTATCAAGTCATCAGAATGATTGAGACAAACTTTTTAAACCATACCTTGTCTAATATTACCAGTTTTCAAAGTTTCTCTTCACTTGTTGATTGACACATTTCCCCAGCTAGGACATTTAAATACGTATCCCCTCTGTTTGTTACATGAACCTGTCAAAAGTATATTTTTAATTCAATATGAATAAAGATCAGTCAATATTTAAAATGCTACTGTACTCTTTTTTTAAGGCTGTGGCTGCGAGTGTTGAGTAACAGTGAAGGTTAGTATCCCATGTTCCTCTGGCGCCCCACTGGAAAACAAAAACTCCTTTAGTGCTGTGAAAGGTATTAATGCAAAGCAAGTTAAGCACATACCAAAACTACTTTATTTGGTTTGTCTCAGTGCAGTGCGCATTTGGTGGCCTCTTTATTGACTGATCCCAGGACAGATACCCAAATAACCAAGACAAGCCATCCCACTCTTTGGGACCCTTCTGTTGGGGTGCCAGACTTACCAATCCGACCCCAGAAGGTGGAGCTACAACACTGCAGTCCATTGATTGGTCGAAAGAATCATCTCTTACTGTGGGACAGTGGCAGTATTTCTCCTGGAGGCACACAGCCTTCTCTGAAAGAGAGAAGCTTTGTACCAAAGAGCTACATGCCAATCACAAAAGAAGACAAATTGCCCGATCTCTCCCATCGTTGCTTGTTGCCTACTGCTGACGTATCTGTCCTTGAAGGAGGATCACTCCTGACTTACTGCGTACTGACTTTGTGGTCCAAAGTCCTAATGCTGGCTTGAAGAAGACACAGAGTTCAGGAAGGAGACAAGATCAGGCAGCTTCAGTCCAACACTTTATTCAACGCAAGCAAATTTGAATAATGGAGTCGACGCAATGATGTCCCACGGTCAAAACCCAAAAACTAGTGTTAAGTCTCTGCCTAATATCCCCCTGGGGTGTTTCTAAATGTGTGCATGCAGTCCCTCTATGGACAACAGACTTTATGTCCCTGGGTTTCTGTATATTCTTGAACTCCCTGAGTGAGCAAATCTTGGTCAAGAACAGCTGAGAGCACTAAATCTATCAGTCCTGTGACAGTCAGGCTAAAGTTGTCAAAGGGGCAAAGGTTAGCTCCTGCTCTGGCTCCTCCACAAGCTGCAGGTTTCTCCTCAACACTGTGTTGCGTTTTTCTTCTTTGTCGGATGTCTTAGCGGGATACACTGTTGCGCAGCTACTTTATCACACTATTTTGTGACTAACATTGCTATCAGCATCCAGCTTACAATCCGTTTATCAAGAGTTGGCATGGTTGGCTGTGGAAACGTCAACAGGATCAGGCTTTACCGATCCAACCTGTACCAACTGTACTGATCATAACCGGCCTGCTTGGTGGAAACAAGGCTATAGAGAGCTGTCTGTAAGCCATTAAGCCACAGTCTCCTTTTCCTGATGTCTTGTCAAATACATATTATTTTTACTGAGGTTAGACTGTGAACTTACCAACAAGAATGAGTCCTGGGTTAGACAAAAGCTGCAGAGAGGTCAAGTGGTTCATCATTATTTGGGCAGATGAGCATATTTGTCGAATGCTGGGCATCACTGATGAAACTTAGAAGCTTTAAAAAACTGAAGTGAAATGTGAACCAGTGGTTTAACAGTCAACACCAAAAGATTGCCAGAAAACTCCAATAGCAGTTTGTCAAGGTGTTACACCAGACTCACACCAGATTGGTGTCCCATTGGTTTCTTCACTTTAGCTCCAATCCACTTCTGGTGCAGAACTAAACTGAAAAGCAACAGGAGTCAAGTGACCAAAGATTTCCTATCTCATTGATGAGCCTCTTATCATTCACATTGTTTTTTATTGGGATCTAAAAATCTAAAACCTATCGACTCCAGGCTTGGTAAAGTTTAATACAACATGTCAAAGTAGTTTAATTGACTTCATTTTGAAATTCAACCTTATTTAAATGTTGTTTGATGCCAGACTTCCTGTTCTGCTCAGTCTGCTCTTTGTAAATGGACGTGCCAAGTTTTGCCCATCTGTTCTGGATATTTCCGACCTGTTGGATCTGAGATGCAGCCAGGACACAACGGAGCCAAGCCAGTGTGAGTTAACACTTTGACTTGAACTGAAACCAGTGATGGTCTGGACATAGATCTGGTGTGATTTGAGTATAAGACCAGCTAAAAGTGTAGCTTTTTGGGTAAAAGCTCAAAAACCAAAAGACTAAAATGTTTGCAACTTAGAAAACAAACCAGTGATCCTCATCTCATGTTCCATGTCCTTTGATTTCTTTCAGTGGCACCTCATTTTTTGACAAACTGTCCAGTCACTGTCTTTTTCTTGAAACAGCAGATGCATCAGACTGAGAGTGCCTGTAAACTATTTAATGTAACTCTCAAACTGTGACTGGCACTTGTCTGGCCATCTGTCTTCATAACCCTCTCAATGGGATCTAGTGCTTCTTCAAATACAGCTCTTACGGTCGAGGCTCCTTGATTCTGTCTGCCTTCAAATGTCAGCCTGTTCTTGAGTAGCTCAGCCAGACACATGACGCATAGAGAGGTAGCCTGTAGTCACCGCACAGCATCTTTATTCCACCCAGACGAGGGCAGGCCGCAGACATCTCTTACCATTCAGCATATCACGCCTTTAGGTAAGAAAGATTAAGACGTCTCACATTACAGTTGCTCTAATCTCAGCCCCACAACCTCTATTTGTCAGCTACTTCTTTGCCATAGCCACTAATACACACACATACACAAACTTGTACACTTGCAGGAAAATCACATAGGAGCACCAATAATAAAGTGTCATTACATCTGACACTTGCCTGTGTGTGATAGATGCGTCTGTCTCCCAGCTGATGACATTTTATGGCATTATCATAGGAAATCCAATAACGAGATCGGCATCTTGGAGCCTTTGCCCCATGCAAAGTCAAATCACTTGCCTTAAGATGGTAATAGAGTGTGAGCGAGACAATCTGTCACTGCCTCGACTCTCGCTCCAGCACGCCCAACCCCAGTGACAAACTGTATGGATTTTTACCTGATATGAGGGATGATCAGCATAGTTGAATGTAAATGATTTTAAATGTCTTCAGGTGAATCGATTGACTTGCGTTTAACAGATAAAAGTGGAGGCTTGATTTGACAGTGCATCAATCTTTACTACAATGCTTCTACAGCACAACAAAACTATTGTACTCGTTGAGTGTTTGCATGTGCACCTATCACGACTGCTGTTGTAAACATAATTAAAGACATGGATTAAGCATTGGCTGCCGGCCAGATGTGCAGTTTAGCCTCCTCCAGCAGAAGTTTTTTTCTTCAGTGTGCCATTTAAGGCCAATCCCAACTCTACCGCTTGGCCCTTGGCACGTGTATGTCTAGTGAAGTGGTGTTCCAATTCTCCACAAGACCAAGAGGAAGGGCCACACAGCCCTTGAAACTAAGACAAACCAGGACTTTTCTTTTTCTTTTTTTTTCTTTTCTAATCAGATATCTAATCCTTTGCGACCCTACATAAATATTACCCATACTTTGAACTGTTGGTTGTATTTTAAACCAGTATCTGCACAGAGTGTCAAATTCACAACAAACAGACTTCACCACAATGAACTGCATTTCATGAATGATTAGACAGCTAAGCTACATTAGCAATATAAGCTATGAAAAGGGAATGCTACGGTAATCAGAAGCTAAGTACGGTATTGACCCAAATATGAGACATGTTTTTTTTCAATGAAAATAACGTGAAAAGTGCGGTCGCCACCCGACCCCAACAGCAAAAAGCGCCAGCTTTTTCAAAGCCAGTGAGCTCACGATGGCTGCAGTGATCTGTTAATCACAGGAGAGTCACAGTGACAGGAGATGAGAGAGCCGTTGTGATTGTCCAGGGACCAGAAGTTGAGTAAGTTACCACACAACTGTGGCAGAGTTATGATGCTTATGTTAAGGTAATTATGGTCAGTGCAGCAGAGACGTTAAACAGCTGTCAGGGATACAAAAAATATGAAGTTACAGCAGGGCTCAACATTAACTTTTTAGCTCACCAGCCACTGTTGCAAGTGATGTCCTAGAGCTACAAGCCACTCAGCATTTCAGACTTATATCTGTTATTTTCCTCTTAATGACGTATTTTTTGAGGTTTGTTTCAGTCAAACAAAGAAATGAAAATATAAATAGGTCACACTGGACCATAAGTTTCATTTATTTAGAATGTTTTGGTTTGTTTACAGTATTTCCAGAGCGAATTTTTTACATATAACCAGGGCTTGACATGAACTTTTTTGCCCACCAGCCACTGTGGCTAATGGTTTCCCAGAGTTACTAGCCACTAATGATTGTAACTAGCCACAATTTTGTTGTTGGATAATTGTGTTTCATATGATTAAAGCTGACAATAGCATGAAAATGACCCCTGTTTACACTTAAATCAAGACCACATAAAGGTTGAACGCCATTATCAGGTATTCAGTTTTAAAACGGTTGTGCTCCTTTAATATGAATATATAGTAATATGAATGAAAGTTTTTATGCTTGAAGGTTAAAAAGATAGAAACTAAACTGAAAAACTAGTAAGAAGCCCTGTCTGCTTAGATATTTATTTACAACAGTCATTTTTCAGTAATAAATGAAGTACCATACTTTCTGGACTATAAGTCACTCTGCCCAAGTTACAAAGTGTAATATCGAAGATTACACATCTATACAGACTGTGTTAAAATGGCAAACTGTAAAAGGAAAGCTTATCGTGCTCCTCAAAGCAGTCGTTATCAAGAGACAGACTGGAGTGTGTATGAGTTTGTAACTGAGAAACATAATGAAGGTATGCACATTACCAGAGCTGTCATCGGAATAACATTTAAAACACAGATCTTATGATAATATTCATTGCCAAAAATTAAAGCAGTCTATTATTTCAATGATTGTCTCAGAAATTTCAATTAAAAAAAAGATACAAAGTTAATTTTGGATATCAGCCTTTTTCTGAAGATTGGTTTTTAAAAAAGAGGGGGGTCGCCCTTTATTCCAGTCAATGCAGTAAAATATCTTTTAAATACCTTAACGTTCATTTAATATTACAGTTTCAGAGTACTTAGGAGTCTGGTATCGGTTTGGTACAGGATTAAAAAAACACATCCTTTGGTTTTCAATAAGAAAAAAAAAAGCGTTAGACTATCTTTGCTTTTTCTGTGTGTCAGGTTATTTGATTGCTGGAAACTGCTAGTTATGGAGCTTCACCATGGCTCAACCTCCCAAACTTTTGTCTTTCCTTCCCCTGTTTAGGCTCCACTATCCTTCCCCTACAGACAACCAATGGTGAGGGCTGCTGCCTCTAAATCCCAGCATGTTGTCAGTGTGTGATTAAATGGACCGTACAAAGCCCACTAAGCAGTGTTGCGATACCCCTTGAGAGCTTTTATTATGGAGCAACATATTGGATTCTCTTCACAGGCTGTTCGTCTCTGGAGGCAGAGATCTCCCCAGAAATACACATTGACAACAAAAAGCCTCACAGTAGACACCAGTGGACATCCCAGTGGTAAACTCTGCCTGATTCCCATTAAAAATGATTTCTTACATTTCTGGTGCAACAAAAGCCCCCATATTCTGCTGCTGCAAGAAATTCACATGACGTCTGCACCAAGTGGTCGGCCAATGATATCAATTCACAGGCCCAGTGTCAGGTGAGAATTTCTTTGTACAGTTATTGTACATGTTAAAACCTTTAGCCATATGTGGCAACAGTGTGCCACTGAAAGATAGCTGGGTTTATGCAGACAAATGCATCCTGAAACTACTGCACATTCTCAGGGGCATTTCATATAAACTCTGGTTATGCCACATTTTAGCTCATCCAAGGTCAAATTTTCTTCACATCTGTGTTGAAACAACCAGTGATGAAAAGCCAGGACAAGGCTAAATGCCTAGGTTGTGTATCTGACATAAATTTAACCACCCTGAATCCATTCCAGTTTGATGATTTATAGCGCTAATTACATTTCAGTCGGTGCCTATGGAAGATCTGCACAGACTGTACTTAATTTTAAATGCATCCAAATATTGTCACTTCAAGCTTTGAAAGAACTCAAATGATCCAGCTTTGCATGAAAATGTGGTTTTTAACAGAAATGTTCGTAACCTGTTATTAAATACAAGATTCAAATTGGGACTCCTCCCTCTTGGATCAGTGCCAGTGGCAGCACACACCAACCATCTCCGACCGTGACTATTTGAACGCACTCACCAGCCCAGCAACCACCTGTAGCATTGTGCACTCTTCGTGAATGAGACTCAAGAGCTAGGCACCTGACTTAGCGTGTTAGCACAAGCTAATCACGGGTATTTGACACATACCTGTTTAGCAGAAAGCTAACTCATGCCTCCCTTTGTCCTATGCTGCTCTCCAAGTTCCTGAAAGTGAGTGAAAGTTGTACTAAGCTTCACCCTTGTTTAGGAAAAAGCTTTATCTGTTTCCTATCATGAACACACAAAGTCACTTACACACTAGGCACGCTGTGAATGGCTGAGGTAACCATGCCTACTCTCTAATGTCCCAAAACAAAAACAAAACATCAACAGACAGGCAGAGGAGAGGGTTAAGGGCAGACACAGATACTGACACACATGTACAGACGATAAAACAGGACCATTCTATTTTTCATGGAAAAGTCCAGCAGACCTTCCCTTTAACAAGGCACTCTCTCATTACATCATCATCAGGTGCAGACTGCTTGTGGAGTACAGCTTAGCTGACTGCTCTTGAATCTTAACTTCTCAAAAACTTGAGGCCCCTTTTAAACTGATCAGAGGTGCTAACACCCTGCTGATATTGCCTCTGATTTTGAAACTTTGCACACAGTTTTGAGGACGACTAGTAATTACAACTCTACTTTATTAAAGTTTTCCCATGCAGTAAAGCTATTTGTATTGAGTCAAACCACTGTCACTTCATCCTGTATTTTCAATCGTCATAGACAGTTTGAAAGTGCCTGCACGGTTGACTTATGTAACAACACAAAACAAAGAACTGTGCTCTTTTTTAATTCAATAAAAAAAAGCAGAAGGCTTAAAGTTAGAGACACATTTCTTACTGCATGCTGCAAAGCATGTGATCAATCCAGTCACCCTCTGATATGTGAATCTTTTGAAACATTTTTTTTCATTTCCCTTTTAGAGAATTACATACTGTGAAGGGAAATGATCCAGCTGAAATTGAAATGCTGCCAGAATCTTATGTTATAATGTCTGACACAGGCCCTGTTGTTTCGAACCAGAAAAGGATGTAGAGGCCTTCTTCTTCTCCACAATACTTGCCATCCAAATAACTGAGATACCAGTCTGATCCAAGGAACTCTGTGTCCAAAAATATGGTAGGTGATTTATTCTGGATTTTATTAACTTGAGAAATAACAGACTTGGTGGATTTACACAGGATTAACAAAACATCCTCTGCAACTATAACTGTCAGGTCTCCACGTTATACAATTCCAACATGAAAAGGGCTGTAGTCACATATTAAAAATAAAAAATAAAAAAAATAAAATTAAAAAAGGGGGGGGGGGGGGGGGGGGGGTCTTTGCCTTGGAAAACAAAACTTTCTTCATACTCTATATAAAATATACAATATTTCATTGTACAGCACTAGCTATTTGACAGTTCATCTTTGATTCTGGAGGTAAAGAGTCATCCTCCTTTCTCTACACATTAGCATTTTCTGCCTGGGATGCAACAAGTTCTTATAGCATTTGCATGCATGCTGTTTTGGGGATCGAAGCTTATTATCCAAGTACACCTGCAAATCCATTCTGGTTTGATGATTTATAATGCTAATTAAATTTCACTCAGTGGCTAAGGAAGATTTGCACAAGCTCCTTTATGTTGGGTACATCCAAATATTGTCATTTTAAGCTAGGAAAGAACTTAAATTATCTAGAATTGCATGGTGTTGTGGTTGTTAGCAAAAACACACACACACATTAAGATTCATAAGGCGATCTCTCATTGCATCATCATGTGCAGACTGCTTGTGAATTACAGTTTAGCTGATTGCTGCTGAAACCAAACTGCTCAGCACTCTGATCTGAAACACCAACACACGTCTTTGTTATTCTTCCCCAGCCAATAATCTAATAAAACTTTAAATAAAAAGTCAACAAAGTTTAGCATACTGTTTTCTCTGATGTAGAAACTAGATTCTAAGAGTAGGAGTAAAAGAAAAATTGTGTAAGAGTCCCCTTGGATCACATTGCAGATAAACGAACAGCCAGTAAACAAACATTTCATTTATTTTCTTACTAATTGCAAAGTAAAATTTCAAAATGAATTCCGCTCATGGAGTACACTAACAACATGTGAGCCGAGTGATAAATGAGACCAACTGCGGGCAGCACAGCATTTTAACGAAGCAGCGGTCTTAAGTGAGCAGGCTTGTTAAAGTCAACTCCCTGTTGCAATTATGCCGCTCTATTCATGTGTAACATAAAGGCTTAATGGCAGTGCTTTGTTGGTTAACAGTGGAAGCATAATTGTGTCCTTTCACACATAAAAAAGCACATCTCAATTTTCTGTTTTGACTCCAAGTAGCTGTGCACAAAATCAGAAACAAGATAGATGTACCACCTTTGATACTAGTTTCACTACTTTGCTATTGATGAGCCTAACCATAAATTTAAGTTGTCTGACAATGAGCAAGAGTCTCTCTTTGAATGTAGAGCATATATATACACTCACTGCCCACTTCATAAGGTTGGCCTTGCTAGTATCGGGTTGGACCCCATTTGCCTTCAGAACTGCCTTAATCCTTGGTGGCATAGATTCAACAAAGTACTGGAAACATTCCTCAGAGAGTTTGGTCCATATTGACATGATAACATCACACAGTTGCTGCAGATTTGTCGGCTGAACATCCATGATGAGAATCTCCCGTTCCACCACATCCCAAAGGTGCTCTATTGGATTGAGATCTGGGGACTGTGGAGGCCATTTGAGTACAGGGAACTCATTGTCTTGTTGAAGAAACCAGTCTGAGATGATTCCAGCTTTATGACATGGAGCGTTATCCTGCTGGAAGTAGCCATCAGAAGATGGGTACACTGTGCCCATAAAGGGATGGACATGGTCAGCAACAATACTCAGGTAGGCTGTGGACTTTAAACCATGCTCAGTTGGTGCCAAGGGGCCCAAAGTGAGCCAGGAAAATATCCCCCACACCATTACACCAGCAGCAGCCTGAACCGTTGATACAAGGCAGGATGGATCCAGGCTTTCATGTTGTTGACGCCAAATTCTGACACTACCATCCGAATGTGGAGCAGAAATCCAGACTCATCAGACCAGGCAACATTGGACGTGTTGTGCATTCAGAGATGCTCTTCTGCAGACCTCGGTTGTAACCAGTGGTTATTTGAGTTACTGTTGCCTTTCTATCAGCTCCAACCAGTCTGTCCATTCTCCTCTGACCTCTGGCATCAACAAGGCATTTTGTCCCACAGAACTGCTGCTCACTGGATATTTTCTCTTTTTGGGACCATTCTCTGTAAACCCTAGAGATGGTTGTTGGTTAAAATCCCAGTAGATCAGCAGTTTCTGAAATACTCGGACAAGCCCGTCTGGCACCAACAACCATGCCACGTTCAAGTCACTTCAATCACCTTTCTTCCCCATTCTAATGCTCGGTTTGAACTGCAGATGATTGTCTTGACCATGTCTACATGCCTAAATGCATTAAGTTGCAACCATGTGATTGGCTGTCTTGTCTGATATAAGAATTTACATTTTGGTCCATTTCTCAGCTTCTCTTCCCCCATATTTATATTTTAGCCCTTTTCTTGATTATTTATTTTCTTGGCATAAGTAGTGTTATGCTTTTACGTCATATTTCCTGTAGTTTTATGTTTTTATTCCATGGGGGCCCTCTGCACTGGGGGCTGCAATCAGTTCTGGCTGGGATGTCTCTGTCTCATGGTGGACTTTGTGAAAAGTGGTGTAAAAATAAAGTCTGATTTGTTAAGACACATGCTGCTGGGTTTAACAGTTTAACTTTCACTCCGACATTATCCAAAAACAGTGCCCCTTACAAACAGGTCAAACTCACAGAGCTGGAGGGGAGAAACCTATCGATTTGCAGATAATGTGACTGTTGACCTGCAAGCTCTATGACATGATGTACATTGTGAAATCAGAAGCTGAAGATGAACTGAAGTGCTTTCCTTTTCCTCTCTCCAATTTGCAAGAGAAAAGGAAAGAGCCGGGACATCGACTCGTCCTTTGGAGACAGCCTAATATGTTTGGTGAGAAACAGAAAGCAGAAGGGGGAAACAGGAAGTTTTGTTCCCTTTCCTATCCTCAAAACACAGCTATCACTGCACTCCATCCCACCTTTACATTAATGTGGAAATGTAAGGACTGGGAAGTACAGGAAGGCTGTTGAACAGTCTGACAAGATTACACAAGACAGGATCAAAGCAAGGCTGATTACAGCCATTATGCATCCACCTGTCTCAGAGCACGCTCATCAGAAACTTAGTCTGCTTCTCTGAGGCAAAATGACAGTGGATGATCAATAGAAAACTCTACAGTCCCCATGCTAATCACACCATCATTGTTGAAAAAGACTGTGTACACTGATTCCTCATGCAAACTCTTCACGTGTATTGTCACTGTGTCAAAAGAAAAGATGATTATTGCTTCCATCACTTCCTTCACAAACCATGATGTTCTTTGTTGCTAGAGGTGGGTACACGTTATCCTGATCTCATACACACTCATTACCCTGCTACTATCTTCTTTCATGATGCAACCTTTTGTAGTGTGAAAAGAAAAGTGTGTTTTCCCTCCTAGTTCTCACATCCAGCAGCTTATAAGTTAACACTTTGCTCCTTCTGACTTCATCTTTGCAGTATTTTTTTAGTCCTATTAGACTTGTAGCTTTGAGATCCTCCCACATGACATCCCACGCTCATTTAGCCCTTCACATACTCAAACCCCAAGGGCCACTGTGGGCTAAAGACGGGTAGTAGATGGTTCTAGAGGAGGGCGAGAGGATTAAAGCCTGACGGGAGAACAGAGGGGAGTGCCAGGTCAGCTCAGTAGGTTAAGCCAGGAAATTCTACAGCTCTTGTTTTTTGACCACTTTTCCCTCTGTGGAGCAGAAAGATCGAGGCTGAAGAGGAAGAGTTAAGAGCACAAGAAGCTTGGATGAAATGAAAGAAAGACTTGATTTAATGCATTCTTTAAAGTTAAACATGCTCTGATTACAGTTACGGTTGTATTATTCCTTTGATCCTGACATTACTGACAATCAGAACATACCACAGGACTGTCTGTTTTTTGTGTCTGATTGGTTGAGTCATAACTTCCTATTTCTTATTGCTGCCGAGACTGACGAACTAAAACACCACATTACTCCTGGCATCCCTATACTGGCTTCAGGTCAGCTACACGATCCACTTCAAAGAGCTCATTTTAAATTTTAGAGCAGGGGTTTCAAACTCATTTTTACTGAGGGCCACATCAGCATAATGGTTGCCCTCAAAGGGCCAGATGTAACTGTAAGACAGTATAAAATGTAACTGAATGTAAGTAAATCTAAAGCAAAATAAATGCAACTACTGCTTGATAAATGCACCTTCTGAAAAAGACTTTGCAGTAGGCAATGTCCCTAGCCACAATAAAGTTAACTTTCACTGATGCGTTGTTTTTGTTTGTGGCTTTCTTGAACACATCCTGCCGTGATTGCAGTTTACATTTTAAATTTGTCACTTCTTGTTGTTGTTCTTGAAGGCTCACTTCAATGTACTTAGCTCCGTGTTTAGTGTCAAATTGCTGGCGTAAATAGTACTCTTTGACAACCACCACGGCCTCATAAAACAAAAGACACATAGGCTTTTCTCCTTGAAGCACAAATGTATATTAGCCTTCCCACCTTTCCTGAAACAGCCTTCATCTGCATCAACTTTTCTCTTCCTGGACATTTTGGATCATTGTTTTATTTCTCAATTCAATCAATGCATTTTGACTTATCTATTGTAAGACAATCAAACCCTTTAAGCTCTAAGCGGACCAGATAAAATGGCGCGGCAGGCCACATTTGGTCCACAGGCCTTGAGTTTGACATGTTTTGGAGCTCTACAGACATAGTCTGTATAAAATATGGACGTACTCTGTGACATCAACCGTCTGTTCCTGATACAGAAAAATAAAGCCAATCGGCAGACGAGGCCATATTGGATATGATGCCAGCTTTAAACTTCCTTTTCTAACAGCTATTGGGTGCCGGCCAGTCACCTGAGCTGAGCTCTGTCTCTGATTGAACAATCAGACAATCCTAATATTTTTCAAATCACGAAAAAAAAAACCCCACCCCCTGTACAGTGTGTACCATTAGAGAAATTATTGTGTCAGCTCCAAGTTGTTTTTTGAACCAGGCTGTAAATAGGTTGTTTTAAATGTTGTGCCAGTTGCATCAGTTGTGCCAAGATTGTGGATTATGGAAGGATTTTTATGACTGGCAACAATTGTTGCCAGTGGTTACAGCTTGTCACTAGGTCACCTTATAATTATATAGAAATAATAAAAATTTTAATACTAATAAAGTTATTAAAAAATAATAGTCATAATATATTTTTTTTAAGTTGGTGTGTGTGCATGTGTGTGTGAGTGTGTGTGTGTGTGTGTGTGTGTGGGGGGGGGGGGGGGGGCTATGGATAGGGTTAGTATTTGTGTGTCAAGAAAATTGCTCATAATTATAAAATATGAGCAATCCTGCAGGCAGTATTTTCCTTTAGTTGGCGACTAGCTGTGTGCCCACCACATCTTTTGTTGCTACTCACAGAAATAAGCCATAAAAAACATATATTTATCCCAGGTACATTTTTCGGTGGAGGGTTACTCTAGAGACTTGAATGATTGAATAAATATGAATATGTTTGGGGGAAAATCACAAGAAATTTATGAAAATTGGCTTTTTCCAGGACAATTTGAATCCACCATGTCTTTCACAGGAAGGAGCAGGAAGCAGATGATGTCATGTGACAGGAACCACTTGGAAACAATATTTTTTACAAACCAAATTCTTTGTCTAAGTTGTCTACTAGCACTTAAGTGGAAAAAAAGTTGCATTGCTATGTCGAGATTTTTTATTGTGAGTAGAAATGGTGATACTTTTCTGCAGCAATTTTTGCTGTCAGGGCAAAACAGGTCAATTCTGTGAAGCACTTTGTGAGCTTTCTCTATGAAAGGTGCTAGAAATAAATATGCAACTTACCGAAGCATTTGAAAATAACACAAGATACCTGTGCCATGGAGCAAAGGCTAAGAACAGGTGAGGTGATGTGTCACTGGTGTTTCACCAAATTTGGCACCAAAACGCTTGACCAGGTATCCATACATGGATGGATGATTTAGACTGTATTTGAACCCTAAGGTACTGGCTCGTGGAGCCCTTATTTGGACCATGCAACTAGACTCAGCTTGCAGAACCATAACACCATATCAGGCCGTATGTCAATGAAATTTTGGCATATTGCAGCGTTAGAGGTTTAAACCATAAAAGGTGTCGAACAGTCCATAAAACATGAGCAAGAGTGCTGTTTGAAAAATGCATTTGTCTGTTTTTTACAACTTTCCTCCTCTTCTCACAAACTCCTGTGCCAACACAGCCAACTTTGAAAACGGTACAAAATCTTTGAAATCAAAAATGCTCACATTACAGTCACACACGCTCTGTAAAGGTGCCCCATTGGCGCAAAGCAATTACAAATCATCTTCTCACGCACACACTCTCACAAAGCTGTTGTCCACAGGCAACCGAAGAGAGACAAATTACCTCCCTGTCAGATAAAATCAGACTCGACATCTTTTAATTAATTTCACTGTGTATTAGCCTTTCTCATGGTGTTTTTTTTTACCCCATCTCCTCCTCCCAGCCTTGTCCTTAGGAAAACGTGAGTTTGAGAAATGATCAGCCCTTTGTTCTTCCAAACATTCCTCTCTTTTGTAATCTCAGCACCACATTTGTGGATGAGATGTACTTGGTATATCTTCTAACGGAAGATATGTATCCTTTAAAATTTTGTTATCGCCAGTTTTTCCCTGCAAATTTCCCAAGAGGGTATACAATAACCTCACCTCTCTAAGATGAGAGATGTACAAAGAAATGCTGTAACTTCTGTTATATTGGTACGCATTACTCAAAAGAATAAATGGCTGAGAAACAGCCTGGAAATGTGTCGTTGGACATTGCTTACCACAAGTGGGAAAATACATTTGCGACCACCTTAAAAACAGTCATGGAGATACACTTATTGGATCTCTGACTTCAGCTCCTCCATGTAATCCGATGTCATACATGTAAATGATGTCGGCAGTGGCTGCATGGTGTGTGTAAATGTGCATGTCTTGCTGCTTTCTCGCTCACAGTGTGAATGTGTGCACAGTCATGTGGAGGTGACCTTTTGTTTTATGGCTCATGCTGTCAACACTAATAACTTCTGGGGTGCAAAAATAAACTATGTGGAATCCTCCACTGCTAAAACATGTTTTCTCAAACTGTGTACAAAACATAACCTTTATTTTCTCATTTGCATAAACTTAGTCACCAAGAATCACGTTTCACTGATTTTTAACTATTTTATTAAACCTTGGACACCTTCATGGTACTGCTGTGAGATAAACCATTTCAGTTCTGTACAGCAGTGGTTCTCAAATTTTTTTGAGGATGTCACCCCTGAGAAATTTTTTTTTCTATTTATTTATTTTTTTTCTGCCAAGTACCCCCTGAACAAGCGCAAAGCAGTATGGGTTTGAAAAAAAAAAAAAAGACGCAAAACACAGTGCTGTACTATGATTGCCCATTTGATATAATTTCCGTTGATGAACTTAAAACTTATATTGGATTCAAACATTGATTGCGTGAATGCTGATGGAAAAAACTTGCTTGGTTGCTCTCCTTCAATATACATTTTTGAATCTTGCATACTCCCTACTCCTCGTACTCCTGGGGTACACATACCTCCGTTTGATGACACAATATCATAGATTGACTTATTCTACAGCCATTATCACATGATTTGACGTGACATGATGATGTTGCAAGGCGCGGCCCTGTGGGTTGTGGCTGCCTGTTACAGCAGCTCTCTCTTCCTTGTTTGCTTCTTGTAATTTTTTTGTCCCTTTTTCATCATCTTTGTATTTGGAAAGGGTTATTACTTTGTATGGCTCATTTGTTGGTCATGTACACAGAACTGGTTTTGTCTTCAGTGATATTTTTATTGTTTTTGCTCCTGTGTTTGTTTAGAGATCCTACATGTAACCATGGCTGCATTGTTTACATGTGAAATTACCTGTAGCATGTCAATGCTAACTGGTGCAAGGCCTGATGTTTCTCCACGAGCGGAGGAGAGGGAGGTGAGGACGACGTGCTGGTTCTCAGGTGTGAGCTAAGAAGAGATAACATGGACCTGTCCTTCCATTCATTGTTATTTGGAATACAAGATCTATTTCCTAGCTAGCCATGCTAACCCAGCAACAGAGGGAATTCCAGAAGGGAGACTAGCATCATGCTATTCACAGACATGGCTAACTGAGCTAACATCAACACCACATTGGAAGAACTTCACCTGCCGTGAGCAGACAGGAACCAGGAGACGGAGACTGAACAGACTGCTGAAGAAGCTCAGTCCTGGACCCTGTGGAGGTGGAGACTGGCTGAACTGGACAATGATGGCCAAGCTGGCATCATCTATTTCTTATGGACCTTTTTGAACTTTCTATACACTTTCTTACCTTTATGTTCTTGATTCTCCTGAATTTCCCCTCGGGAATAAATTAATTTTATTCGATTGAAAATGTTAACTGAAAAAAGGCTTGAATATGCCCTTTACACTATAATGTCCAGTCATTTGGGAGTACCCCTCAACGTCCACAGAAATCAAGAAGAAGCTTGGGATAACTAGGAGAAAGAGAGTAGAAGCTCCCTTGATGGGTCTGTGAATGACAGCCAAAACTTTTGATAAGATTCAACTATCGCTGCGGATTAAAACAACCAAGCTGAGAAAGACTGGGAGTAACCCTGAATATCCAGCCACTTCTGAAACTGTGAAATAGAGTAGAATCTTCTTCAAGGGGTCAGTTGATCAAAGCTGAAATTCTCAGTGGCATCAAACTTTTGCCTCAGAGCTGTACAATTGTGCTTCGACAGACTGGCAGAAACCATTACTGTCACTGTTGCATATTTGGCTTAGATAGACTGGGAGAAACCCTCAATATCTAGCCACCTCTTAAACTGAGTAGAAGCTCCCTGAATGGGTTTGTGGTTTACAGCTTAAGTTCTCCTTTAGATTTAACTGGAGGCAGATTTCAGCAACCAAGCTGAGAAAGACTGGGAGCAACGCTCTATGTCCAGCTCTTCTGAAAGTGAGTAGAAGCTTTTTGGACAGGCCTCTTGATCACAGCTCAAGTTCTCAGTATGACTCAACTTTCATTGCAGACTTCAGCAATCAAACAAGAGAGACTGGGAGCAACCCTTAACTTCCAGGTACCTGAGAAATCAAGTGGAAGCTTTTTAGGTGCTTCTGTTGATCACAGCTTACGTTTTTATCAGGATTCAACTTTTGCTGAAGACATCTACAATCATGCTAAGAGGAACTTGGGAGAAACCTTAAATGTCCAGCTGCTTCCATGATTGAGTAGATGCATCTTGGTCGGGTATGTTGATCACAGCTGAAACACTCAGTAGGATCAAACTTTTGTTGCATACTTCAACCTGACCAGCTTAGACAAACTGGGAGAAACCCTTAATGTCAAAGTCAGGTCTGTTGTCCAAAGCTCAAATTCTCAGTTAGATTCAATCATCCATGAACACTTGACCAATAATTAAGTGATGATTTCTGTAGCCATATTATATAATTTCAAGTATTGACCCACAAAAAAACCTTCCTTCAATATGCTCTTTGAGGTTTAGTGTCAAGTAACATCATGGAATCAGTCACTATCCTCCTGTTTGTTTTGATCATGGTGAGAAGATCTGAGGCATTTTTTGAACCTTCTTAAAAACAGTTCCAAACCACTGTGATGTCACAGTGACCTTTACCTCAGATAAAGGGTCAAGCTTAAACATCACAGCAGACTTCAACAATCAAGCTTACACACGCTGGAAGAAACCCTCAATGTCTAGCCGCCTCTGTGATTGAGCAGAAACTTCCTGGTCGGGTCCGTTGATCAAAGCTGAGGTCTAAAGCAGGATTAACAATTTGCTGCAGACCTGCATATTTAGCTCACACAGACTGGGAGACACCCTTAACGTCCAGCTCTCTCTGGAAACGAGGAGAACTACCTGGACTGGTTGGTTGATCACAGCTCAAGTTCTTGGCATGGTTCAACTTTCATTGCAGACTTCAGCAATCAAGACGAAAGAGACTGGGAGCCACCCCTAATGTCCAGATAATTGAGAAATCAAGTAGAAGCTTCTTGGATGTTTCTGTTGATCACAGCTAAAATTTTCAGCTGGAATCAACTTTGGCTGAAGACATCAATAGGCCAGCTCAACAAAAAGGAGTAATGCAAAACTGGTAGCTGCTTCTGAAATACATTAGAACTGCTCTGACAGGTCTGTTTATCAAAGCTGAGATTTTGAGCAGTAGTCAGCTTTTGCTGAAGACAACAACAATCACCCTTAGAAAGACTGGGAAAAACCCTTAATGTCCTGCCTCTCCTGAAATTGACTCGAAGCTTCCTGTAAGGTTCTGTTGATCAACGCTTAGGTTTTGAGCAGGGCTCAGATTTTGAGGCAGACTTGCATATTTGGCTTAGATAGACTGGGAGAAACCCTCAATGTCTAGCCGCTTCCGTGATTGAGTAGATGCATCCTGGTCGGGTCTGTTGATCACAGCTGAAACACTCAGTAGGATCAAACTTTTGTTGCACACTTCAACCTTCACAGCTTAGACAAACTGGGAGAAACCCTTAATGTCAAAGTCAGGTCTGTTGTCCAAAGCTCAAATTCTCAGTTAGATTCAATCATCCATGAACACTTGACTTACAATTAAGTGATGATTTCTGTAGCCATATTATATACTTTCAAGTATTGACCCACAAAAAAACCTTCCTTCAATATGCTCTTTGAGGTTTAGTGTCAAGTAACATCATGGAATCAGTCACTATCCTCCTGTTTGTTTTGATCATGGTGAGAAGATCTGAGGCATTTTTTGAACCTTCTTAAAAACAGTTCCAAACCACTATGATGTCACAGTGACCTTTACCTCAGATAAAGGGTCAAGCTCAAACATCACAGCAGACTTCAACAATCAAACTTTGACAAGCTGGAAGCAACCCTAAATGTGCAGGTGCTCGCGAATTGAGAAGAAACTTCCTGGTCGGGTCCACTGATCAAAGCTGAGGTCTAAAGCAGGATTGACAATTTGCTGCAGACCTGCATATTTCGCTCAGACAGACTGGGAGACACCCTTAACGTCCAGCTCTCTCTGGAAACCAGTAGAACTACCTGGACTGGTCTGTTGATCACAGCTCAAGTTCTTGGCATGGTTCAACTTTCATTGCAGACTTCAGCAATCAAGACGAGAGAGACTGGGAGCAACCCTTAATGTCCAGGTACCTGAGAAATCAAGTGGAAGCTTTTTAGGTGCTTCTGTTGATCACAGCTTACGTTTTTATCAGGATTCAACTTTTGCTGAAGACATCTACAATCATGCTTAGAGGAACTAGGGAGAAACCCTAAATGTCCAGCTGCTTCTGTGATTGAGTAGATGCATCTTGGTCGGGTCTGTTGATCACAGCTGAAACACTCAGTAGGATCAAACTTTTGTTGCACACTTCAACCTCCACAGCTTAGACTAACTGGGAGAAACCCTTAATGTCAAAGTCAGGTCTGTTGTCCAAAGCTCAAATTCTCAGTTAGATTCAATCATCCATGAACACTTGACCAATAATAAAGTGATGATTTCTGTAGCCATATTATATAATTTCAAGTATTGACCCACAAAAAAACCTTCCTTCAATATGCTCTTTGAGGTTTAGTGTCAAGTAACATCATGGAATCAGTCACTATCTTCCTGTTTGTTTTGTTCATGGTGAGAAGATCTGAGGCATTTTTTGAACCTTCTTCAAAACAGTTCCAAACCACTGTGATGTCACAGTGACCTTTAACTCAGATAAAGGGTCAAGCTTAAACATCACAGCAGACTTCAACAATCAAGCTCAGACAAGCTGGAAGCAACCCTAAATGTGCAGGTGCTCGCGAATTGAGTAGAAACTTCCTGGTCGGGTCCGTTGATCAAAGCTGAGGTCTAAAGCAGGATTAACAATTTGCTGCAGACCTGCATATTTAGCTCACACAGACTGGGAGACACCCTTAACGTCCAGCTCTCTCTGGAAACGAGGAGAACCACCTGGACTGGTTGGTTGATCACAGCTCAAGTTCTTGGCATGGTTCAACTTTCATTGCAGACTTCAGCAATCAAGACGAAAGAGACTGGGAGCCACCCCTAATGTCCAGATAATTGAGAAATCAAGTAGAAGCTTCTTGGATGTTTCTGTTGATCACAGCTAAAATTTTCAGCTGGAATCAACTTTGGCTGAAGACATCAATAGGCCAGCTCAACAAAAAGGAGTAATGCAAAACTGGTAGCTGCTTCTGAAATACATTAGAACTGCTCTGACAGGTCTGTTTATCAAGGCTGAGATTTTTAGCAGTAGTCAGCTTTTGCTGAAGACAACAACAATCACCCTTAGAAAGACTGCGAAAAACCCTTTATGTCCTGCCTCTCCTGAAATTGACTCGAAGCTTCCTGTACAGGTCTGTTGATCAAAGCTTAGGTTTTGAGCAGGGCTCAGATTTTGCTGCAGGCTTGCATATTTGGCTTAGATAGACTGGGAGAAACCCTCAATGTCCAGCCGCTTCCGTGATTGAGTAGATGCATCCTGGTGGGGTCTGTTGATCACAGCTAAAACACTCAGTAGGATCATTTTTTTTGCATACTTCAACCTCCACAGCTTAGACTAACTGGGAGAAACCCTTAATGTCAAAGTCAGGTCTGTTGTCCAAAGCTCAAATTCTCAGTTAGATTCAATCATCCATGATCACGTGACCAATAATTAAGTGATGATTTCTGTAGCCATATTATTTAATTTCAAGTATTGACCCACAAAAAAACCTTCCTTCAATATGCTCTTTGAGGTTTAGTGTCAAGTAACATCTTGGAATCAGTCGCTATCATCCTGTTTGTTTTGATCATGGTGAGAAGATCTGAGGCATTTTTTGAACCTTCTTAAAAACAGTTCCAAACCACTGTGATGTCACAGTGACCTTTACCTCAGATAAAGGGTCAAGCTCAAACATCACAGCAGACTTCAACAATCAAGCTTACACACGCTGGAAGAAACCCTCAATGTCTAGCCGCCTCTGTTTTTGAGCAGAAACTTCCTGGTCGGGTCCGTTGATCAAAGCTGAGGTCTAAAGCAGGATTGACAATTTGCTGCAGACCTGCATATTTAGCTCACACAGACTGGGAGACACCCTTAACGTCCAGCTCTCTCTGGAAACCAGTAGAACTACCTGGACTGGTCTGTTGATCACAGCTCAAGTTCTTGGCAGATTTCAACTTTCATTGCAGACTTCAGCAATCACAACGAGACAGACTGGGAGCAACCCCTGATGTCCAGGTAACTGAGAAATCAAGTAGAAGCTTCTTGGATGTTTCTGTTGATCACAGCTTACGTTTTTATCAGGATTCAACTTTTGCTGAAGACATCTACAATCATGCTTAGAGGCACTTGGGAGAAACCCTAAATGTCCAGCTACTTCTGTGATTGAGTAGATGCATCTTGGTCGGGTCTGTTGATCACAGCTGAAACACTCAGTAGGATCAAACTTTTGTTGCACACTTCAACCTCCACAGCTTAGACAAACTGCGAGAAACCCTTAATGCCAAAGTCAGGTCTGTTGTCCAAAGCTCAATTCTCAGTTAGATTCAATCATCCATGAACACTTGACTTACAATTAAGTGGTGATTTCTGTAGCCACAATATATAATTTCAAGTATTGACCCACAAAAAAAACCTTCCTTCAATATGCTCTTTGAGGTTTAGTGTCAAGTAACATCATGGAATCAGTCACTATCTTCCTGTTTGTTTTGATCATGGTGAGAAGATCTGAGGCATTTTTTGAACCTTCTTCAAAACAGTTCCAAACCACTGTGATGTCACAGTGACCTTTACCTCAGATAAAGGGTCAAGCTCAAGCATCACAGCAGACTTCAACAATCAAGCATATGCCGCGGCCACACCAAACGCGAACACGCGAATTTACTCGCGCGAATGGCCTGTCACGCGCCGCGTGAACGCCCGAGTCTCGACGCTGGACTTTTTTTGACAAGCTGAGGCGCGAACATGCGAATGCGCGGTACTGCGCATGCGGAGTAGAGAGCTCGTTCATTTAAAGACCGAAAGTCCAAAAGAGCAGCTGAAAAACAATGAGCTGTGGTTTCCAAAGCATGACAGGAGAGTGTGTGAAAGCTTTGGAGATCACAATCAATGCCTGCTGCCTCTCCCTGGTAATCCACCAGCCCTGCTTGGCTGTTCCCTGCGATCTCATCCTCGATCCCCCGAACCTCCGAACCCCCGAACCTCCGAACCCCCGTACCCCCGACCACCCGAACCCCCGACCCATGTTCCCGGAGGTCTCCCTGGGGATAATGAAGGGGTGGAGGAAAGAGAGGAGCACAGAGAACTTCCATCTTTTCCTTGGCTCTGCCCCTGCTCCACTCTTTCCTCCTCTCTATCAGGCTCAAAACTCCGCTGAGGAAAACACAGTCGGACTCAGTGATAGCCCGTGCAGGCAAATCCAGCTGGGAACGAATGTTTTCAGAACTTACATTCAAAACCTGTCTCCTCAGAGATTTTCAACCAAGCCTGCTCCTGTTTTTCCGGTCTCTGTAGAGTACACACATCGTATCGTATAACTCTGGATGATGATTGTTTTCTCCTCCATCCTCCGGCGGAGTTGGAGCCAGAGCAGGCGGCAGTTGCCCCCCAACGTTGTCATAACAATGACATCGTGGGGGAATATTTTGAACTCGAGCGAATTCGCGTCTACCGCCTAAACGTGTGAACGCTCCAAACTCGCCGCGCAACACGCGCGAATCGCGCCGCCCGAGGCGAATCGGCGGCTAAACGCGTCTTTGCATTGACTTTGTATGTAATCACGCCGCAAATTCGCGTTTGGTGTGGCCACACCATTAGACAGACTGGGAGAAACCCTAAATGTCTAGCCGCCTGTGTGATTGAGTAGAAACTTCCTGGTCGGGTCCATTGATCAAAGCTGAGGTCTAAAGCAGGATTGACAATTTGCTGCAGACCTGCATATTTCGCTCACACAGACTGGAAGACACCCTTAACGTCCAGCTCTCTCTGGAAACCAGTAGAACTACCTGGACTGGTCTGTTGATCACAGCTCAAATTCTCAGTAAGATAAGATCGATGCAGACTTCGGCACTCAAGATGAGACAGACTGGGAGAAACCCTCAAAGTCCAGCTCTTCTGAAATTGAGTAAAAGCTTGTTGGACGGGCCCTTTTTATCACAGCTCAAGTTCTCAGTTTGATTCAATTTCATTGCAGACTTCAACAATCAAGACGAGAGAGACTGGGAGCAACCCTTAATGTCCAGGTACCAGAGAAATCAAGTGGAAGCTTTTTAGGTGCTTCTGTTGATCACAGCTTACGTTTTTATCAGGATTCAACTTTTGCTGAAGACATCTACAATCATGCTTAGAGGAACTTGGGAGAAACCCTGAATGTCCAGCTGCTTCCATGATTGAGTAGATGCATCTTGGTCGGGTATGTTGATCACAGCTGAAACACTCAGTAGGATCAAACTTTTGTTGCATACTTCAACCTGACCAGCTTAGACAAACTGGGAGAAACCCTTAATGTCAAAGTCAGGTCTGTTGTCCAAAGCTCAAATTCTCAGTTAGATTCAATCATCCATGAACACTTGACCAATAATTAAGTGATGATTTCTGTAGCCATATTATATAATTTCAAGTATTGACCCATAAAAAAACCTTCCTTCAATATGCTCTTTGAGGTTTAGTGTCAAGTAACATCATGGAATCAGTCACTATCTTCCTGTTTGTTTTGATCATGGTGAGAAGATCTGAGGCATTTTTTGAACCTTCTTCAAAACAGTTCCAAACCACTATGATGTCACAGTGACCTTTACCTCAGATAAAGGGTCAAGCTCAAATATCACAGCAGACTTCAACAATCAAGCTTAGACAGACTGGGAGAAACCCTAAATGTGCAGGTGCTTGCGAATTGAGAAGAAGCTTCCTGGTCGGGTCCATTGATCTAAGCTGAGGTCTAAAGCAGGATTAACAATTTGCTGCAAACCTGCATATTTCGCTCAGACAGACTGGGAGACACCCTTTACGTCCAGCTCTCTCTGGAAACCAGTAGAACTACCTGGACTGGTCTGTTGATCACAGCTCAAGTTCTTGGCATGGTTCAACTTTCATTGCAGACTTCAGCAATCAAGACGAGAGAGACTGGGAGCAACCCCTGATGTCCAGGTAACTGAGAAATCAAGTAGAAGCTTCCTGGATGTTTCTGTTGATCACAGCTTACGTTTTTAGCAGGATTCAACTTTTGCTGAAGACATCTACAATCATGCTTAGAGGAACTTGGGAGAAACCCTAAATGTCCAGCTACTTCTGTGATTGAGTAGATGCATCTTGGTCGGGTATGTTGATCACAGCTGAAACACTCAGTAGGATCAAACTTTTGTTGCACACTTCAACCTCCACAGCTTAGACAAACTGCGAGAAACCCTTAATGTCAAAGTCAGGTCTGTTGTCCAAAGCTCAATTCTCAGTTAGATTCAATCATCCATGAACACTTGACTTACAATTAAGTGGTGATTTCTGTAGCCACAATATATAATTTCAAGTATTGACCCACAAAAAAAACCTTCCTTCAATATGCTCTTTGAGGTTTAGTGTCAAGTAACGTGATGGAATCAGTCACTATCTTCCTGTTTGTTTTGTTCATGGTGAGAAGATCTGAGGCATTTTTTGAACCTTCTTCAAAACAGTTCCAAACCACTGTGATGTCACAGTGACCTTTACCTCAGATAAAGGGTCAAGCTCAAACATCACAGCAGACTTCAACAATCAAGCTTAGACAAGCTGGAAGCAACCCTAAATGTGCAGGTGCTTGCGAATTGAGAAGAAGCTTCCTGGTCGGGTCCGTTGATCAAAGCTGAGGTCTAAAGCAGGATTAACAATTTGCTGCAGACCTGCATATTTAGCTCACACAGACTGGGAGACACCCTTTACGTCCAGCTCTCTCTGGAAACGAGTAGAACTACCTGGACTGGTCTGTTGATCACAGCTCAAGTTCTTGGCATGGTTCAACTTTCATTGCAGACTTCAGCAATCAAGACGAGAGAGACTGGGAGCCACCCCTAATGTCGAGGTAACTGAGAAATCAACTAGAAGTTTCTTGGATAGTCCTGTTGATCACAGTTAAAATTTTTAGCTGGAATCAACTTTTGCTGAAGACATCAATAGGCCAGCTCAACAAAAAGGAGTAATGCAAAACTGGTAGCTGCTTCTGAAATACATTAGAACTGCTCTGACAGGTCTGTTTATAAAAGCTGAGATTTTGAGCAGTAGTCAGCTTTTGCTGAAGACAACAACAATCACCCTTAGAAAGACTGGGAAAAACCCTTAATGTCCTGCCTCTCCTGAAATTGACTCGAAGCTTCCTGTAAGGTTCTGTTGATCAACGCTTAGGTTTTGAGCAGGGCTCAGATTTTGAGGCAGACTTGCATATTTGGCTTAGATAGACTGGGAGAAACCCTCGATGTCTAGCCGCTTCTGTGATTGAGTAGATGCATTCTGGTCGGGTCTGTTGATCACAGCTGAAACACTCAGTAGGATCAAACTTTTGTTGCACACTTCAACCTCCACAGCTTAGACAAACTGGGAGAAACCCTTAATGTCAAAGTCAGGTCTGTTGTCCAAAGCTCAAATTCTCAGTTAGATTCAATCATCCATGATCACGTGACCAATAATTAAGTGATGATTTCTGTAGCCATATTATTTAATTTCAAGTATTGACCCACAAAAAAAACTTCCTTCAATATGCTCTTTGAGGTTTAGTGTCAAGTAACATCTTGGAATCAGTCGCTATCATCCTGTTTGTTTTGATCATGGTGAGAAGATCTGAGGCATTTTTTGAACCTTCTTCAAAACAGTTCCAAACCACTGTGATGTCACAGTGACCTTTACCTCAGATAAAGGGTCAAGCTCAAACATCACAGCAGACTTCAACAATCAAGCTTACACACGCTGGAAGAAACCCTCAATGTCTAGCCGCCTCTGTTTTTGAGCAGAAACTTCCTGGTCGGGTCCGTTGATCAAAGCTGAGGTCTAAAGCAGGATTAACAATTTGCTGCAGACCTGCATATTTAGCTCACACAGACTGGGAGACACCCTTAACGTCCAGCTCTCTCTGGAAACCAGTAGAACTACCTGGACTGGTCTGTTGATCACAGCTCAAGTTCTTGGCAGATTTCAACTTTCATTGCAGACTTCAGCAATCAGGACGAAAGAGACTGGGAGCAACCCCTGATGTCCAGGTAACTGAGAAATCAAGTAGAAGCTTCTTGGATGTTTCTGTTGGTCACAGCTTAATATTTTCAGCTGGAATCAACTTTGGCTGAAGACATCAATAGGCAAGCTCAACTAAAAGGAGTAATGCAAAACTGGTAGCTGCTTCTGAAATACATAAGAACTGCTCTGACAGGTCTGTTTATCAAGGCTGAGATTATAAGCAGTAATCAGCTTTTGCTGAAGACTACAACAATCACCCTTAGACAGACTGGGAGAAACCCTAAATGTCTAGCCGCTTCTTATATTCTTTAAAGCCTCATGGATGGGTCTGTTGTTCACACCTTAAGTTCTCAGTAAGTTAACTCTATGCAGACTTCAGCAATCAAGATGAGACAGACTGGGAGAAACCCTCAAAGTCCAGCTCCTTTTGAAATTGAGTAAAAGCTTGTTGGACGGGCCTCTTGATCACAGCTCAAGTTCTCAGTTTGATTCAATTTCATTGCAGACTTCAGCAGTCAAGACAAGAGAGACTGTGAGCAACCCCTGATGTCCAGGTACCTGAGAAATCAAGTGGAAGCTTTTTAGGTGCTTCTGTTGATCACAGCTTACGTTTTTATCAGGATTCAACTTTAGCTGAAGACATCTACAATCATGCTTAGAGGAACTTGGGAGAAACCCTAAATGTCCAGCTGCTTTCGTGATTGAGTAGATGCTTCCTGGTCAGGTCTGTTGATCACAGCTGAAACACTCAGTAGGATCAAACTTTTGTTGCACACTTCAACCTCCACAGCTTACACTAACCTGGATAAACCCTTAATGTCAAAGTCAGGTCTGTTGTCCAAAGCTCAAATTCTCAGTTAGATTCAATCATCCATGAACACTTGACCAATAATTAAGTGATGATTTCTGTAGCCATATTATATAATTTCAAGTATTGACCCATAAAAAAACCTTCCTTCAATATGCTCTTTGAGGTTTAGTGTCAAGTAACATCATGGAATCAGTCACTATCTTCCTGTTTGTTTTGATCATGGTGAGAAGATCTGAGGCATTTTTTGAACCTTCTTCAAAACAGTTCCAAACCACTGTGATGTCACAGTGACCTTTACCTCAGATAAAGGGTCAAGCTCAAACATCACAGCAGACTTCAACAATCAAGCTTAGACAAGCTGGAAGCAACCCTAAATGTGCAGGTGCTCGCGAATTGAGAAGAAGCTTCCTGGTCGGGTCCGTTGATCAAAGCTGAGGTCTAAAGCAGGATTGACAATTTGCTGCAGACCTGCATATTTAGCTCACACAGACTGGGAGACACCCTAAACGTCCAGCTCTCTCTGGAAACGAGTAGAACTACCTGGACTGGTCTGTTGATCACAGCTCAAGTTCTTGGCAGATTTCAACTTTCATTGCAGACTTCAGCAATCAAGACGAAAGAGACTGGGAGCAACCCCTGATGTCCAGGTAACTGAGAAATCAAGTAGAAGCTTCTTGGATGTTTCTGTTGATCACAGCTAAAATTTTCAGCTGGAATCAACTTTTGCTGAAGACATCAATAGGCCAGCTCAACAAAAAGGAGTAATGCAAAACTGGTAGCTGCTTCTGAAATACATTAGAACTCCTCTGACAGGTCTGTTTATCAAAGCTGAGATTTTAAGCAGTAGTCAGCTTTTGCTGAAGACATCAACAATCACCCTTAGAAAGACTGGGAAAAACCCTTAATGTCCTGCCTCTCCTGAAATCGACTCGAAGCTTCCTGTACAGGTCTGTTGATCAAAGCTGAGGTTTTTAGCAGGGCTAAGATTTTGCTGCAGACTTGCATATTTGGCTTAGATAGACTGGGAGAAACCCTCAATGTCCAGCCGCTTCTGTGATTGAGTAGAAACTTCATTGATGGGTTTGTTGTTCACAGCTAAACTTCTCAGTATGATTTAACTCTATGTGGACTTCAGCTCTCAAGATGAGAAAGACTGGGAGAAACCCTCAAAGTACAGCTCCTTTTGAAATTGAGTAAAAGCTTGTTGGACGGGCCTCTTGATCACAGCTCAAGTTCTCAGTTTGATTCAACTTTCATTGCAGACTTCAGCAGTCAAGACGAGAGAGACTGGGAGCAACCCCTGATGTCCAGGTACCTGAGAAATCAAGTGGAAGCTTTTTAGGTGCTTCTGTTGATCACAGCTTACGTTTTTATCAGGATTCAACTTTTGCTGAAGATATCTACAATCATGCTTAGAGGAACTTGGGAGAAACCCTAAATGTCCAGCTGCTTCCGTGATTGAGTAGATGCATCCTGGTCGGGTCTGTTGATCACAGCTGAAACACTCAGTAGGATCAAACTTTTGTTGCACACTTCAACCTCCACAGCTTAGACAAACTGGGAGAAACCCTTAATGTCAAAGTCAGGTCTGTTGTCCAAAGCTCAATTCTCAGTTAGATTCAATCATCCATGAAGACTTGACTTCCAATTAAGTGATGATTTCTGTAGCCATATTATATAATTTCAAGTATTGACCCATAAAAAAACCTTCCTTCAATATGCTCTTTAAGTTTTAGATTCAAGTAACGTGATGGAATCAGTCACTATCTTCCTGTTTGTTTTGTTCATGGTGAGAAGATCTGAGGCATTTTTTGAACCTTCTTCAAAACAGTTCCAAACCACTGTGATGTCACAGTGACCTTTACCTCAGACAAAGGGTAAAGCTCAAGCATCATAGCAGACTTTAACAATCAAGCTTAGACAGACTGGGAGAAACCCTCAATGTCTAGCCGCCTCTGTGATTGAGTAAGAACTTCCTGGTCGGGTCCGTTGATCAAAGCTGAGGTCAAAAGCAGGATTGACAATTTGCTGCAGACCTGCATATTTAGCTCACACAGACTGGGAGACACCCTTAACATCCAGCTCTCTCTGAAAATGAGTAGAACTACCTGGACTGGTCTGTTGATCACAGCTCAAGTTCTCAGTTTGATTCAATTTCATTGCAGACTTCAGCAATCAAGACGAAAGAGACTGGGAGCAACCCCTGATGTCCAGGTAACTGAGAAATCAAGTAGAAGCTTCTTGGATGTTTCTGTTGGTCACAGCTTAATATTTTCAGCTGGAATCAACTTTGGCTGAAGACATCAATAGGCAAGCTCAACTAAAAGGAGTAATGCAAAACTGGTAGCTGCTTCTGAAATACATAAGAACTGCTCTGACAGGTCTGTTTATCAAGGCTGAGATTATAAGCAGTAGTCAGCTTTTGCTGAAGACTACAACAATCACCCTTAGACAGACTGGGAGAAACCCTAAATGTCTAGCCGCTTCTTATATTCTTTAAAGCCTCATGGATGGGTCTGTTGATCACACCTTAAGTTCTCAGTAAGTTAACTCTATGCAGACTTCAGCAATCAAGATGAGACAGACTGGGAGAAACCCTCAAAGTCCAGCTCCTTTTGAAATTGAGTAAAAGCTTGTTGGATGGGCCTCTTGATCACAGCTCAAGTTCTCAGTTTGATTCAACTTTCATTGCAGACTTCAGCAGTCAAGACGAGAGAGACTGGGAGCAACCCTTAATGTCCAGGTACCTGAGAAATCAAGTGGAAGCTTTTTAGGTGCTTCTGTTAAACACAGCTAAAGTTTTTAGCAGGGTTCAACTTTTGCTGAAGACATCTACAATCATGCTTAGAGGAACTTGGGAGAAACCCTAAATGTCCAGCTGCTTTCGTGATTGAGTAGATGCATCCTGGTCGGGTCTGTTGATCACAGCTGAAACACTCAGTAGGATCAAACTTTTGTTGCACACTTCAACCTCCACAGCTTAGACTAACCTGGATAAACCCTTAATGTCAAAGTCAGGTCTGTTGTCCAAAGCTCAATTCTCAGTTAGATTCAATCATCCATGAACACTTGACCAATAATAAAGTGATGATTTCTGTAGCCATATTATATAATTTCAAGTATTGACCCACAAAAAACCTTCCTTCAATATGCTCTTTGAGTTTTAGATTCAAGTAACGTGATGGAATCAGTCACTATCTTCCTGTTTGTTTTGTTCATGGTGAGAAGATCTGAGGCATTTTTTGAACCTTCTTCAAAACAGTTCCAAACCACTGTGATGTCACAGTGACCTTTACCTCAGATAAAGGGTCAAGCTCAAGCATCACAGCAGACTTCAACAATCAAGCTTAGACAAGCTGGAAGCAACCCTAAATGTGCAGGTGCTCGCGAATTGAGTAGAAACTTCCTGGTCGGGTCCGTTGATCAAAGCTGAGGTCTAAAGCAGGATTGACAATTTGCTGCAGACCTGCATATTTAGCTCACACAGACTGGGAGACACCCTTAACATCCAGCTCTCTCTGGAAACTAGAACTACATGGACTGGTCTGTTGATCACAGCTCAAGTTCTTGGCAGATTTCAACTTTCATTGCAGACTTCAGCAGTCAAGACGAGAGAGACTGTGAGCAACTCCTGATGTCCAGGTACCTGAGAAATCAAGTGGAAGCTTTTTAGGTGCTTCTGTTGATCACAGCTTACGTTTTTATCAGGATTCAACTTTAGCTGAAGACATCTACAATCATGCTAAGAGGAACTTGGGAGAAACCCTAAATGTCCAGCTGCTTTCGTGATTGAGTAGATGCTTCCTGGTCGGGTCTGTTGATCACAGCTGAAACACTCAGTAGGATCAAACTTTTGTTGCATACTTCAACCTCCACAGCTTACACTAACCTGGATAAACCCTTAATGTCAAAGTCAGGTCTGTTGTCCAAAGCTCAAATTCTCAGTTAGATTCAATCATCCATGAACACTTGACCAATAATTAAGTGATGATTTCTGTAGCCATATTATATAATTTCAAGTATTGACCCATAAAAAAACCTTCCTTCAATATGCTCTTTGAGGTTTAGTGTCAAGTAACGTCATGGAATCGGTCACTATCTTCCTGTTTGTTTTGTTCATGGTGAGAAGATCTGAGGCATTTTTTGAACCTTCTTAAAAACAGTTCCAAACCACTGTGATGTCACAGTGACCTTTACCTCAGATAAAGGGTCAAGCTCAAACATCATAGCAGACTTCAACAATCAAGCTTAGACAGACTGGGAGAAACCCTCAATGTCTAGCCGCCTATGTGATTGAGTAGAAACTCCCTGGTCGGGTCTGTTGATCAAAGCTGAGGTCTAAAGCAGGATTGACAATTTGCTGCAGACCTGCATATTTAGCTCACACAGACTGGGAGACACCCTTAACGTCCAGCTCTCTCTGGAAACGAGTAGAACTACCTGGACTGGTCTGTTGATCACAGCTCAAGTTCTTGGCAGATTTCAACTTTCATTGCAGACTTCAGCAATCAAGACGAAAGAGACTGGGAGCAACCCCTGATGTCCAGGTACCTGAGAAATCAAGTGGAAGCTTTTTAGGTGATTCTGTTGATCACAGCTTACGTTTTTATCAGGATTCAACTTTAGCTGAAGACATCTACAATCATGCTTAGAGGAACATGGGAGAAACCCTAAATGTCCAGCTGCTTCCGTGATTGAGTGGATGCATCCTGGTCGGGTCTGTTGATCACAGCTGAAACACTTAGTAGGATCAAACTTTTGTTGCACACCTTAACCTCCACAGCTTACACTAACCTGGATAAACCCTTAATGTCAAAGTCAGGTCTGTTGTCCAAAGCTCAAATTCTCAGTTAGATTCAATCATCCATGAACACTTGACCAATAATTAAGTGATGATTTCTGTAGCGATATTACATAATTTCAAGTACTGACCCATAAAAAAACCTTCCTTCAATATGCTCTTTGAGGTTTAGTGTCAAGTAACGTCATGGAATCAGTCACTATCTTCCTGTTTGTTTTGTTCATGGTGAGAAGATCTGAGGCATTTTTTGAACCTTCTTCAAAACAGTTCCAAACCACTGTGATGTCACAGTGACCTTTGCCTCAGATAAAGGGTCAAGCTCAAACATCACAGCAGACTTCAACAATCAAGCTTAGACAAGCTGGAAGCAACCCTAAATGTGCAGGTGCTCGCGAATTGAGAAGAAGCTTCCTGGTCGGGTCCGTTGATCAAAGCTGAGGTCTAAAGCAGGATTGACAATTTGCTGCAGACCTGCATATTTAGCTCACACAGACTGGGAGACACCCTAAACGTCCAGCTCTCTCTGGAAACGAGTAGAACTACCTGGACTGGTCTGTTGATCACAGCTCAAGTTCTTGGCAGATTTCAACTTTCATTGCAGACTTCAGCAATCACAACGAGACGGACTGTGAGCAACCCCTGATGTCCAGGTAACTGAGAAATCAAGTAGAAGCTTCTTGGATGTTTCTGTTGATCACAGCTAAAATTTTCAGCTGGAATCAACTTTTGCTGAAGACATCAATAGGCCAGCTCAACAAAAAGGAGTAATGCAAAACTGGTAGCTGCTTCTGAAATACATTAGAACTCCTCTGACAGGTCTGTTTATCAAAGCTGAGATTTTAAGCAGTAGTCAGCTTTTGCTGAAGACATCAACAATCACCCTTAGAAAGACTGGGAAAAACCCTTAATGTCCTGCCTCTCCTGAAATCGACTCGAAGCTTCCTGTACAGGTCTGTTGATCAAAGCTGAGGTTTTTAGCAGGGCTAAGATTTTGCTGCAGACTTGCATATTTGGCTTAGATAGACTGGGAGAAACCCTCAATGTCCAGCCGCTTCTGTGATTGAGTAGAAACTTCATTGATGGGTTTGTTGTTCACAGCTAAACTTCTCAGTATGATTTAACTCTATGTGGACTTCAGCTCTCAAGATGAGAAAGACTGGGAGAAACCCTCAAAGTACAGCTCCTTTTGAAATTGAGTAAAAGCTTGTTGGACGGGCCTCTTGATCACAGCTCAAGTTCTCAGTTTGATTCAACTTTCATTGCAGACTTCAGCAGTCAAGACGAGAGAGACTGGGAGCAACCCCTGATGTCCAGGTACCTGAGAAATCAAGTGGAAGCTTTTTAGGTGCTTCTGTTGATCACAGCTTACGTTTTTATCAGGATTCAACTTTTGCTGAAGATATCTACAATCATGCTTAGAGGAACTTGGGAGAAACCCTAAATGTCCAGCTGCTTCCGTGATTGAGTAGATGCATCCTGGTCGGGTCTGTTGATCACAGCTGAAACACTCAGTAGGATCAAACTTTTGTTGCACACTTCAACCTCCACAGCTTAGACAAACTGGGAGAAACCCTTAATGTCAAAGTCAGGTCTGTTGTCCAAAGCTCAATTCTCAGTTAGATTCAATCATCCATGAAGACTTGACTTCCAATTAAGTGATGATTTCTGTAGCCATATTATATAATTTCAAGTATTGACCCATAAAAAAACCTTCCTTCAATATGCTCTTTAAGTTTTAGATTCAAGTAACGTGATGGAATCAGTCACTATCTTCCTGTTTGTTTTGTTCATGGTGAGAAGATCTGAGGCATTTTTTGAACCTTCTTCAAAACAGTTCCAAACCACTGTGATGTCACAGTGACCTTTACCTCAGACAAAGGGTAAAGCTCAAGCATCATAGCAGACTTTAACAATCAAGCTTAGACAGACTGGGAGAAACCCTCAATGTCTAGCCGCCTCTGTGATTGAGTAAGAACTTCCTGGTCGGGTCCGTTGATCAAAGCTGAGGTCAAAAGCAGGATTGACAATTTGCTGCAGACCTGCATATTTAGCTCACACAGACTGGGAGACACCCTTAACATCCAGCTCTCTCTGAAAATGAGTAGAACTACCTGGACTGGTCTGTTGATCACAGCTCAAGTTCTCAGTTTGATTCAATTTCATTGCAGACTTCAGCAATCAAGACGAAAGAGACTGGGAGCAACCCCTGATGTCCAGGTAACTGAGAAATCAAGTAGAAGCTTCTTGGATGTTTCTGTTGGTCACAGCTTAATATTTTCAGCTGGAATCAACTTTGGCTGAAGACATCAATAGGCAAGCTCAACTAAAAGGAGTAATGCAAAACTGGTAGCTGCTTCTGAAATACATAAGAACTGCTCTGACAGGTCTGTTTATCAAGGCTGAGATTATAAGCAGTAGTCAGCTTTTGCTGAAGACTACAACAATCACCCTTAGACAGACTGGGAGAAACCCTAAATGTCTAGCCGCTTCTTATATTCTTTAAAGCCTCATGGATGGGTCTGTTGATCACACCTTAAGTTCTCAGTAAGTTAACTCTATGCAGACTTCAGCAATCAAGATGAGACAGACTGGGAGAAACCCTCAAAGTCCAGCTCCTTTTGAAATTGAGTAAAAGCTTGTTGGATGGGCCTCTTGATCACAGCTCAAGTTCTCAGTTTGATTCAACTTTCATTGCAGACTTCAGCAGTCAAGACGAGAGAGACTGGGAGCAACCCTTAATGTCCAGGTACCTGAGAAATCAAGTGGAAGCTTTTTAGGTGCTTCTGTTAAACACAGCTAAAGTTTTTAGCAGGGTTCAACTTTTGCTGAAGACATCTACAATCATGCTTAGAGGAACTTGGGAGAAACCCTAAATGTCCAGCTGCTTTCGTGATTGAGTAGATGCATCCTGGTCGGGTCTGTTGATCACAGCTGAAACACTCAGTAGGATCAAACTTTTGTTGCACACTTCAACCTCCACAGCTTAGACTAACCTGGATAAACCCTTAATGTCAAAGTCAGGTCTGTTGTCCAAAGCTCAATTCTCAGTTAGATTCAATCATCCATGAACACTTGACCAATAATAAAGTGATGATTTCTGTAGCCATATTATATAATTTCAAGTATTGACCCACAAAAAACCTTCCTTCAATATGCTCTTTGAGTTTTAGATTCAAGTAACGTGATGGAATCAGTCACTATCTTCCTGTTTGTTTTGTTCATGGTGAGAAGATCTGAGGCATTTTTTGAACCTTCTTCAAAACAGTTCCAAACCACTGTGATGTCACAGTGACCTTTACCTCAGATAAAGGGTCAAGCTCAAGCATCACAGCAGACTTCAACAATCAAGCTTAGACAAGCTGGAAGCAACCCTAAATGTGCAGGTGCTCGCGAATTGAGTAGAAACTTCCTGGTCGGGTCCGTTGATCAAAGCTGAGGTCTAAAGCAGGATTGACAATTTGCTGCAGACCTGCATATTTAGCTCACACAGACTGGGAGACACCCTTAACATCCAGCTCTCTCTGGAAACTAGAACTACATGGACTGGTCTGTTGATCACAGCTCAAGTTCTTGGCAGATTTCAACTTTCATTGCAGACTTCAGCAGTCAAGACGAGAGAGACTGTGAGCAACTCCTGATGTCCAGGTACCTGAGAAATCAAGTGGAAGCTTTTTAGGTGCTTCTGTTGATCACAGCTTACGTTTTTATCAGGATTCAACTTTAGCTGAAGACATCTACAATCATGCTAAGAGGAACTTGGGAGAAACCCTAAATGTCCAGCTGCTTTCGTGATTGAGTAGATGCTTCCTGGTCGGGTCTGTTGATCACAGCTGAAACACTCAGTAGGATCAAACTTTTGTTGCATACTTCAACCTCCACAGCTTACACTAACCTGGATAAACCCTTAATGTCAAAGTCAGGTCTGTTGTCCAAAGCTCAAATTCTCAGTTAGATTCAATCATCCATGAACACTTGACCAATAATTAAGTGATGATTTCTGTAGCCATATTATATAATTTCAAGTATTGACCCATAAAAAAACCTTCCTTCAATATGCTCTTTGAGGTTTAGTGTCAAGTAACGTCATGGAATCGGTCACTATCTTCCTGTTTGTTTTGTTCATGGTGAGAAGATCTGAGGCATTTTTTGAACCTTCTTAAAAACAGTTCCAAACCACTGTGATGTCACAGTGACCTTTACCTCAGATAAAGGGTCAAGCTCAAACATCACAGCAGACTTCAACAATCAAGCTTAGACAGACTGGGAGAAACCCTCAATGTCTAGCCGCCTATGTGATTGAGTAGAAACTCCCTGGTCGGGTCTGTTGATCAAAGCTGAGGTCTAAAGCAGGATTGACAATTTGCTGCAGACCTGCATATTTAGCTCACACAGACTGGGAGACACCCTTAACGTCCAGCTCTCTCTGGAAACGAGTAGAACTACCTGGACTGGTCTGTTGATCACAGCTCAAGTTCTTGGCAGATTTCAACTTTCATTGCAGACTTCAGCAATCAAGACGAAAGAGACTGGGAGCAACCCCTGATGTCCAGGTACCTGAGAAATCAAGTGGAAGCTTTTTAGGTGATTCTGTTGATCACAGCTTACGTTTTTATCAGGATTCAACTTTAGCTGAAGACATCTACAATCATGCTTAGAGGAACATGGGAGAAACCCTAAATGTCCAGCTGCTTCCGTGATTGAGTGGATGCATCCTGGTCGGGTCTGTTGATCACAGCTGAAACACTTAGTAGGATCAAACTTTTGTTGCACACCTTAACCTCCACAGCTTACACTAACCTGGATAAACCCTTAATGTCAAAGTCAGGTCTGTTGTCCAAAGCTCAAATTCTCAGTTAGATTCAATCATCCATGAACACTTGACCAATAATTAAGTGATGATTTCTGTAGCGATATTACATAATTTCAAGTACTGACCCATAAAAAAACCTTCCTTCAATATGCTCTTTGAGGTTTAGTGTCAAGTAACGTCATGGAATCAGTCACTATCTTCCTGTTTGTTTTGTTCATGGTGAGAAGATCTGAGGCATTTTTTGAACCTTCTTCAAAACAGTTCCAAACCACTGTGATGTCACAGTGACCTTTGCCTCAGATAAAGGGTCAAGCTCAAACATCACAGCAGACTTCAACAATCAAGCTTAGACAAGCTGGAAGCAACCCTAAATGTGCAGGTGCTCGCGAATTGAGAAGAAGCTTCCTGGTCGGGTCCGTTGATCAAAGCTGAGGTCTAAAGCAGGATTGACAATTTGCTGCAGACCTGCATATTTAGCTCACACAGACTGGGAGACACCCTAAACGTCCAGCTCTCTCTGGAAACGAGTAGAACTACCTGGACTGGTCTGTTGATCACAGCTCAAGTTCTTGGCAGATTTCAACTTTCATTGCAGACTTCAGCAATCACAACGAGACGGACTGTGAGCAACCCCTGATGTCCAGGTAACTGAGAAATCAAGTAGAAGCTTCTTGGATGTTTCTGTTGATCACAGCTAAAATTTTCAGCTGGAATCAACTTTTGCTGAAGACATCAATAGGCCAGCTCAACAAAAAGGAGTAATGCAAAACTGGTAGCTGCTTCTGAAATACATTAGAACTCCTCTGACAGGTCTGTTTATCAAAGCTGAGATTTTAAGCAGTAGTCAGCTTTTGCTGAAGACATCAACAATCACCCTTAGAAAGACTGGGAAAAACCCTTAATGTCCTGCCTCTCCTGAAATCGACTCGAAGCTTCCTGTACAGGTCTGTTGATCAAAGCTGAGGTTTTTAGCAGGGCTAAGATTTTGCTGCAGACTTGCATATTTGGCTTAGATAGACTGGGAGAAACCCTCAATGTCCAGCCGCTTCTGTGATTGAGTAGAAACTTCATTGATGGGTTTGTTGTTCACAGCTAAACTTCTCAGTATGATTTAACTCTATGTGGACTTCAGCTCTCAAGATGAGAAAGACTGGGAGAAACCCTCAAAGTACAGCTCCTTTTGAAATTGAGTAAAAGCTTGTTGGACGGGCCTCTTGATCACAGCTCAAGTTCTCAGTTTGATTCAACTTTCATTGCAGACTTCAGCAGTCAAGACGAGAGAGACTGGGAGCAACCCCTGATGTCCAGGTACCTGAGAAATCAAGTGGAAGCTTTTTAGGTGCTTCTGTTGATCACAGCTTACGTTTTTATCAGGATTCAACTTTTGCTGAAGATATCTACAATCATGCTTAGAGGAACTTGGGAGAAACCCTAAATGTCCAGCTGCTTCCGTGATTGAGTAGATGCATCCTGGTCGGGTCTGTTGATCACAGCTGAAACACTCAGTAGGATCAAACTTTTGTTGCACACTTCAACCTCCACAGCTTAGACAAACTGGGAGAAACCCTTAATGTCAAAGTCAGGTCTGTTGTCCAAAGCTCAATTCTCAGTTAGATTCAATCATCCATGAAGACTTGACTTCCAATTAAGTGATGATTTCTGTAGCCATATTATATAATTTCAAGTATTGACCCATAAAAAAACCTTCCTTCAATATGCTCTTTAAGTTTTAGATTCAAGTAACGTGATGGAATCAGTCACTATCTTCCTGTTTGTTTTGTTCATGGTGAGAAGATCTGAGGCATTTTTTGAACCTTCTTCAAAACAGTTCCAAACCACTGTGATGTCACAGTGACCTTTACCTCAGATAAAGGGTAAAGCTCAAGCATCATAGCAGACTTTAACAATCAAGCTTAGACAGACTGGGAGAAACCCTCAATGTCTAGCCGCCTCTGTGATTGAGTAAGAACTTCCTGGTCGGGTCCGTTGATCAAAGCTGAGGTCAAAAGCAGGATTGACAATTTGCTGCAGACCTGCATATTTAGCTCACACAGACTGGGAGACACCCTTAACATCCAGCTCTCTCTGAAAATGAGTAGAACTACCTGGACTGGTCTGTTGATCACAGCTCAAGTTCTCAGTTTGATTCAATTTCATTGCAGACTTCAGCAATCAAGACGAAAGAGACTGGGAGCAACCCCTGATGTCCAGGTAACTGAGAAATCAAGTAGAAGCTTCTTGGATGTTTCTGTTGGTCACAGCTTAATATTTTCAGCTGGAATCAACTTTGGCTGAAGACATCAATAGGCAAGCTCAACTAAAAGGAGTAATGCAAAACTGGTAGCTGCTTCTGAAATACATAAGAACTGCTCTGACAGGTCTGTTTATCAAGGCTGAGATTATAAGCAGTAGTCAGCTTTTGCTGAAGACTACAACAATCACCCTTAGACAGACTGGGAGAAACCCTAAATGTCTAGCCGCTTCTTATATTCTTTAAAGCCTCATGGATGGGTCTGTTGATCACACCTTAAGTTCTCAGTAAGTTAACTCTATGCAGACTTCAGCAATCAAGATGAGACAGACTGGGAGAAACCCTCAAAGTCCAGCTCCTTCTGAAATTGAGTAGAAGCTTGTTGGACGGGCCCTTTTGATCACAGCTTAAGTTCTCAGTTTGATTCAATTTCATTGCAGACTTCAACAATCAAGACGAGAGAGACTGGGAGCAACCCTTAATGTCCAGATACCTGAGAAATCAAGTGGAAGCTTTTTAGGTGCTTCTGTTGATCACAGCTTAAGGTTTTATCAGGATTCAACTTTTGCTGAAGACATCTACAATCATGCTTAGAGGACCTGGGAGAAACCCTAAATGTCCAGCTGCTTTCGTGATTGAGTAGATGCATCTTGGTCGGGTCTGTTGATCACAGCTGAAACACTCAGTAGGATCAAACTTTTGTTGCACACTTCAACCTTCACAGCTTAGACAAACTGCGAGAAACCCTTAATGCCAAAGTCAGGTCTGTTGTCCAAAGCTCAATTCTCAGTTAGATTCAATCATCCATGAACACTTGACCAATAATTAAGTGATGATTTCTGTAGCCATATTATATAATTTCAAGTATTGACCCACAAAAAAAACCTTCCTTCAATATGCTCTTTGAGGTTTAGTGTCAAGTAACGTCATGGAATCAGTCGCTATCATCCTGTTTGTTTTGATCATGGTGAGAAGATCTGAGGCATTTTTTGAACCTTCTTCAAAACAGTTCCAAACCACTATGATGTCACAGTGACCTTTGCCTCAGATAAAGGGTCAAGCTCAAACATCACAGCAGACTTAAACAATCAAGCTTAGACAAGCTGGAAGCAACCCTAAATGTGCAGGTGCTCGCGAATTGAGAAGAAGCTTCCTGGTCGGGTCCGTTGATCAAAGCTGAGGTCTAAAGCAGGATTGACAATTTGCTGCAGACCTGCATATTTAGCTCACACAGACTGGGAGACACCCTAAACGTCCAGCTCTCTCTGGAAACGAGTAGAACTACCTGGACTGGTCGGTTGATCACAGCTCAAGTTCTTGGCATGGTTCAACTTTTATTGCAGACTTCAGCAATCAAGACGAAAGAGACTGGGAGCAACCCCTGATGTCCAGGTAACTGAGAAATCAAGTAGAAGCTTCTTGGATGTTTCTGTTGATCACAGCTAAAATTTTCAGCTGGAATCATCTTTTGCTGAAGACATCAATAGGCCAGCTCAACAAAAAGGAGTAATGCAAAACTGGTAGCTGCTTCTGAAATACATTAGAACTCCTCTGACAGGTCTGTTTATCAAGGCTGAGATTTTTAGCAGTAGTCAGCTTTTGCTGAAGACATCAACAATCACCCTTAGAAAGACTGCGAAAAACCCTTAATGTCCTGCCTCTCCTGAAATCGACTCGAAGCTTCCTGTACAGGTCTGTTGATCAAAGCTTAGGTTTTGAGCAGGGCTCAGATTTTGCTGCAGACTTGCATATTTGGCTTAGATAGACTGGGAGAAACCCTAAATGTCCAGCTGCTTTCGTGATTGAGTAGATGCATCCTGGTCGGGTCCGTTGATCACAGCTGAAACACTCAGTAGGATCAAACTTTTGTTGCACACTTCAACCTTCACAGCTTAGACAAACTGCGAGAAACCCTTAATGCCAAAATCAGGTCTGTTGTCCAAAGCTCAATTCACAGTTAGATTCAATCATCCATGAACACTTGACTTACAATTAAGTGATGATTTCTGTAGCCATATTATATAATTTCAAGTATTAACCCACAAGAAGACCTTCCTGCAATATGCTCTTTGAGGTTTAGTGTCAAGTAACGTCATGGAATCAGTCACTATCTTCCTGTTTGTTTTGATCATGGTGAGAAGATCTGAGGCATTTTTTGAACCTTCTTCAACACAGTTCCAAACCACTGTGATGTCACAGTGACCTTTGCCTCAGATAAAGGGTCAAGCTCAAACATCACAGCAGACTTCAACAATCTAGCCTAAACAAGCTGGAAGCAACCCTGAATGTGCAGGTGCTCGCGAATTGAGAAGAAGCTTCCTGGTCGGGTCCGTTGATCAAAGCTGAGGTCTAAAGCAGGATTGACAATTTGCTGCAGACCTGCATATTTAGCTCACACAGACTGGGAGACACCCTTAACGTCCAGCTCTCTCTGGAAACGAGTAGAACTACCTGGACTGGTCTGTTGATCACAGCTCAAGTTCTTGGCAGGATTCAACTTTCATTGCAGACTTCAGAAATCCAGCCAAGAAAGACTGGGAGCCACCCTTAATGTCCAGGTAACTGAGAAATCAAGTAGAAGCTTCTTTGATGGTTCTGTTGATCGCAGCTGCAATTTTTAGCAGGAGTCAACTTTGGCTAAAGACATCAATAGGCAAGCTCAACAAAAAGGAGTAATGCAAAACTGGTAGCTGCTTCTGAAATCAAGTACAACTACTTGCACCGGTCTGTTGATCAAAGCTGAAAACTTCAGCAGTTTTTAGATTTTGCTGCAGACTGATGTATTTGGCTTAGACACAATGGGAGAAACTCTCAATGCCACTTCTGGCATTGAGTAGAAGCATCAAGGATGGGTCTGTTGATCATAGCTAAAGTTTTCAATAGGATTCAACTAGTTGCAGACTTCAATAATCAAGCTGAAACAGACTGGAAACAACCCTTAAAAGTCTAGGCACCTGTGAAATCATGTGGAAGCTACTGGGCAGGTCTTTTTATCAAAGCTGAGGTTTTTAGCAGGGCTCAGATTTTGCTGCAGACTTACATATTTGGCTTAGATAGACTGGGAGAAACCCTTAATGTCTAGCCGCTTCTGAAATTGAGTAGAAGCTTCATGGATGGGTTTGTTATTCACAGCTCAAGCTCTCAATACAATTTAACTCGATGCAGATTTCAACAATTAAGCTGAGACAGACTGGGAGAAACCCTCAATGTCTAGCTCCTTCTGAAATTAAGTAGAAGCTTGTTGGACGGGCGTCTTGATCACAGGTCAAGTTCTCATCCATGAACACTTGACCAACAATTAATTGATGATTTCTGTAGCCATATTATATAATTTCAAGTACTGACCCACAAAAAAACCTACCTTCAATATGCTCTTTGAGGTATAGAGTCAAGCATTGCAGTGCAATTGGTCACTGTCTTCCTCTTTGTTTTGTTCATGGTGAGAAGATCTGAGGCATTTTTTGAACCTTCTTCAAAACAGTTCCAAACCACTGTGATGTCACAGTGACCTTTACCTCAGATAAAGGGTCGAGCTCAAACATCACAGCAGACTTCAACAATCAAGCTTAGACAGACTGGAAGCAACCCTAAATCTGGACTACTCTGTTGTTGAAGCTGAAAGTAGTAGTAAGTTCTCTGTAGTTTCAAACTATTGCTGCAGAATTCAAATATTAGGCTTAGGCAGACTGCGAGTAAGTCTTTCTGTTCAACTGCTTCTGAAATTGAGTTGAAGCTTGATGGAAAGTCTGTTGATCACAGCTCATGTTCTCAGTATGATTGAACTTTCATTGCAGACTTCAGCAATTAAGCCGAGACAGACTGGTTTGTCTCCAGTATATCTTGTGTTTGTCTCATGTCTGCCCACTGCTTTTCTCCAGTCTGTCTCATTTCTGCCTCCTTTTTTTCTTGTGTTTTCTCCTTTTTGTCTCCTGCCTTTCTCTTGTAGAAAATAGAATAGAATAGAACAGAAAATACTTTATTTATCCCCGAGGGGAAATTCAGGAGTCACCGCAGCATTTAAGAAAACAAAAGTAAGAAAGAGTATAAAAAGTGCAAAAAGGTCCACAAGAAAATAGATGACGACTTCCCGTCCACCACTCGTCCACCACTCTCCAGCCCAGCCAGTCTCCACCTCCACAGGGTCCAGGACTGAGCCTCCCCAGCAGTCTGTTCAGTCTCTGTCTCCTGGATCCTGTCTGCTCACAGCAGGCGAAGCTCCTCCGATGTGTCGCCGGCGTCCGATGTCAGCTCCGTCAGCCACGTCCGTGAACAGCACGATGCCGCTGGGTTAGCACGGCTAGCTCGTCCATCCCCCGGGGCTGGATCCCACGTTCCCAACAACGATGGATGGAAGGACAGGTCCACGTTGTCATCTCCCAGCTCACACCCGAGAACTAGCACGTCGTCCTCACCTCCTCCTCCTCAGCTCAAGGGAAATCATCAAGCCCTACACTAGTTAGCATTGACATGCTACAGGCTGCTAACAGCTAATTTCGCATGTAAACAATGCAGCCAGGGTTACATGTAGGATCTCCAGACAAACACAGGAGAAAAGTAGTCAAAAATATCACTGAAGCCACAAAAAGTTTGGTGTCCGTGACCGACAATGAACCATACAAAGTAATGATCCACTCCAAATACAAAGATTACGAAAAAGAGACAAAATGACAAGAAACAGACAAAGACGAGAGAGCTGCTGCAACAGGCAGCTACTTGGGTAGCGCCTAGCAACGGAAGTTTGAAGTTTGTGGACACAGTGGACAGATTATATCTCTCAATTGGCCTGGGAACACCTTGGTATCCCCTCAGAAGAGCTGGTGGAAGTGGCCTGGGACAGGGGCCACTGGTCTACACTGATGGAACTGCTGCCCCGCCACCTGGAACCAGATAAGCAGTGGAAAATGAGATGAGTTTTGATGAGGCATTGCTGTCAAAAATGCTTGATTTTGGAAGACTACGGTCTTGCAAAGAGAACTGAGAATTCAGAATTTCAGCTGTGAACAACAGACCGGTACATAAATCTTCTATTCAATTTCTTGAGTGCCTGGACATTAAGGGTTACTCCCAGTCTGTCTAAGCTTAGTTCTATAATAAGGGTTCTCAGACTTTTTTAATGATGTACCCCCTGTGAAATGTTTTTTTTTTTTTTTTTCTTTTTTTTTTCTTTCTGCCAAGTACCCCCTTACAACCACAAAGCAGTTTTGGGTTGAAGATGCAAAAAACAGTGCTGTACTATTTGTGTCTACTGGATAAAATTTCAGTTTCTGAACTTAAACTTAAATTGGATTCAAACATTGATCGAGTAAATTATGTTAATGGCTGCTATTTTTCAACTATACATTTTTCAACCTTACGTACCCCCTGGAGTGCCCTCATGTATCCACAGGGGTACACGTCCCCCCATTTGAGAACCACTACTCTAGGTGATGGAGAGCCAGTGTGACATCGATTGCAAGAGTTGAATTCTCAAAGCAATACAAAACCCCAAAAAGAAACAAAATAAGCTTCTTAAATGAGTAAAAACGTGTTACAGGTGAGCTGATTTGACAACTGGTCAGTATACTAAGTTCTGCCTCTGTACTGGTTTTAGCTCATAGGGAGGGGATTAGGTCTCCCATACTGTAAACATTAATATTGAGTATTAAGGCTGGATTTTGATCCTAATCATGTGCAAAATTTTAAACCGCAACATATACATATGTTGAAAAAAATCACTGAATCTGTCTGTAGACTCCTCAATCCAGTCGACTGTAAACAGGCTAGTAAGTGTGACTGCAAATTTGTTGCGATGGTGTTGCACTGCATTATGCGTTAGTTTCTCTCTGTGGTGTATTAACATTAAAAAAAAAGAAGAAGAAGCAAAAACAAAAAATCCTGCTCATGGAAATAAACGTTATGCTTGATCTTGAAAGAGAAAAAGGATGAGTGTAAATGTATTCTACTTGTATAGGACTTGTATAGGACTCACACATCTCATTTTTCAGTGCAGATCTCATGATGAATCAACGGTAAGACTATTTAAAAACTCAGAGCTCATTTTGGGCTCACAGTGAGACTAAAACATGTTTATTTCCCAGAGGTCACAGATAAGACAAGTGAGAAAATGTTCTAAATATTTTTTGGTCATGGTTGGTGCCAATTGTCTCTGTAACATAGATGAGACATGACTGAAAACTCAACTGAAATGACAATGTTCAAAATATAAAATATACATTATATGCATTGAGATACAGATTCCAAGATGTCAAGGAAAACAAACACTAGAATCTATGTGAGACATCACTTCACTGAAATGTAGAAATTTTGGGGAACAGTCAAGAGTACTCTAACCTCAGCTCTGATTTTATAATTTTAGAGTATTTCCGTGAATCTGCTAAATCCTTCAAATATGAGGCACAGTCATCTGCCTAACCTTTACAAATTCTGTCTCTCTGCTTTTCCCTTCACTCTGTTTTCTTCTCAGTTAATCCCCTCCCGAGCACACAAAGTCACGACCAGACAGTCTCCTATCCACTCAACACCACCCAGGGATGGCACTACCTGATATCTCCTTGGCAGATTAAGGCCTTAGATTGCAGCACCATAAACAAGTACCTGATCAAAGCTCTCTGTCACGGATTATCCCCTTCAGAAACATTGTTCGGTAGAATTGACACAGGTAAAGCTGCAAATGTCAAGGAAGCTTGGTTCTTTATTGGTTTTCTGCTCAATTGTGGTGAACGTGGGACAGATGGCGTGGTATTTGAAAAAGAAAAACATCAACAGCCATATAAATAAGCGTGTCAGGGTTTTTAAAAATTAAGAGATCATTGTCAAACAGGCTCACAGGTACGAACTGTGAACTGTAATCTGCTTTTCTTTTTTTCAGTTTTAGCCCTGAATAACCTGCAACACTGCTCCTTTTATCTCCTTTTATTTCAACAGATTCTTAGGAATGAATGTTGTGCTTCTTCACCAGTTTCTGTTAGAGCATAATTACATGATTAGGCCTCATACCAATAGCGTTGGTCCCTTTTTTGCATTAATTCTTCATGACACAAATTATACAAGGTGCTGGAAAACTTCCCAGAGATTCTCCTCCATATTGACATGATAGCATCACACAGTTGCTGCAGATTTGTCAGCAGAACATCCATGATGCAGGTCTCCTGTTCAACATCCCAAATGTGCTCTATTGGATTGAGATCTGGGGACTGTGGAGGACACTGAAGGACAGTTAACTCATTATATTCAGAAATACTCAGAACAGCCTGTCTGGCACCAACAACAATGTCATGTTCAAACTCACTTAAATCACCTTTGTTTTCCATTCTGGTTCTCTGTTTGCAGTTCAGAAGGTTGTCTTGACTATGTCTACATGCCTTGATGAAATGAATGCTGTCATGTGATTGGCTAATTAGATATTTGTGTTAACGAGCAGTTGAACAGGTGTAGGTAATGAAGTGGCTGGTGAGTGTATCATGTTAAAATTGAATGAGATTACCTTCGCAATAACTGGACAGGATCTCATAGTTATAGAGTTAATGCTCAAAAGTAACTATTAGAGGGATTATCATTCTATGTCATCATAAAGATGCACACATATGTGAAACGCAGCATTGGACTACATTCATTCAGACGAGTTAGAATTTTTAAAACACTAAATTTAACCTGTACAACAGAGGCAGCGTCCATCAAGTTTGGACGGTTACAGAGCAACAGGTGTTTGGCAGTTAACAGCAACCATGCTAGCTGGAGACTCACAGCTGAAGGTATCATTGATTAACAGCCGAGAGTCACGAGTAAACAGGGTCACACTTTACACTGAAACACCAGCGACATCTGCGGGTTTGTAATTGAATATGCCATCTTCATCCACCCTCAGTTAAGCAAGTTTGTCCTTGGACATGTAAAATCAACTGTTGATATTCAAAATACAGACTGACTTTGCTTATTTGATGAAAAAGTTGTTCATGATCAAACATGGACTAAATTTAGAGAGTAAATAGTAAGTGAACCTATAAATAATGTAATTAGTAATACATATAAATATAATATATATAAATAAAATTAAGGAATTTTCCCTCTCTGGTACATGCTGGATTTCTCCACTAAAAATTTCTGTCCACCGAATATCTGTCCACTTACTGATCCATGTCAGTCATGGGCACCACAATGGTTTTACCTTCAGTGATATTTTTACTATTTTTGCTCCTGTGTTTGTCTAGAGATCCTATATGTGACCATGGCTGCATTGTTTACATGTGAAATCAGCTGTTAGCAGCCTGTAGCATGTCAATGCTAACTGGTGCAAGGCCTGATGTTTCCCCACAAGGTGAGGAGAAGGAGGTGAGGACGACGTACTGGTTCTCAGGTGTGAGCTAAGAAGTGACGACATGGACCTGTCCTTCCATCCATCACTATTGGGAACGTGGGATCTATCTCAAATAAGATGGACGAGCTAGCCATGCTAACCCAGCAACAGAGAGAATACCAGAAGGCAGAGTAGCATCATGCTATTCACAGACATGGCTAACAGAGCTAACACCAGACACTAAAGCTACATTGGAAGAGCTTCACCTGCTGTGAGCAGACAGGATCCAGGAGACAGAGACTGAACAGACTGCTGAAGAAGCTCAGTCCTGCACTTTCTATACACTCTCTTACTTTTGTTTTCTTGATTGCTGCTGTGACTCCTGAATTTCCCTTCTGGATAAATAAAGTATTTTCTATTCTATTCTATTCTATTCTATTCTATTCTATTCTATTCTATATGTATTCTGCTTTCCTTTATCAGTTGAATGTATCACACACTGTGACTACTTGCTGCTGAAAATGTAAAGATGTTTTTTCCTCAGCATACTGTTGATCATCTATCTCTGATACCTAACACAGCTTGGTGCAGGCAGCTGTTTTAGACAATAAAGTACAATAAAAATTGAAATCTTTTTTTCATTGTATTACTTGCTTTTTAGGTCATAAATAGGCAACACTATTGATTTTAATCTTTCTCAAAACAAGTTAAATTTCCTCACAGGGGAACTCTTCAAACTCCAAAGATTTACAACACGTGAAACAGCATGAATCTTGCATTTGAGGAGGCCGAACCTTTCCATGCATTCGCAGAGCAACTGAAAGGATTGATAATCAGATCTGTTGCTGATAACAAAAAGGTTCATTCATCTTCTTGTTTATTGTGCTCAACAACCTTCTGCTGGGTGAAATTTTGTGAGGGTTGACCCTCCTCTTCAAAATGAGTTCAGCTGTGTCCATCCAGAGTAAAATAAATATAAAAACAAAACAAATAAAAGCAAGGAAGGACACTCTGTGCTTCCCTTTTCTCTCAGTGAAAGGGGGTGTTTCAGTATCTAATTGATGAATAGCAGCCATAACTGGGAGCTGCGTCCTTCAATTGAACTTTAATTCATATATGCATCAATCATTTCCCCTCTTATAACATAATGGATACTCACAGCTTTGATTACTGTGCACTTTGTCCTTGTGCTGTGGCTGCATGTGTATGAGACAGACAAAGAGACGGAATACAGGGATTTTTCTTCATCAGAAATGGAAAATCCAAGGAAAACCTCCTCCCCAGGAGAGCTAAGTCCAGCTTCCCAACACACACACACACACACACACACACACACACACACACACACACACACACACACACACACACACACACACACACACACACACACACACACACACACACACACTATCTGTCGTCTGTCTCCATTATGTAGAAAAAGAGCCTCAGCTGTGCTCTCTACATGCTCCACCACTCATATTGAATTTTTTTGTCCTTCAAACAGACAAATAAAAAGAAATGTTTGGAGGAGCTGCTACAATTTGGAAGACAGCCAGAGAGTGTGTATTGATTAAAGATCATTTAAGTGTATTATGTTGATCAACTAAACATTGATGCTTTTAATTGTAATACAGAAATTATAAGAGAGTGATGGTCTTATAGACATAAACATTGAATCCACTTAGCTCACCATAAACAGCATTAATGGTGTCATAATATTGTTCTATTCCAAGTGGAGGATAAAGAAATTCATGTGTGAAGATGGCGACTCAGACAGGAGACGTTTTTTGAACCAGGCTGTAAATAGATTAATTTTTGCTGTGAAAACAGCTCTTTTTGTCTTGGTGTGTATGTGACTTCTGTACTTCTGGAGCCAGCCTCAAGTGGACACTCGAAAATCAGCAGATTTTAGCACTACAGCATTGTCTCCTATTTTAATGGCCTTTGCACACTGAGTCTGTTTTTTTCATCTGGAACTTACGCACATTAATAAAAAAATTCTACCCCATGATATGTCAATCATGCTTGCATACTCGATCCAAAACTTTCGTCAGCCATTTATTTTCTTTTTATGAACAGGTTCAATTTTTTGCCTTTTTCGTATCTGCCCAGCTCATTTCCTGAGTAGTTTGACTATTCAGAGACGCTGTAGGCCACTTGCAACATCTCATTTTTACATTTTCTGTCAGATTTTCTCTACACATTTTTAGCGATGTTTAGATGATGAATGAAGACTTGTGTATGTGTGTGTGTGGGACAGTGTGTCTGTGTGCCTGTGCATTTGCATGCTGCACATAGCCGCTGCTCAGGATCAATTGCTTGATGATTCCATTTTTGTGGATGTTCAATGATGAAGACTTGTGTACATGTGTGTGACTGTGTGTCCGTGTGTCCGTGTGTGTGTGTGTGTGTGTGTGTGTGTGTGTGTGTGTGTGTGTGTGTGTGTGTGTGTGTGTGTGTGTGTGTGTGTGTGTGTGTGTATGTGTGAGCCCCGCACACATACCTCAAACATACTGACAGCTGCTGCTCGGGATCAATTGCTTGATGATTCCATTTTTCTCCAACTGCGAATTTTCGCAAATAAAACAAATAAATGCTTCAGAGACAGTTTGCAAGGTGTCTGTGGGTGATATTTTTTTCCAGGTTACGGATCCAAAAAACACATCTAAAAAAAATGGACTTAGGCCCCGTTTTCAAGACAATGTTTCATTTGAAAATGCTAAAACGGAGTGGAAAAATTCTGCGTTTACACAGAAGCTGACATCAAGCTGTCATCATCTATTTTTTATTAACCTTTTTGCACTTTCTATACACTTTCTTAATTTTGTTTTCTTGATCACTGCTGTGACTTTAATTTTTGTTGTACTTGATACAATGAGAAAAAAGTTCTATTCTATTCTATCCTAAATGCTGAGGGACTGAAAACACTGTAATAAGCATGCCAGGCCTGAAGTCTGTGCTATAACTGTCTTGTCCAGAAGCCGCTTTTGGTAGATCTTCTCTGAAGTAGAGTTGAGCTGATCATCTGGTGTGTTGGGGAATACTAAGTACAAAAATGGAGCAACAGATGCACATGTTGTCAAAGACACTCAGCAGATTGAGCAGCACAAGCACAACACGGTAGTTCCCAACAATCGTAACAACGGTACTGTTGTCCTGTTGTATTGCGCTCGCGCAAAAGGTGTGATGTCAGTGTTTCCACTGAAAACGCCAGCTTACTGTTCACATGGCAACAGTGTTGGCATGTGCAGCGTTACAGAAAAATTCTACTCCGGAGGCCGTTTTCAAAAGTTTGCATTTTAGGTTGGCTGAAACGCTGTCTCTGTGTAAATGCGAGGTTTGAAACGCAACGAAACTTTTGCGTTTCACCCTAGAACCGTTGTCCTGTAAACGGCCCCTCAGTGTGCAAAGACCTTTAGACCAGAGGCTGCCGCTTGGTTTTCACCTTATTTGCTTTTATCTATTTCATATCTTGTTTATCTTGCTCTACGATAGGCTATTTGCAATGTTCGGATATCGCTCTTCTGTCCCATGTTTAGATAAGTTTCCTTGATGGATTGATTAAATATTTATGTATGCTGTTGACAGACTGTGTGCATGAATGTACACTGGGAGCCTCCTAATAAATTGGCTCTTGTGGGATAGGTAAGGTTGTCTGAGCTAAACTGAACCAGACGTGAGGATGGAAGTGTAGAAGCACTCCTTATTGTCTTCTGTTTATTTTAAATTCATGCATTGTTTTCATTTATGACTGCCATCATCTTGCCACATCTGGTGCACTTGCGTACTGCAGTGTAGTACCCAGAGGTCTCTTTTGAAAACCAGTGTATATTGTTGGAGCCAATGACTGTTGAGCATCAAATGAAAGGAGTGAAATTATTACAAAGAAGAAAAGCAAGAAGCGGTATATGTAAATGATGAAACTGATGAGTTTAAACACTGCGTATCAAAGCACATGTTCATCTCCAGAATACAAACTACATTTCTTTTAATTCATGTCAACTGTCAAGCTGAATTTTCACACGATCAGTTGAGAACGGCACCGTCAGTTTTTCCGTTTCAAGAACCACAAGCTGTCTCCTCCCCAGAGCTACAATCAGATTCAGGTTTGTATTCAGCAAAGGGTCACTCTCATTAGTCAAAGCCTTGCATGGCATGGTAATGAATTAAATTAGGTAGCTCATTAGCCGGCAACAGGGTGATAGGCGAACTCATTTGAAGTGAATGTGCCTTCTCTGGTTTCAACACTGATGAGGATGTGATTGGAGTAAGGAGGCGGGATTCACCGGGAGGTTGTTTGTGGTTCACCTTTGAAGGTTTAACACGAGGCAGAGGAAACTAAATTTCATGCATGTGATTGCTGAATGGAGAAACACTGGTGGGGCAGTCAAAAAGAGCAGCCTGTCTTCAGGTGTAAAGTAGTACCAGAGAGACAGTCTAGAGCAGGGGTCTGCAACCTTTACTTTCAAAAGAGACATTTTGCCCCAGCTCACCTAGATGAGCCGCAAAATACACTTCATCTTCACAATAAAGACAAAAAAAGTGTATAAAACTCTACACAGAGCAAAAATCTAGCGAATAATTATTGAAACAAGATTTTAAAAAAATGGAATAAAAATGTGAAAAAAACATGCAAAAATTGTGAAATTTCAAAAAAATTGCTGAATCTTAACTTTGCAGTATCAAAATTTTGTTTGATTTTCAAAAAGATTGTAATAAATTTATAGAAATTGCAAAATAAGTAAAAAAAAATTGGATTTAAATAAAAAGTTAAAAATTTACCAAATCCCCCTCCCCACCTTCTTAATTTGAAAAAATTTTGAAAATGTAAAAAAAAAAAAAAAAAAAAAAATTAAAAAAATCCAAGAATTAAAATAATAATAATAATAAATCACAAAAAATGTAAAAGCTTTATTGCAAGAGGTGATACATATTTAGTACAACAAAATGTTCAACTGGGATTTTGTTAAGTGTCTGTGTCGTTATCATAAATACCCTCTGTAAGAAAAAAAAATCCTCCGTCAATAACATTTTTTAAAGCTACAAGGAGCCACTGCAAAGGAGTCAAAGAACCATATGAGGCTCCTACGACGCAGGTTGCAGAGCCCTGGTCTATAGAAAGTGATTAATTTAATGGTTATCTAGCATTACTTGGTCAATGTAACTATTCACACAATAAGGATTTCACATTGCACTTATTATGACGGACACTGCACCACGTTGTAGTTACAGCTGCAACTAATGATAATTTTTTATGTTGAATAATCTTTATTTCATTTTATTTTGTGTTTTAATCAAATTTGGACTCCAATTTACATCACTGGCTTTGGAGTGCACACCCCTAAAATTCAACATGTGTAAATTAAACCATGGTGATGCATGTTGACATTATTTCCCCTTCCTGTAGCTAATATGACTTATAACCATGTTGTACTAAGAAGAATCAATTATTGTTGTCCAATAGATTAATGTTTAACGCCAACATAAGTTCATCAATACTTTTTGGGTGTTTAAACCAAATTGTTAATAAGTGAATACTAAAAAATCTATGCAGTACTTTAAACCACATAGTTCCACTTCTGTATCGAATCTTTAACAGTGAAGTTGGTGTTAAAAAAAAATACTCAGACACTTTAGCTAAAGCATGTTTACAGCATTTCCAGGGAGAACCATTTACATATCATACAGGTTACATACAGGTGGCCCTGTGATTGACTGGCGACTAGTCCGGGGTGTACCCCACCTCTCGCCCAATGACAGCTGGGATAGGCTCCAGCCACCTGTGACCCTGAACAGGATAAGCGGTTCAGAAATTGCATGAACGAATAAATAAATATTGGGAGGTTTAAATATTTTTTCTTACAGCACCTCATATCTGTGATCAACATCTGTTGAATCTGCTTTCCTAGTTTTCACTGCATTTACCGAGTCAGATTCTTTCCTCTGATTGGTCGGCCCTGTGTCATGTGAGCAGGTAACAGGGAAATGAAGTCGTTGTTCGCAGTGTTGGCAAGACCACTTATTAGAAACTATGGGCTTGTTTTCTGATGTGTAGTTGGTCATTGGGGCTTGCTTTGCCCTCTGTATGATCCCACCTGACTCTCTCCCAGCTCTCCATGACAACACGTTGAGTCTTGTTTCCCTGCATGTGCTACTTCGCTCACGCGCACTCCGCCCCTCCTCCTCCCCACCGAGTGTTACCAGTGCAGTGTGAGCATGCACTGGTGAGCTCCATTGGATAAATCTCCTCACTTTTAAAAAGTTAGGGGAGTTTTGATGTTAGATTGTGACTCAGATCCTGAAAAGCTGTTGGTGACAGAGCGGAGAAAACACTCTAAATCACGTTATCAGGTGCCAAACACTGGGAGCGGTCAGGCTGTCCAAGCTGGAGATGTAGAGCCTCAGTCAGCATGGAGATATTTCCTCATTGATATTTCTCATGTATAATCTTTTCCCAAAAAGTACCATAAAAAGAATAATACGATGATCAACTTTAAAATTTGCGTCAATGAATTTTTATAGTCAACCTAGTTGATTATGCCGACTAATCGCCGCACCCCTACACTCCACACCATTCCAGCAAGCCAGTGTCAAGGTGTGTGATATGTGACTGATCACATGTGTGAGGATATGTGATACGATATGATAATCCTGTTAAAAGGAGTTTGTGGGCTGAAAGAGTTGTGCAAAAGAGCAACAAATGCCTAAAAACATTAATAATACAAGCTCTGAGAGACAAAGAACTAGGGGGTACCATGGGAGGAACTTTGAAAAAAAACAAAAGGCATGAAGCATGTTCAAATCCAGAACAAGTCATCTGGTTCTGCCCATGTGAGCTTTCCAGTCCAGTATTTTCTGGGGGGGAGAAAAACTTTCCGAGGAGTATGAGCAAAATTTCAGTGAAAATCAGGACGTAGCAGAAAAAAAGGAAAGTTTTGCCCCTGGCACTGAGAGAAAATGACCTTCTGCCAATGAAACTGGAGAGTATAATGAATAAAAGTGGCTAAAACTACCGGTGATTATGGTCGACAACACAAGGGAGGAAAAGACCTGATCAAAACTGGAAGAAAAGGGCGCAGATGTGGTTTGGGTGCTGTGTTGTAACTAACAAACTGTATCAGAAAAAGAAAAAAGACGGTGTGAGGATCTGAGAAATCATAGAGGGAGATAAGAGCGAAAGTCCTGTTCTCAAAATTGCTCTTGAAAATAAAAGGGAAGTTGGTGCTTTTAAAGGTAATTCCAAAACTAACCCAAACAGATCAGACAGGCTGAATGTATTGTTTGAAGTACATAAGGGGGCGGTCATGATTTTACCTTGGCTCAGTTCTCAAATATGAAGGGCTTCATAAAACAAAGAAAATAGAGCTTCTGGCCCAAATTCCAATCATCCATAGTCCCTGAATAGAGAGGACGACCCAGCTTCTTTTCATTTTCCTCCCCACAAGACCAAATATTGAAAGAGAGCCTTTTCTTTATTGAAAGAATCTCTTTCTATCCGGTCAGACCTGTTGAATAGGTGAGAAGAAAAAAGGAGGAGGACCACATTCATCCACATCCTCGCGTCTTTTTACATCACTGTAGTCTCTATCTCTGTAAGTATGGGGGCCTAGCAAAAGTCCATTAAGGCCTATCTTAATGAAGAGGGACAGGGCACAATGGCACCCTCAGAGAGGTGAGTGGTGATCAGAGAGGTAGATGAAGAGTCCAGCTCCTCCACTTATTCCCAAGTGGACGAGACAAGGCTTTGGACTCCAGCCTGTGCCGATACAGCAGGACGGTAATGAATGGACAGGCAGTTCTGCCGGAGCCATCAACTCACTAATCTCTCATCAGCGGTGCTCCCAGCGGTGCTCCATTAATACCCTCCCCCTCGGCTTCCCATGGCTTTGTCTGAGGTGTCTGTCCGCACCAGAACAGCTATTGTCCACACTAAATGGAGTGTAGGAGTTTCTCCAAGAGGAAATAATGAGTACTGATGTCGTTTGACTGACCTCCACTCAAGATGAGGTTTCCCACGTTGTTTTAGCTGACAACAAGCCTGTCAATGAGATAAAAGGCCTGCACCATCAAACATGTTGAGCCTTCTGGTTGAACGTCTGTTTCATATTGTGCTGCAGCTGTTTCATGTCAGCTGCATGACATTTTCAATGTCAAAATCTGAAGTTTAATATTATGGGGACAATATTTTAAAATGCACTCACAGCTGTTCATAAAGGTTGTTCTTCCTGAAAACCTGCTTTAAATACCTGCAGTGGTGGTTGTATGTTCTCATTTTTGAGATCAGTATTAACTGTGCAACTTCTGAGGTTACTCATCACCCAATTCACAAAATTTGTAATAGACTAGCTAAAAAATTTGAAAATATAAAAAAAAATACTATTACACTAAGGAGTAGTGTTTTTGCTTTTACCTTTAAGATGTTTAACTATGAGACACAACTCAGGGTTTTTCCAAGAAAGGTAGCTGCTGTTTACTTTGCTGTTTAAATAAGTTTGACTAAAGTGTTGAAACTTTTCCTTTAGGAGGCAAGGGGAGATGGACATTTATTTAAGGACAGTTTGTGGAGTAGTGGTGGTAAACTTGATTCTTTTTACTGAATCAACTTTTAATGAGTCACTCACCAAAGTGAATCATATTTTTTGAGTCATTTAAGTCACTGAGTCAGCTACCTAGAGAAATCTATATGTGCCACAAGGTTAACACCTTTTAACGCCTCTTCTTCCTGCCCCAAACACACACAAGTTAAAATGGGCACAATAAAATGAAATTAGATAATATAAAAACCAGCACTGGTCACAATGGAGCTCCTTTCTACTATCATTGTTCTGCAAATCATTAAAAATAATTGTGTAATACTTAACATTGACCCGTGAGCAGTCTCCTCACATAGTATTTCCACTTCTTCTATGATTGATGTTATTAAAAAGTGATCTGTGCAACTTTGTTCTGAAAGTTTTTATCAAACAAGTAGCCCTTCATGCCACTCATTTCTTGTGAGGTAGCCCTTGGTCTCAAAAAGGTTGGTGACCCCAGACTAAGGCTGACTCAGGGGTCGTTTACACGACAATGGTTTTAGGGTGAAACGCAACAGTATTGTTGTATTTCGGCCTCACATTTACATGGAAACGGTGTTTTAGCTGTCCTAAAATGCAAACTTTTGAAAACGGCCTCCAGAGTGGAATTTTTCTGAAATGCTACGGACACTGTTGCAGTTTAAACTGTAAGCCGGCGTTTTCGGTGGAAATGCTGATGTCACACTCCGATTCGGGCAAGCATATACAACAGGACAACAGTATCATTGTTAGATTGTCTTGAGCCGCGTTTCCACCAAGCAGTCTGGTTCAGTTCAGTACGGTATGGTACGGGTTGGCTCAGTTAAGCCTGATCTCCTTTACATTTCCACAGCAAACTGTGCTCTCTCATGGTAAGCAACATGTAAGCTAGATTCAGAAAGCCGCAGCTGTTAAATAATAGAGTGACGCTGTAGCAGTGTGACACAGTGTACCCTGCTTATATATCCACCAAAGAAGAAAAGCGCAACATGTAGCTCTTTGATACAAAGTGGAATCAAGCTTTGTTTCAGAGAAGTCTGTGTGCCGCTGGGAGAAATGCAGCCGCTGTCGCATGGTGTGACGATTAATTTGACCAATCAATAGTCTGCAGTGTTGTAGCTCCACCTTCTGAGAGCGGATCGGTTCAGTCTGGCACCCATACAAAAGGGTCCCAAAAAGTGGGACAGCTCGACTCAGTTATTTGGGGATCTGTCCTGGGATAAATCAGTGGAAATGCCACAAAATGTGCACCGTACCAAGACGAACCTAACCAGTCTGCTTTGGTCTACCTGGTTGTGCTTGTGCTGCTCAATTTGCTGAATCTGTTGACTGTCTTTCAACAAAATGTGCATCTGTTGCTCCACTTCTGCTCTTAGCATTCACCAATACACCAGATGATCAGCTCAACTCTACTTCAGTGGAGATCTACCAAAAGTGGCTTCTGGACAAGACAGTTATAGCGCCAACTACAGGCCTGGTATACAGTGTTTTCAGTCTCTCGGCATTTCCCTGAAAACTCAGATTTTTTTCACTCTTTCACTTATACTGAGTAATCCGTATGTGCTGTGAGCTACGTAGGTACTATGAGCTAGTGAGTATTTTGCAGCTCACAGGAAAGGAGGGGGCAGTGTGTGACTTGTTTATGTTGTGAGTCGAACCAAGCTTTGTACGATGAGCTAATGAGTGATTCTCTTGTGCTTAGATTGAGCTGAGCTGCCTTGAGCTTTGTACTGAGTCAGTGAATGAGTCATTAGCAAGGATGAATCATGATTCATGAGTCAGAATGATTCGTTCATGATTTGTGCGACGCTATAGTGGAGAGTAAAGAATGGCATGCGTCCAAGGGTCCAGCACCAGCAGTCACCCCAATGGGTGACAGAACGGAGACAGATCAGGTGAGATTTGACTAATACTAAGGCTAACTTTACCCCCTGAGCCAGCACCCATTATAGTTATCTGTTTGCAAACCTCTGGAAATATTAACATGCCACCAGAGATGGGTGTGTTGTAGGATGAGGACTTTAATTGTTAGATATACTGCTCAAGCTAAAACTTAGCACTAGCTTCTGATCAATCATCAAACACCTCTAATAGAACGTACAGCATATGCACCATATTTAGGTACACAACCCAACTTTTACCAAGCATCACTTCCTCTTACAGCCCACACTGATGCACTACAGACCATGAAAAGCATGCAGACAAGAAATGTTGACAGATTGGACATCCTGCCCCCTCCTGGCACCGTACCCCAGAGGATTGCCACCTCCTTCCTAAGACACCGTGCCACAATTGTAAGCCTGCTCAGAGAGGAGAGAAGTTATTTAGTGGAGGGGGATGTTCCCATTAGGGTGATGAATGGCCTAATTACTAGAAGTAAACAGTCCCTGGGAGATGAAAGACAAACCAGGGTTTGCCAGGAGGGATGAGTCGCTGTGTTACAGGCCCCATCCAGCCTAGATTAGGGAGGGCTGTGCAGCATTATTATGTGTTTGTGTGTGTATTCGAGTGTGTGTTTGTGAATGTATGTGTCAATGCCGGGGCATGCATATTTTTCTCTTAGTTTCCTCATCTTGCTTACTTTTCGTGTACTATTCATGGGTGGTTGAAGCGACGACATCCTGAGCAACACTTTGGAGTATGCACCACACTGAACACGGGAAAAAAGCATTCACTACGAGTCTGGTGGTTAGCTGTGAGCTCTACAATGGATCAAATTTTCTGTGATGCAGATCCTAGAAGTACCATATTGGACCAATTATAAGACAAGGCTTTTCTGTTGAATATAATGTGAAAAAGTGGGGATGGTCTTGTAACCAGGGTCTAACCATTGACACATGCTGATAGTTGTCTAGGGTTGCTACACGACCGCAACAACAGAGAGCGCCAGCATTTAGTAAGGCCTCACTGTGGCTGCAGTCATCTGTCAATCACAGCAGAGACGCAGTGACAGGAGATGAGACATGGAGAAGCTGATTGTCCAGAGCAAAGTGGACCAAAAGTTGAGCGAGTTAACCAACTGAAGTGGAGTTGTGATGCTGATTTCAAGATAACGACGGTCAATGACGCAGAGACAACAACTGTTAGGCAGACAGAATTACAGAGTTAGAGTGTAATGTCCGAAGATGGCATGTCTAAAAAAAAAAGCATCTGAAAAATGTGAACTGTAAAAGAAAAGTTTGTGGTCCTCAAATACTAAAATGTTACCAAGAGACTGACAGTAGGGTGTGTGAGTTTATTGAGAAACAAAAGGAAGGCCAAGTACCAGCGCTGTCATCTGAATTACATTTGAAACACAGATCTTAGTGATTGGAGTTAAAGCCCAAAACAAAAGCAGTCTTCTTTATTTTCATGATTGTCTTAGAGTTTCAATAAAAATAGCTAAAATTAAATTTTGGTTATCAGTCTTTTTCTGAAGTTCGGTCTTGAAAAGAGGGGGGTCATCTTATATTCAGTAACGGTAGTTTGCAGCTGGTCTGGCTTTGGGACCCACCATTACCTCTCAATGAAAAGCCATGACCAAATTCAAGGAGCATTTTCAACTTATTTAGTTTACTTAATAAAAAATATTTTTTCTGATGTCCACAGGCTTTGAATTTATCTTCAACTGGTTTATCTATGCAACAAGGGTGTTTCCCATTAAAAGTTCTCATTGTCACCCCCAACTGACTCTTAAGGAGAAGGAAAATACAGTGCCCTGCAACTTAAAAAACCCTCCAAAATAAAAGCGCAGGTTTTTTTTTTTTTGGTTTTTTTTTGTTTTTTCCACAAGCAAAACCCCACTTCCCACAGAAAATATGTCCATGACTCAGTTTTGGGTCATCATCCATTGGTCAGAATCCCTTTCTTTAGAAAATGATGTCATCTGAGCTCACAAACATGCAGTAAAAGCACTGGAGATTGATCTTACCATCTCTACTTTAGTGTAAGTTCATGATGAAATCAGCTTCCTCTTTTGGTTCCTGTAATGGAAATAGTGTTTATCACTGGATCTTTTAAATATTGTTTAAAACTAGGGGTGCATCGATCACAATTTTCTAGCAAATCACCGTTAACAACTCTTTAAAAGGCCTGACCTGCAGATACCGATTCGGGCCGATACGGATTTTATTTTTTATGACTGACAGCATATACCTTCAATGTTCCAATCTTATTGTTTTTTTTTAAATCATTGAATAATACCTGTGAAACAATAAAATCTTTATGTTTTAACTTAAACAACAAATTAAGTGTCCCGAGTTTTAGGTCTCAGAGCAAAAAGCAACAAAGGCTGGCTGTCAGACCTTACCAGAAGTATGTAAGATCAGTTTCATATGTCAGATGGGCCGATCACCAATCCCCCAAAATTATGGAAATCGGCACTGATCGATCGGTGCATGTCTATTGAAAACTAATCTTTTTTCCTGCATTTACTCCTGGAACAATGCAGATTTCTTGTATATAAGAGATACAAGGTGCACACATCCATGATTTTTATCATGCAACCAGACTTATTCAACTTAATCTTCCTGATTGGTTGAGCTGTAAAGAAAAACTGAGATGCCATGGCTTGCAGCAGCTTTGGTCAGAAAAAAGTTATTGAAGGTTGATGGTTTCTTTGAAATCTAAATCACAGAGCCAAATCATTTGGGCCTGTGCCAATTTAGTGACCAAAAAATGTGCTGGGTAATTTGCACAAATCTTAACAGAGGTTCTGCAATCATTGTGACTTTACAGGCCTGCTAAACTAACGCCGCACACTGTGTTTCTGGATTTTTTTTTTCAGTCATTAGTGAAGCTGACTCTTTCTAATCATTTCCAGTATTTTACAATTTTCACCAAATCTATATTCAGGTCACTATCAAGACGAAAAATAACTTTGAATAAGCCAGCCAACAAACTGACGCGAGTGTGTTCCTTCAAGCTTGTGATCCGTGTGTGGGAGTGAGTACATGACTGCATTTCAGTCTGACAGAGCAGACGTTACAATAACAGTCAAGACTGAGTGTAGAAATTCACTCATAGATCAGTGAATTTAAAATAACTCAAAGTGCTGCTCACTCACTATCCTACTTCGACAAATACAAATCGCAGTCGCACTGGGATGTTTAACAGGATACAACTGAGTTCATTCCAAAGCCTCTACAGACACCCACGCACAGGCCATCACCCAAACCACCATTAACTCAGTCAATGTCCCTTGTACTCTGCTGCTTCCCTGTTCCTTGTCCAGACTGAGCTATTCAGCATTTTTTATGATCGATTACACAGTCAGTCGGCGGGAACCACTGGGCCTTTGGGGACGGGCACAGACACACACTTGCACTGTGACTCTGCAGTGCATGTTTTAAAAGGCTCCTTCAACCTTGATCGTGAACGATGAAGAACATGACACCTAATAAGTGTTTTTCATTGTTCACCGTCCCTGTAAATACATAAATCACCTCTGGCTCATACAGTAAAGGGTAAAGTGGACAGTCTAGAGCAAGGTGGATGTGTGTGAGGGGGCACTGAAGAAAACACTTCATGAGAGACAGACTTGCTGTTACACTTGAGCTGAAATAAACATACTTCAACAGGCAATGGCCCAATCTGAGACAATAAAGTTTTCCAATTGAGAAATGAAAAATAGAAGCTACAAAGTGTTATGATGGGCATTTTATTATAGCTGAAAAACTGCTCACTGAGAGATGGTGTCAGACTGTTTCCCTTAAATCAGCACTTGGGTCTAATTGGAAGAGAAAATTAAAACTTCCATGGAATGAGTCATATTTGGATTCATCAAACCATAACAGGAGATTACAACCAAAGGATCCAAACCCAGACTAACCCAGTTTAAAAAGCAAAACCACTGACTGATGGGTGGCAGGATTGCCTCTTCAAACGGATATATCACAAGAACTTCACTGCTTTCAAGGATAATACAGGGATCAGTATCATCAATGTTCTATATGTGAGCTTAATTTGATTGGCAGGTGTTTCTTTGTTTTTCATCTACTTACTCATATCTTTTTATACTCTTCACCTTTACTTTTCTTTTTTTTAGGCCATTACCAAAGCAATATTCCCATACACAGTGTCTTGGGCCACGCTTACACAGAGACTCCCGCAAAGATCCTTCCGTTGCGTTTCCAAAAGCCACCAGCATTACATGGGGAAGGCGTGAAAATACATTGATGCGACTCCAAGAGGACAAGTCACAACGATGTAGTTGCCATGCCAGGCCAGTAGTTGGAAACATGGATATATGTGTGTATGCTACTTGGAAATCAGCCATCATTGTCGTGGTTGTTCTTTATTTTTCTGCCGTTTTTTTGTGTGAGACGGTTGGAAATCCAACCTTGAGGTGCGTTACCGCCACCAACTGGAATGGCTTAATTGGAAGTTGTGGCTGCGCGCGCAGAACTGTGGTTCACGCAACCTTCACCTGAAACTGCGAGTGCACATGCGGTGACGTCAGCGTTTCACCCTGAAACGCTCTGCTCTGGCTGGATGGAGAAGCGTTTTTAGAACCCTCTACTCTGGAGAGCGTTTTCAAAAGTTTCCGTTTTCCGACAAAAACGCAACACGGTCTCATCTAAATGCAAGGCCAAAACGCAACGAAATGTTATCTGATTTGACTGTTTTTGGCGTTGTGTAAATGCGGCCTTAATTGAATGAACTAATCAGATTTCAACAATCTATAGTTCACACAGGAAGAACAGTCCATACGGAGAGCAAAAGTAGGTAGAGCCCAAACTGCTGTGATGACACCCTGGATCCCGTGGGGAGTGATCTGTCAGCTCAACACTGTGTGGCAAAAGCCTTTTAACTGTGAGGTTTCCTGATGGAATGAATCAAATAGATCCATCTACACTGTTTAACCAACAGGTTTCAAGACTACACAAGACATCCTTTAGTCGTCCAGTTACAACAGCTAACAAGAAAGTTAATAGTGCAAAAATTCCAGTAAAAAAAATAAAATTTTAGATCATAATAAGTGTCAAACACAGACTGTTAAAAGATGGACATCATTACACTCAGCTCAGAGTGAGGTTGCCACAAAAACTGCTCCCCCTAGTGACTGGCTGAAGAACAGGTCAAAAACTCTGTCTCCCCAGTGTTTTCCATATGGGCTGTAGTCAAACTTGGGTAAATCTGGTAGAAATGGTTTTGCCATGTGTATGCTGTGGTGATATGAGGATATTATTGGGCTGCATTGTAATTAGGGCCTCTTTTTTCTGAAAAGTTTATATTTCATCAGCTATTGTTTTACATCACATTTCACTATGATTTTACAGAGGCTGGTCTTGTGTGGTTTTTTAACAACATATAATTGGTGAGCACAGATGTCCTTGTGGTCTAGGTTGCGCTCCGTGAGGTTCAGCCTTGCCCGGGTGGCCTGGGTTTGAATTGGCATGTGGCCTCTATCATGCATGTCGCTCCCTACTCTTGCCCTGTTTCCTGTCCTATCCACTGTCCTCTCCTCTCTGATTAAAGGCATAAAAAGCCTCAAAAACATAACTTAAAAAACAAATAAATAAATAAATAAAATTGACGAGCAGGAGAGCCTAGACGTGACTGTGCATGCTGTCCAAGAAGTCTTGGATGGAAGTTGTTTTCACAACAGCTTGCTTACATCAAAACTAACTGAAAAGGCATCTTTCCCCAGAGGCATATATGTTTTCAGCTGAGGTTGGAAAGGAATGCATACTCAGTTGAGCATAATCTACCTTTCACATGGTTGAAAACCCAACAGAAAGCTAACAATCCATGGATAACTTTTAAAGTAACACTTTTCATGTGATTTACAATCTCCATAGTTGATCAAAGTCATTTCAGGGATTTTTCCAATCAACCCCTCAATTTGGTTGGTGTAATGATGTCACCTTGAGAATTAAGTTAATAGAAGCTTGACTTTTTGTTAAAAAGCACTGCCATGGCTCAGTTTGGTGTTTTGGTCAGTTCACCAAAAGAAAGTTATTGTATATTACATTGTATTGTATTGTTTGTCTGGAGATCCTACATGTAACCATGGCTGCACTGTTTACATGTGAAATCAACTGCTGGCAGCCTGTAGCATGTCAATGCTAACTAGTGTAAGGCTTGATGATTTCCCTCAAGGTGAGGAGGAGGTGAGGACGACGTGCTGGTTCTCGGGTGTGAGCTGGGAGGTGACGACGTGGACCTGTCCTTCCATCCATAGTTGTTAGGAACGTGGGATCTATCTCCGGTGGGATGGACAAGCTAGCCGTGCTAGCCCAGTGGCAGAGGGGCTGCTGGAGGGCAGAGTGGCATCGCGCTGTTCACGGACGTGGCTGACGGCGCTGACATCGGACACCAGCGCCACATTGGAGGAGCTTCGCCTGCTGTGAGCAGACAGGATCCAGGAGACAGAGACTTAACAGACTGCTGGGGAGGCTCAGTCCTGGACCCTGTGGAGGTGGAGACTGGCTGACTGGAGAGTGGTGGACGGGCTGTAGTCATCTATTTTCTTGTGGACCTTTTTGCACTTTTTATACACTTTCTTACTTTTGTTGTATTGATTGCTGCTGTGACTCCTGAATTTCCCCTCGGGGATAGATACAGTTTTTTCTATTCTATTCTATTCTATTCTATTCTATTCTATTCTATTCTATTCTATGATAAATGTAACATCCAGTAATGTTGTACAATTGTTACTTTGATGTACTTTTCTCAACCTAACTAATTTAAACTGTACAACTTTTTTTAAGAGATGGCGTCCTTGGCAATGCTGGGACAAGTCATGAAACTCTTCTATCCATGTTTAATATAAGTGATCAAGGTCATCTCTTTCAGATACTTATATGCTAAGTTTTAACCACAGTCATAGTGTCACCCAGTGGACAGAGGTAGTACTAAGGCTGGTATAGAATGCTTTGTTGGTAGTCCAAGCCTCAACAGCTCTATATAAACATTATTGGTCATAGATATAGTGTCATCCATTGAAAACAAGATGTATTACCTTTGATTCTTATTTTGCACGATTGTATGTTTGTGCCCAATTTGACACAGCAAATGACATGGGCAAGTGAGTCATCAAGGAACATCAAGAGGGATGTGTTCAGCTGTATGTTACTCTGTCAGCAGGTTGTGAATGTATCAGAGGATGGTATACTGGGTATAACACGGCAGAAAAGGTCAAAGGTGATGATTGTGCTCAGCTTTGAGGACGCCATGCCCGTCTTTAACAATGGCAGCCACCCTCTCAATGTTCTGTCCTTCATTGAAGAAAGGGACAGGGAGAGGGGACACCAGCTGCCATGGGAAGTGGTGCCAGGGCAGAAGGGAAACCAGCAGGCGGCATTCTGGGATAGTGCCGGTAAAGTACAAACACATTGTTGTGGGCAAGACGTGTGGTATACCCTACCCCTTCTCCCATTGCAGCCCACCTCCCCGGTCTCACCCACCTCCTCACAGTATGGGCTGTTTCATCACAGAGGAGGTTTGAGTTCTTTTTTTGTCCACCTCTATTTTTTACTACTGCTTTTTTTTTCTCTTTGCAAAGAAAAGATGCAATCTCAGTTAAAATATGTATTCAGAGACAGATAAGCTGGTTCCTTAAGACAAACAGGAGATCAGAGTCATAATGGTGAAGTGTGACAGTGACACATAGTTAAAGTGAGTAATTCTCATTCTACGTTCTTGGTGACTGTCTGGTTTGTTGGAGAATTAGGTCTACTTCCTGAAACAAAAGTGTTCAGACGGCATAAGCCTGAGGGGACGGTTCACATGAGTATACAACAATACATGCTCAGACAGCAAACCCTCCCCATTCACTGTTGGATTGGCTTGTCTTCATGTTCTCTTACAGACGTTATTCGTTTCCTTGTTCTCTTGTTCTTCCAGTTTGAAGAAGAGGCTCTCTTAGCTCGTACTCTCCCACTGAGGAATCTGTTTATTTCAACAAGCCCCCCTCCTTCGCTGCCCTTCTTCACTCAAACCCTGAAGTGTGGATCACAGGAGATGAAAAGGCTTAGGCAAGTAAAGCTCTCCTCTTCTCCACACCACACATTTCTGGTAGTTATTCATTCACGACAAAACCCATTCACGCTCTGACAGCCTATGTCCCCACTGATGTATGGTGTCGTCTCCTGCCACAATCTCTGCAATGTGCACTGGGGTCCCTGCTGCTGAGAAGACCCCCGAGCCCCCCTCCCGCCTGGGTCCTGAATAGCACTTTAGCTCTTGCAGGATATGACGTTAGGTTTGGGGGTTTATTCATACACACAACAGCTTTGATACATGACAGAGAAAATACGCTACTGGGGGTGAGCGCAAAGAAATCTGTTAAGGATCACACGTCGAAGAGTGATGTCCCCACCGTCTGAATTTGAATGAAGCAGGGAAATTAATGCTCCAGCTTTTTCTTCCTCCTTCCTCGCTTGCTCTCTCTGTTATTTATTCACATTTCATTCAGTGAGCACACATCCCCCACGGTTTCTCCGTCAGACCTGGCAAATTCAGAGTGAGGGTGGCTACAGATGAATATGATTGCCCTCTCTGTCTTCCCCGATGCCTGGGTGTGAGGAAATCAGAGCTGTTTGTAATGCTGTTTGGGATGCTAAGGGTCAACTTGTAAATCAACCTGTTTTTCTGCCCTTAGAATTCATCAGCATACAGAGCAGAGGAACATGAGTCTGTTTCCTTCAGAGAGCCGACTGCTCCCTGCTCTGGCATGATCATGTGTAAATCATCACAGGCGGTTGTAGTGTAAGGACACATGTTTGTCCTCTGTGAAGCACAAATGTATAATATATCATATCAGCAACATGCCTCCTTTCGTTTTGCTTCAGGGCACCCTCTACTATCAGCTTTCTGATGTCACCTCAGAATGCATAAGTGGGACGGCTCCTCAAAAGTGAGGCCAACCCCTGTTGACTGACTACAGTATGTGTCAGAAAGCCTGCCTCCTCCTTTATGACATAAAGTACATGAATCAAAACAGAAAATGTAATTGTATTTGTATGTATTTTTCGTGTTTACTTATCTGAGAAATCTCATTTTAATAGATTTTTTAATGTTAAGACAAGAGGCTATGATACTGTGACTACCTGCTCTGTTGACCAGTGTAGGATCCTGCTGTGCTCTTCACTGGTTTGACATTGTAGACACAGAATCCACCATTATCATCTGGCTTTGAAAAACTGCTTGGTCATTTTTTAAATACTTTTCACTGTCATTTTGTTTTAATGTTCAATACAAATATTCAAAAATTCAACTCAAGAATGACAATATTTTATGTTTTTTGAAAGTGATATCGTGTTGGAAAAATGTGTCCCAACTCTGTGACAATAAATTAATTAATTAATTCAATAATTAAAAAAGAAAACATTTTTACAATACATAACATGGATCTGTGTTACAAAATTGTGTCTATTTTTTTCTTCAAGATCGTTTTCCCTTTCTCTTACGTCTTTAACAAATTAGTTATACAAATTGAAATAAGATAAAACTAAAGGGGAAAAGAAGAAGAGTCAAATAAGAAGGTACAGAGAGAAACAAATAAATACATAAATGATAGATAGATAGATAGATAGATAGATAGATAGATAGATAGATAGATAGATAGATAGATAGATAGATAGATAGATAGATAGATAGATAGATAGATAGATAGACGGATGGATGGACAGACAGACAGATGAGAATGCTTGATTCTGACTGTTAAAAAAAACCCATTGACAACCCTTTAACTATTACTGACTTTCATCTGTCACGTCAGATCAATCACTGAAAAGAATTCTAGCACAATTAGCTTCTGCTTGCTGACACCAAATACCTAGAGGTGAGGTAAACAGTCGGTTTCTATCAGCATCATATTGGTAAACAAAGTGTCTAAAACATTAAGCAGGCTAAACAACAGGGATACTGGATCCTCTTCAGCAGTGGTTTGGTGAGCTCAACTGTCGGTTACTGGTCACTAAAAAGAAACTTAAACCATGAGCAGGGTGGTGATAGCAGCAATGTCTGAAAGGTCTGTTGAGATGTCAGATCCCCTGAATAAATCCTACTAACTGACTCACATGTGATTTACATTTCTTGGGACAATATGGCTCCTGGTGTAGTCTGTAGACATCCTTATCATTATTATCCAACTTTTTCAGTCTGTTGTTAAAAAAGCAAAATTAAAATCAGAAATACTGAAGAATTGCATTTAAAATCATAAAAGAGTTGAATCAGGAGAAAAGCACATCATCCCAGCCCTAAGAATCTCTGAACTTACTTAAACTGACGCAGCACAATTGTGGACTGTACCAACCGAAGTGGTTACCACATGTAGAATACACGTCTTCCACCTTGAGCTCAGAACTTAGACTCAAGGCCCACTTGAGTCAGACTTTTAGGTCTTGTGACCTGACCTGACCCAAGCCCTGCCATTATGACTATGATAAAGACGTCACCTTGTTCACAGGAAATCACGTCAAGCAGGACCAGACCTATTTGTGTGAAGCCAACTTTCCTGACCAGGGAGAGACAGAAACTAGAAAAGACCTCAGGTACAAAAGGTAGATGTTTTGATTAAAGCACAATGAGCTCATAAGATATGGTACAGAGTTCTGTGGGAGGGGAAGAGACATTTTTCATAGTACTCTGAACACCGAAGGACTGAGGAGGGACCTTACTTAACAGGAAAGCTTCCTTCGAAAAGGAATAAAAACAACCTGAAAAAGGTAACGCTGCAGTTTTCAGACAGAGATGAAAACTTCTCCCACTGTTCATAGTTCCTTAAGTTTTTAACTGTGCCCAGTTCATGGAAGTGAAAGAGATGTGTAAATGAAAAAGAAGTTCCTGCCAGCTCTTAGGTCATTATTTTAGGTACATTATTAATGTTTTGGGCCCAACTCTACTCCTGCGTAGAATAGTGAGGAGGATTTCCAAAAAAGAAAGCGATCTGGCAAGGGCAACAGTGTGCACAAGTAAGTCTATTCAAAGCTTTTCATCTCGGATCAAAAGTTGGCTGGAAACCCACTCCTTCACACTCCCACTGACTCCTTTTGGAAGCGTCTGTTGACTTTGGTTACAATACCCTGTTGGTTTGGTGGGAATGAATTAAACATAATTTGGTTTATATTCCAACGTGTTATCAACCAACATGTCTAAGCACTGACATCCTGGCTTTCTAGTTTACAACCAACAGCCAAGAAAGCAGAGAAAGTATTTAAGAAAAGCACACATTACCAGCTTCTACCAACAGGTACAGAACGTGTTGACTTCCAGCATACGTGTGAAAATTTCTCACTTGTCAAACTGAATCTTTGAGCCAAGATAAGCATTTATAGAAGTCTTGACAGGAACTTAAGAAATAACGTTGGAAGAAGCCTCCGGAAATGACAGATGGTTAAGATTTCCTTTAATAAGAAAGTTTCCAAGAGGAAGGATTTTGAGTCTCAAAGACCATAAGTTTAAGTTTATAAACTCTGCTTCTTCATTCGAGCATGTTAGATATGCCTCTCATCTCGAGTCACTTTCAACCTGGTGCTCAACAAAACCACGGCTTTTCATTCATATTAGTGCCAGGCAGCCAATTGCTCACTGAACCCTCACAAAATAGCTTTGCTAAGAGGATTTGGCTAATATCTCATTAGCTTAAAGGCAACAGCTCATTCTGCCCTCGCCTTTATTTGGACAGCATAGCCTTGGATTAACACTCTCTAAATAACAAATGCCACCAACCCAATTTATTTGGCTTTGTTCGCTTTAATTCAATTTCCATTACACCCCAAAAGCATCTTGAGATTGTGTTTTATTTTGACTTTGGAAACCTCTCAGACTAAGGATAAGGCCGGAGGTTGACACCAGTGTTGTAAAACATTTAACAGGCAAAGCGGAGGAGACGAGAGAAGCCAACAGCCCAGTCAACATATCACTACAGTTCCTCGTCCTGCTGCAGAAATGTGTCACTTGTCAGGCTGAGACACATGTTAACAAAGTCTGACATGCCTTTTGTTAAAGCGCTGAAGAATGGTGCACAATGTGTGTGTATGTTTCTTTAAAATCACCCCAACATGTCATAACAAAGAGGGAAGCTTCAGCGTGTTTTCAGTAGCTGGATGAGAAACTGGATGTGTCAGAGTCTCTGTACTCCCGGACATTTCTTGTCTGCTGCTTCACGGGGGGAGTTACAGACTTTTTTAGCTCTGCTCCACTGACTTTTTGGCTCTTCAGCTCAAGCTGTTGTCTCTTCCCTATTTCCCCAATCCCCTTGTCTTTAGCTATGATGGGCTGCACTAATGAAGCTCCCATGAAACATTTGTTTTTCAGTGAGCTCCCAAACACTTGGAAGAGGTTTTGTGAATTTAAGAGTGATTCTATAAGGGGTACATTTCAAGTCCATGGGGTATACTTATCAATTTAACTTGGTATTAATTTCAAGTAATGACCAATTTTACAGTGGGTCATTTGGGTGATATTTCACTTTCATTCAAAACAGAAAGTTGGCAGGTTACATAACTTATTTAGCAAAAAATTGCAAATCATGTTGGAATTTGCAGTTTTGTGCTGTCTGATTTCTGAAATACATGTTTGTGAATATTATTGTCAGTATTATCTGTTCAAAATAATCATTAAAACATGACAAAGGTGTTTTAAAAACGATTGAAATAATGCATTTAGATAAAATAATCAACTTTGTGTGCATCTGAGAAATCTGTGTCAACTGTATTACCCATTGAAAAACACTTTTAATCAGAAATGGTTTGCTCCAAAGTCATGTGACTTTTGGTGGGAACCTTGAAGAAAGTGTGGCATGTTTTACTTCTGCTCATCAATATTGCACCAGAATGGTTATCTTTACCAGGGCCTCATCTTTATTTGAGTTCTTAACATTGGTTGAGGTGAAAAGTTCATGTTGGAACTCTAATAATCTCATCTGCAGTCTCTACAGATGAATCAGACAATTTGATGTAGTTTGCTCTGTTATCCAACAGATGGTGCTCTAAGAATTCATTTCCATGTTGACGTATGCCCTGCTGACCTATCACTAAATGCAGCTACATGGGTGGGAGATAAGGCAGTTGCTGCCCTTGGTGCGATGGGGAACCTGTTTGGGGACTTGAATCAGTCCGATGACTTTGGTATAAGCATAGACTGTAAAAAAAAAATGGATGACCGCTTGCTCAGCTCGAAGTGAGGTCTCCTCAAAAGACTGCTCCCCCTGGTGGCTGGCTGCAGTATAGATGAAAAAAATCTGGCTTTTCAGTCATTCCAGATGGGCTATGGTCAAACTTTAAAAAATTACTACACCTCGTAAAAATGTTTATCATGTCCGATTGTTGTGGTGATTTAAACATAGAATTAACCTGTCTTGTATTCAAGTCCTCTTTTTTCTTAAAAGTTTCATTTTCAGTAGTTGTACGAGGTTAAAAACGAGGCTTTACGTAAAGTTTAATGATTGACAGCTGCTGTTCTCTTGTATTATTTTCAAGGAAATATGTCGGGAGGTAGAGTCAAGAAGTGATTAGACTCTTGAAAGAAAAAAATATATATTATTTTTGTCACCAAGCTCCACTCAGATTCTCCTAGAATCCCTCATCGTCTCTACTGACTCTGGCTGCAAACTGCTACAATGGCGGCGCCTATGACGGGGGTATTTTGGCTTCAAAAACGTACAATGGTAAATGGCGGAGCCACGCTGTCCACTCTAAATACAATCAGGACAGATTTAGGTTGCAACAGGTACCCGTAACTCTTAAAGCTGGCCCATAAATACCTGTGTGTGCCAGGAACGCCTGTGCGCTCTAAGCATGTGTTCTTGTTGACAGGTAATATTGTAGACAAAAAAAGAGTTGCTCTTGATCCCAATCAAGTTGATGGATTGTCTTTCTAGCAAATAATCTCAGAAATTCAGACAGGCTGTTTGGCTTGACAATGGGTTTAACTTACCTTACGTTACGTTTTTCATTTTAGAGCAGTCGGAGCTCCCTCCATTAGATGGGTTGTTAAGTTAATCAAGAAAAAAAACAATGAGGTCTTTGTGGTGTTCAAGGGGAGCTGGCAGATTTTTTAAAGGGATTGGAGGGAGTTCAAACATATTCAAACAAAGTAAAGACCATTTGAAATTTTCTTCATACTTGATTTTTTTTAAAAAAGTGATTGCCCTAGTCCATACATGGGGCGCATTAACTGTTCATCAACTGTGTTACCGTCATGTAGATCTGACACTCAGATCTATGTGTCAATGACAGCAGGCGAACATGGGCCTGTAGATTCACTCTGTCGCTGCGTTGAACAGATCAGTGTGTGGATGCAGAACAATTTCCTCCAGCTGAACTCAGACAACACGGAAACCATTGTCTGTGGCCCACAAAAACAAAGAGAAAGGGTTATCAGTCACCTTCAGACTCTCTCTCTAAATATGAGTAACCAGGTTAGAAATCTAGGGGTGATATTGGACTCAGACCTGAACTTAAACAGCCACATTAAATCAATAACATCAGCGGCTTTTTACCATCTCAAAAACATTGCCAGGATTAAAGGAAAAGTGTCTAAACCTGACTTAGAGAGACTGATCCACGCATTTGTCTCCAGCAGGTTAGATTACTGTAATGGCCTGCTCACTGGACTCTCAAAACGAGCTGTAAGACAGCTGCAGTACATCCAGAACGCTGCTGCTCGGGTCCTGACCAGAACCAGGAAATACGACCATATAAGTCCAGTGCTCAGGTCTCTGCACTGGCTTCCTGTGGCTCAGAGAATAGACTTTAAAACAGCTCTGCTTGTTTACAAGTCCCTTCATGGTCTAGCAACAAAGTACATCTCGGACATGCTAGAACCATATGAACCAACTCGGTCTCTGAGAACCTCAGGGAGAGGTCTCCTGCTGGTGCCCAGAGTCAGGACTAAACACGATGAGTTTTATGCCCCCAAAATCTGGAACAGTCTTCCAGAAGATGTGAGACAGGCCTCAACTCTGACAATGTTCAAAGCCCGGCTGAAAACAGTTCTGTTTAGCGTTGCATACAACCACTGAAAGTATTTTATCTGCACTCTCTTCTTTTAATTTAATTAATCATTTTTAATGTTTTATGATGAGATTTTATGCAATGATTTTATTTTGCCTATTGTGATTTTATTTTATGTTAGCTGTAAAGCACTTTGAATTGCCTTGTGTATGAATTGTGCTCTACAAATAAACTTGCCTTGCCTTGCCATGTTCTGCTGTTCTTAAGATGTTTTAAAGACCAAACTGTGAAGAAAATGAGCAGAAATATGAGGTGATGGAGGTCAGGTGGTGGCATGTTCAAGGTCTGCAGTTAGCAGCAGGGCCAAAAAGAGAGGAAATGTCAACCGTGTTACCATGTGTTGTCATCTGTGTTACATGTGACTTTTTGTGAATAGTTCTTTTAAATTTTGGCTAAAATGTGACATAAATGATGAGGGATATTTCTAGGGAGCTTAGTCTTACAAAGAAATGTTGAATAACTTAAAATTCAGTGTAATATGGATTTATGTTAAAAAAAATTGTCATACATTTTGTCTGTAACACAGTTGACAAAATAATGCACCATTTTTTTCTTACTTAAATATTTCAGAATCCATTAGAGATTAAGCTTTCCAACTAATGAATTTAGTAAATTCCAGGTTAATACTTTGCAAAGAAACAGAATATGAAGCCAAAAACGCACATATTTTTTCACTTTTTTGTTTACCTGAAATGTTTCCCTAATTATAGAATCACTCCTAAACAGACTTTATGGAAATGAAGTTGGCTTGTCAGTCAGATATCACATTGGATGGGGGGTTGTAGGATGTGTTGACATATTCTGCTACTGGAAATGAAAAAGAGCAACTTTTTATGCCTGTCAACTAAAATCTGAGTATGGTTCAAATCCTGTCGACATAGTTTGGAAAAAGATCAGTTTTTCAGAGTGTAATTATTTCAATGCTCCCTGATCTGCAGCTTCTGGGATGATGAGCTCTTGGTAATTCCTCCTCGCATGGACCTGCCCGTCACTTTGGAGTTAAGCATCTTAAATGATTCTCTGTTGGTATCACTGTTCGAGGCGGGCAAAGTGGGCCAGCACTAACGTTTCCGAGCATTTCGCCATGCAGTACCTACACCCCGGGGGAGCTGCAAGAGCTCACGCCAGCACATTGTCATCCCCGTAAGCCTTTTTCTCGTCACAGACATTTGCTACGCTGCCACTTTTCCCCTCACACTGCTTTTTGCTTGCATCTGACACATCCTTGTTGTTCATTTCTTATACATGCCATCTCCCCCCAGCTGCTGCCACTCTTCCCAGCCAGGCGGGCCCATTAAATTGGTGTTTACCGGCAGCAAAGATTGTATCCCAGTCTCAAGCAAGGGCCACCCAAACACTCCATCTACATGAATAAAATAAAGCTGTGACATTACACACGCAGCACTCCAAGGGCCCTGGAGCCAATGAGGTTTAAGTTGTTCAGGTGATGATGAGAGGGAGTGGGTGTTCAGGAGGTAACTCTTTGTACGGTAACACCACAGGAGTGTTGACTCAGCCTACTGGAGTCATAAACCCAAAATAGGAAGATGTATCCTGTATGAAACTCAGTTCAGGAGTTCAGGAGCGAGGGGAAGCTCTGATTTTATTCAAGACACACTGCTCTGTTTCACTTTGGCACACAACACGCCACTTATGCTGACTTAAATCGACAGCTTGTGCAAGAGTAACATAAAAGTGTGGAGGGGGGAGACAGTGGCACTGACAACAAAGACAGACGCGCGATTTGAACAGCGTTTGTTGTCTAAATCCAGGTTATAAAAAGTACTCAGCTGTCTCTACCAATGGTTTGCTCTTAATATCAAAATAAGGAAGCAATTTTTTAGAGAAAAAAAAAAACATTTTTTTCATGCTGTATAATTAAAAAGCATCCTGATCAATAAAAGTCCATGATTTTTTTTCAATCAGTTCTATCAAGCTCCACTCCATGTACAGAGGTTAATGTTGAAATGGGGGAAATTCAACAGTTGCACTTCAGTAGCCACAGGGCAAAATTCAATTTAGTCGGCAGTAGCCATGATCAGGCCTGTCACAATAACAAATTTTGCTAGACAATAATTTTCCAAAATATCATTGCTGAGAAACAATATTATTGTCAATATTTTTTTTTTCATTTTTTCACTCCACTTTGGTCTGAATGGCCTATTTCTCTTTCTGCATTTACTCTGAGAATGAAAAAAGATTTACAATTTAGATACTTTATCAATTGTTGTCTAAGTCTAAAACAAAAATAGGGGTTACATTCCAATCCAATCCAGCTTTATTTGTACAGAACCTTTGAAAAAGAGTTACAAGGTGCTTGACAATAAAAAACAAGAGTTTAGATCACGAAAATAAAAAAGTAAAACATTAAAAAAAACAGTAAAACAATAATGTCACACCAGTCAACGAAGTCAGAGATGACAGTCCTGTATTCCCGCTTGTCACCCTACGATACGCATCTGATGATGGCCATATCATTGGAGAACTTCTGGAGGTGACAGCTCCCACAGTTGTAAGAAAAGTCTGAGGTGTACAGGGTGAAGAGGAAGGGGGAGAGTACAGTCCCCTGCAGTGCTCCTTTGCTGCAGACCTCCATATCTGACACACAGTCCTGGAGCCTCACAGACTGTGGTCTGTTGGTGAGGTGGTCCACGGTCCATGCAGCCAGGTCACAGTCAACCCCCACCACTTCAAGCTTCCTCCTGAGCAGTGAAGGCTGGATCGTGTAGAAAGCTCTGGAGAAGTCAAAAAACCCTCACAGCGCTGCCGTTGTTCTCCAGGTGAGTCAGGGATCTCTGCAGGAAGTAGATAACAGCGTCGTCCACCCCAATGTTTAGTTGATAGGCGAACTGCAGAAGATCCAAATGAGCTCACCATGGGGCGGAGGTTCCTCAGGACGATCCCCTCCAGGGTCTTCATCAGGTGAGAAGTGAGGGCCACAGGTCTGAAGTGGTTGGGCTCCCTGGGGTGCGCTGTTTTTGGGACAGGAATCACACAGGAAGTCTTCCACTTCCAGTTTACACACCACTGACCAACAATGGGAGTAATTTGGGTTCTCGGTAGGGGTGGGCGATATATATCGCGTACAATATTATCCAAAATGTTGCTTTAACAATATGCAATTTTACATTATCGAGTATTACTGTTTTGAAAAAATAAATAAATAAACAGACAGTGCATGGATGGCAAAGGAGAGGTGCTTGAAAGTCCTCATTTGCTGAATGCTTGCCTCAGAAGCCAATCAGTGGACAGGGTTCAGTCATGTGACTCAGAAACCAAACACTACATAGTCGCACATGGAAGAAACATGCAGGAGTCTCCTGTCTCAGAGCGGGTCCACGTCCCTCGCCTGGAAATGGTTTGGAGCGAGTGTTGCATCTTCACAGAGTAGACGCTGGGAGATGTTTCTTGTGGTGTTTTCCCTGCTTCCTGTCCGCTATATGGAATGTGCTTGTCGGTGTGTTAAAGTGTGCACATGTTTGTGTGTCTGTGAACATGTTGGAATGGAGCTTCACCGTGCGTGAAAGAGCGCAAGGAGAAATGTGAACGCTGCGATGTACAAATGACACCCCCTAAGGCTATACAGCCAAGGTATAGACCTGATTTATGAGAGGTACCTCTAAATTACTTCCGTGTTATATGGAAAATAAATGAACTCAACTTCCAGGGGGTACGGGTGCCTCTGTTGAGGGGTGAGCCGCCCCCCCTATACAGTGGTAGGGAAAACACTGTCATTTTTAAGTTGCCATAGAATATTGTTGGGCAATGTTTAACAGAGATGTATGAAGCACTTTAAAAGTAAATAAGAACTGAAATGCGGTGTCCATCCATAGTTGTCCTCCTGGTTGGCAAGTAGTTTTGTCGTATTTTTTGTTCAATATCGTCAGAATATCGTTATCGGAAAATTTGAAAAAATAATTGAGATATATTTATTTGCCCTTATCGCCCACCCCTAGTTCCAGGACACTTCAGCATGAGGGGTCATTTACACGATGACTGTTTTAGGCTGAAATGCAAAAGTTTTGTTGCGTTTCAGCCTTGTGTTTACACGGAAACAGCGTTTCAGCCGACCTAAAACGCAAACTTTAGAAAACGGCCTCCAGAGTGGGATTTTTCTAAAATGCTGCCGACACCGTTGCCATGTAAACCGTAAGCCGGCGTTTTCAGTGGAAACGCTGACGTAACACTCCGCTTCACGCGAGCACATACAACAGGACAACAGTACCGTTGATACGATTGTCGCAAACTACTGTGTTGTGCTTGTGCTGATCAATCTGCTGAATCTGCTGACTGACCTCATACAAAATGTGCATCTGTTGCTCCACTTTTGCACTTAGTATTCCCCAATTCACCAGATGATCAGCTCAATTCTACTTCGGTGGAGATCTCTCAAAAGCGGCTTCTGGAGAAGACAGTTACAGCGCCAACTATAGGCCTGTCAGCTTACTACAGCGTTTTCAGTCCCTCTGCATTTCCATGTAAAGACATATTTTTTTCACTGCGTTTTAGCGTTTTCAAATGAAATGTCATTTAAAAGGGGCCAGAGACTACATGAGCTGGGATTGAACTCTGACTTTCTGATTGAGAGATGAGCAACTCTACCGCTGAGCCACTGCCACTGTAACTGTTATGAAGACATAAAGGCATTCAGGGTCAAGACCTTGAGTATAAGACTTCCTACTTTGTCGTAAGTAAATCAAAATAAAATCTCCCGACTGGGTCACACAGTGATAAACAGACAACAAAATCTGTCTTTTAGTGTCGTCATCACCTCAAGTAAAACCTCCAAACACTTTTTTCTTTTAATCCAGAAGGAGGTGTTTTCTGAATTGAGTTCCTTTTTTAAGATCGTTTGATTGCAGCTAATTAGCAGCCATGTCTGCTCGTTTGGCTGTTAACACGTCAAGGCGCCGCACGTACATGTGGGGCTACATGAAAACATCCCATTACGTCTGTATACGTCTGCCAGCAGCCCAGCACACCGGGTCCCCAGCGGAGCTGAGGTGCACTCCACAAGCTAATGGGCCTTTTTTGTTTACCCTATCTGGTTGGCAGGCCTTGCGTGGGTAATTGTCCCTGCTAATCATTTGTTGGCTGCTTGGCAAAAGAGCCTTTTTAAAGCATATGAATTCAAAATGCTGCTGCCACAGGTTGAAGGGAAAAAAGCAAACGAGCAAAAAGACTTCATCAAAAAGCTCACAGACTGTCTCTGATGTGTTAAATACACTCTCTTGCACACTTCTAATACTTTTTCCTCCACACAGAGAAACACTGCTTTTTCATTTTTACCACTTTTTTCAACTTGGAGGAGAGTAAAGCCTTATAAATTATTTTTGTTGTTGCTGTTCATCACTATCTTTCCTGTGTCACAGCAGAGAAATCCTCTCAGCAGATTTCCTCACCCGCTGTAAGTGATGACAAACACTTTGGTTTACATCACCGCAGCTAAAATGTCGTGCATATTTCCTACATCCCCTCAACCCCATACATCCTACGCCAGAAAGTGCTTACACATCCAATTTACAGGCGTACCTTCCTTCCACGCACTAGCTCCTCTCCAAAAATACATGTATCTCTGATATCTGTACCCGAGTGTCAAGCATCGAAATGAGTTTTGCACTTCCACAATAAAAAATTGTCAAAGGCTTCGACATTTTTTTTTTTTTTAAGTTGGAGTGAGTAGAGCTTTAATGTGCCTGCAAATGAGCTCACAAATCTCTTAGGCTCCAGTTCTGCATCTGTGAGATAGCAGAGAAATGGTCTATGAGTGTGTGCTGTGTGCACCTGAACTATCTGACAGATGGGTTCAAAGTTGAGCTCTTTGGGAGAAGAGATTACATGCAACAACCAGCTGCATCTCCGACCACATTTCAAAAATGGATATGGTTTAATTTGACTCTTTCATCAAAGCTCTCTGATGCAGTGAGCCTCCACAGGTTTGCTTTTAACTCACTTAAACTTATGTCAAAGTGAAGGGCGGCAGGGGAAATAAAGTAATGGGCTTGGCTGTGTGTAAAGTGAAGGGGTAATGACAGAGACAGCAGCAGGAGTGCCTTCCTCTACCTTTCTTCCTGAACAGGGTCTTTTTAACCACTTCACATCTCTTCTCTCCTGGCTCTTCTCAGCGCAGGAAAATGCTGCTGAGTACGAAAAAGGGCTTGTTTTTTTTTTTTTCTAACTTGTTTAATTTCCTTATTTCACCAGAGCTCCCAATCATGGTCCCTCTGTTCCCCTCGCAAGTGACTGGAAAAGGGCTCCTCATTTCTTCAAAGCCCCATGCATATCCAACATTTTGAAATATTAATAAGGGTTCATTTTAAATAGAGGATGAGGTTGCTTTTGCTCTTCTTGCAACAGCTCTTGCTACTCTCTCTGTATTTGCACTTTAGCGTGGATCAGTAAAGGGGGTATCTTCGCAGATGGTCGCAGAGTTTATTAATAATCTCCTCAGCTTGTTTGATGCCGTAGCAGTGGACAGGCGGGCCCGTCCAACGAGATGTAGGCGGAGGCTGAAAGGACTCCTGCATTACTCTTCAAAAAGACGGAGACCTGAAGAGTACAGCTGCCCTTGTTCCTGCTTGTTCCCATTATCCCCGTGCTCATCGTCTTATCGTCTTCCCTATGACAGGTGGTGATGAGAGAAACAAGCGGTTCCAACAGAGCATTCAGAGAAAAGCCACTGCTGCAGAAAGTGGGCAATTAACATAAAAATACCCTCTTCAGCCGCACCTCAAAAGAGGCTCAGCAGCGCAGCGATGTTGGCTTACACGTGACGACGAGTGTGTGAGTGCGCTTGTTTACCAAAAAATGTTCATTATCTCTCTTGTTCCTGTGATGAGGACTCTTCTTCAGTCCGTCCCTCATCTTCCTCCCTGCAGCTTCCTTGTCCTTGTTTTACTTTTTTTTTTTTTTTAAAGAACATCTAACATGCAGAGAAAACTTTGAAAAGTCATTTTTATAAAAGAAGCCTTTGAGCATGTGGAGTAAAACAACCTTTCTTTGTCTTTCATTGGGATAATAACTCAATCACATCTACAGGATTTGCTCATCGCTACATTAATGCAGATAAAACATTTAAAAGTCTGTTTGCTTTTACCTTGCACTAAATTTTGCATCTATCTTTGATGGTTTCTCATTGCACACACAATCCTCCCCCCCAAAATAAAGCCAAATATTCCCTCATTGTTCAATTAAGCCACTGAAGAACCCAGTTGTCCTCACAGTCGTCTGCTGAGACGTGTTAATTCTTTTTTTCTGCTAACACGATTCTTCCATTAGCCGTGTTCCCATGTCAGAGGAGCTTTTCTGCATTATAAGCACGGATGTGGTTTGGGGAGGTTTCTGTCCAAAAACTAAAAATGTTACACTCCTTCCTGTGCTTTCATCTCATTCTGCTGTATCTACCTTGCCTAAAATTCATAGAAATAAAGAATAGAAAGTGAAAGAAAAGCAGAGCAGGAATAAGGCAGCCTTTTATTAATATTTACTGCTGTTTTATTTATTTATTTATTTTTTGTAAATGTAACGCCTCTGGCTACAGACTAAGTTATTGCCTCCTGTGGACGCCTGTCATGGAACTCAGGAGCATCTGATTAAAAAATATGACGAGCCACAGCAGGACGCCACGTCATTAAACTCTAACATGACAAGAGCCACAAAACTACAGGCTCATCACAATTTTAAAATCAGGAATAGATTGATCATTCCTGGTGAAAGTGATCAGAAAGCTGTCACAAATTTAAATATTTTATTAATAATGATAAAAATTAATAATAATCAAGTCTTTTTTTTTAACTTGTAACTGTGTTTTGATGACGCAGACTCAGGGGAACTCCTGACCTCTGTTAACACAGAAATAAAGTGATCTTGTTTGACAGGGTATTGATGAAAACATCATCTTATGGGCATATATAAGTAAAAAAAAAAATAGAGTGAAAGAAAGCCTTCTCTACTTTGAATTTTTAATGACTGAGAAAAAAGTAAGCAATTAGTAAGTGAGACAAAAAGACTTCCTGCCAGGACCTCTTTTTCAATGCTGTGATTGTATCGTCCATATTATCACTATCACCTGTTCACCAGTACCAGCAGGTCTCAGTTCAAGATGCCCTACTCTGTCTCTATTGGAGCATGTACCCTGAAAATGAAACTGTTTTTTGTAGTGTATTCTTCATTTTAAAAGTTTGACAGATTTTTTTTTAAAGATTATGAAACCCAGTTTTTCAGATCAGTCCTTAACAGGAGAAGAAACGTTTTTAAAAGTTTGTTGAACGAAGGAAGACATGTGATCTATTCACAATACCTTTCAGGTAGTAGGGAATTCTAACTACTGATGGGTTTTTGCACCAAAGTGTTGAGCAGATTTATCACTCAAGTTTAAATGTTTGATTTATGACGTCTTGTATGTGACACAAGCATAAGGGCTTCCAGATTAACTAACTCTTATCAAAATACCGCCAGCAAAAGCCAGGGCCTGTCTGCACGTTCAGTCATTAAACAAACAGGACCAATAGTCTTGACATTCTGTTATGGAACAGCTCGTTCGGCAGCAGCATTAGACACACGCACGACTGAAAATAATCGGCTAGTTAACTAATTACACCATGAAAGAGACACAGGTGCAGATTACGTCATAATTAAGGGAAACCTCCTGGAAAACCCCATCAAACAAACTCAAACTGCACGTCTAGCATTCATTACCAGCAATACATCTGGCGAACGGTAACGGTGTGACTGGGAGAAAATCAAGAAAAACATGGAGAAATGGAGATTCTCTAACAAGAATACACCAACAGCTGTTATCAGTGGGACAGTCAGGTAAACAAAAAGAAAGAGAAAGTTTGGCGATCTTCAACAAGGTAAATGCGTATGCTGTTACTAAGTGCACAGTAGAAAACCTCAATAATTAAATCAGCAATATGAAAGCTGCAGCAATGTCCCAGTACCTTGATGAATAACTCTTAAAGCAGTTTATAAATGCCAACATTTCACCACACGCATCTTAGAAGGACCCAGACTTATTAAAGCTTGCTAAACTGATGGCAGTGAGACTTCGATTGTCCCCTTTATCTGATCTGTTCACTGGAAAATGTGTCTCCTAAATCTAAAGTTGCTGTATGGCTACACATCATCACCTTTTCAAAGGAATGTCCACTGTCTTTGTATGTTTCATCTCAAACGGTAATGCATTGCGCGATGTCTTCCTTTAAACAGTTGAACAGGGGCTGTTATCCTGCCATTAGTGCTTGTAATGGTGGGGTATACCTTCATTAAACTTAACGCTCTTGGCTAGGGCTGAACGATTTTAAGAAAAGATTGAATTGCGATTTTTCTGGCAGATATTGTGATTTCAATTCAATTCACGATTTTCTTCAAATCAAACTTTGGGATATTCACATGTAGGGCTGAACTATTTTAGAAAAAGATTTAATTTTTCTGGCAGATATTGCAATTCATGATTTTTTAATCATCAATAGTGATGATAAATAATCTGTTTTCATCAACTTCTACTCCTAAACAGAGGCTTTGTGTTGTTGACCTGCTTACCAGCACTTTTAACATATAGATTGTCTACAAATTTGTAAAACAGAATGTGTATAATACTTGACACAGCAGATCCTGAGTCAGTCAGGAGTGCTGCAAAAAATTGCTGCTTTGGCGATCTCAAAATTGCATTGTCTAAAATTGCGATTTTGATCTGAAAACAATAAATTGTTCAGCCCAACTCTTGGCTGTTAACCTGGCTCATGCATACCACTAGTCATTTTAATATTTTTTTTACCAATAGTACAAACGGTCTGTTTTCCTTACAAGTAGCTGGTCGCACATATGGACCCAGGGTGTCATTACTGTGGTGTGTTCTGCCTGATTTTGTGCTCCACATTTTCCTTGCACACACCAAGTCTTGGTGAAACAGGACTGTTTCATAACCATAAAATAACTTTACAGCAAAGTGAAAACCAGAACACCTCACATCCTGGAAACACAGTCATCCATATATTCATGTAGTTTCTGAAACAAGGGGCTTCTTCCAAAGTGATCAGTTCAGTAAATCTTTACAATCTGTACACAGACAGATGAAGTAGGCGTACATCTACAGAGCCATTCATGGAGCTGTTGAATATAATTAAAAATAACGAACACAAAGCCGGGCTGGTGGAAACTGTTTCCATTACAATAACACACACACAGATGTTTTACAGTACACACACTGGAGCAGACAGGGTTTGTCTGCTGTCAGTTGACATTGTCAACATCTTTGTCAGGAAGAACAGGCAGACTATGGAGGCTGATTGACAAGCATCTTCTGTGCTTCTCTTTTTATCCATTAAAGCCGAGATTTCTTTGTTATCACTAAATGGCTCTGAAGTGCCTTTCTCTTCCCTTTTGTTTGCTTAAAAAGCGGGCGTCTGTATGAGGACAAAGTTATCAAGCAAAGCCAGGAGCTGTTATTTATTGAATTGCTGTCTATGTATGGGTACTGCCACAAATAAAGTCAGTTATGGGTGGAAAAACATATGTCAAACAAAAATCAGCAGAGGCTAAATAAGAGACGGTCTGTGGCAGTAGAGGGACTGCTCATCTGTTGACATTTGTGGCCTTAAATTAGTTGTTGAGTTTGTGACTGAGAAGAGTTGGCAAATTGTCAGAAATACTAAAAAAAATGTGTTACTTAAAAAAAGTGCATGTTAAAAAACTAAATGTAGGATTGTTCTAAACTGATACAGATGAACGTAAGAATAAAATACATATTTTCCCAATGCAAGAAAACCCTTTTTTCAGCTTCTGTCTGAAAAGCTGTTCCTTAGCTGCTGTCTCTTTAAAGCTTGGGTCATGCTTGACATGTCCATGTGGTTCACATGGCTTTGTGGAGACGAATGACACAAAAATATTCCTAACTGCTATAATTTGTTTCACTACACAGAGATCACCATGATAACTGTGATGAACCATTCCTGGTGTGAAATCCAGGCCAAGCTCAACATTTTTCATAATAATGAAAAAAAAATGTTGTAAATAGTGTAAGCAACTTCTTTGGCTCTTGTTTAGTACTTTGGTGGATGTGCATTTGTGATACACTGCCCCCTGCAGTTTGGGAGCAGACGCCGGGCAGAGTATTGAAAATAATAAAAGCCACACATTTTCCCCAACAAACCCTTTTTCACTCCGATTGGCTGGTCTTCTTGAGGCATGTCAGGAGTAAAACTATGGCCAGACCATGGGCTTATTTTTGGAACAGGGGGTTTGAGCAGTTTGCAGATTGATTGAGGGGTTTCTAAAACAAGTGAATGAGTAGCAGGTTGAAAATTTGCGTATGTTTAGTCTGGGCATCTTGCATTGTTACTTCATATCCATGTTCAAAATACTGGAAAGAAATACCAATTATTTTATCACAGAAGTTGGTTATTATTATTTTGTTGGTTTTTTTTGCATTTTTTATGAAAGAAGAGAGGAACGTTTGAGCTTACATTAGAGCCAAATACACTCGCTGTTTGATAAGGGAGGAAACTAGAGGTTTTGCACACAACAGCATCTAAAAGAATCATGAATTAAGTGTTGGAAACTATAAGAGTAGGAAGAAGTGCTTTCCAGACTTAAAAAGTGATGAACATTTCTGGTGCTCTATTTGGACAGAGATACTTGCAGTCTTGGGAAAAAAAAAAAATCTAAGGCTCTCTGTTTTGAATGGTTAAAATAAATAATTTTTACGGCTCGGTCATGTTGACCCTGAAAACACTGTTCTGTTCATCTTTGGCCCAAAGCCTTCATCAGACAGTCAAACAGATGTTAGGAAGCAGCAGCTTCCTTTAGACCGGTTTCCTCCATTAGTAAAAGTTTCACTTGGGAATAGAGTTGTGGCCTGTTGGTGATTTACAAGCTTAGAAATTAAAACATCCAGCAGATGGCGCTGTTTAAATCACTGAGGCATTCTTTATAGGCTGATATGCACAAGTCAAGCCTACCCTACAAAAGTACACATAACCCAAAAATGCAAGTACAAGGTATACATGGATTAGAAAAATCACTGAAAAGACACCAAATGAACACCTGTAACAGCAAAATGAACCATTTTCTCTCTGCTAAAACAGGAGCTCAAACATCCATTTATGAAAACAGTAAAATTCTGTTTTTGGTCTGTCTCTGATGGATTAGAAGAAATCAAACCAAAGGGAAGCCTTTTGGATTTATAGCATAAAGGCTACTAAACACCCTGATGTGTAGATTTAGAGTTTACTAGTGTGAACATGACACATGTCTTTAACATGAGGGCACTAAGCCATCTAAAAGAGCATGCCTTGGACTTTTTTCTTTTCTTTTTTTTTTTTTTGCATTGCAGGTGTTGAGGGATGGGTACTGAATTAGGTACTTTTAGAGGTCTGTCAAAAGTACCAAGAACCGATTCATGTAAAATCAAAAGGTGCTATGTTCAGGTACCTAAATGCATCCTTGTGACTGTGAGGGAGTGGAAGAATAGTTGATTTTCCATGCTAGACATGAACACAGCATTGCAAGGTTATATATTTAGAAGTAAATATTTTAAATTGAAAAAAATGTATATATACTTTATTGTAAAATACATTGATTTTTTTTTTTTTACCACACAAACACAAAAAGTTCCAAAAATTGGTATCGTTGAGTACCGGTATAAATTTCCAGGAACCAAGCATTGATACCATATTGTCTCAAATGTAAGAGGTACCCATCCAGACGGCTGCATTAAAATACAAGCCATCCCATGGTTTGTAAGTTAATATTGTGAATTCAACTCAGTGAGAGCAGCTTGCATTAGCCATATCTTAACACACTTGATAGAGCAATAACATACATATAAGATTAGACTGTCAACACTAATGTTTATGTGCTTCTATTCTGAACTTTGTAATATTTTATGAAGGAAAATTTTAAAAACTGAAAATTTAAACGGATAAAATCACCTCCAGTTGTATAAATCTCAGAAGGTCTTGTTCCGGTCAGAGGATGGTTGCTGTTGGAAACAGCTGTTCCAGACATACTTCCTATTAGCTGTAGTAAACAAAGGTGTCTAATATTAGCAGACTGGCTGTCCTCAGTAAGGTCAGAACTTGACATGCAGCGTGGTGGCTGGTAATAGGTATTGTATCCTATCCTTTTTTTAATAAGACCTGCTTTCAGCAAAACTTGATACTTTCAATCTTTTCTGCTCTGCACCTTTGTAAGTCAGTTCAGGTCAGGAGACAAATTAAGAGAGGATCTGAAGCAACTGGTGGTTTTGTGATTGTGTGTTAAGGAAGGGGTTCACTCTGGTCTGATAGATTTCATTATAAAGAATGTGAGGAAAAATGACTTCTGAGTAGGAATTCATGAGGAAACTTAAGTCTGATGCATAAATGATCTATTCTTCTAATAAAGATGTATTTTAGGTCATAGGATCTGTGTTTTTGTTTTAAACAATTATTTAAGGAATTTGTTCAACCTTAACCATATAGTTACCATGATATTAATGTATCACTGATCCTACACAGATTTACTTTTTTTTTTTTTCATTTTTGTTTACTTTTATGAACAAGGAGGTTTTATATCACAACAACAGATTATCTTTATGAGGTGGCCATCAGCTGCTGTAATAAAGCCGTTTGGATCAGGGTGGCAACAAGCTGAGAGGAGATGAGTATGAGCAGTTTGCCCCCCATTAAGCATTTATTGTATGTTTACCAAATATGACTATGGGTATTAGCGTTATCCCCTGCTCATCACAGCCACAGCAGGTAGACGGATGATGAGGAGCGCTTATAATTGTGAATTAATTCAATCAGCTGTGGCGGACACCCTGAGCTGACTTAGAGAACAAGACACAACAGAGACTGATGTTTTCAGACTCTTATTATCTTCCTACTTTTTTTAATTACTTTTTTTCTTGATGCATAAATTATAGATATGAGTCCTTCATTGTTTAACTCTTAGGGGCATTTTAGTGTCACCTTCATCTGGCGTACACTCAAACACACTTTCAATGCTCAAGAAGAATCCAGTAAACACTCCAATGTGTTTTGGTTGACTGTAAAACACACTCAAGGGGAAAGCTCCAACCTACAACTCAGGGATTTCTACGGTAACAAGAAGCATGGTTGAAGAAAGAAGTAGTAGTAGAAGTAAAGTAGCTTTAATTCACCTGCATCTGCATTTACACCATGAAATTTTTTTAGAAAAAAATTGCTGCTCTGAAATTCTGATTTTCAAACTGAAAAGCATCTGACAAAAAAAGTACTGCTGCAATTACAGGCTTGGTGCCGAGTCCCAGAACATTTCTGGGGACAATCTGACATTTCTTCAAACCTACTTGCTTCTGCATTACTATCATTATTTCTCTCTTTTTTTCTCTCCTTTTTTTCCACTCAGGTGTGTTTGTCATGAGTCTTTCACAAATCGCTTCTCTCCATCTCTTGGGCTGATGGGCTCTGTTTGTGCTGAGATGAGCTGCAATAGCTCCCCCTTCTGGATTTTAACCACATGGAATTTCCTTCAACAATGAGGCAATTTAAGCATTTATTTACATGTAAATGATGAGGAAAAATTCAAAGAACGGCATCATTTTGCAAAACAAAAAGACGCAAAAGTCATCACATAGATCAGATTAACCCTTCTTTAACTGTTTACAGTTTCCAAAATGAAATATGATGAGAACAAAAGATAGTTTCTGCTTATATCCCCTGTTTGGGAGTGTATTTCTAAAGCCTCCACTACAAGATTGTTGTTGTGAAAGCCATCAGCAGCCTGAAACTTGCACTTCCAGGTTTATGTCAAACGTTCACAGTGAGGATGTAAACCGAGAAACAGGAGTGTACATATCACTCCATTCCCTGAAAACAAAGCCAGAGAACATTCAAGTGCTTATGAAGAGATCAGCATCTGTCCTTCCTCTCAGCTCGGGAGATTCAAACGACCCGCTTGGCTGCTGCCAGTGGTCGTCTCCCTGCCAGTGCAGGTGGGAATAGGAGGTGTACGGGGAGCTTCATGATCACACTCAGCAGTGATCGGCTCCATTGAGCATTCCATTGAGCATCTGGCGCTCTGTCATTACGCACTGCATCTGAAGTGCTACTATTTCACATACTCTGCTGCGACTCCCACACGAGGGACAGCGGATGAGTTTTATGATTACAGAACCGCAGCCATGCATCATTTGGTTAGGCTCCCAATACTATGGAACACAATCTGCCTGCTGTTATGTGTGCGATTATGTATGTGTGTGGGCGAATGAGTGTTTACTCGCATGCCCTTATGTGTGTGTGACTGCAAAGCAGCATCTGTTAGCTTGTTTTCAGGTGGCCTGCCACATCTACCTACAAACCTGGACGTGAGCAGCGTTGCCGGGTTGAGTTTCATGGGAGTGTGAGTTTGTGTTTTTCAGGTGTGTTTCGTTTGGTGCCTGCAGGAACGGAGGGATTCAGACACACAGGTAGACAGAGGGACACTCTGCTGTCTTCACACTACGTGCAGCAGGGGTGCGGAAATGCCGTTCTTGGCAACATACATATAACATGTGTGCCCGGTAGGTGGTTTTGCAACACACCAATGACATGTGCCAGTTAGTGGCACCAGTAACCAGAGAGAAGCCAGGCTCCCTCCAACACGATATGGGGTCATATCCAAAGTGGAGAAGCAGCATCGAGAAGGTAGAAGTGAGAGTCCTGTCTAGATTTGAATTTGTTTAATCTTTTCATTAAAAGAAAAATGCAGTTTTTATATTCGATTTCCATTTGAAACACATTCTGAACAATACTTGAACCTTTCAGAGTCAAGTATTAATTTTCTTACTTCAGCTCAAAATGAAATGTTTGGCAAAATGCAACTGAAAACTCTGATTCCAGTGTGGCTGTCCTTGTGTCTGGGTCTGTATCTGTGTGTGTTTGAGTGTGTGAGTCTCCACCGGTGCATTGGGAGGCAAAGCAGTGTCTGGTTCTGCGCACGTACCGTGTTCTCATTACCACTAACAGCCTTGAGCCGGCCTCGTCATTAGAGGGAATCATTCTCAATCCAATCACCTATTGGTTACGCTACGGTACGGAGGCCCACAATCTGTCCTCATCTGGTGGCTGAGATTTCTTAGTAATGTCTCCTGAATCGCAAAGGACAAATAGTGAGACATGAAGAGGAAGGAGAGAGATTGAGATATTCAAAGGGGAGGTTTTTTAAGTTTCTGACAGCAGCAGGTCTGAGCATGGATGTCCTTAAACATAGAGTCATTCTGAGAAAAGAAAGACGTTTCACTTTGGTTTTTAAGCTTGATCCACAACAGGTGTTTAAGTAAGGATTAAACAACGAGGAAGCGTGCATTAGACCGTTCTAAGGCACTCCGCGGAGTAACACCACTCCGCTGCGCGTCGTGGTGTTCCCACTCCGCGTCATATATATATATATATATATATATATATATATATATATATATATATATATATATATATATATATATATATATATATATATATATATATATATATATATTTATGTATGTGTGTATATATATATGTATGTGTATATATATATGTGTATATATATATGTATGTGTATATATATATGTGTATATATATATATATATATATATATATATCTATATATATATGTATGTGTATATACATATATATATATACATATATGTGTGTATATATATATATATATATATATATATATATATATATATATATATATATATATATATATATATATATACATATACATATATATATATATATATATATATATATATATATATATATATATATATATACATATATATATATATATATATATACATATATATATATATATATATATATATATATATACATATATATATATATACATATATATACATATATATATATATACATATATATATATATATATATATATATATATATATATATATATATATATATATATATATATATATATATATATATATATATATATATATATATATATATATATATATATACATATATATAAACTCAGCCTCTTTGATTACTGTAAAAGATGGAGTTTTTCCACAGTGTTAATAACTGTTACCCAAAAACTGGAAGCAAATTCCTGCACACAGACCTGCAAACAGTGAAGGATGGACAAATCAATACTCTAGTATCAGCAGTGCTACAACAATCATTTGGTGTCAAGAACTTCAGAATAGGCTGCAATACCAAATTAGTATTTTTTCCAACAGAGAACTGTTTTTCTTCCAGCCACACACAAGAAACTAGTGAAAACCTCTTCAGTCCTTCTCAGACTTTATCAACATGGCAAACGACACATGATACGATACATGACTAAGTCAGAGACCGGTTCTCCAGGTTCCTTGTGCCAGGACTGACCTGGGAGAAACTGCTTTAGCTCCAGGGCTGCAAATTCATGGAACGTTTAGCAACATGAACCTAAATTAAGCACTTTTATCCCTAATGGAAACTTTAAAAATGTTGTTTCAAGACCACCATCACCAGAGTGTAACTGAGTTTATTTGATTTTAATTCAGTCAGGACCACTTTGTCAAACTAACCTTTATTAACTTGCACAGTTTCATTTGGCGATATGGTTTAGTTCTGGGACTCCCTGCTCTTCTACGGGCTTGCGTGGCCTGAGGCAGAAAGAGCACACCTTCCTGCCCATCACGAGACATCATGAGCCATCACGAATGGCATGAGCAGGGAGCGCAGCAGCAAAAACAGAAAAACAGATAGAGCAGAGCAATCAACATGAATACTATGACAGGAGGAGGTGGGGTGGAGGTGGGTTGCAAAATGCCATCAGAGGAAGCAGGAAGGAGGCTGGGCTAGAGCCAGTTTAAAAGCTTGCTCTGAATGCAATTTTTCAATAGGAAGAGGACACAGGAGTCACTGAGCAATCAGCTGGTCTGCACTGATGACGACAGCTGAACTGTTACAGCTTGACTGAACTAACACTAGACTTGATTTGTTGGCTAACCATGGCAGTTATTCTAGCCTTTATATTATTTAAATCAATATATTTCTCAGAATACTGTTGTACCATTTTTTAAATAAGGAAAGAATACAGCCTGTGAATATTAAAGGGAGGAGACAGTTGCTCTAACACCAAAAAAAGACGGAGACAGACAAAAAGAAGTGGTCTCAACCACGTACTGCACCATGGCTGTCAGTCAGAAAACACAGCAGGAGAGTTATCAGGAGGCAGGGTTTATGAGGTACAAGTGGCGCTGTTGTTCCCTGAGGTAGGATAAGTCCTAATATCAGATACTTGCACTACACTGGAGGCTTTTTTCATAACACAACGTCACACACATCTGATCCCAAAGCCACCTGTAGAATAGCTGCTTTCCATTGCATAAATGTGTAATCAACAAACTCATCCTGATGGACTTTCAGACAAAACCACACTAAGAAATCTGCCTCTATAACTCTGAGTACGCTGCTTCTGTGGACTGCTTGTCTGAAGCTCCCTCCTATTATCCCCTCATAGATCCTTGCCTGTGTTGAAAAAACTCACAGATGTATGTGGCTTTGGACAAAAGTAAAGAAAATAACAGAGACAGTCTCAAAAAAAAAGACTACAAAGTGTACACTTGAAAAACTGTACACCTTTTGGCTGCTGATAACTGGCTCCAGCTGACATTTTATTCTGAAAGTTCTTTAAAAGTTTTAAAGAAGCTTCAGCCTCTATCAAAAAAGAGACTTTGCACAAGACCTGAAAATATATGAGAAGCAGCTATGAGCATTCGAAGAAAGCTTGCTTTAAATCATTCATTTAGCATCAGGTAAACACCACAACACAAAAATGGCTAACAGATGAAATAAGCAGACCTGATGCTAATCTATCTATGAGTGTATTCTTAGAAAATGTTAAATTTTCCCCAAATTATTATATTCAAAGACATCATAGTTCTGCAGATTAGCATGTTTCAGAAGGTTGTTGGCCTTTGTGGAGGTGTGCACCCACAGTGTCCTCGAGTTTGATGATGTATCTTGTATTTGTGATGAGACCCAGGGGCTCAGCAGGATGTTGTTGATGATAAACTGATAACTTTGACAGTGAAAACAGTTTTGTTGCATAAATAACCTTTACACCTGGTAAATACTTTCAAATCATCAAGGATAGAATGAACCTCTTAAACATATTAAGCGCAATCTGTTGTGTACCCTTGGATGTGATTAATAACGAACTTTTTTAAAAAGCTTTACTATTTAATGCTGCCCTTTCTGTCTCCATTTTATCCTTCACACTGACTCATCTCCCTCATTTCTTCCCCTTTCCTCCCTGCAGTCCCTCTCTGCACGTCTGTCTCCGTGTGTCTTGCTGCTGGTGGCTGTGCAGGTAGGGAATATGAATTACCTGGCAGGCAGGCAGGCGGTGTTCTGCTTGGGAGACTGCTGTCAGCATGCCGAGGATGGATGAGGAGAGACAGGAGAGAGATGAGACTGACAGCTCCAGCCAACCTTCATCCATCCATCCATCCACCCCTCCTTACCTCTGCCTCACCCTCCTTCTGAGCCTCCCCTTAAATCTTCAGGCTTCTTTCCCCCCGCGAGCAGGTACAAAAAGATCTTTGCCACCACTTTCCAGGCTAAAAATAGAGAAGTCAGGCTTTCTTGTCATGTGGGTAAACACGCAGTAACCATAACTACCTGAACTCAAAGAAAGAAAATACAAATGTTGTCTGATGATTTTAAAGTCTTCATACTCCTTTATCCTTTTTGTTTTTAATTTGACAGAGGGAATGATCAATGTCCAGTTCCCGCCTTGTGTTTTAACTACAAGTAAATTCTGCATGAGGTCTCTGGACCTTTGCACAAAATGATTACACGGATAACTCAGTTTGCCTTCCACCTGAAACTGATACCATTTCTTTGCTTTCCACACTGTATTTAATTCCCTCAGTACCTGAGCAGGGGATGGGTTTTGAATAAATCATTCAAACTTCGTTCAGGGCTCAAGACTGGGACCAAGATGGTCGCATATGCAACCGTTTTTTCAGCATGTGCAAGACAGGATTTCATCCCATCATGTTCGTGCAACTGCATCACTGGCACTTTATAAGAGGTGGTTGAAACTTGCGCTCTTTTCCACTGGCTTACTCAGTCTCCTACACCTGCACTCTTTCCTGTTCTGAGGGCAGAGCACCATCGTGTACATACGCAGCCCATCACACAACAAAGACAGACCCAACTTTACGACAACAAGCATCTCACTATTCATAGTGATAGTAACTGTCAGCTTCCTCACTTTCGGATTCACGTAGCTCTGAATTCTCCTGACTGAAGAGGACATTACGTTGGAGCATGTCAGAGCCAAATGCTTGACAGAGAAATTAGGGCTAACTGCAGGATGAATCAACTTTTAACCAGAGCAAGAGTATAACTCAAGACACTTCATGTTAGCACGTTTTACAAAAACAGCTAATGCACTGATATACTCATAAACTAGTCCAACACAGCTACCTGTCTCTGTGTTTGTCAGGTAGCTATTACAAAAGGAGTATAATCAGGAGAAATTACAAGTCAGGTTATGAATATATATTAAAGCTGCAAGCAGCAATAAGCAGGCCCTCACCCCACGTGCACTAATCAGGGCATGTCCTGGCCGTCACATGTGCAGCAAAATCTGCCTCAGCCAAAAGCCACATGAGTAGATAATAGAATAGAATAGAAAATACTTTATTTATCCCCGAGGGGAAATTCAGGAGTCACCGCAGCATTTAAGAAAACAAAAGTAAGAAGAGTATAGAAAGTGCAAAAAGGTCCATAAGAAATTAGATGACGACATCCCGTCCACCACTCGTCCACCACTCTCCAGCCCAGCCAGTCTCCACCTCCACAGGGTCCAGGACTGAGCCTCCCCAGCAGTCTGTTCAGTCTCTGTCTCCTGGATCCTGTCTGCCCACAGCAGGCGAAGCTCCTCCAATGTGGGGCCGGCGTCCGATGTCAGCTCCGTCAGCCACGTCCGTGAACAGCACGATGCCGCTGGGTTAGCACAGCTAGCTCATCCATCCCCCGGGGCTAGGTCCCACGTTCCCAACAACGATGGATGGAAGGACAGGTCCACGTCGTCACCTCCCAGCTCACATCCAAGAACCAGCACGTCATCCTCACCTCCTCCTCCTCGGCTCGGGGGAAATCATCAAGCCCTACACTAGTTAGCATTGACATGCTACAGGCTGCTAACAGCTAATTTCGCATGTAAACAATGCAGCCATGGTTACATGTAGGATCTCCAGACAAACACAGGAGAAAAATAATAAAAAAATTTCGCCGAAGCCACAAAAAGTTTGGTGTCCTTGGCCGACAATGAACCATACAAAGTGATGATCCACTCCAAATACAAAGATTACGAAAAAGAGATGAAAATAATTACAAAAAACGGACAAAGACGAGAGAGCTGCCGCAACAGGCAGCTACTTGGGCAGCGCCTAGCAACGGAATGAAAAATAAAGTGTGGTCACTGCAGCATGCATACATGAAGGAGTTACAATGACTTCCTGGTTCATGGCTAGATATCAGAGTTTGACTAGACACCAAAGACACCCTTTAACTATAGAATATGACGTAATATGTGAAGCTTTATGAGGGCTTCAAAACATTTGTGAGCACAAATGAAGAGCAAATCCAAAGTGGGTTTGGAGTTTTAAAAGACAGATAAAAACATATTACTTTAGCTGAAACAGGCATATAGATATGTTCAGGATGGCACACTTAATGAGTGTGTGCATTTTGGTTCTGATACAACTTAATACAAAAGAGCTAATGAGGTTTTCCTGATACTTAAGAAATGGTCAACTTAAGCAGAGTTTTATGGCCACACCCAGTGAGTTACAAAAAAATCTTAAATACATTTTCATAGCGAATGTGTGTAGCATAAACAAGCCAAGTTTGGAGTTGATATGATGAAAAACCCAGTACTAGTTTAATGAAATACATAGGCTATAAATTGCCAAAATCCGGTGTTTGCGTCCAAATTGCAAACTTCCTGTTCAGAATTCACAATGGTCTTAAGAGACTTTTTTGTAGGTCTAGGCATGATAGTTATAGGTGAAACATTTCAGGAATGTAGCTCAAAGTCAGAAGGGCTGCAGTTTTGAGCACCTGTGTGGCGCTATGGAGCATGGAAGTACAACAGAGCTATTAAGGTTTTCATGAAGCGTCCGTAATGGTCAATTTTTGCAAAATCCGATGTCACCATGGCCATAAGAGACTTATTTGTTGGTCTGGGCATGATAGTTATGCCTGCAAAATTTCAGGGCTCTAGCTTAACCTCTTAACCTCTTATGTGCGTCCAGATATGTGGGCATTACATTTCTGCTTCTCAGACCCATGATACTTAATTATTTAAAACTTTGACCTATCAGCCACATTTAGGGACTCTGCTCACATCATCTTTTGGTGATATCACAACATTACACCCATTTTAGTGAAGAAAACAACATATTTAAGTACAATAACACCACCAACAAACGCCTTATAGAGAACTTATAACACAAATAATCAAACCTCTCGTACAAAGACAAAGTCTAGTTATTGTACTTATTAGGTCTTACTAATCCAAAATACACGGTAAATTTAAAAATGCAGACCAGACAAAAGCTCGGGTCTGAAGAGGTTAAAGTAGCCCGGGGGCTGCAGTTTTAGGTCACTAGGGGGGCTATGAAGCATATTTTCCTGTGCTAATACTGGATTCAAAAATATTAACAGCCAACTGAGTTTTGTGATGAGGTGTGTTCACATTTATCTTAAGCAAAAGGCACACAATTTGAGGATAAAAAGGGGTAAAACTAATCCGTAGAGTTTCAAGAGGGCCTTTGCCCTGATTCTCAGGCTCGAGCCCTAATTAAAAGTTACATAATACAAGTTACTGAAGTTATACAAAAGAAAAAAACTATCTTGTCAGCCAGAGCTTGTTGCAGACAAACTTCATATTTACAGTAAAATACTTATCAGATTTCATAACTCAAGTTACTCTACCCCCCCACCCCCAACTGAGAAAGTTTGTCACACCAGTGCTACCACTGGAAAAGTGAGTGTAGAGCCCTGCTCATTCTTCAAACACCACTGCACCAGTCAACATAAAACCTATCCTAAATCCATCCAGGAGGTCAGACATATTGGTAAACCAATACTTTCATAAAATGCAGGGCATGAACTTGACAGTACAGAGAGAATGACTTGTGCTGTGTGTTATACAATATTTAGAAAATGTCATAATCTAAAGAACTTCTGGTTCATAACATCAGACAGTCTTATTATGCAGTTTACAGTTGATGTCAAACATATGCACACACGTGGCAACAGAAGCAGCATTTAGCTCTGTTTATTCAGGCGAGTTATCATTATTTAAACACTAATTTAAAGCTGAAAGCAGAATAAAAATGTATGGTTGTTTTGTGGTTGGTTGTTAGAAATGATACTATACCATGAAGTCAGCTTCTATCAAGTTTTGACCGTTAGAGAGCTACTGGTGTTTGGAGCAAAGTGAGCGTGCTAAATGTCGACCCTCAGCCAAACATGTTCATGATTGATGCCTGATAAGTCACCAGTTAACAGGGTCACACTTGACACTGACACACCAGCGACGTCTGCAGCTGTGGCATTAAATGTGTCTTCTTTATCTGAGTTTTTACTTTGTGTATTTAATTTAAAAAAAAAGAAAAGAAAAAAAGAAGAAAAGAAAAAAAAAAGCTAGTTTTGGGCTGAGATTATGACCAAACATGGACTCACTATGGGGGGTATATTATGAAACTATGAACCAGTCTTATTAGTAAGCTTAAAATACACAGCATTAATGTTCTGCTGTATTTGGTGCTACTCTCTGTCTGGACTTAGTTTCCTGGCTCCTTTATTATAACCCAGGTCTCCAACTCAGTGGTCTGTGTGCTCTCTTTTGGTTTGGGAGGTTTCTCACAATCCTGTGAGCTGTTTATCATCCATCAAATTGGTGTTATTTTGGTAAAAAAAAATGTGTTTTTGGGGGGTTAACACCCTCATATTGTTTGACAAACCACTTTACACAGCAGCACTTCTGTTGCCAAAATGCACACAGCCGTTACTGTTTACAAAAAGTACATTGATCTATAGCAGCCAAACGTCTTGTTCGACTGGTCTCAAGATTACTTTACGGATGTCCAGGTCTTACCTTTAAAATCAAGCACATGTAAACTCAGTCATGTCTCAGATAAAGAGGATTCTGGATCTTAAATATAGACAACCGTCCACAAGTTTCTTTAATAATATCAACAGCTATAACTGTTGATATAGCCATATACAAATGCCAATTGACATCCCTACAACAACACAATACGGTGTGCAACCTCCGTAGCTATCAACAACAAACAGGATCAAAATCTAAGAGCAAGCTAGATCCAAGCTTTGTAGCATGTCAATGTAAAAAAAAAGCATGGAAATGTGTATTTGTTTATGTGGTTTTAGTTTAAGCAGACTGTGTTTATGATGACAGTGACGAAGATCAGGACACATTTTATGATAATGGACGCAGGAATCCAGTTAACTAAAGGGTTTACGTACTTTTTCTCTCAACTGTTCTGAGTTTGTGTAACTACCTTTGAGCTCAGCATATAGGCCATCCAGACTGATGCAACCAGCTGTGACTGATCTAAATCCACAGTCCTGATCTCCTATTGTCATGACTTGGTCTCGGTTGGTCTGGTTTTTACTACGACACCAGTTATGATCCTGTGATGATGTTGTTGACCCCATAAATTCTTCCATTGCTTGTTCAATGGTCCATAATTACACACATTCTGCTCACATCAGAGACGGCTGTCAGTGTCACATTTCAAGGAGCGACCACAGTTCTTTGAGCCCGCCAGTTCATCTTCAAGAGGGAATTAAATCATTAAATGACAATGAATTGAACTCTTAGATGCTCCTCTTCACCATTTCAGCTCAAGCACATGTCGCTGTGTTGATGTAGTCAGTTAAACATCGAGGTAGGAAACAGTAAAACAGAACTTTACTGTGGTTAAAATGCTCTGATGTAGTTAATAATGTTTGCTCAAAGGCTCTTATCCTGTACAGACTAACTGTAAAGGATTGGAAGTTGTGTCTTTGAGTGAGCACTTCAGGCACAGAAACTCAAGGAACTTCTTTTAATCCACTTCTGTCTTTCAAGCTCTCTCCTCTTTGCCTAATTTTTCCTTTCCTTTGTTCCTTTTTCATTTGTCCCTCCTCCTCTTCTGTCTCTCTCTGTCCTCACTGTGACTCTGGTGGCGATAAGCTGAGGCAGAGGTATCAGGCGGAGCACCCATGCAGGGATCCATTAGGCAAAAACCAATTTCACACAGAGCCAATTTCATAAATATGGAGTATGGGCCCACCTTTAGCTGTGCTTGACTAGCTTTTAGAGGGATACACAAAACCATAAACAACGAGCCTGTGCCTGAGCACTCCTTTTAAATGATAGTTGGAGAGTGTGGCACGGACCTGAGCCCGTTAAGCTTTAATTCTAACAATTTAATGAAAAACACAATGAATGACTATTCATTCAAAATCCAAACAACCCAAAGGAGGGCTTAGGGGTTAGTCAGAGAAATATAGACCAGCATGTTGCACACTCAGTGTGTTAAAGTATTTGAAAAATGTTAATATTTCATTTCTACCTCACCCTGAGTCATGCTTTGTTTCTGAGCAGCATTTTTCTACAAATGGTCCAAAATGAGCATGTTGTACAGAATTACACAGCTCAAACTTCTGTTAGTCACCATCACGTCCTCACCATGGCTCTCTGTGAATAGAGAAAGGGAATGAATCATCTTACCTAAAAAGACAGAACAGTAGAAGAAAAACATCCTGATATATTTGAGCATTTTAGGCAAAATTTACAACTTAGTACTCACTGCTAACTATTAAAGGATTGTTCAAATAGTTCCTGGCTCTCATGCAGACACAAAGAAACAGAGATCTCTTCAACGATGATGCAAAGCTGTTGAAGGCTAGAATATAGATATGATTTATGTATGTTTTACAGTTGTAAAGCTTCCTCCTAACCTGAGTTTTTACATTATTGCAGTGTAAACTAACAGGCAATGACACTTACTCATATCCTTTTGAGGGTCTTTTGTTTTGTAAAGGCCAAAACTTAACATCTTTTAGATACCCTACCACCACTGTCTGGTTGTTACATAACATCACAACCAAGGAATTGTAAAAATAATGGTAAAATAGATTTTTTCAGGTTGAAAGATGAACAATTATTTTTTTCATTATTTAATGTTTATTTAAATATTTGAAAATCAAGATTCACCCCTATTACATATTAGTTATTGGACAAGAAGAAGAAGAAGAAAGAGGAGGAGGAGGATATGCATACTTTACATGAGGTCAAAAAGCTGCATCCTCATTAATGGTGTCACAAATTCTCACTTTCTACAACTGTATCATTCACTGACTGTGGTCAACATTTACAGCTGGAGTCACAACAATTCTCAGCATCCAGGCAGGGTTAAATCCCAGGCTTTGGTCTCGCAAATTCAGAACTATCTGTGTGTTTTTTTCCATTTAGCTATTTCTTTGTTGACAACTTGAAAGATTTTTTTGGTAGTGTGCTCCAAATTAAAGACAGTAAACAAAAAGTATTTCATTTTAGTCATGACAATGATGGAGATGTAAGTGATTCCATGATGGAATAACAGAAAGTTAAAACATGTCAGATCTGATGTCAAATCATTTTCCATCATCAAGAGATAACATACGCTCATCTGCTGATGAAGTTTAAATTACTTAAGAAGTAAAAGGACTTCTTTGAGCATCTTTAGGTCTACTCTTGGGCTTCCCTCACTAGAACAGCCAAGCTGAAGCATTTTGGTTACCATTCATACGCTCTTTCTTGGTAATTATCTGCCAGACATTGAAACGTCTTCCTAACTGTTCAGGTCTCATTATAAAATCCTTCTGTGGTTCACAAAAACCCAAAGTTCTTTCATAAGCTTGGAGGGCTTTTCAAATAATTCAGGAGGACAAAAAACTATGTTTTAATTTCTAAAGTTTAAACTATGATTGTTGAGAAATTTTTAACTCCTTCTTGAAATGAAAACAATCTAGTTACTAAAGATCAGAGAACTTTCTTGATGCCAAAAGGGTGACTTAGTTTATTGCCAACCAGTATGTTTGTTCATGATCCTCATGTTTACTCATTTATTAAAACTTATAAGCAGTATGTAGTGGCTGTAAGTGAAGTGTAACATAAAAAATACTCTCAAAGTTGTTGTGGCGTGTGTTTGGACACACAACATAAAAAAATAAAAATAAAAATAAAAAATGTCATCATATTCAGAGGTTTTCAAATGACAATAAGACGTTATGTTGACTGATTATTACACTTAGATTATGTTTTTTATCCCTTAAAAGAACTGTTATTGAGCCTTATGAATGCATTTCTACGTTTTATAAATGAAATTATGATGCATTAGAAGTGGTGAGTTAATAAAAAGTGTTATGACTTCAGTAAGACAGGAGTGTGCTGGATCTTTAAGAAAACAAAGAAAGGGGGGTTTGTAGTTCTATTTGAAAAACTGTAGGTGGTAAATCGAATGATAAAATTACAATATAAAGTCATGATAAAATGTTTGATAAATGATCAAACAACTTACAAACACTATCAGTCGCCAACTTTATACCAACTGTCAGGGGCAGGACATCAAAGGAATCTTTTATAATAGAAAAAAAAGTAAACTGTTGCAAAAACTACAAATACTAAAAAGATAAAGACATCTTGAAAGTAGAAAAACAAGAGCAAACTGATCAGAACTGCTGCAGAGTTTAGCTTTTGATGCAGAAGACAGTCCAACTCTGAGGGTATTAAAGAGAACTGTTCTGCTAGAATAGGCCCAAGTTGACCCAAAATCCTCTTGACTCAGGTAGACTTTTAATTTGAATACAAAATTTCACAAACTTTGTAATGATAGATCAAGAGGTTGTATCACTCAAAGCCTGTTAAGCCAACTGCAGCTGCTGTGTTCTAAAAACTGTCCCAAGCTCTCAGTCCTGCTGTTTTCCTGAACTGTATCTACTTTGGCAGGACTCTAAAGGTCAGACACCTTGAAAATGTGTGCAGAAGAAGGCGTTGTGAAATGTATTAGGCTTTCAAAGTATGGTTTGCCCATCAAAGGATGTCCACTAATATGATAAACATGAGGTTGTCCAGGAAAAATAAGGCTACTAGAAGGATGATGGCAGTATTTTGGGTGGTTCCTGACCAGCAGGAACTCTTGCTTTATGTCCCGTCTCTAAATTAAAGACTTTTGAAGCTGTTTGTTTTGTATGACTCATGGACTATCAAAAGTTTTGCAAAAGGACCAACACAGCTTTTTAACCCAAAACCACTCTTACGACAGGAGTCAATAACACCGCATTCACTAAAGTATGTAAAACACACCATGAGACTCATAAAGCTGCGACAGAGTTTCTTCTGCTAAATTCATAAAAAGTATGAATGCAAAAGCTCATCATTGAGACATGGTAAATGAAAAATGAGAGCTGCACCAGAAAACGAGAACTGCAGCCACATTTCAATATCTTTGCTAAAAAAAATGAGAACAACATTGCAATCCCACGGTTGATATTAAAAACATATTATCAACCTAAAAAAGAGCTCACACAGTGAATTTGCATAGCGCAGCAGCTACACCAGATTTTAAAGATAGACAGAACATGAGGAAAGCTCAGTGCATGATATTCTAACTCCATCTGAGATCAATAGGAGCACAGAGCCAGGTGTCTACTGCAACACATTTACCAAGATGAGAGGAGCTCTGCACATTCCAAGAAAAGTCTTAATGATGTTCAAAATCTGCACAAGAGTTGGTTTATCTCTGCAACAACACAAATCATATCGAAGCTCAGGATGAGGATGACCTCTTCCTTTCATTCTCATTCATACGAGCTCCCCAAAGTGCAAATTCAAATGATTCTCTGCTTAATAAATTTCAGTGTGGAGAAACTCAGCTTGATGTACCAGAAGACAGAGCTCCTGCACAACAACTTAACCAGAAAATGGATATAAAGCACAGACACAGGACATTTTGCAATAACATCACCATGAACAGAGCACTGCACGGCCACAGTGCATGAACAATAAAGCAAACAAAATGAAAAAGAGAACAAATAGCAACAGCATTAAAGAGGATACATAGGAAAGCAGTGCCAAGCCAAACAAGCGTTATCAAACATCACCAAAATAACAGCACTGAACACAAGAGCACAGCCCCACAGCAGGATTTATATTTACTTATGTAGCCAGCATAAAAAACAGAGCACTGCAAAAACTTAATATGAAAGTGTCTTACCTTTTCGTAGTTTCAAAGCGTCGGTTTCTCTTCTTCCATCATTCTCTGCATTGTCCGATGATGCCACTTAAAGGAAGCACTTTAAACTTACCTTAATCACTAGAAATCAAAATGTTAACTGCAAACAACTTCACCATTAAATTGGAAACAGACAGCAAAAGTGATTTCATTCTGCAGCTGTGAATATCTTCACCAGCATGTGGACAGAACACTGCACACAGCTACAGCACATGATTCAGTAACTTCAGCCAAAGACCAGGGCCTGTATGCATGTTCAGTCATTAAACAAACGGCTCCTAACGTTTTGCTATGGAACGGCCTGTTTGGCTGCAGCGTTAGCCGAATGCACGACTGAAAATAATCAGCCAGTTAACTAATCACACCGTGATAGAGAAGGCATGTGCAGATAACAGCAATAAACCTGGTAAGCGGTAACCGTGTGACTGCGTAAAGATCAAGAAAAAAAATTTGCAGCGGAAAAAATTGAGATTTTATTACAAGAACAAAAGAGAAACCGCTGTTATGCTAGTCAGTTAAAAAAAGAGAAAGAGAAAGTTTGGTGATCTTGAACAGAGTTAATGTGTGAGGTGTTTCTGAGCGTACGGTAGAAAACCTCAATGATAAATCAGTAATATGAAAGCTGCTTTGAGGAACAAGTGTTGCAGCAATGCCCCAGTACCTCGATGAATAACTCTTAAAGCAGTTTATGAACTCCAACATTTCACCTCACACATCTTGGAAGGACTCAGACGCAGAAAAGCAAAGAGTGAATCAAACTTGTAAAACAGACGGCAGTGATATCAGTGTATCATTCGTTCATTCCATTTTCATTTAGTATCCAAAATTGGAAAACGGAAAACGACATTTCATTTCTCGTTTTCAAATTAAAAAAAACGGAAAACAAACAACTTCCTATTTTCACTGTTTTGATTTTGTTTTGACAAAAAATAGAAAATGAGAGAATGGAATTACCAAGGGATATTTTTGTTCTATTTGTTTTTGGTTTGACCACAGCCCTCTCCAGTCTTGCATCAGTAACATGACGTTTCCGCCTGAGGTTGTGCTGGATGCAGAAACGTCTGACACTCATTTCAGAGCTTCTCCGGACTCCCCGTTTCCTGCAACGTCACCGAAATGTCTGTGTGGGTCTTACCAGCTTCGACCAACTGCTTAAAGGGGACATATCATGCTTGTTTCTCCTTTTCACTATGCCAGACTAGGATGCCTGTAAAGCATTTCTGCCCTCAGTATAAGTCATTTAGTTCCTTCATTGCCCCACAATAGCGTTCTCAATATCCTCATTTCAGGCCATTCTGAAGATCTCGTTGAAACGCTCCATTTCAAGAATGACCTCCAGTAACCTCGCAACGTCACAGCCCTTTGTGCTCTGATTGGTCGGTTCTATCAGAGGGGCGGGGGGGGTAGAGCCAGGGGGCGGTTTTTGCAGCATGGCAGTATTTACAAAATCGCCACATTGAATGGAGCAGACCGAGTGAGTTTGCTGTTTGCCAAAACTTCACCGTAAGGCATTGATAGCACTAATAAAATGGCAGAGTGTAGGATACGTCCTTTTGTATTGGACCCCGAGTCAGACCCGGACGGTTCTGCAGCTCAGGAGGAAGAAAATCCACCTGGACACAGATCATCTCAGGACGCTTCAGTGTGGTGAGTCAAACCGGTACTGTAACATGTATAGTTTATACGTTTATACTTGGCTCTTGGTGGGTGTTTCCCTCGGTGGCGGTTGTGTGACTAATTGACATCACAGAGGAGGAGCTGCTTTATCAGATTACTCCAATAAAAAGAAAGGATCCTCGTGTCGCCAGAACGTTTGAAATCTCGCGGCCAAATGGCAATGACCTATTTTCAGAGGCATCAAATCTCGTTCTAGGATATCAGAAAAAATACAATATCTCATTTTTTGAAAATTCAGGGGGCGAAAGGATATGTTTTCAAATTTATTATTTTATATGTAAGTATTAAATCAGAGATCAGCATGATATGTCCCCTTTAATAACATCAGTGTATTGTTCTAGTGCGGCCATACTTATATGTCACTCACTGTATATCGCCTTCTCTATCTCTGTGAACAGGTTTCAAGATCAGCGCGGTTAAAGACTAGCCTGCCTGAGAAAAAAGTCAACAACTCCTGGGTCACAACACATTGAAAAAGATACAAACCAAAAACGAATAGAACAAAATCCCATGATAATTCCATTCTCTCATACTCTAATTTTTATTTTCAAAACAAAACAGCGAAAAATAAGCTGTTATTTGCTTTCTGCTTTTTGATGTGAAAATGAGAAATGAAATAACAAGTTGTTATCAGTTTTCCCAGTTGTTATCTCATCTGTTCACTGACAAAATGTGTTTCCTAAATCTAAAGTTGCTGTATGGCTACACATCACCACCTTTCTAAAGGATTGTCCACTGTCTTTGCATATTTCCTCTGAAACGGAAACACATCGTGTGATGTCCGCCTTCAAACAGCCAAACAGATGCAGTAACCCTGCTGTCAGCGCCTGTAATGGTGGGGTCCACCTCCATCAAATTTGAGGCTGTTTTGGGTCATTAGCTTGGCTCATGCATACTGCTTATTGATTAAAATTTGGTCTGTTTACCTCATTAATAGCTGAACATGCATACGGGCCTTGGTGGTAGATGGTAAACATCACATCAACTTTTCCCACAAGAACAAAGCAGCACAAAATCTACAATGTTCAACACCAAAACTTTAGCTCAGTGATGGTGGAACAAAGCCAAACAACTCCCTCCAAGTATAAAAGAGCACAACACGGCTGCAGTCCATGCAACAGTTACTGCACTAGAAGAGCTCTGCACAGACAGGGGATATTACTACAACTCCTCAGTCGACAAGAGACTTCAAAACTGCTATAGAGCATATTTACATAATTTTATTATAGAGCTACAAGAGCCAAGCAACAGTGCACATCACAATAACTTCACCAGGGTATAATAGCAGTAACAGTATGACAATAACATTCCCAGATTAAAAGCTACAAAACAGCCACAGTGAGTTGTGTCATGTCATCATAAAATCAAAACCCTTAGTAACAATGAGTTTGGTTTTCTTTACAACCTTTCAATCACATCAGCATCCAGAAACACACACTGACCCTCAATATTCCTCTGTCAACTCATTTTTTTCATAATGAATTTAATGATTAAAACATGTGGCTCACAGACACAGTGCACATACAAGAACACAGCACACAGCTACAGTCCATTTGACATAAACATGAGTGAAATAAGAAGAGAAAGAAAGCATCACATGCAGTCGCAGAGTATATAACTGCATGTAGCAACATGAAAAGAGCACAGCAGCCAAAGCATGTGAGAAAGCTTCATCAGAACATGAAAGCAGCAGGCAGAGAGAGGTTAACCAGCATCAAAAAGCACAGCACACAGCCTCAGATGATATTCAACAAATCAGCAACATATGACCAACACTGCACACAGCCAGAGTATAACAAAAAGTGTCCTACCTTTACGCAGGGAAGTCTGGTTCTTTGTCTTTGTCATGTTCTCATCAAGATGAAGAAGTTTCTCCCTCTTTAATGCCCCTAGCATTGGGGCCTCCAGCTTGTGGTAGTAGCTTTGCTCACAAGGTTGTGCTTCATGTGTCCAAACTTCTGTGACATGTGGAGAGAACAGACAGGAATCTTCAAACAGTGCTTGATGCGTGTACATTTCTCAAAAATCATATCTTTCACTCACGAGATAAATATTTTTTCCATGAATCTCCATTTGACTGTTAGGCAAAGATCTCATGTCATGCTTTGTCAATGTTCAGGATTTGTTTTAACAACTTTGACCAGAATGAGCACAACAGTCCAAAAACCTTGGTTCAAGCTCTACTTTATAGGGTCTGAGCTCTACCACACATCCAAAAATGTGTGGTGAATTCAAAACTAGGACAAACATTTTCAAAAAGGGGGCCCCCAGAAAACAGAACTTCAGATAAGACAATCACTTTAAATACTTCCTGATCAAACCACTTTGTGACAAGCAAGGGTTAATTAAAAAAACTTTCATCTTTAATTTAAATATCCACACTTCTATTAGTCTTTGCATTTAATCATTAGAGAGTACAGTAATCTAATAAAATATTTGTTGATGTAGAATCAAAAGTACTGCAGCTGGTTTCACACTAAAATTCACTTACTAGTGCATCCTTCCCCCATCCAACAGTCTGACTTGGTACAGTCCATAATTTGAGCTTAGGCATTCAGGTGCACTTGTTGATAGGAGTTTCATCCTGAAGCAGGAAGCTGAACACATAACAAACAAATATGAGAAAAGTAATGAAGCAAACATCATGTAAACAAATACTTTTTTTAATAAACCAGGAAATCAAGTGAAGCGAAGGTTAAAAACCTGCTGATGGCACATGACCTCAACCAAATGTTCAATGAAATGAAGTTTTCTACCTGTGACCCGGTGTGTGAACTGCTCTCACCCTCAGTTAAACTTTTTTTTTTTTTTTAATAAGTAATTTTGGGTGTCATGGTAGAATGTGTGTTTATTGTTCATTTAAATACACACTTACACACACTTTAAATATTTAATGGTGGTGACCATCTTTCAGCAGCCAAAGCAGCCGATGCATAGCAGTCCATTAGGCAAGTCACTAACTTCCATCCTGGAAACAGAGTCGTTGTTATGCTGTTTGTAGTTTAGATTTCAATTAGTCAATTAATGAAAATACTTTTATTTACAAAGCAAGTTTCATACAAATAAAACACAGGTCAGAGTTCTTTACAGCATCTGAAAAAATACAACCCAAAAATGATAAAAAGTAAAATAAGGGGAAAACACATAAAAAGTTTTGGAAGTAGAGTCTATGCACAACCCACAACCCTTATTTATTTATTTATTTATTTATTTATTTATTTATTTATTTTATCATTGGAATTTTTAAATCACTCTTTAAAACACACTTTACTTAAGATCCATGAGTAAAATATCATAAGTTGTGGAAACTTGTGAAATGGAGCCAAATGACTTTAAAGGTCCCATATTGTGCAAAAATCACTTTATTAAGTCTTTTAGTGAAATTTGTCGGTCTTTGGCTTTCCTCCCAGCTCACACTATGTGATGTTTAATGACAAACCTATACTTAGTAGTGCTTGTGAATGTGAAATCCTGACCTAAAACGAGCTGTTTGGAATTTCTGGGGTTTACTGACGTCAGCGATTCCCTTTTTTGACCAATCAGGAGCAAGTCTGACCTGATTGGTCCACCGGAGCAGATACCCCTGAACCCACTCCCAGCCCACTCCAGCAGCGGGGAGAGGAGTGTGGCTGTTTTTTGGCTGTAAACGGCCACATAGTTCCATGCACAAGCTTCCTATCTCGGAGACAAGACTGAGTGGCTAGAGTTCATTTATTAAGGAAACGTGCCAGCTACACTCAGTAAAACTGTGCATGTGTGTGCTAGTCACTTCACGGCCGACTGCTTTTCCAACTTTGGACAGTACAACAGAGGGCTAGTGAATAGATTGGTCCTGAATCCAGGCGCATTACCAACCATCCGCCAACAAACCTCAGACCCTGGAAACGTGAATATTTTAAATGCTGTGTGCTGTGGAGCAGATGTAAGAGCTTTTCCTCAGTGTCCCCCCCCCGTCTCTGTGTTAGCTTCAGGATGCTAACTTTAGCTGTGGTTAGCCTGTTGTTTTAGCCTGTAATGTTACAGTAAACAAGCGTCGCTGTTTTCTAAACATTGTGCACTCAGAGCTCGTGGCACAGCTCTCAGTGACGCTGAAGAGCGGGGCGGTATCAGCGGTGGCTCATTTACATATGAAGGTCACGCCCACTAAATCAGAGCGTTCTGAACAGAGGGGCTATGAGAGCCTGGAAACAATGCTGCTGTGCTTGATTTATTGGCTTTTTGGACCAAAACATGTTACTACCATTTCATGAAGACATCAATGATCCATATTAAGCTGCAGAAAATGAGCAGAATATGGGACCTTTAACTGCTCTAACTTTGCTTTCTTTCCCGGAGTAAACTTCTAGATTTGATACGCTTTCTTTCTTTTTGTCCTAACCTCTCTCCTAAAGGACAGGGCTCATTTGATTTTGGTGTCTCACTGGAACAGGTGGCTATCTCAAATGGTCATAGTTATCAAAAAGTGCAGGAATACAGGTTTTAAGGGGCGATGGGGTCAACAAAGGGGAGCTTAAAAGGTAAAAATGGGTCTTACTATCTTTACTTTATAACACAACATTCACTGAAAGGGGCAGTGGGGTGAGTTTTGGGGGATTAACACAACTTGTGTAAAAAAATGAGAGAAAAGGTGACGGACCCACTGGCAACCAATCACCTCAGCTCTCACCCCCATACAAAATGTCCATTTGACCTTTGACCTCACTATAAGGTTAAATTTGTAACTTGGCTAAGACTTTCATATAAGATTTTGATTATGTGTCCTTCAAGTTCTACTAAAGATGATTATTTTTTATGGTTTTCCATACAGGATTAAGTATTATTATTGATCAGAGGTAATACAACTTTTACTTGATTAAATGACCTTAAATCCTCATCTGCTTTTAAGGGATGTTAAAATATTTTATGGAAAGCAAACATGATAAAGAAAGAGGTTTTTTGAACACTCAAATGAAACAAATGCCCCTTGGACTTTTTTCTTCCACAGTCTGATACCTATTTTATCTGAAATGAACTCGAGAGTCTGAAGGGATTCAAAATATCCAAGAATTTAGCATTGCAGAGATACCGCAGCTGAACGCCTCCTGTGCTGTGGAGATGTTGCAACATCAAGGTAAGCTGAAACAACTGAGGAAATATTGTTTGAAGCCTGCCGCCTCTCAGACTGACCTCTCTGCTTCTGCATTCCTCCTTCCAAGAATCCACAGCACACTTCTCAGCCTGACCCTGTGGCCATGTATTCTCCTTATTCTTATTGAGGTTTCTGAGAAAATACTGTCCAACAAACTGGTTTGTAAGTGGGTTGACATTCCCCTTGAATAAACTCTGCACATATCCCAGGGTCTCTGTGCTTAATATCAGAAACATTTCTCATTTTCTTTCTGCTCTAGAACTCGTGACAAAATCCCTGGACCTTTTAATGTTGGTTAACTGAAATCTCCTCAGAACAAAAGCCTTTTTATAGGCTTGTCAGTGCTGAGTTACTAGTTGTTTTTGGCAGGGAAATAAATAATGACCCTAAAGCTTCATTAAAGAAAGGGATTCAAATGTTGTACTGTGCCCGGGTTGAGCCCTGAAACACTCAAGTGTCCTATTGGATGCTCCCGTGGTAGACAAAACATGGAGAGCACTTTATGTAAGCAGAAACAGAAATAAAAGAAGATAAAAGGGTCCCATAGGATGACCTTCCTGTGGAAAGAACATGAAGATTTCCCACAAAGCCGGCCCAATATGCTGGACAACCTTGTTGGCCTCTGTGTGTGGATAAACAGTCCATAGTTTTCTCTTTTACCACAGATTTGAAGGAATTATTCTCAAACAGTTTTAACCTTGAAAAGCATTTGGACTGTCCCTTTATTTGACCACAAACAGCTTTAGCTTCTTTCTACCCTCAGCCACTGAATTCCATGAGATCACTGCTTACTGCATGTGTAGCACTTCAGTGAAGGTGTATAGTTAATTACCCATAGGACAGGTAATCAATACTGTTTACTTTGCTACACAGATCAGAGTTTATTTCCATTAAGTCGTTACTTTAAACCACAGATTGCAGGGTACAGTCATGGCTCATGGCTTAGAGGAAGTCTTCAGCAATCAGACAATTGGTAGCTTGGCATGTCGATGTGTTAGTGGGGAGGAGGCCTGTGGAGAGCTGTGGACAGGCCTTTGTGTTTGTGGTCCACGCCTCCAACATGTCAAGAACCAGTGAAGAGACTGCATGAAACTTTAGATGAGTGAAAACCTAACTTAAAAGCAGGATTATGGGTGTTATTATCTAGAACAGGGGTTCCAAGATATTTCAGCCCACTACCCTCTGAACAGTGGGGCAGAGACTTGTTACCCTCTGCTGTGGGAATACCGTAAAATACCAAATAGTAGCCGGCGCGTTTATTTGTTTCAATCACTGAGCAGACCAGGCGTTTATTTAGGACCGGGCGACTATTTGGGACAGGCGTTTAATTCCTTTCCCTGCAAATAACATTAAGCGGAAGTGGTAACATCTTCTTTGACTCTTCAAAGCCTCCTCATCTTTACATTGTTATTGCATAATTCATCCTGGCAGACTACCTGCTATTGTTTATATCTGGCACGCCGGGCGTGGACTGATACACTAAGTGGTGAGAGCCTCGTAGCCAGCTGTGGCTCTGCAGCGGAGGTAGCGCCGTTTTACGACACGATGAGAACTAGAGCCTTATTTAGCGGTGTTGTTGTGTGAAAGTAACGCGCTGAAAATTCTCTAAATAAAGCGTGAATGCCCATAGACCCATATCAGATTTTTTCAGTGGGAGTCCGTTTATTTGTGTTTTGGGTCAAGTAAAATATGTCCCTGTCTGAGTGCAGACTCAGACGGGGCAGACGAGCAGGGAGGGGGTGTTTGGTGCGAGCACTCTGGGCTTCTGCTGCTCAAAAAACACTGCTCTCGAGTCACGTGTGTGCCGAACCGATTACGTCGATCCTAACGGATCACAGATCAATCATGATCCGTGATCCTACTAATAAGGTACAGTCTGATTATGTTTCTTTGACAAAAATCAGTTTTCAAGAGTCAACTGTAAGTTGTGAGCTCAGCTTTTGCATGTGTGTTCTGTAACTATGACTGCGGAATGAAAAAAAGAACAAAAGAAATGGACCGCGGCTCGTAGGCTGCGCCGAATAACTTACCATACCCCCGGCGTTTATTTGAGCGGGCGTCTATTTTTCTAAACGTGCTGCTACACTCGGCGTTTATTTGGAACCTGGCAATTAATTGGAACTCTGCGTTTATTTGGTATTTTACCGTACAACAATAGGCCATTCAAAGGGCGTGGTCACACCGGCCAATTGAGCCGTGCTTTACTCAGGCACGTCAGATCATACCTCGAGTCCACGCATTTGTGTTCATGCAAGCGGAAGCCCACCTCTCTGAAGCATGCCAAAGCAGAGAAGTGCTCAAGCATGGCATACTTATGGTCACACTGGCCAAGCAAACTGGACTTTAGGTTGAAGCATGCTTTAAAGAGGTGTGAAGAGTTTGAAAGTGATCTTGAAAAAGCCTCCCTTCTAGATGTATACACGATCATAATCCACACTATAAAATGAGATTATCAGCACCAAGACTGGACTGATCCAAGTCTCTATGACAACACCATGCCAGCTAACAAAGTTTGGTAGAGAGAAGAGAGATCTGTGTTTTTCTCTGCTGAAAATGATTTTTGTGATTCATTTTGTAGTGATGGTGGAGACTGTCAGACAGAGAAAGGACAGAAGAGCAGAAGAAAGATAAACAGGAGAGGGCTAGAGCATGAGCTAAAGGCTAACACAGGAGCTAAACTGTTTGTGCTAATGTTCATTCCAACCCACAGTCAACAGTTATTCTGCAGTGGTCTGTTCAAACTTGAGAGTCTATCAATAAAATGAAGAGTGAGGTTACGTTAGCTCTGATTGGTAGATGACTGGCAGGACATAACCAGGATTCACTAACGTTACACATTACAGACACATCTCACAGCATCAGGCTGTCAGCGCTTTATATGGACGGCTACTAAACTACTGTACAAACTGACAGTTAGCTTGTTGTCACGTTAGCCTACAGATAAGTCGTCGCACCGGGCTGCCGATAGCACTACATACAGCAGGCTACTGACATACGGTACAAACTCACAACATTTGCTTGTTGCCATGTTTTAAACCATAGCACTACATTACTGTACGAATAAAAACCTTACTGTGTTGCGTTGTACCTACTAAAAAGTTGTCTTGAACAAACAAAAATTAGTTCCAAAACACACGCCTGGTTAAAAGTCACATCTTTATGACAGTGTGTGTGAGACTCCGGGCCAGAAGTTGGCGAGGCAGGCAATTAAAATGGATGCTCATAGCATCTTAAAGCACGGTACCCATTGCCAATGTGACTGCGTCCTTAAAATAAACAAAAGAGATGACCAAAGATCTTTAACTCAGATGGTCAGTAGGAAACTTGACTGCCTATGTGCACCAATTGCTGAGTGTCCTAAGTGCATTTGACTCCACTGATAACTTCGCTATCCTGGCTTAGTCACATTAGGGGTCTTGTTAAGAAAAAAATATGGAAAAAAGATCCAAAAGCTTCTGTTCGCATGGTTTAAATCAAATATCATTATGTTTTAGTTTTTTTGTTTGTTTTCCAAGTCTGAACACCATACACTGTAATGTGAAAATTTGTTTATTTACTCCCCCCATCCCTGGATTGGATTTTTATCAAGGGGCCAAAAACACCTACATACCTATTTAGTTATCAGTTTTTCTGGCATGTTTAAATTTGCCAAGCAAATACATTTGCCTAACCCAGATTAAAGAAAAGGTTAGCATTCTTCACACACACGTTACTGTACTGAAGACATTATAACTGTCCATTTCTCTAATGCCAGGAGCTAAGTGTTGAGATCTGTCTGTGTAGTTTCACACCTTTGCACGGAGAAAAGCAGCTTGAAAAGTCAAATTTTATTAACAGCAGAAGCATGGAACTGCTCTGCGTCGGTTTTATTAGATCTAGTGGCTTCTGACACCGTCGACCACTCTGTTTTATTACAATGCCTGCATGACTGGGTTGATGTCACTCTCTCTGCCCTTGAAGTGCTCTTTCAGCAGAGCATTTCACATCTGCATTCACAGATATCAGCTTCTCTGTGCCCCAAGGTTCAATCCTGGGTCCTTTATTCTTGAATTCTTTATTGAGGTCTGTGATACTTAGATTTAATGTGTAGCCAAATAGATGTGTGGATAACACAATGTTTGACCTAACCTATTCTGATTGACCTCGATGGATGAGCTCTTCCCAAAACGGTCTTAGAAATATTAAAGATGCCTCACAAAGGTTTTAACTTTTTAACCTATGAGCTTTATTTTACTGAAACACTCAAAATAATTTGAAGCAAACCACAGAAACAAAAAGGGACATGAGACCGCAGAGCAAGAGATGGAAAGGTGCCACAGCTCAGTTTGATTCAACTGTTCATGAAGCGTTTGATCGTGTTTTACAGTTGAACAATTTTATGAAAATATTTCAAAGTGGAAACAAAATATTAGGAGGGAGCTTCATGTGAGCCATGCGTGTGTCACAAGTGCGCTCTGGTACTTTCTCAATAGAAGTGCACCCCTATTGGACGTACCAGATACTTAAAAAATCTAGACCAGCAATCATTTCATATGAAGGGAGAAAACGCACTGAACTGTCGTGGCAGGACACTGCAATATGAATGGTGACAGACCACACTCCTCAGCTGCCAGGGGGCACTGCAGCACCCTCAGCACCCCTATTTGAGTCTTAGGGTGAATTCCAATTCTTCCCTTAACCCTCAATCTTAACCCTCATTCTCAACCCTCAATCTCAGTGACACTCAAAACCAAGTGTTAAGGGCTATTTCGTGACTTACAAATGGGACACCCCTTAAATGCAGTTATGTCTTCAGACTGTGGGGGCAGCACTCTGCCCAAGCTGCATTCCGTCTGCCAATTTAAAAAAATAATAATAAGAAGAAGAGGCCATTTCTGTAGTCTCTGAAATGACATAGGGACAACATTGTTTATTATTTTTCATATCAGCAGTGTTAACCCTGTCAGTTTCATCATGAGCCAGAAACAGCTATCACTGACAAGTCTGCGGGTTTTTTGTAGCCTGACAGAGAGAAAAGACCGCTCTGTTTATCTTAGTAACATTAGCTAAATACAGTAGAATATACGTCAGTCCTCTGTTGCTATACAGTGTGCAGGGCCCGTAATCATTAGATGTGCTGTATTTTCATGCAAAATACAGACTAAATGTTCCATCCATCTCCGCTACAATAACTTTAGGTTATGAATGAAGCTGCACACTGAAACCGGGACCGCCAGTCCAGCTGGCTAACATCGTCAAATAAAATGAATGTTATGCAACAATGAGGTCAACAATCCGTGGAGAGGGCTTAAATAAGATGATATAATGGTTTTCGAAATATATTTCTATTTCATATTGACGAAAATACTTAATTTGTAGCTCGTTTTTTTCGCCGCTTTGGATGCCATGTTGGTTGCGGTGAACCTGATGAAAAAACACAATGCATTCAGGGTAGCCCTTACTCTCACGGGTGGTGCCGGAAAATGAGGGGCCGTACAGCCCTCAAACTTGTCCCTTACCTTAACATTCTGAGAATCGGACAGCACTGGCGCTTCGCGGGATTGCGCATTTTTGAGATTGAGGGTTAAGATTGAGAGTTGAGGGAGGCATTGGAATTCACCCTTAGGTATGTTGATGTACTTCAAAAACATGTCATATGTCACTCATTTGGCTCCTTTAAGGCAAGCAACTAGCATCAAACCAGCTTCATCTATGCTCTCTTGACAGAGAAGCTACAACATCTAGGTCACAGTGATCATTTTATTCAGAACTAGAAATGATTATTCATACCATTGTATCATCACATCTGGACTACTGTAACTCACTTTTTCTGCGTCTCAACAAAACATCTATCGATCGATTCCAACTTGTTTGCCAAGCTTCTAACTAATACTTCTCAACAATCTCATATCACCCCAGTCCTGGTATCCCTACACTGGCAGCCGGTAAGCTACAGATTTCAGTTCAAGGTGCTTGTTTTAACTTACAGAGCCCTAAAGGGTCAGGCACCGGAGTATCTTTCTGAGCTGCTTCATGTTTACACGCCTGGCAGGACACTCAGGTCTGCAGGTCACTATCTTTTAAGTGTTCCACGCACTTTGAGTCAGCCACACCCAGATTATGGAACGGTCTCTCCCATACCCTGAGAGCTGCTACAACTATCACCGATTTTAGAAAGCAGTTTAAAACCTACCTGTTCAAGCAGGCGTTTATTTGAACCTGTTTGACCAATTTGGTGCAAATGTTTCACTTCATAAAAATATGCATGAATGGGTTTTTCTGTTTGTTGCATGTTGTTTTGCCTGTTTTCATTTTTTTAATTTCTGTAAAGCACTTAGTGAGCTGTTTATGTGAAAGGTGCGATACAGATAAAAGTAACTTACTTAAAAATCAAATTATAAAATCAAAATCAGCCTGCCCGTAATTCAACTTATCTTTATTTGATCTATAACATACGGGATACTAAAATACGAATGGATTTTTCATGTATTTTTTTCACTTCATAAAGGGAAAAAAGCAAATAAACTTTTTTTAATGTTTTGCTTTTTGTTTTATATTTGACTATCAATCGAACAAATGATACGTGAAGCTGCCATTTTTTTTTTTTTGTCGTTGTTGTTTAAAATCTAAAACACATTCCTTAGCACTTGAATGAAGATATCATCTTCATAGAGATTAATCATGGTTTGTGAGATTATCACCGATGGAAGCCGTAATGTCATATCTATGACATTTTCTCCCTGCTTTTACTCTCCATACAGACCTTTCATCAAAATACACATACATTTACTTATACCATACTTTACACACTTATATACTTGTACCTTTTCGTACACCCACATACACCAAAATCTGTTGAAAGTCTGCTGTGATTGGTCAAAACTACTCAAACTTTAGACAGGAACTAGAATAAATCTCACCCTTAAAATCCAGATCCCAAACTCCAATAATACGGATTACTATGAGGGAGAAACTGGCTAAGAATCTTTATATCATTTGGTTTTGAGCAATATATTTAAACATACACTAAAATTTGGTCAAAATATGACAAATTTAAACCAAGGCAGCACTTTGAGACATTTCAAAAGTGAGCTTCTTTTATATGTTGCATTTGTTGTTCTACTCTAGAGGTTCATAGCGATTACAGTCTGTATTCCTGTTTTGTGAAACACAAGGACAGAGAGAGATGAATTGATGAGATTTTTTTCCTACAGCTTGTACTTGATGCAACAAAAGCTGCTCCTGAAAGCAGCACAATGTAAATAAAATACATCACTTGTATGTGAGGCCTTGAATCACATTCTTGTTCTATTTATTTATACAAACAAAAAAAGTGGAATGTCTTCTTTGATGTTCAGTTTCTGACAATTATTTTCTCTTTGTTTATTCCTTTCACTTTTAACGTTTTTCCTCCTCCTACCTTTGGGTAAAAAACAACCTTGTTCACAGTTTAATCTGAAGCTTTGCTTCACACATTTCCTCTCTTATAGCCTCCATGCAATAGCTGATGGTTCAATGTAAAATCATTTTAGACCTCTTTCTTGGTTCCAGTCGTCATTTCAGTCATTTTTTTCTCCTGCTGTACACATTTATGTGTATTCTTACACATAGATAACAAAAACATGGTTTGTAGGTAGAGAATAGAGAGTGCTTTGTCCACTGAGTATTGAAGATAGGGATTATGTGTTGTAATGAGGGGTAATCAGTAAGTACTCTCATCTCATTTGGCTTTTCTTCCTTTACCCAAGCGGCCATTACCCTCGTGAGCTCTGCTGCTGCTGCTGCATTACTGACCTCTCACACCTCAGCCCCTCCCTCCTCTTCCAAACATTATGAGTGTTATTGTTCCTATTTGTCAGGGAGTGTTAAATTGGAAACTACAAATGCAACCTACATTACATATCACTAAAAAAATGGAGCACACTCTTAGTTTTAACGCCTTAGCTTTTATAATCAAGTAAAAGACAGAAGATGGCCAAAGACGAATACATTGAAGCTTCTGTCATTTGCAAAAGATGATAGGAGCTAAGAGGTGGGAATGTAATTGTGTAAATCAAGTGTAACTCATGTATGAACAGTTTAAAGTGTAAGTGTATCCAGGGTTTTTCAGGGGATTTTCACAGTGGAATGTATCACCAACTGAGGGAGAGGGATAGAATTTCATTGTGGCTCAAAAACAGAGGCGAGGCAAGGGATCAGGCTCTAACAGTAGCCTATGGTGAAATATTTACTTGGCCTAGATTCATATCTAAAGAGCTTAAAGAAGCCCAGTTATGTAACAGCGTCACTGTTAAATGTTTAATGTTGTGTTGTTGTGAACACACTGGAGAGGCCCAACCACGTCTAATGAGTTCAGCGGGCTTCCTTGTACATGCATTTGCATAGTTCAGATTTTTTTTCTTGTCTTTTCTTCAAAACTCTCCTCTAAGGTTGACTCCAGAAAACAAATTGACAGGATGCATTGGTTTCACAGGGAAGTCACGTGTTTCCTCTTCAACCTGAATCTGCTGAGTGGCTCCATTGATCCACATTCTGTTACTTTTGTTCGTTATGCAAAGTGAGACTAACTTCTATAGCTGCCTGATAAGTTAAAAGTTTTCTCCCTTGTGTCACTGAGGTCTGTCTCAGTGCTAGCTGTTTGGGGATATGAGCTGCACTGAGCCATTGTTCCTACATCTCTTTAATTAGCCGCAAGTACGCCACTTCTATTGAAGCAGCTTGTCCTAATAGTTCCCTCACTATAAGGAGCCCACTCAGCACTCATGTGTGCAGATCTGCACCCCAGGGCCAAAAAAAGACAGCAAGGATAAAAAGGCAGCTTGGTAGGGGAGCTTTTGATGAGCCTAATAATCCAACCAGATCTGTCATTTTCATGAAAAGGCTTTTTTTGATTCTATTTTTGAGGCTGCTCTGAGTGCCTGTGTCACTAAAGGCAAAGAAGCAAAAATGAGGTGCTCTGAGAATAATAAAAACCCTCGGGTTTCTCAGTGGATTAAATTTAAGTAATTCTGCTTTTGTTGTATCAGTCCCTTTCCAAAGTTTGACTTTATGGACTCCTATCGTCACACACTTACCACGCTCTGTTGGAAAATAAAATGATAGAGTTGATGCAAAAGTGCTGTATTCAGAAGGGATCTACGTTAAAGAAACTGTTCCAGACATATTTATTATACCCACTTTAACAGCTGAGCTTCAGGAATGCTGTTTTCATTGCCACCTTCTTTTTACAGTAAAAAAAAAGGAAAGTATCAGATTCTATTGAATAGATCAGTGAACAGAGTAAAACATCAATCAAATAATCTTTACAATTGAAACAAGGACTGAGCCAGGATTTTAGTTCTGGGTGGGCCAGACAAATTCTTGCTGAGTGTTAAGTTACAAAAGTTTGTAGATTATTAATTTAACACATAAAAATGACTGGCAACGTTACTATGTGTTGCTTTTAAGAGGATTTGGTTGCTTTTTTCACTTTTAATCACATTTTTATAACCCTCTGCGTCAGATAGATCTAACTGTAGTCGCTCTCCATGGTACTGACCAAAGAGTGGCACTATAACGCACCAGTACCGCATTCTATTTATTATAAGCTGTGAGAACAAGGACATTAATCACGGTTAAATAAAATGAATAAAAATCTACAGTCTTTCCCAAAATAATGTTCTGATCCCACCCAAATGAAGCTGAATGTTTCATAACTTCTTTTTTTCCCCAACAGACTAAAAACATGGCTCATTTTACAAAGACAGAGCATCTAATGCTAACAAAACCAACATGAAGTGACAAAATTTTACCATGCTCTTTTTTAACCCTCTCAAGGCAGACATTGCAGATTTGCAACAGCTTATTGCTAATGACCCAATTACTCCACATCCACATTTTATGAGCCTTTTTTTCTCAGAAGAACCACTGCAGAACTTCGTTGTGCATTAGCAACAAACAGTTTCCCACTATCCCACCAATTGACAGAGCTGTGTCACTTTTAACATGGCTGCCTCCTTGGTTTCATCTAAAAAAAGATTTTCAAGGCGTGAGTTTCATGTAAGTTTCACTACCAACCTCCATTAATTTGAAGCCAAAACTGCATAAAATAAATCCTGAATATATACAGATGTAGTACACGCCAATTAGTAGATTTTATTTCCTCTGGGTTTTTCCCTAGGGGTAGCTTTATCACAGAATGCATTGCATGTGAAGGTCTCTCTAAAAAAAAAGTCAGAATTGTATAAAACTACCCCATATGATATTTTTCCCCAAGTATCTGATTTTTTCTGTTACTAAAAATTAATTTGAACCTGAAGGGGTTAAACCAATTAAAAAATACATATTTAGATTATAAGAAAAGTTAGGGGTGGGCCTGGGACCTTTGGGCCCACCCATAAGCAGCCCCTGGCTTGGACAGTGGTCAATGTGACAATTACTACGTATTAGGTTCTTCTAAAGATTGCTGTTCATCGAGAATCCACTTAAGGCTAGCTGCAGAAAGACCGGAAACCACATGCACACCTAGCCAAAAAGCAGCTTTTTACAGCATAAAAAAAATATATATTTACAGCCTGGTGCAAAAAACAGCATGGGTCTGAAATGTTAATTTCCCTATTGACACACACTGTACAGGCGTGAATTTTTTTCTAACTCAGCAGTTAAGAAGATTTTAGGATTGTCTAGTTTTCCAATCAGAGGCACAGCTTAGCTCACATAACCTACAGGCGCCCTGTTGCTGTTAGAAAAGGAAGCTCAAAGCCCACTTCATATCCACATTACAAAAAACTGACATCGTATCGAATGTTTTCATCTTAATATCAGTAAATGATGTCTAAATTGCTTGTAACAAGTAAACATAAAAAAAAATCTTCCAATGGGATAAGAGAGAAGTTAATTGAGTTAAGACAAAATCCTAGTTAAAAAATTTTGACACAGACATTTTTCTATGCCCACCGGCAGATTTTCTACTTGTTACAAGCAATTTAGATCTCATCTTTGTCTTTTAATAAATTGAAACAAGACGTTTCTGGACTGGTAAAGAGAATGTATCTCATATAAAGTTTAACAAGAACATTTTTTTTCCAGAATCAAGACAAAAACACTTGAAAGATTTCAGTTTTTTGCAGTGCAATGTGGCTGCATCCACGGATTGGTTCATTTCACTGTTTCAGGAACAAACGAGTGATGTCGCAGTGACTACGTCCATATTTTATAAAGTCTATGGGTCCACTCTAACTTTGACCTGGGTGGGCTGTTGAATTCATGTCAGTTAAGTGAAGGACCCAGATGCAAACACAAACCAATAACTGCCAAAAGGTTGAAGGAAACTTAATTATTGTTTAAAAGAGCTGCAGGCGAAGCAAGCCAATTTGAAGAAAGAACTGCAAAATTTCAACACTTCAAAGCAGGTGTTTCTGTCTTATTTCTCATTTTATCAAACTTAATGAGCCACATCCACCTGTCAAGTCCAATAAAATGTCTTATTTTACAATATGAAAAGAAATAAAATGAAGCCTGAATTGCTGGCAATTAGAAAAAAATGCCAATGTGAAAGTAAGAAGTTACCTGTTGAGTTTCTTTGTTTTTTTTTACTCTTAATAAGAAAATCAGCCCTCATTATAAGCTTTAAATATCTTTTAACAAGACATTTCTCTGGACTGGCAGGTGAATGTGGCTCTTATAAGGTCTAATCAGACATTTTTTGCTAAAAATAAGATGTAAACACTTGACTAGATTTTGATTTTTGCAGTGCACAAGGCCAAACGTGACTGACTTTCAGCCGGAGCAGGAGGGGTAAATTATTAGACAGAAGAAAAATGATATTAGGTCTGAGAAACTACACATTTAAAACCATAAAAGCCGAAAACTTTGTGTTAGGGTCTGTGCTAAACCTGGGTTTTAAATATGTATAGTAAACTTGTTTGATACTTACAATTCCAGATCGGACTCCACCAGAGTACCACAAACAGCACTGTGCCCCGAGCCAAGTGGATCTTTTTTCACCCACTTTCTGTTTTCACTGCAAAACACAGGTCAGCACAGCCAGCTGATGATGCTATCCATCCTCTATGTCTGCATTTTTTTTGTCAGTCACAGTCAATCAAAAGTTTTAAACATAAGTTTCTGTAAAATCTCATGTGTGTTGATTTACAAGGGTAAAACACTCACCACATCTTCAAAGTGTGATGACAGTGTCCTCATATGGGGTTAACAAGTGGGTTCAGCTGACGTCAAAAAGCAAAACCTTGGTGGGTGGTCTCCCATACTTTGATGACCACTTAAGGCCGGCCTTCTCACCCAGTGGTGGCTTGATTAGTTGACAGGTGTTCAGTGGAAGGAAGGAACCAGGAGGCCACACCCACTTCACAAAGAGAGTAAAGTCCACCTCCAACCTTCGACCTTCAAGCATGAGCACTGAACTTGAGAAATTTAACAGGAAAAAAGCTTAAAATGTTGAAATCCCATTCTGCCAGTTAAAAAAAAATAAAAATAAAAAAACGACACTTTGCATTGTCAAGATTTTTTTTCTTTTTTTCCGAATTAAAATCATTATTATGAGCTTCAAGTGTGTCACAATCGATTTCTCTATCATATTGAGAACAAGCTAAGCTAGAACATACTTAAGAGTAAAGCTACTGTTTTGTCTTCATTAAAGTTTCTTCCTCTCTACTTTCTAAAAATTATGACTTTTTTTAAGTTAATTTAACCTTTTATCTAAAAACTGACTTTTGTAGCTTTTAATTTTGACTTTTTATCCAATAATTTTGACTCTTATCTCTCATATTCATGATTTTTGTGGCTCATAATTATGACTTTTGTCTCATAATGTATGTCTTAATAGGAGCAAAAAAAAAAAAAAAAATCACAAAAAAACAAAGTTCTATTTGTTTGTATGTTTTAACTGGCGGAGAAGGGCTTCCATAAAATGTCTCTCTATTGAAGGTAGGGTCTGCAGGATTTTTCTTTCTTGTTTCTTAACACACAACATTTAAGGTGGGCTTCTAACTGCCAGTAGCAGCCAGACTCACAGCTTCTGACCAGGACTACATGAACACACTCACTAGCCCAGCAACCACCTGCAGCATCACCTCTCACGTGGGAGCAGAAAGCTAACTCACGTTGTTCTTCGTCACGTGCTGCTCTCCAAGTTCCTGAAAGCGAGTGAAAGTCGAGCTACACCCTCGTTTAGGAAAAAAAATGTTAGCGTTTCTTTTCCTTTTGGTTTTTTAGTTGTTTCTCTGTGCTACCTCCAATATCGTAGCTGCAAGAGCTTCTTCCGCGCGCTAATTAACACGCACAGTCACCTGCGCACTGTTGGGCGTGCTGTGATTGGCTGAGGTAACCACGTGCTCTACGCACAGAAATATCCCAAAACAACCCAAACGAATAGGCAGAGGAAAGGTTCAAGGCAGACAGAGATGATTGAGATCATTCCTGTGAAAGTTGACGTTTTATTTTCAGTAGGAAAATCCTGCAGACACATATAAGGTTTAAAAAGAGGACAATGAGGATCACTTGTGTCAGGAAACAGAATTTGTAAATAAATTATAACTTTAAAGAAAATGCATCTCTTTATGTATCACACTGTCTCATTTTAGGCCTTCTTCTTTTTTCATTTTATCAACTTAAAAAAAAATTCAGAAGAGACACCAGTGTTAATCCTTTGATAACATTTGAAAAGACAAAAGAAAACAAAACTGCAGATGTAGACTTCAGACATGTGAAACCATATGTATGTGAAGGAAAGGCCAAAACTGACAAATGTTGCAAGACAAATAGAAAACTCATGTTATTCTTTTATTGTACCATCTTGATATTGGCAGTCATACATTTCATTTTTTTTGTTTTTGTTTTTTGGTTTTGTTTCATTAGAATATGTTTAGAGCTATGTCTATTGGAGATCATTGAAAGTGTATTTGTATGTTGTTGTTGTTGTTGTTGTTGTTTGCTACTATTGAACTAAACTTACAATTACTTTTATTTATAAAATAATATTACTGATTTATGTTTTGTATTTGTCAGATATTATTTCCTACTTGTCTAAATAAAAGCTTAAAAAAAAAATCTCATTAAGACCACAATCAGGCTCTAAAGATATGAAACTAGAAGTTGGTGGTGACATTTTAAGAACCTTGACTTGTTTTTAAATAAAGAGGAACTGTTTAATTTGTAAGAAACAACAACAAACAAGAGGAGGACTTAACTGCAAAAATATTTATTAAACCAAAATCAAATAAATTACTTGGAAAAAAACAACAACAACACAGGAACACAATCCCAAGAAGCACAAATGACCATGGCATTAAAAGACACATCAAACCTACAAGGACAGAGACTAAATGCACACAGGGTGATGAGCAACAGGACACAGGTGTGACAAGAGACACAGGTGAAACTTATCAGCAGCAATCAGAAAGGAGGGAGTCACACAAAGGCAGGGATACAAGAAAACAGGATGTGAGACGGACGGCAAAAGACTGCATTGCAACTAAGGCACCAAAAAACACAGGAGCAAAAACATGGCCCACCCAACATAAGGTCTACAGGATGTAGATGGACTGCATGATGATGTATATATTCAATAGCATAGCAATAAAGAAACTTTATGGTTAATTTGTCTTGCCTCTCAGAGCATGAATTTAGGAAAATGTCTTGCTCCAAAATAGAGAGAAGCACATGCTTAGTTTTGAGTTATTGTAGCTTAAACCGTGTTTTAACAATAAAATTTGTTTCTTGGGAGGAAATGTGCAGACATGAACAAAGCCTGGATGATAGAAAAGACTTTAAAGTTGTTTTTCTCCTTGAAATTGTTGACAGACTTGGTGATTCAACAGTAAACAGTGGAAAATAATGACCGTTTCTCACATCTTGCCTGTGAAATGTTGGGAACAGTAACAAAGCAGCCTTTCTTTCTTGCTGCCTGCTAACACAGTGTCTTCCGGGCCTTCGGCACCACTGTTCCTGGCTCTGTGAATTGCACAGGATCTGCTCTAATTGCCAAATGTAGCAGTAAACCCATGCAGGAGTGCAGAATGGTTTGAGGCTTTAAAACATAATCCTGTGATACTGTAAGAAGAGCTCTCCCCGGTGCCTGTTTTAGAGCTTTTCTGAGGCTTTTAGCAGGTTTTCTCTCTCAGTGCAGCTGTGTGTTTTGGAGGGTCCGGATGGCGCGCCTCATCTTTGACATTCCAGACAGACTCTGAGTTCTTACCTTCACAGACTGTACAGGGACAATCTTCCCTCATCACCTGAATACCAACAACAATTCAGCACCACACCAAATTGCCACGTCGACTCTCCTTACAAGAGGTGTGATTGGGCTCATAGTGGATGTGTGGTTTCCCTGATTACCAAACACAGCGTGGAAATCCATAACTCTTTATGTCCTCTCCTAAAACCCAGGAGGTAAAAACATAAAAAAAGAATAAGCCATCATTGTTGTTTCTCCCGCACAGTGATCCTAATTGTACGTTAACAAGGAAGTAAATCACAAGGCGCTGTTTAAGTTGGGCTTATCAAGTTAACTCGCATGTTTGGGATTTAGTGCGCCTCCTTAGTGGAGCAATTAGAGCGGAGGGCTCAGATCCTTTTTGTTAAGAAACACAGATAACCTGCTATTAAGACCAGACACTGTGATGATCAGGATTTAAGACTGAAAGAAGACACACACACACGCACACACCTCCTCTTCACTCTTTGCTGCATGAGTGGAGTTTTTTTTCTCAAATATTTTGAAAAATAGAGTTGCTGATTGATCCATCTCACTGCTTTATTTGGTATCATGTCACAGGGTGAACATCCAAATAACTCTTAGAGTAACATGCCAACCTTCTGTACTTTGATGGCAAGGCACCTTATACTCTTTGGGTGGAAAGACACTCTTCTTTCTAAATATTCTCACTGGATTAAAGAGATTATGCAATATGTCAGGTTTAAGAAGATAAGATACTCTCTTAAAGAGTCTGCCTTGAGATTTTATGACACCTGGAAGCCATTCTTTATATTTGTTGAGGAGTAATAAGCAGAGAGTATGATCCCATAACTTATTGTGCTTCTTTATGTGTTCATAATGTGGGATGACTGATTAATACAGCACATTATCTGTCCAGTGGGTGGGTAAATGGGTGGAGTTATACTTTCTTCCTTTTTTCTTTTCTTTTCTTTTTTTTTTATTTTTATTTTTTTTTTGTTTATAGCAAAACTTTCAATAAAGAATAGAATAGAAAAAGGATTTTTAAAGACACACATTGTCCTTTTGTTACTGAAAGTACAAAACTATATAAACTGTAGAATAAAAACTGCAGTTACAAGAATGCCAACTAAATAATATTTTATAAATCTTCAAGCAAAACTATTGCAAAGTTGTCATTGTGCAATGGCTCCTGTCTACAATGGAGGATTAATTAAAAAAAAAAAAAAAAAAAAAAAGAGTTCATTTACGAGGATGCAGTCAAATTAATAATATTAATTGCATAAATGGACAAGAAAAAAAGTCAGCAACATTTTCAAGGCTACAGGCTATCAGGAGAGAACCTGTAGTAAAATAAGGACTGTGGAGCATCTTGTGAAGTGATACTTTAATATAGCTTTCACAATTACTTTATGTTATCACACATCAGTTTATTTATAATAAGTATAATTATTCTTATGATAATGATATGCTGATGTTGCGTGCTATCACTTTTTAGAGAAGCTAAGAACTAGCTTGTCTTGTTAAGAGCTCTGGTAGAATCAGAAAAATATTCACAAATTTGTCTTTCCTGATCAATAGCACATTGGTGGAACATTACTTTTACAAGTCTATACCTTTTTGCAACCAAAGCAAGGTAGTAAGCAAGCTACAGACGTATTTTCCTCCAAACGAGCCGTCCTGAGCGCTGCGGAACTTGAACTGTCCTCTATATGCGGAGCGGCTCTTGTACCAATGAAACGTCTGTAAATTGCAGCACTGATAAGTATAAGTAACAAGAAATAAGAAACAGGTAATAACTTCACTCAGGAGAGGTGTCATCAAATTATTTTACACAAGTGATATCACATTTTTCATCAAAATTCTTAGATTTTATGATAACCTATAGCAGTCAACTAAGGTAATGAGATTAATCTTGTAAACTTGCGTCTTCTTTTTTTCTTTTTCTTTTACATGGCCCTAATCCTCCACCTGTCAGTGCTGTATTACAACATAAAACCATTGAACTAAATGTAGTAATGTATATTCTACAATATTAGTGAGAGCACTTGTTAAGTGTGATGTCTTGTACATTGGATCTGAACACTGAAAGCCAAGTATGGGTGGAGTTGGAGTGTAGAGTATATGAGTACAACCTGAAATGGATCAAATTTGATCTTTACACACACAAAGAATACTTCTTTTTTTCCCCTTTTTTCTTTTTCTTGCAAAGTACCTTAGTGGCACTGAATCAAATTTACTCATTAGTCTGCGTATAAAGTATTTTTGTGTTAAGCGGGACATTAACTTCACTGATAACAAGCGGTTCAGGCACAATGTAAATACCTGAATATGATAGATAATCAATAACCAGAAATTGACTGGGTTGTTTTTATCACGTCAATATAAATGCTAAGTTGAAAGCTCCCCAGTGACACTTTTAGTTTGTGTTGATCAAGAAGCCCCCCTGTACACTAAGCAGTTTTTTTTTTTTTTTAAATAAACAAATAAATAAATACTTACCCTTACGTTACTCTGACATCCGTCCAGCGGGAGCCTGTCCCAGTTGTGTTTAATAACAGGGTACATCCTGGACCGTTGGTCATCCTCTCACAGGGCTCACACATTTACAGATAAACACATGCACACACTCACACCTACAGGAAATTTAGGGTTACCGATCAATCTGTTTTTGGACTGTAGGATGAAGTCCTGGAGCTAGAAATAAAGGCACCTATCAAACCAGGAAGGAATCTTCCTGCTTTAAGATATCGCTGCCCACCTCCAGTTCAAGCTCAAGTCTAGTCAAGCGCTAAAGGTCGAGTCACCAGAGAAGAATCTGTGTGGAACACTGATCACTGCTTGACCGCGTGAGACCTTTTGGATGAGTCCAAAACACAATCCATTATTAACATTATGCTGACTGATCCCATCAGCTTTGCTCTTCGTTTCTCGCGTCTGATAAACTCGGTTCAAAAGCAAACATGATATCATGGACTTAGTCAACAAAGTGCTAATAATACTGTAGTTGGTTTTCTAACAAAATGAACGGTCCAAGTGGGCTAATTTACAAACCTGGGCAAATTCTATTGATGTCTGTCACTGTTTAAGTTTGTCCCCTTCTTGGATAGCAAAACTCATGACACCTCTTCTGGAAATTTATCAGCATCTGTTCCTACACAAGATTATTTTCATAGCCTTACACTAAAAGAAAATGGCAAACAGCATCTTTATCATCAAAGAAACCAGTGTCCTAATTTCTATCTTGTGGCCTAATGCAGTTAACTGTTGGCATGCAAAGACACATACGTGTTGCTGCCCATCACTTCAGAAAGGATATGCTGTTGATAATTGTGTTGTTGCAGTCCATAAATACCTTATGTTGGTTATTTTTGTAGATGAAATGAAATGTCTGAAGACCTGGGAAACAATTAAGCTGCACAGTCATGACTGAAATGAGATACTGCTGCATTTAACAGGTTGGTGGCTTGCTGTTAGAATGGTATTTACCACATACAGAGACGGGTCAGATGCAGAGAAAGCTCTGAGAAGAAAGAAAAACATTCCCACGGTATAAATCATTAGGTTTTTTTCAAGGTTGACAGGATGTGTACATTCAAAGACTGTGATTATGTGAGTGTGTGCTGGCAGATTTGTCACATGCTCGTGCATCAGGGAAGGAGCACATGTCCATGGTGCACACACTACAAAGCAAAACATTAATGCTAAAAACAAACAAACACAGATTTCAATTATTTGTTTATGTGGTCAAGACAACTGATTGGTCCTTCGACATCCCTGGGTGCACACATGGCAGCCTGCCTCAGCGTACGATGGGACTCGCCCCACAAGGATGCACTGTCTTCCAAGCCTTGCTCTCTCCTCACCTCCATAAATAATTCATTTAGCACAGCATGAAAAACGCATGTCAATTAGCCAGTTTTATTTTTTTCCCTCCAGTGAAAAACAGCAGGTCTCTCGTCATGCCAGCAGGAGGAGTGTAGTAAAACAGTGCATTATTTAACATTTTTTGGACGTGGCTGCTCAGACTGCGTGGCCTCATTCTTCTTTTTAAGAGGAAAAAAAGCAAGAACAAAGTCTCTCATTGTCAGTTATTCCTTTTGATTTGGGAAGGCTTAGATACATTTTTTTCTTTTCAAATTTGGGGGGATAGAGTTTAAGTTCCACTGCCGCTAAACAGAATTTATATTCCAAAACACATTTACAAAGCACAATATTCCACTTAACACTCTCATGAAGAAATCCTTATTTTTGAAATACAAACTTATATTTATCTCTAATAAATCATTGCTTTGTTCATTACACACTGCAGGTTTTACTTGTTCACAGCCTAACTTAAAGCTGCAATGAAGACTTCATTCTTGTTAAAAAACAAAAGTGACTGAATTTAATTTTGACGCCTCAATTTGACTGACTAAGGCCGACATGGCCATCAGCAACAGGACTGATTATTTATAGACAGTTATTTTTAATGCTGGAAACTACTGCCAGGGGGTATGCAGAGTCAGATGATGCAAATTTAACAGCGTGCAGCAGAAAAAGACTTTCTCAACATTTCCACCACCACATTAAAGATTTGTTAACACTTTAAAAAGATTCAGAGATTATATGAACACATACAGAGGATGAGATCTGCGAGGATGAAAGAGAACTGCTTTCTCTACAGTGGACACCATAAATGAAAGTTCCTCACAAGAGCTTTAAGGGCTTCTTTGGAGTCATCCCATGGAGGTACTCAAAATACATACATCTCACTGCAGACATAAATAAAAAAGATGCAATGCTTTAAACAAGAGAGAGTAAAACCCCCCAAACTACATGTTTTTATAAACAGAGAGCCAAAAACATTCAAAGACAGAGGAGTTCGTGGTTCATCATCAGCAACTAGTCTGTATAAAGTATGGACGTAGTCTTCATTATGTTACCCATCTGTTCCTGATGCAGAGAAATGAAGCCAGTTGTTGGCGGGGGCCATATTGGGTATGACACCAGCTTTCAGCTTCCTTTCTAACAGCTTTAAGGCACCTGTCAGTCACATGAGCTGAGCTGTGTCTCTGATTGGACAAACTGTTGATTTTAATATCTTCTGAAAAGAAAAACCACCCTTCGTACAGTGTGTGCCAATAGTGAAATGAATGTTTCAGACCCGAACTGTGTCCTGGACCAGGCTTGTTATAGCCCGAAACGTAACAACAACCCAAAATGTAAAATAAAGAATATGGAATAAAGCCTGAGATTTAATAAGTGGTTGATAATGTAACAAAAGTGCTGACCCCAAAATGTAATTTAAAAAATTTAATGGCAAATGTAACAAGTTGTTATATTTTGGGGAAGAAGTTATTACATTTTGGGTTTTATAACATTTTAAAAAAAAAAGTCACATTTCTGGCTCCACACTTTTGTTACATTGTAGGTTGTTAAGTTTTCGTGAATGAGTTTTTAATGTTGTAAAAGTCTATTGTTGTTTTTTGTTGTTTGTTCTGTTTTTTGTTGTTAGTTTTTTGGGGGCTTGGTGTGTATGTGGTTCCAGTCTTGTGGATTCCTGATGACCAAAAACTTTAAGCACTTCCATATAGGATTCAGTTTTCCTTTACAGGATGTATAGTTTAGTTTAGTTTTTTTATTGTTTTTTCAACAGTCCTCTTTAATGTCGGGATGTCGTCATCTAATTTCTTATGGACTTTTTTTGCACTTTCTATACTCTTTCTTACTTTTCTTAAATGCTGCGGTGACTCCTGAATTTCCCCTCGGGGATAAATAAAGTATTTTCTATTCTATTCTATTCTATTCTAATTCACTATAGAGTAAAAGAGGCAGTGTTAGCCTTTACAGCTAATTGACGACTGACTGCACAGTCTATTTATAATTTATATTGTATGTCTTTTCATATTTTATATCTTTTTCAGAACTATTTTAGGTAAAAACTTAATTTGACTAGCACCATATTTTTGTTGCCTTTTTGAATATTTTGCTGCTGCTATTTGAGAGATGCTTGAGATATGGAATTAAATAGTATTCTGTACAATGACAATGAAGCTTCTGTCTATCTTATTTCCAGCTGTAGTCCCCAGCCAGTTGTCTAACAGGCAGCCTAAAATGTAAAAAAAAAAAAAAAGTTTTAAAATACAATAACAAACATTATGTTTACATAATACCCTTAGATTTTCTTGAAACTTGTTGAAATGATGAGGTCATCAAAAAAATGATCTGCTGCATTGTTCAGGATAAGTTAGAGGGGGCCAGACTCAAACACCAAGATCTAGCTTAAAGAGGGCTGGCCAATCAGAAGGGAGGGGGTTTGTGAAACTAGGTAGCCTTAAAGAGACGGCAGCTAAAGGAAACGTGTTAGACAGAGGCTGAAATAAGGTTTTTCTGAAACACCAGTGAGAGACAAATTGTTTTTTTGTTTGTTTTTTTTACACTGCGAATCACTGAAAACCACTACAGGGTCAACAGATGGACAACATAAGGCATAAAGTAAACCACAATACCCCCTCTTTAAGTTCGCTTTACTTTAAGAGTAAATGACAATACTTAACCCGTAAAACAGATGGAAACCACATCATTCATGTCTGTTCTGTCTTTACCCCACACAGCAGTCACTCACCAGATGTACTTTACCATTTTGCCTTTCCTCCCCCCTTTGGTTTCTCAAGAAACACTACGTGCTGCACCTACAAGCTAAAATCAGGAACCGTGTGTCACATGATCAAGTGCTACACTTAAAAAAAAAATTTGGGGGGAAAAAAAAAAAGCGTTACTCTCTCAGATATTGAGTATTACTGCACTTCATCACTGTGTATGCTAATTTGAGTTCATTTTTCTTTGATTTAAAAATTGGATCACTTGAGATTGTGTCATTTGTTTGTCCTTGCTGAAGCTTGAATCTGTGGCACTAATGTAAAATTCCACCCGATATTCCAGTTTCTATTTTTCCCCAGATCCTTCCTGTATCCCTTGTTTCTGTAATGTCATCAGGTGAAGTCATACAGGTTCAAACAGTCATTTCTTTCATTTTGTTCCCCCAAGAAAGGATTATATAGCACCAGGACCTGTGTGTACTTCTCCAGGGATTGAGGCCGTCAGACCCAAAACACAGCTTCAGATTTTTCACAATACCAGTGTGAGGTTAAATTTAACAGTGCTACACTTTAATCAAAGAGGGATTTGCAGGTATAGGTCTGCAGACGTAGGGGTCTACCTGGGAGTTATTGTCAGAAATGAACACCACAAGTAGCCCTGTTGCTTGGTTACAGAGCCTGCAGTGAATTGTGGCTCTGATGGTCCTGGGCTGCAGGGGGAAAGTTGAGCTCAACTGAACAAGATTTGAGACTTTGCTCATACAGAATTTTATATTTCCTGTGTGAGAGAGCCAGCATACGGAAATAAGAGAGTGGATTTTGAAGATTCTTTCTTGCAGGGAAACACTGAAAACATAACAAGGGAGAGGAGGAACAAAGTTTCCACATGCATACTTTTGTTTTCTTTTATGGTTCATATCTGTAGCAAACATCAAATTCAAAAATCGATGATGACAACTCTGAACGTTTCAATGCTCCTTTATCAAGTGGAAGTTTTGATCATGTCTTCTTGCACTGCACTTATAAGTCCATACCAGCAAACAAAGATATGTGTCTGTGCCACTGAAGTCGGTCTTGGGAGTTTTAAATTCTCACATAACTTTCACCGGCTGTGCTGAAAAAGACATGTCCTTCGGAAATGGGTGAAAGAAAAACTTGTAACTTTCTCCCCACAGCAAGTAGACCATTAGAATCACATCATACTGCAATATGTGGTCACACTAGTGTTCCAGTTAGCACAGGAGGAGTTGAATTTCTTATGGTACGGCCTCACCAAATGTGAATTTGCGGCGAGATTACATACAAAGTCAATGCAAAGACGTATTTAGACGCTGATTCGGGCGTTTGCACATTTGGAGCGTTCACGTTGCCATCCACAGTTGTTATCCAGGTCATTAGAGCAGTAACATTGAAGGGGCTGTGAGGAGTTTCTAAATGATCATGAAAAAGTCTCCCTTCTGGATACATGCCTGATCGTAATCCACTCTTTAAAATGAGATTGTCAGCACCAATATAGGTGATTTCAAAATGCTACTTTTTAACTTCCCGATTGGGTCGAGCAGGACCTGATTGACTTGTCTGTATGACAACACCATGCCAGCTGACAAAGTTTAGTAGAGAGAAGAGAGATCTGTGTTTTTCTCTGCTGAAAACAATATCTGTGATTAATTTTGTAGTGATGGTGGATACTGGAGTCTAACTGTCAGACAGAAAAAGGACAGAAGAGCAGAAGAAAGATAAAAAGGAGAGAGATAGAGCACAAGCTAAAGGCTAACACAGGAGCTAAACTGTTTGTGCTAATGTCCATTCCAACCCACAGTCAGCAGTTATTCTGCAGTGGTCTGTTCAAACTTGAGAGTCTATCAATAAAATGAAGAGTGAGGTTACGTTAGCTCTGATTGGTAGATGACTGGCAGGACATAACCAGGATTCACTAACATTACACATTACAGACATTTCTTAGAGCACCGGGCTGCCAGAGTTACGTATGAATGGGTACTAAAGGACTGTACAAACTGACAGTTAGCTTGTTGACACAGCACTGGGCTGCTAGTGCTACATATGGCCGGCTACAAATGTATGGCACAGACTTACGTTTGTATATTTTCACTTTTTAAACGTACAGAGCAATGTAACTGTACTGATAAATACCTTAATTTGTTGCGTTGTATCCAGTGAAAAAAAAGAAAAAAAGAAAAAAAGGAAATTAGGAACACAAACACACACCTGGTTAAAAGTCACATCTTCACAACAGTGTGTGTGAGACTCCAGGCCAGAAGGTGGCGAGGCAGTTCAATTAAAACAGATTCTCCTCATAGCATCTTTAAAGGTCCCATATTGTACAAAAATCACTTTGAGTCTTTAAGTGAAATTTGTGGGTCTTTGGCTTCCCTCCCAGCCCACGAAATGTGATACTTGACGACCAAACCTGTACTTAGTAGTGCTTGTGAATGTAAAATCCTGACCTAAAACGAGCTGTTTGGATTTTGGGGATTTGCCGACGTCAGCGATTCCCTTTTTTGACCAATCAGGAGCAAATCCAGGCGCATTACCAACCATCCGCCAACAAATCTCAGACCATGTAAATGTGAGTTTTTTAAATGCTGTGGAACAGATGTAAGAGCTTTTCCTCAGTGTCCCCCCTGTCTCTGCGTTAGCGTCAGGATGCCAACTGTAGCTGCAGTTAGCCTGTTGTTTTAGCCTGTTTTAGCCTTGATTTATTGGCTTTTTGGACCAAAACATGTTACTACCATTCCATGAAGACATCAATGATCCATATTAAACTGCAGAAAAGGAGCAGGGGACCTTTAATCGTGCGGTGGTTAAGAAAAACTTTTTAAATACATTGATACACAGAGTGGATGGCACTCATTAAAACTATCTGCTGTCTGCTATCTGTCTGTCTGTGCAAGAAACCAATTGATTGTAATAAAAAATAAAAAAAGCTAAAAAGCTCAAGATATTTTGACTCTACACTTCCTTTAATCAGGATCATTATATTTTTGGGGCATAGTAATAAGAATCCCAATTAGTGTTTTCAAATCTTCTGCACAGAACCTTGTACAAAAGTGTGCGGATTTTCCTCTTCCCTCTTTAAGAAGAACATTTTTATTATGGCACTGTGTATGTTTTAAGTCTAAGCTGAAGACCTACTTCTTCAAAATAGCTTTTGACTCTGACCAGGGCTACCAGGTTTTATGTACACACTTTTATCCTGTTTTAATTTTTCTTTTCTTCTTTTATGGCATGAAGCAGTGTTGCACCTTAATCTGTATTTTTATGTTTGAATATTTTATTGTTTGCTTGTTTTTATACTGTCACTCCTCACACTGATGTAAAGCACTTTGGGTACCATTTTGGTTATTGTAAGGGGCTTTAGAAATAAAGACTGACTGACTGATTGGTTGATGTAACAGTGCAACCTCTCATGTATTAATGCATCTTGTTTCAAAGACTGTGTCCAGATCTAAAACAAACACACACAGAGAACAGGGATCATGAGAGAAACTTCATGTTTTGGTTCTGTGAGGATTCAATACAGCTTCATGAACAGAAGCAGCTGATGCTAATGTTTGTGTGTTATTAGTCTACAGTGTATAGTTAACAACACTTCGACTGTGAGGCTTTAAAATGCAGAGCAGGCTAAAACACAGTCTTAGTTTCAAACATACAATATATACACATTGATTCAAATATACAAACACACCAGCTGACATCCAGTTGAACTTTAAAGCCAGAGCGACACGTTAGCTCTTTAAAACACAAATTCCTTTTTTCTCAAACAACGCATACAAAAAAAACTGTATAGCACCTTCTTTTTCATACTGTTACATACAGTACTCATACTCTGTTAATGCTATTTCACCACAGGTTAAGAAAATATCTTAAGACTATTTGAAAAGAAAGGTGAAAAAAAGCTAATTCTTTGGTAAAAACTGAGCTTAGGAGAGCCAGGGAGCTGAAAAATGTCATTACTTCACATTCATGGATTCCCTAAATTATACAAAAAATAAAACACACTCAAACACTTTCAAAAGAAAACAGGAACAGAAGTGTAACAACAAAAACACTGCTCTTTGGGATTTCATTAACTAATTAATAAGCCACCTCTGGTCTCAAGTCTTATTATTGTTGTTTTAGTATGTTTGTTAAGCTTAGGAAGAATCCTAAAAGGGTCTGTTTGACCCCTGATATCCCAGGAATGACACTTTGAAATGTGTTTGTAACACTGGTAATTACTACAATTCATGAGAATGTATATAGCTTCATAAACTTTGTTGTTTACCCCAAATTGAAAGCCCAAAAATTATTTATAAGCACAACTAATCTGTACTTCTTTCCAAATTGAATCCAAAAGGTAGGATCTATAAACCCAGTTAAAACATATTTGACTTATTAACCAGTGGTATCACATTGCCCTGATGCATTAACAATGTTAATTACTGTGTTTTGGTCTAGTGACTGCATACTTCACCACACAGGATGAGAAATAAGACATTTTTAAGGACACTGCAGTAAGGGGTATTTGCTCCCACTCCAGGCTTCTGTGTAACTAAGGAATCCACAGGGGAGTAACTCTAGCGCTGCTGGCTAACACCTCTTTGTTGGCTCTCTTTCTGCCGGTAGTGAAAGAGGCTGGTGGTGTCCAGCTCACCCGCATAGCGAACAGCCTCCGCGAACAGCTTCACCACCTAACACACACAGAAGAAAAGTGAAGTCCTCCAAAGACAGAGAGACAACGCACAGATGAATCTAAGAGCTGTGCTCAGTCACTGACGTTGGATATTACTGACCTGGTAGTTGGTGATGAGGGGGACGCCGTAGTCAACAGCCATTCTGCGGATGGCAAAGTTATCCTTCAAGTGACGGGTGTTGTTGTTGGGCAGGTTGACCACCAAGTCAATGTGACCTTCACTGACGAGTCTGTTAATCAAAAATAAACCCAGGTAATGATTATAGCATCAAAGAATTTAAAAAATTCTACTAATACAGATTTATGCAACAAATGTAAAAGTTTAACATAAATAGGGATTTGATTCTATATAAAACCACCCAAATAGACATTTTTTTATGTTTTTTTTTTCCCATTTCTTTGTTGCCATAAGGAAAAATAAGTGGTCTTGTTTTCTACCAATTCGCTACACTAAATGTAGAGTCTGCAGAATTTTCCTAAAAAATTGAATTTTACCTGTTACAGGAATAATCTTGCTCAATTGTCACTTCTGGCCTCTATACATGTGTGTCAGTGTCTGTGTCTGCCTCAACCCCCTCCTCTGCCTGTATGTTGATGTTTTGGTTGTGTCAGGATATTTCTGGGTGCAGAGTAATTGTGGTTACATCAGCCAATCACACCATGCCCAGTGCGCAAGTGGCTTTTGCGTGTTGGTTAGCGAGTGGAAGAAGCTAACCAGAGTAGCTATAATAGTGGACGTAACTCGAAAGAGGAAAAACAGATTAAGATCTTTCCTAACCGAGGGTGAAGCTTGGCTTGACTTTTACTAGCTTTCAGGAAGTTGGAGAGCTAATCAGGTATGTGTCAAATACCTGTGTTAGCTTGTGCAAACATGCCGAGTCAGGTGCACGGCTCTCGAGTCTCTCTAGTAAGTGTGTTCACATAGTCACAGTTGGAGGCTGTGGGTGTGGGCTGCCGTTGGCACTGAGCCAAGGGAGGAGGAGCCTAATTTGAATGTTGTGTTTACCAACAAGCCACAAAAATTCCTGCTGACCCTACCTTTAACACACTAACTAGAACTGAAATCTACCAGATCTAGTTGACCTGGTTCTGGTTCTGGTTCATGCATTTATTTTTCTGAGGAGTTAAGTTGTGATTAGTTATTTAATACTTTAAAAATGTGCTGAACATCATGTTCAATGGCAATGACACTGACAACTCCATCATTCTGTAAATAGTAGAGAAAGAGTAACTAACACTAAAACCAGAGATATCAATACGTCAGATGTGTTTCTTTGCTAATCTGAAGGATGCTGACAAAATATTGTGGATTATTTAATTTAAATCCTTTGACCTCCTAAATATTTTACTTGCAGTAAGTCTTACACACACACTCACCAGCACACACAGCAGAGCCCTGGCTTCTGTATTGCCTTTTCATTTGAAGGCCTTTGACAGACAGCAAAGAATAAGGGCTGAATTCTAATGGAAATATGGAGGACAAACAACACTGACAACAAAGGTCGTGTTATTCACTATAAAGCGCTGGCCTCTATGCCACCTTCCACAGCTGATGCCAGCAAGCCTTATGAGTATCTGTGTGTGTGTGTGTGTGTGTGTGTGTGTGTGTGTGTGTGTGTGAAAGGAGGGGGAGGAGGTGTGTTGGTCCAGGCCGATTAAATTCCCCTTACATCCTCTTCTTCAGCAGCTCATTTCCAAACATATGGTCCAGATGGCTTCATTGTGGTGTGATCATGACTTGTTTGCGGAATCATTAGCTGACTATCACAGCCTGCTGCAATTATTCTATGTTCCTATAGTGTCAGACAGAGGTTGTGTTTCTGACAGCTCCAGTTTCTGACTGAGGCGGAGACTGGAACTATAATAAGAACAGCAGCTTACCTCCAAACGTAGGGAACTGGCCAATCAGAGCTGCTCTGGTTGATTTACTGCTGAAAAATGACTCTTTATTGTGGTGTTTCATTTTTGGCTGTTAGAAGATAAAATCAAGATGCTTTAGCTGGAGTTCCCCTGCATAAGACTTTCATCATGCTCCCAGTCCAGGCTTCACTTCTGGCTAACACAACGGCTCTGAACTTCTTGGTTTGCTGCGTCTTCTTTGATCTTGTCAGCATATTTCGGGGATAATGAAGGGGCTTTGCCCTTAGATCTAAATGCAGCATCTGATTAGATATTATATTTGATATCACAATATTCAATCTCATGAATTACAAATCATGGTTAAGCTTTGCCCCGGGAAAATTAACAGAGAGTCTTCACCTCAAGAGTTTTGGCTCAGAATCAAATTGGCTGGCTTTCTTTCACGAATGTGTCAAAAGAATAAAGTATCAATTATGTATTCAAAACGCAAATCAAACCTCTGAATGCTCGGCAAACTGGTGTCTTCTCCTTTCTGAGAGGGCCAGGCCACTGGAGTGGCCGGGACGTCATTGGCACACAGCCAGGCAGAAGTGGCTTCAGTGGCGTAGAGCTGATGGGCGGGGGGAAACAGGCATCAGTACAACACGTACAGAATGTTATAACAGTTAACTGGACCAAGATTAATCATTTTAGAGATTTTGATGATGAAGATGCAGAATAAACAGAAAGCTCTTTTAAGGAGTGTTGAAATGTAAAAAGCAAAACATAAAAAATCTTTCTTCCCAGCCTCACCTTGAAACCCTCCTCTTTAAGCTGGTGAGCTGTGGCCAGGAAGTTAGGTCGGAATGATTGCTATATGAGGGGAAAGGAAAGCATAAAACATCAGTTTATCTCCATAGAAAAACTGCAATATATTGTTCATGCAGAGAAAAGATGAAAGTCCACAAAACACAGCAAAAACTGAAAATCTCAGCAAGTTTTTGTCCTTTTTTAAATAAAAATGATATTAGACCCAATATGAGCCACATTCACCTGACAAACTTGTCTCTTCAAAACTTAATTAAGATATTCTGTATAACAGTATATCTGTTTCTATACCTGTACAAGATAACAAGACCCATTAGGAAGGATGGCTATGTAGACATGTTTTTATCAGCATGATGCAAACTTCAGGATGTAAACAGATCTTGCACTCTAATGCTTGTTACAATGACAGCGGCCTCTCTATTGCATCATTGACTCAAGACCTGACAAAAGAAAAGTAACAAAATAAAATCCTCAAACAACAAAAAGAAAACAAATAAAGAAAGTTTTCTGGTTATCTTTTTTGTTGACAGGTGTTTGAGCTGTAAAACTAAGATCCACTAGAGGGCAGTAAAGCAGCGACACACCTCCTCACTCTCTTTCATTTTCTCTAAAATCAGAAATACTGTATTAATCCCGAGGGAGCAATTTGGTGTGACCAGTTGTTTATCACACAGTAAAAAATGGGGTTATGAAATAGACGGTGAAATAAAATGAAACAGAATAAGAAATAAAACCAGTCAAGTGTGGCACAAGTAAAACAATGAGTGAGCAATAAAATGAGTAAGAAGTACAAAGGAAGTACAAAATAAAGTAATATTTGCACAATGAATGTGACAAGATGAGTAAATTTAAGATACTTTTGGTTTGATTAGAAGTGAAAAAATGTTGCATTAACAGATTTTGACATAAAACGTGATGTTTGTCACAGTGTAGCCAACAGATGGACTGACTCCACACTTGCTGGGTAAATCTTATCAACAGGTTCCCAAACAGAGTATCCGGGAAACTTTTTTTTTTTTTTTTAACTCTGATTCAGATTCAGACAACTTTAATAATCCTCGAAGGGTAATTCAATTTGCAGTTAAAGGATAAGTTCTGTTTATACAGCTTTTACATTGTTTATAGAATGAAGTAGAACAAAATACTCACCCAGAAGGTTTTCCTGATCCAAGCAGTGCTTCGGGAGATATTTAGATAAAAAATCGTGCAGCGGACGTCTGTATAATGGGATCCATCGGGGCATAGACAGCGCCGCTCCTAAAACTGCATTAATCGTCCAAAAACTCAAAACCTTTCAACAATATTCCATCATGGTCCGCTCCAGGTTAGTCCTCTGCTGCAGCCTGTGTCACTCCAGACAGTGCTGTGTGGCTGTACTGACCTCTGAACTTTTACATTTTTTACATTTGCCCCTTAAAGAAAGGAGGAAGTGTAGTCAGCTCTCCAGAGGGTACTGCGCATGCGCGGAGGGGCAAACGTAAACAAAGTCTTCGTCAGTTCAGAGGTCAGTACAGCCACACAGCACTGTCTGGAGTGACACAGACTGCAGCAGAGGACTAACCCAGAATATGGGTGAAAAACACGAGTTTTTTGAAAAAGTTAATGCAGTTTTAGGAGCGGCGCTGTCTATGCCCCGATGGATCCCATTATACAGACGTCCGCTGCACGATTTTTGATCTAAATATCTCCCGAAGCACTGCTTGGATCAGGAAAGCCTTCTGGGTGAGTATTTTGTTCTACTTCATTCTATAAACAATGTAAAAGCTGTATTAACCGAACTTATCCTTTAACCTGGCTTGTTGACTACATCATCTAAAACAGAACAAACAAATGCAAGCATACACAGCCTAATGTAAACACCCGTGATCACGTTCATTCAACTTCACTTTCACCTGTCAGTGCCACAGTAGATACAATGAATAAATAATAAATACAATGACAACAATGGACTTTCTCTTATCTCTGTCTCAGTGACAAGCGTCTGTCTATTGGTCACAGTCAGCTAACAGAACTCTACACATGTTTGGTCTGACAGCAAACAGTGAATTTCCCGTTGAGCATGTGTCTTCCACTGAGCTCCAGCTGTGTAGCGTACATCAGAACTGTTTGTTCATCTCTGCCTTGACTGAATACAATGATGCCTCTAGAAAGTGCTCAGTTCCTTCATGTGGAACACAAAGTGACAAATTCACATTTACCAGAAGCAAAACAGACGCCTTGTTGTTTGTTGTTTGACTTTTGTAAACGAAATGAATTTCCTGGTTTTGGTTCTTCTACATTTCTGTTGCTTTTGGAAAAAGTTTCCTGGCTTCAAGCAACTTAAATTCAAGCAAGTTTTTTGTTTTATCTTTCATAAAAATGCCACTTTGAGCTACACTCACCTGACAAGTCAAGAAAAAAGTCTTATTTCAAGATATTTTAAGACAAAAATGACGCTTGATTTGCTTTCTTTCATGTTTTTTGTACAAAAAATGAAGCAATTTTTTTCTGGCAGTTTTTTTTTTTTACCCTTTGTGAAAACAAATCTTATCTACCCAAGATGACACAAGCTAATCTTCTTTAATTTATCTAACAGTCAAATCAGTGGGTTGATTGGTATCACTTGCTAGAAAAGGGAAAGGCAGGCTGACTTTCTGTGGCTGTCCACATGATTCGTTTTTGAGAACCAGCAAATAAAAATAAGTGATCTTGAGAAAACAACTGAAATAAAAAAATAAATAAATAAAAAATAACGTAAAAAAAAAAAAAAAAATTAATTAATTAATTAAAAAAACAGACAAAAAAATGCCCAACTATTAACTTTTGGGCTTCCGTAAAATTACACACATTAGAATGTAAAACAAAAATTGACTGAAGTTGCCTCTTAAGCTGCTGCTTTGCATGGTTTAAAACCTTATGAGGGTCAGCTTGTTCACATATTGTTCACATATTGTTCGAAGTAAAGTGTGCCTGACTGAAATAAGAGTCTACTGAATCTTCAAAGACAGAAAAGAACTGTGTAGCGTACATCAGAACCTCCAGTTCTTCCAGAGGATTTTTATTTGTTATGGTTTTTGAGTTCCTGAGATTTTTAAAAACTACTGTATTTGCTCACAGAATGCAAAGGATGAATACAAACGCATTTAAGTTGTTAGACATCAGCCTCAAATGACCCACTTAATGGGCTCCACAAGCAGTGAAAGTGCTGAAAACTCCTTTGTGAGGCTTTGCTACTAATTTGCAGCTGACTGTGCTCAGACTGTGTGCCCTTCAGCTTAGTAAACAATATGCTTGCTAAAATTACTGCTGTCTGACTAAAACCACTGTGATATGGTTTGATATTCTTTGTATATTCTGCAGTCTGCTGTAATGAGACTCATATGACATACGAGTTTCTAATTCGGAGTGCAATTTTGACATACAGGCTTGTAATTTGTGCAAAAAGGGCTGCTTCTATAAAAAGGACAATGGTAAACAGTGACATTAGGAGAAGGTATAATGAATAGAAAGGTGTATAATTTCATGTTTCAGGATTGGGTCGACTGTAGCCATGTATCTAACGTCATTTACTCTGTTGTTAAGCGTGAAACAAGAAAACTCGCATCATCAGAGCTCCTAAAAAATGTATGTCACGTTAACACTGTTCTTAAAAGACTTTGTATTTCTTTTTCTTTTATTTGTACTTATATGAGGTATTTGTCAAACGTTTTCATGCAGTCTGTAAGTATGACTCAATGCCAGTTCAGCTACCTTGGCGGGAAACTGTCCAGGGCTGTGTACATCTAGAGGTCAAATCTACAATATAACTCGGCTCATCTTGACAAAACACAAACAAATAATCATTGAAATTGGTTTCCACTTTTCTTTGCCATCAGCCCTGTTCCACGGTGGCTGAGAAGTGCAAACAAAAATTACAAAGTTTAAAACACTTTAAGATTTTAACAAATTAATGTTTTAAGTAGGTGTGTCCCAGTCTGATATTAATATTGGTTATCGGTCCGATATCAGCAAAAAAACAAGTATCAGTATCGTACCGGAATGCATCTAAAATCTCCGATATAAGCAGTTTCTGTTTCCATTGGTTAATAATAAATGGGTCAGTTTTTCCTCATACCTATTGTTGCTGACTACTGCTCTTTGTTTGAATAATATCACTTAATCAAGCCTTTTCTAACATGACAGACATACTACAGAATAAGTAATAAAAGTATGCATGTTTAATGCTGATATCGTATCAGATTAATATGGGTATCAGCCAAAACTCAATGCTGCAGTATCAGGATCGTATCGGAAGTGAAAATGTAATATCGGGACATCCATAGTTTTAGCAAATCACTTTTTACAAAGGACAAAACAAATTCACAGGAAGCAAAGCACTTTTACGAGCATTGAGACAAATTTACCAAGTCAGAATTTTGACCAAAAGGGAATGTACTAAACTCCAAATGTGACCTGGCGTGATCATACCTAAGAGGTCGGCCAATTTGTGTTGATGGGAGATGATGAGGAAAGACATAGTAGTGTGAGATTTACAGAGTTTATAAAAAAGTTTAGTGTGAGTGCATTAAGTTTTGTCTGATCTGTGGAAGCCACTTTAGCCAAAAGCCATGATTTTGCTTTTCGTTTGTACTGTCTCTGGAATTTTTAAATGTTGTGGTGGAAACAGATGGATCAGATGGATAGATAGTTTGATTGTTGTGCAAAATGTTTTGCATATTCAGGCTGTTCCAATGTCTCCTGGGTGCTTGGTCCCTCCCTTTCCTTCACACCGTTAAAAATTCCAGCAAAAAAGCAAAATTGCAGTTCTTAGCTAAAGTGGGTTCTACAAAATGGACCAAACTGTAATTTTAATGCAACTATGTCTGTATACAACACTTTCTGTAAACACAAACTGACTGAACCCTCAGGTACAAACACTTTGGGGTCATGTTCCGCATTCAGTACATTAAATTGATTTTTTTTTTCAGGACTTGCAAAAGTGTAGCTAATTAAATTGAGTTTGTTTGATGGTAAAAAAATGTTTTTGTAAAATGTAAATTTGTTGACATTTGTAAAAGCGTTTCAAACTTTGTAATTTTGGACATGTTGGGTTCATATGTTGTTGTTTTGACTATTCTCATTGGTTTTGTTTATTTATTTTTCACTTTACTTTCTTGCATTACTTGCATGTGTTAAAGCATTCATTCAGTCAGTCATTCATTCATTCAATTTTGGTTCACACTTATCAGCCACTATACTGTTCCTTGACAATGGACTCTCAGAGTCCAAACAGGGCTGCATCCCCTGTGGGTAATGCACTCACTTTTAACTAGTGCCTCACATAACCACACTTCCAAAGCTCAAACTCTATCTCAGGTGGGCTTTACTGAAATGAAATGCACCAATTTTGAGTTGTAATTTTAAAATTCTATTGTTTATCTTTTTATCTAGTGTCATATATAATTTACTTTCTTGTAGCAGATCAAGTATTTCCTGCAGTTTCCAAGTGTTTGAAATGCAAAAGGAAGCAAATAAATAAACCTATCTTCATGAATATCTAGAACCAATGTGCTGCTCTAGATCCCATTGTTCAGTATGTGAAACACTTCAATCCTGACAGAAAGCCATGAAACTGTTGCTCAGCTCGGCTGGACACCTGATTAACTTGTTGATGGTTGAAGCAAACAGCCAAGTTGAACACAAAAGGATGGTTACTGTTACACAACTTCAAAGACAGATCTATGGTCTTCCTGTATTAACACATCAGCACCAAACCATGAAACTGCACCTCACAAGTCTACAGGACTAGATGAAGACCATTTCAAACCAGCTATCTCTTGAAACTATCACTAAATCACATCAGCGGTGTGTTCCTCATCCATCAGCCTAAAGTGTAGCTGCTCCTCAGCCATGTTACGGTACACATGCGACCCCAGGTACTTGCCTTGAAGTGGACCCATTCCCCAAGAGAACCAATTATCCAGCTGCTGTTGTGAGTGCTTTGTTTAAGCTGCATTAGTCAAGCTCGGGGTTTGGCAACCCAGGGTGGCAGCAACGCTTAATTACAAAAATCATGTAATGTGGTGTCATTAAGCCGAGCAGTGCTTAGGCTCACATTTTCTCCTTTTCTGCTCTGCAAGTTGATGCAGCAATAAGACAAGACGTCTTTTGACGGACAGGGGAATAAAAAAAAAAACTCTTTTTTTTTTTTAGGTAGGAAGTTTCTTTTTGGTTGAGGAAGATAAAAAGATGTTAGTGATTGAGTTTTACATCTTTTTAGCATCAGTTTTACTCAACTTTCCCTTTAGCTCCAGGGTATCTCAACCCGTCTGATCTTTCACATATCGCCACCTGAGTTTTTTTTTTTGTTTCACAGTCCTATGAAGGAATTAGACTCCCATGAATCAAGATGTGATTCAGTGTGAAACAAACTGAGGAGTGGCAGGCTGGCACTGCTAGGAGCTGATAGCCTGGAAGATTTGAGCCACCTGTTCAGACGGCGAGTTGTATTGGGCGCCTCGTGGGCAGGAAGCATCAAAAGGCAACACAAAACAGGAGGCAAGTGGACTTCCAGATGGCTGTAGTCTTACCTGAATCCCAATCAGTATGCCCTTCTGTGGGAGCTTGAAGCCTGTGGAGAGCATTGCCTTGAGGAAGGCTGAATAAATGTTTGGTCCAAAACAAGCTACCTGCGAAAAACACACAAATAGACACGAGTCTGTAAACATTTGCTACTCAAACAAGATGGTGAGCAGGAGAAAAAAAAAGAAAACGTCGATCAAAACAAGAGTGTGACTCACTTCTCCTGTGGAGGCCATCTCACAGCGGAGCACGGGGTCTGCATCCCTCAGCCGGGGCCAGGAGAACATGGGAGCCTGATGAGGACAGAGGGTTTATTTTCACTTGGTTTTTGCTAAAAATCACCAAAAACAAACAAAAAAAACGGTTCAAATTTAAAGCTGTGTTGATTGACCATGAAAAAAACTACAAACCAAAACAGCAGGAAAGTGAAGAAAGTGAGACATATAAACACTTCACATAAAACAGCAATCAATAGAGAATAATTCCCAGAATAAATAACATCAGTCAAAGGAAGCGTTCAAGGGATTTCATGACACTGCTGCCACCTAGTGAAAGATAAACTCTACTCCTTTAAAAACAGGTGACCCAAGCCAAAGGAGGTTACACAACATGCATTTGAGATAAAAACGGTTAAAAATGTCAGTTTGATAAAAAAACCAGCTTTATTTTGTCTTGTGCAAACTTTATTCCAACCACTTTCAGGGGAGCTCCAGCAGAGGCAACAAAGAGAAATTCAAAGAAATTAGTGATGCTTAAGACGGACTTTAAAGAGACCATCTAAAAAGAAAAGAGTCCTCTGAAACCGCAGGCATCTGTTCTTTGCTTTTAAAATCTGAGGAAGGGGTCGACACTGTATGGTGCCTGTCTGATAAATGCAGAGAAGAGAGGAAGTGGATGAAAGATCAGGGGTAGAGGAAGGGGAAAACAAAGGATGGGAATAAATGTGTGAGAAGAGGGAATAAGAAGAGGACATAAGAGGAATCAATCAATACAATAAGTGTAAAAACAAACAGAGCGGATGATAAAAGGCTGAGGAGGACGAGACAAGTGTGAAAGGAGGGGAAGGGAAAGATAACGCTTTTTTTTACAGAAGGACAAAGTGAATGGCAGCAAAGTGCAGAGACGAGACCGTCTTCTCGTTATTGTATTAGACACAAATTAAGAAAAGCGGAGCGCCATGTGGGAGGCCATTCGTATTCACCATTTAAAAGCAGACAACCACCATTACCTTGAAGAGAGACACAGAGAGGAAGAAGTGGCGTGGCATCGCGCCGTTCATGTGTACGCACACGCACACGCAGAGGCAAGGGGCCACTAGGGGGGGATTCATCCTTGAAGTGGGCTATCTAATCAGCTGAAAGTAATGTTTGAATACTAATGCAAGAAGGGACGCAGAGAGAGGGGAATGCAGACGGGGGAGCCTGCATCGCTTATCGCGGCTTTGTTCAAAAAGTCAGTGAAAGACAGAGGAGTACGCCGAGATAAAACAGCAGAATGTATCCAAGAAAGAAGATGAAAACGTGTGAGAGAAGCACACACGGAGAAGGGAAAACAGTGAGAGGTGAAGTTTAAATACTGCCTCGAGAGACGAGAGACTACCATTAAGAAGAAGGGACGTCATGAATACAGTGACAACGAGAGCCAGAAGGGGCCATCATTTCACATTCAGCTTCATTTGAAGCAAACGTTTAAAAATATGAGGCAAGAAGGAGAAATTTAAGCACAAACAGAAGCAGTGAGAAAAGTTAGTGTCATCACTAACACTGGTAATTATCTAAATGGCCTTAAAATGTGAAACACTTCTCAAGTCATCCCTGAATGTAATTACGAAAACCTCCCCGGTCTCAGTTTTAATGGTCTGTTCTCCAAATGCAATGGTGGGTCTGTGGGACAGGATGTGTGCAACTGTCACGATAACCAAGGCCATGCAACCACAACATCCCACCAAGGCACACAAGCACCACTTCCACACTACTTCCCCACCCCACACCAACCGCCCACTCTCAGACAGAAGAACTGTGAAGCTCCACAACATGAACAATGTTATCTCAGGGCACCAGCTGAGCCACAGTGGAGAAAGAAATGAATAAAGTAAGACATTTCCACATTACATTACTGCTCACTGTGCTGGTTGTTGTCGACAGAAGTGGCACCTGTGTAAATGTCTTTATATTCACAGCTGAATGGGAATAACAAGCTGCATTTGTATGTACAAATTAAATGTCAATTCACATTTTTAACTGAATATTACTGCAGATTATGACGTTTTAACATTTGACCGAAACAACCAGGACTTTGTCAATAATTCGAACACTGCAAAAACTAAAATCTTATTTAGCATTTATAACTTATTTAGGAAAAATAATCTTATTTGACTTAATTTGAGCCACATTCACCTGGCAAGTCCAGAAAAATGTCCTAATTCAAGATATTAAAGGCAAAAATGATGCCTGACTTGGTTGTAAAGAGTAAAAAAAAATCAGCCAGTGGGGTAAGAGAAATTAACGTGACATTTTTTTTGCATATCAAGAAGGTTTACTTGCTTTGTCGAGAGGCATTTCAAAGTTAGCATTTCTTCTAAAGCAGGATTCAGCAGGATTTTTCTAAAAAATAAAATTTCAACTTCCACAGGAACAATCCTGCTAAATGAAGTCTCCTGCAGGCCTATGTGTGTCAGTGGCTGCGTTTACATGCAGTCAGTACCAGCAACTATCACTACTAGTGATAACCCGCTTGCACACGACCATGTAAACACCAATAACTCTTTCGAAAGGGTTATTTTACATCATTTCACATCATTTTTTAAAACCTGAAAATCCTCCTGAGTTACTCTTTTTCTAACCTTACTATTCTGCCATGTATTCGCCTATCAGGATATCCCCATCCAAAGGAACATTAATTTGTGTTCTGCACATGTTCTGTTTGCAAGGAATCTTGGTCTTTTGAGTACAGGAAGTCCATCGTGCTGCTTTTGTTGTTGCTGTTGCTATGGATACAGGAAGAGGAAGCGGAAATAACGCACATTGCGTCATGACGTTCTTTGTGCGTCAAGATGTTGTCCGTGCATTGCTGTTTTGATTGGTATACCATGTAAAAAGGAATTCCTCTTTTTGCTCACGCTTATAAACTACTTTGGAATGTTCCAGAAACTGTAATATTGACTGCATGTTAATGTAGCCAGTGTCTGTGTCAGCCTTAACCCCCTCCTCTGCCTGTATGCTGATGTTTTGGTTCTATTGGGATGATTCTGGGAGAAGAGTAAGCGTGGTTACCTCAGCCAATCACAGAGCCCCCAGTGTGCAAGTGACTTCAAGTGAAGCTAATCAGAGCAGCTACGATAGTAGACATAACACAGAGGAAGAAAAGCACAGCCAAAGCGAAACAAACCACCAAGCAGATAAAGGGTTTTTTTAAACGTGGGTGAAGCTTGGCTTGACTTTCATTCTTTTTTGGGCACTTCGAAAGAAGCTCGGGACAAAGAGCAACACGAGTTGGATTTCTGCCAACCAGGTATGTGACAAATACCCGCGATTAGCTTGTGCTAACGTGCAAAGTCAGGTGCACGGCTCTCGAGTCTCTCCCACGTAGGAACACAATGCTACAGATGGTTGCTGGAGTAGCGAGTATGTTCACTAGGGGGAGCCGAGTTTGAATGTTGTGTTCACTAACAAGTAACAAAAACTCCTGCAGAGCCTACCTATGGAGGGATTATTTGTTTATCAACAACGCCGGATGGGGGCGCAACTTGGTTTGTCAACTGACGTGAAGGAGTTAACCACCAAAAAATGCATTTTTAAACTAAATATCATCACTTTTACGGATGGTAAATGGCTCCCAGGTTTGTGAAATAGCAGTAACTGGACAGAAGAGATCAGCAGGTGAACAGATGTTTTTAACAGAGAAATCCGGTGTGTACCTAGAGAAGTTTAAACACACACTTAATACTCATGACTGCATTATCCATGGACACTTCACAGACTGCGACAGACCAGGACGTAAACATGCGTCAACAAATCAGAAACTCTCCCAAACTAAGAAAAAAAGCACACAGACTTCTGAGTCTGACCCGGTTCAAGATAAAAGAACCAGAAAACTACATCCAGAGAACTGCACAAAATCAAATAAAGATGGTGCATTTAATTATTTACCCACAGACGTTCCCGGTGTTTCAATATAAAGTGTGACCCTGTTAACTGGTGACTCTCGGCTATAAATCACTGATACTGTCGGCTGATTTACCAGTTAGCATTGTTGCTATGAACTCCAAAACACTGGCTACTGTCAAAACTTGATAGACATTGCCTCTGTTGTCTAGTATCGTTTCTAAAAACTGACCACAAAACAACCGTACGTTTTGATGCTGCGAACAGGTTGAATTTAGTGTTTAAAAACCGCTTACTCGCCTTAAAGTGTTACTCTGGGATGGAACAAGTTGGGTCCTATCACAAGGTTTAGGGCAGAAATGACCCCTACAGCAGTGATTTTGTGCAGCAGAAGCCCAGAGCACTCGCACAAAAAAAATCTGATATCGGTCTGCATTCACGCTTCATTTAGAGAATTTTCAGCGCGTTGCTCTCACACAAAAACACCGCTAAATAAGGCTTTACGGTTGCTAGGCGCTACCCAAGTAGCTGCCTGTTGCAGCAGCTCTCTCGTCTTTGTCCGTTTCTTGTAATTTCTTCGTCTCTTTTTCGTCATCTTTGTATTTGGAGTGGATCATCACTTTGTATGGTTCATTGTCGGTCACGGACACCAAGCTTTTTGTGGCTTCGGCGGTATTTTTTACTACTTTTCTCCTGTGTTTGTCTGGAGATCCTACATGTAACCATGGCTGCATTGTTTACATGCGAAATTAGCTGTTAGCAGCCTGTAGCATGTCAATGCTAACTAGTGTAGGGCTTGATGATTTCCCTCGAGCTGAGGAGGAGGAGGTGAGGACGACGTGCTGGTTCTCGGATGTGAGCTGGGAGGTGACGACGTGGACCTGTCCTTCCATCCATCGTTGTTGGGAACGTGGGATCCAGCTCCTGGGGATGGACGAACTAGCTGTGCTAACCCAACGGCATCGTGCTGTTCCAGGCGTGGCTGATGGAGCTGACATCGGACGCCCCGACACATCGGAGGAGCTTCGCCTGCTGTGAGCAGACAGGATCCAGGAGACAGAGACTGAACAGACTGCTGGGGAGGCTCAGTCCTGGACCCTGTGGAGGTGGAGACTGGCTGGGCTGGAGAGTGGTGGACGAGTGGTGGACGGGATGTCGTCATCTAATTTCTTATGGACATTTTTGCACTTTCTATATTCTTTCTTACTTTTGTTTCCTTAAATGCTGCGGTGACTCCTGAATTTCCCCTCGGGGATAAATAAAGTATTTTCTATTCTATTCTATTCTATTCTAGTTCTCATCGTGTCGTAAAACGGCGCTACCTCCTCTGCAGAGCCACAGCTGGCTACGAGGCGCTCACTGCTTAGTGTATAGGTCCACGAGCGCGGCGTGCCAGATATAAACAAACGCAGGTAGTCTGCTAGGACGAAGAGACACGATGAGAACCAGAGCCCTATTTAGCGGTGTTTTTGTGTGAAAGTAACGCGCTGAAAATTCTCTAAATAAAGCGTGAATGCAGACTGATATGAGATTTTTTTTTTTTTTTTTCAGTGGGAGTCTGTTTATTTGTGTTTTTGGTCAAGTAAAAATTAGCCCCTTCTGAGTGCAGAGGAAACCAGCAGAGGAGCAGGGAGGGGGTGTTTGGTGCGAGTGCTCTGGGCTTCTGCTGCACAAAAACACTGCTGTAGGGGTAATTTCTGCCCTAAAGCTTGTGATAGGACCCAACTTGATCCATCCCGGAGTATCACTTTAATGAATGAAGCTAAATGCTGCTAATGTGGTCAAGATGCGTGCGCATCAGGATGACGTAGACTGATAATCCCTCTATACTGTTCGAGGATTGCAAGAAACAATTTAAGGTCTCTGTTTATTCAATGACCCTGAAAGGTTGAATTAAGTTATTGTTGAATAATTTTAAATGACTCCCAGGTGGGAAGTGTTACACAACACCGTGACGTTACAGCTAGGTATAGGATTTTTCAGCATCTGTTTTAATTGAGGCACCAGGTTCTCTAGAATAATGTATCTGCAGAGTCATCGCGATGCCCTGGGCAAAGGGACAAAACATTCAACTGATGGGAGGTTTTCCTCAGCCCATAACTATGCACTGGGGACAGACAGCAAACAACCAAATCCACTTCCTCCTCCTTAAAATGTGTCTTTCCTGCTCTCCTTCCTTTCAGTGCCATAAATATAACTGTGTTATTGTTCCTATGAGTTTGTATAAAAAGACAGAAATTACACAAAGGGGACTTGTTAGTGAAAAGAAAACACGGCCTCAAACGAGGGGACTGTCAGCTGAAGAAAAGAAGCAGGGAGAGCAACAGAGTGTGTTTGAAAGGAACGAGGCAGATAAATGGAGATGGTCTCTGGATGGCGATGAGTTGTGTCTGGTGATGATACATCAAAAACGATGAGAAGGAAGGCCGTAAAGGGTACAGTTGGTATCACCCACTCCCTGCTTAGGCTGCAGAAAGGTCTCGCTCGTATGAAAGGTTTGATGTTTTGGCAGCAGCACTGTGTTTAATAGGAAGGCAGAAAACGGTGCTACCTCGGAAACAACTGTTGTGTGTTGTGGCAGGATATCTGTCGAGGCCTGTATTAGTCAAGGGGTATGAAGTCTGTATCATAGACTCCAAGTAAACTCTGGATGTCTTTCAAGCCTGGTGCCTGGAGTATTCAGAGCTCTGATTAATATTCCTCTCCACTGTGCAGGCTAGAAATTGAAAACTTTAGGAGGTGAGGAAGAGTGGGGGGGATTATACCTGCGTGATTGGCTCCAAACTACAGCCATTGTTACAACAGCTCTGTTGTAATTAGAGGGAGAAATTACTTTGGAAAAAATAGCTTTGGAACAGCTGGTGACATGGAAACTCTCCTAACCAATCTAAGAAGTAAGCCTCCCAGCCGGTATGAGAAAGAAAGCACCACCACCCTCCTCCTCCTCCATGCCAAGGTGGAGGAAGAGAGCAGTAATTTCTGTCTTTATTATGTGACACAAAAGCAGCTGTAACAAGAACCACAGTACTTATTAACATATCACATATGTGAAGCTTTCAACATAGGAATCAATTTGCAGGATTAACCAGTGCAGAAGGCTGCAAGGAGTCAGAGACACTGTAATTAGGAGTTGTAAGGAAATTAAAACTGAAAGTTGTTAACAGCTCCACTAAAGTGAATTAATTATAAAACTCACTTTAGCAGAGCTGTTAACAACTTTCAGACCCATTACAATGAGTCCTAACATTTCACAACCTCATGTGTATCATGTTAGCTTCAGATAAGACCCTACGGAAGGTGAGAAGGAAAAAGTTAGCTTGATCTTGAAATCAACATAAAAACAGAGTGCTGTCCTATTTACTGACTCACCACAGTTTAAGACCATAGGCTGTATAATATGGGGAAGTAGACTCTATGATGTCACCAGTTTGTTTCTGGTGTGGAGTTCTGAAGCCTGTTGTCAGCAGACGCCATTTTGGAAATGCTAAACTTAACCTCATAATGCCTTTTATTCATGAAATCATGTCAAAATAACTTTTGTATAAGCCTACCAGGATCGGCCTTCTTCACATTTCTTTTAACAATCAGTGCCATACACGCTCCTCTGTCAGGCTCCTGTTGCATGTCCCACGAGTCAGGTCTGAACTGGGAAAGACTGCCTTTTCCTATTCTGCTCCTGAGGCCTGGAACAGACTACAGGAGCTGCTCAGGATTAATGACCTTTTACTATATGGGCTTTTTAGAAATTTTATTTTAAATTTCCACTCTTACGTGTGTAATTGTTTTATTTAAGTGTGACCTATTGTCATATTAATCATCACAGGTCTGATGATTTTAATGCCCTTTCTTAAAGTTTGTCTGTTTATTGTTTGGAGTTCTCCCAATTTCTTATGTACTTGACTCGTCATCATTTTAAATGAGGATGCCCCTCAATGATCTCTTGAGTATAAATAAAGATTGATTGATTGATTGATATCTGGTAGTGTGTTCAGTTGGTTGTTTGAAAACTCTGCATATAATGCAAACTTAGCTTCTCATTCTGTTAATTTCCCCATTAACCCCAAATTTCTTCAGTGCACTATAAAAACCTTAGAAAGAAAAAATATTCCACAGTTATTAGTCCAACAGTCTCACCTTGATGCCAACAAAGTCTACAGGAATGATGGGTTTCTCCAGCGAGGGCAGGCTGGCCTCATCCAAAGGCTCCCCCACCATCACTTTGGTCGCCACATTGATGAAGTCCACACCGATCGTTTTTGACACAAAGGGGAAGGAGCGGGACGCACGCAGGTTGCACTCGATCACCTAAAAGGTGAACAAACACAGTTGGTGCTAAGAAGTTTGTGAGCACTGAAATGACATACCCAACCTTATTCAACCCCCACCCAAAATTAGATTAAGCATTGCCACTGCCATTTTCCATTTACTGTCTGTCAGGTGGTATGTGGTAGTTGTGTTTATAGCTTTCTTTTAATTCATGTTTCTTTTAGCTAAATTGGTGTTAAAAGGATATAAAAAACTAAATATAACATGCACGTTAACTTTAATTTGGTGTCTTAGTTGACATGCCTCAGTTGTCAATGATGATGTAATTTTCTTTGATTGAAGGAGACGCTGTAATGCTTTCAGTTTCGTTTTTCTCTGCTTCACAGCAGAGGGCGCTCTTATCAACATGTGCTTCATTCTTCCTTTTTGAGCCACACGACTGATCCAGAGGCCCAAAACTTCCTCTTTTTCTTCATGGCTTCACACACTTGAATCCTGACTTATGTGTCATTTTCATATTGTTTTTAGCTTGTTAAAGCCAACTTTCCTTAAGGTCATGGGTTGGTGATAGTGTACGTCTTGGAGTTTTAGCACAAAGACCTTCAGCTTTTCGTCTTACTGCTGGTCATTTTGCAGTAATTTAAGGGTTTTCCATTTTCCTCCTCAGGAATCTGGAGTCAGCAGTTAACAGCCTCCTCTTTCTGCCACATCCTGGTCGTGTAGCCACTGTTTTTGCAAACTCTAACATCAAGACCTATTCCCACAGTATCTCAAGGAAAATTCAGTGCCTATGATTTCATTTTGTACCTGTTCTCTTGTTTTTTCAAAGCCGTATCTCTTCTCGTAACAATATTCTCCACTGTCCCAATTTTAACAAGCAGTCAGACCTCACCATCAACAAACCTGTATTTCATTTGTTCTATCTCAAGTACAACTGATGCAACCTCCAAAGCTCTTAATTGCATCAGGTTTGCTTTAGACAACACCTTACTTTCAAATGTGTCCTCTTACACGTAAACGAGGGACTCTATCCAGGGGTTTGAATCATTTCCAGACTGCAACAGTCATTAAAAGTGGCACTTGAGCTTTGCAAGAACTCATGCACACAAGTGATTTCATTTCATGAATGAGTTGTCTTTAATGCAATCAGTCGTGAAAGTGTTGATCAATTATTTAGACCAGTTGAGAAATGTTACCTACCATGACATCATTGCCTTTAACCAGGAATTGAGTGTTAAAAGGCCCCGAAATTTCAAATGCTTGCGCAATCTTCCGAGTGGCAATCTTAACCTGCGAGCAAAAGAAAAAGAACAATGTAAATGAGGCTGTCATGATGATTGCAGACAAAACACAAAAGTAGGAAACAATATGTTGCATTAAACTCTGTTAGGTTGAAATGTTTGTTTCCAAATGGAGCACAAACTGGTCCTGTGTCATTTCTATGCAGTTTAAGTCAATATGCTGATGGGGATTTGACCAACCTTTTCCAGCGCCCCCTGGCTAATAGTCTGTGTTGGTAGCATTAGGGTAGCATCTCCTGAGTGAACTCCAGCATCTTCCACATGCTCTGTTATTGCATGGACCAGTACCTGAAAAGATACAGTGATTATCAAACACTTTTAGTACTTGCGTTCAGATCAAAGCTCTTGCACAAAAAATAGAAAGAAGAAAGAAAATGCATCCCAGCTCAGCTCAGGGCAACTCATCTTTTACAGCCTTGGACTGTTCTCTGATTAAAATCCTCCAGACTAAGAGGCAGATGGCCTCCAGACTCGATGTGTCCTTATCTACAGTATGTCACTGTGCAAAATGGTATCATCAGCACACGGTGAATATTACACCGCACATTTTAAAGGAATGAAGAAAGTCAGTCAGGTAAACAATCACTGAAAACTGTTTAAAGGTGGGTTTTAAATAGAAATTAAACAAAGCGCATGAGGGGGTATATAACGACGAAAGAGTAACTTTCAAACATTTCACCCTCAGGAAAGGAGATCTGTATCACTGAGCTCATTGGGAGTGTGCATGTGTGTTTGTAAATGAGCCACCGTGTCATTAGCTCATTTTAACTGCTGCTAACCACAGTATTCATTAGCTCCTTTCAGATAGAGCCTGTAATTAATACGTATTATCTCTGACTTTTCCACTCTCCCACACATATATCTCACACATGCACGCTCACAGTCTGGCCAGGAATAATGAGGCCTGTTTGGTATTCAATGAATGGACAGCTTGTTAATGTGATACTGAAGATAAAGGAGGGGGCTGTATTCAGGAAAAGCAGACAGAGAAAATGTACCATACAACTGGATTGCGCACATTCAAACGAACACCCTTGAAATGACTCCTAATGCCCAAACAATGGGAAAACAGACAGGGCATCCAGGACAAGTACCTGGGAGGTACCTGTGGTGACTTACAAAGTAAACAGTTGTGGAGTGATGTCAGTTTTAGAAGTTAAAGCTGCAAAGGCTAAGTGAATACTAATGCAACGTAAAGGAGCCATGAGTGTGTTTTAATGGGCTGTATGTGCCTTCTCTGGCCTTCTGACAACTTATACATGACATGTCACATTCACCCATCCATATAATACCCACACACTGATTGCAGAGGCTGCTATGAAAAGTGCCCATCAGTATTAGCTAAACCCATTCACACACTGCCAAGGCAGCTCGGTGCTAAGTGTCTTACCCAGAGAGATGACCGACTCTGCCTCTGAGCCACAGCTGTTCCTGTGAGGTTTACTCCATCTAGAAATTCTCCCTTAACAGTAACAGCCTTTTAGCTTTTTTAGGGGCTAAGATGGGCGAAGACAAACTTCTCCTGCCACAGGTATCTTAAAACCAGGCTTTGTGTCTGATTGTGTACTCAGATCATTCTTATCTTTTAAATTTATTTAATGTTTAATGTAAGTTATGGTGTCAGGTATTCCATTTCTCTGAGTTATAAGAGTACCTAAAAAAAGATAACCTGACATTGTAATGGTTTGGGTTTTTGGTTTGTGTATTTCTGGGTTTCCTTGTGTTTTCTTTTTCTTGTGTTTCTTTGTTATTCTGTGCTTGTCCCGTGTTTCTGCGTCACCCATGTTATCTTAGTTATTTTTGAGTGTTCTGTGTTTCCTGTTTTTGTCCTTAGTTTGTGTCCCATGTGGTTTTGATTTGGTACCTGTCTTGTGTATGTCTTTTTGTAATTCTTAGGCTATGTCCACACATAGCTGAGTATTTTCAAAAACGGCTATTCTCCCTCGTTTGTTGTAAAAAAAATACTTTCGTCCTCACGCAGCGGGTAAATCCGCTGGTGAGTGCTGCTCCAAGCACGCGAAACCCATAATGGGCAGTGTTTTCCTGACTTAAAACCCGTGCCAGCCAATCAGAATGAGCCCCCGTCATTCAGCTGTAACGTTGGAGAACTGAAAACTTTGTTTACCACTGTATACACAAAACCATGAATCCGGAGTTTTCCAAAATCTTCACTGTTGCCGAAGTTTTCAGTAAACATCGTTTTTAGTGACATAAAGCAGCAGTTTCGTGTGGACGACAGGCGTAAACTTATAGAAATATAAACAGAGGGTAGTTCTTTTAAAAAAATAAAATGAAAGGTGGCCATTTCAGCTCGTACTCTTCATTACATCCTCTGAGGGTAAACTTGATTTTTTCAAGTCGCAAGAAGCACATCAGATTTTTTAACCCAGCCATTCCAAATGGTGGAATTGGTGATTTCCAGCCAAAAAGGATTCATCAGTATGCCATGGTAAAAGTAAAAATTCATTCTGGTCTTGCCCAAGGCTTAGAGAGTTTTGGAGCAGTGTTTTTGACACTCTTGCTGAAGTGTCTCAACCACACCGTCCTCTGGCTATTTTTGGAATTCTAGCCCAACCTAATACACATGACGTCAAAAAAAAAAGATGTTATTGCTTGATCTCGATCATTCTAGACTGTGACCTTCAAACATTAACCAGAAATCCCTAAAATGTAATTTGAAGGTACCGTAGGCAGGATTACCCAGGTAAGATGGCGATTTGAAAACCAGCACAGCCCTTCCAGTCCTGTGTTCTCTGACATCACGCCCTTACGCAAGTTTAGCCCCTCCCACAAGAACACGCACACAAACGCGACACAATACCTGCCGGTATCAAAACACTCTGCACTCAAAGGCTTCACAACGACGAGCAACACAACTTCTGCAATGATGTCTGATTCTGAGGTAAGTTTATGATGCAATATCTTAACTACAATTGTGCTCATTAGGGTTTATCCAGCTTTTACTTATCACTGTTTTGCGAGATACTTGATAGAGCAAAGCTGTATTAGCATTTACTAATCGGACAATCGATCATATACTTGCACAGCGTTAGCATGTAGCCTGCTAGTCAACTAATGAATAAACTGAGTTCATTTAATGGTTTTGGAGTATGTGCCGGAAGAAAGTTCTGGGTATGAACACGCGCCAGGGACATCCACTGGTCAAAGTGCGAGTCGAGGTAAATCGGGACCAAGTACAGGCGGTCAGTCGGAACAAAGGTAAATATGTAAATATTCCTCATGCGTGTTCATGAGAACAAAGAGATTTACAACCAATTGCGACGAAGGACGAAGCGCTGCCCCTAGACGAATCAGGATAGAGCCTCAGGGGCTCTTCTGATTGGTCAAAGATACCTGGAGTGGTCGAGAATCCTTGTCAGCTCATAACAGAGACAGATGGAAATGCTGTAACCTTGCGGTAGGGCAATTATACTACACTTATGAAGGGTTATCAATGGATACTCTAACATTTAATCCAAAGAAAACACAAAAAAATTAGCATTGACTAGCTAAATCCTGCCTACGGCACCTTTAAGTGAGAATGTAAGGCAATAAACTGATGAGTCAAAAACTCATTTTTTTATCCCTGCTGAATTTCCTCTCGGGGACAAATAAAGTAAATTCTATTCCATTCTATTCTATTGATTGTATTGTATTGTATTGTATTCTACTACATTCTATATATGTAAATTGATCATTACAGCTAAAATACTCTGGTAGAAAAAAACCTGCTGTGAACACTGTATGTACTTACACTAATAACTCATAGCAGATGAATACAAAGACAACAAAAATCAAAGGAAATCACAGATCTATAGGACACGTCAATCAAACAGAGAAACATTTTTTAAGCATGAATCACTTAAATATTTCTTAACTGATCTGACACAGAAACCAAAAATCATTCTGAACAACTTCCCTGCATTTGCTTTTAATATATTCCATCCTCCCAATCAGAGCCTGTCTACGCTGCGATGCCTTTTCATCGAAGATAAATGAGATCACTTCCACTTTATTCATCTACTGGGCTCAATAATGGTCTCCCCTCCCCATCTAAGCTGAAAAACAATGAAGCACTCACTAATGCAAAGCCAAAGAGATGAATAACAATGATACTACAATGAATTAAATTATGGTTGAACTGGATGTCGATATATATCCAACAAAGACAAATAATGTTTCCATTTAACTTTGCAACACAGTGTTACACCTGGGAGAAGATCAACACCATCCTCAAGACTCACACTTTGAACAAAACTTCTTATCTTTTCAAAAATAATTGCATTTAATACCTGAAAAGAACATGTCAGCATGTCTTACCTTGCCATTATTGGCCACAGCATCTACCTCCACTTCCCGAGCCCCGCGGATGAACTTAGTGATGACCACAGGATGCTCCTGGGGGAAAAAAAGACTTAAGTTTAACTAAAAAACTGAATTAATGTCTCACATGTTCCTTGGGGAACTATAAATTGAGGGTTCTGAAATAAATTTTGTTAAATTCAATTTGTTAAACTATGGGCAGTGAAACAGGAAGACAAGAGAGAGGAGAAGACAGCTGTGGCACAGACTCAACACAGGTACATGGTACAAAGTAGTTTTATTGTCAATTCTGCAATATGTGAAACACATAAAGATGGGGCCCACGGTGCAACAGTTAACATTTAGCAAAGTTGTAAAAATTATTTTTATTTCAACTCTTAATATCTTTTTTTTTTTGTAAAAGTAAAAATTCATACTTAAGCCGAGTCAGAAGTAAAATATGACTCTGCACCTCCACTGCAGTAGATGGCGCCAAAGAGTTGCTCTGTCCACATTATGTTGCCCATAAACTGTATAATAAATATAATCTCAAATTATATTTAAAACATTTTAACTTCATGGGTTTTGTTGTACTAAGCAATAGGGATGGGTACCTTTTACATTTGAAACGATACAGTACCAATTCCCGGTACCTGGCAATTGATATCGGTACTCATTGGTACCAATTTTTGGTACTTTGTGTGCGAAAAAAAAATCAAATTATTTAATAATAAAATGTAAATCCTTTTTTATTTAACATATTTATTCTTCAATATGTCATCCTGGAATGCTGTGTTCATTTCCAGCATGGAAAATCACCTACTCTTTCACTCCCTCACAGCCACAAGGATGCATTTAGGTACCTGAACATGGTACCATTTGATTTTATGTGAATCAATACCTGGTACTTTTGACAGAATTTCAGTGGATACCTATAAAAGTACCTAATTTGGTACACATTCCTACTAAGCAAGTATGTATACTTTAGATATCAATGTTTTCGCTCTATTTTCATCATCATTATTAGGACAAAGAAATAATCCAAGAAAACAATCATTTAAACACTTAAAGGGAAAGAGTGAACTTATTCACGCACTGATGTGCTGAATTTTGATTGGCATGTATTTGTGTGAATGTTTTAAAGTAAAAACAAGTTCATACACTCAATGGCTACCTAATTAGGCCAACCTGTTTAACTGCTTGTTATAAGAAATATCTGATCAGCCGATCACAACTTAGTGCATGTAGGTATAAAGACATGGTCAGGTCAACCTGCTGAAGTTCAAACCAGCATCAGAATGAGGAGGAAAGATGATTTAATGGACTTTGAACGTGGACTTTCTGGAAGCCCCTCACTAAAACTACAACTAAAAATTGAGCAGTGTCCAAATACCTAAATGACTTCATGTGTGCGTGTGCTGTTGGAGTTTAGTGGGTCATGTCATTATAAATCAGTTTGAAGCTGTTAAACAACCATTAACAGGCTTGCTTTGTGTTCTGAATGTGTGATATGTGCTTGTGTGTCTGTTCATCCAGCCTTAGGTAGGGGCCCCTTTGAGGGGCCAGGTGCCTCTGAGCCACTGGAGGGTTCAGTGAAGAAGAGATGCTCACACAAAACTAGCCATCAGCAATGCCAGCTGGTTGCATTAGTTAATTGAAAGCACAGGGACAGCGGTGCAGAAGAAGAAAGTTTGTGTGTGAAATGGAGGAATGGAGAACAGTCACTGGTCATAACATGCTAATTCAACACGTTACAGACAGGGATAAGGCATGAAGCCACAGCATGACATGTGAAATCAAGAAGGCAACACGTCTCTAACATGTGCAGGCACACGTTCACAATGATCTCACCTGTGACACCTGAGTGGCCTCCTCCAAGAAGCGTTTCATCTCTTCCTCTCCGTACGCAACGTTCATGGCAGAGCCACTGGTGAGAGAAAGAGGCAGGAGATGAAGGATGAGGGAAAAATGAGGGAGAGAAAACAAAAGGCCACAGGAGAGGAAGAGAAGCAAGCAAACAGGAGAACATAGAAGCTTCAAATGATCGTTCAAAACACTCATTATCTCTTCGTTGCATCACTATTACCACTGGGAACAAGGTCTGGAAACAGTCAGAATAAGGAGGGAGAGAGGAGAGAAAGAGAGGAGAGCAGCTATTTAGGTCGAAAAGCACTGCAGGCTCTTGAAAAATGAGTTCAGAACTTAGTCATTAAAATACAACAGATTTAGGCTAGTTTTGTTGTGGTTGTTGTTGTTTTTGATTTCAGACTGCTAGCTGGGTTATCGCTGTGTTTGAAAAGGAAGAGATGAGAGAAGCAGGACAGAGAAGGGCCACAGGCTCGGGTCAGATCTTTATTCCTTAGCTGTCTGTTGCTTGGAGGCAGACATATGTCCAACTCCCAAATGAATACCGACCCTTCCTGTTATAGGGGATCACTGTGCATTTAAATAAAGGCAGATCATTGACTCAGATGGCAGAAAAGCCAATTTGATTATGCACACAGTTAATATAACAGTGAACCATTAAAGAGAAAGTTAACACATGTATGCATATAACTGTGCAGTTAGATGTTTGTAAAATTGCTGAGTAAAAAATGAGTTGGCATCCAAAACTAAATAAGTCTGTATGTGTTTATATTTGCAGTCATTCAGTCCAGGTTAGATTGCTGCAGCTCTGTAACAGCTGTAGTATCATCAGTGCAGTGTTGCAGCAGTGATCACTGGAGTTAGATTAGTAGCAGTGACATTAGCTGCTACTGTCTTGTTGACAAGTTTACGAGACATCTGCAACTTGGAAAACATTGAAACAGTAGAGAAGGCACAATCTAAAGAAGGATAATGTAAAAAATCAGGGGTAATACCATTTCTGATGTTTCAAAAAAAAAAAAAAAAAAAAAGTATACTCTTTTTAAATTCAATGTAGTTGCATTTTTCTGTACTGATACACCTTTCTGGGCTACAGAATCCTTTTGATTTTAAATAGTTATAGAGTTGTTCAGGCTTCTATAAAACTATCTGAGTGTGAACTTATCTATTGTAAAATTTTACAAAGCAACGTCTAATTTGATCTTCTTACACCAAGAAGATAGTTGAAAAATGGCTTCAAAAGCATCTTTAACTGCTTTGCAGCCTAAAAGAAACATTATTTGCACATTATTTGCACAATTTTTTCACAAAGAGAAAATAATATTTGTAAAACAGGTTGAAAATTATCTGAAACGATAGCTTGCTATCATTGAATAGCAGTGATTCTCAAACTGGGGAATGTGTACTCTTAGGGGTATGTGGGAGGACTACAAGGGGTTGACTTGACAAATGTTCAAAGAAAAAGGTGCATCACAACAAATGAAAAAAAAAATTCTGATTAAAAACAATCAATCTAAAAAAGGAAGACTTTCAGACAGAGCATATTCATTCATAAAATAAGTTATTTGCTAAACAGCTCCTGTCTGTTAATATCATTTTTTTAGTGAGAGATCATGTTTATTTACATGCTAACAATAGCACAGCCAGGTGGATAACAATAGACAGGTGGTTTCAATGAAACAAATCAGTTGGGAAAATGAGATGGGTGTTAAAGAAATGGTCAAAAAGAAAAAAAAAACAAAAAAAATTTAGAATTCAATTTATATATATATATATATATATATACATATATATATATATATATATATATATATATATATATATATATATATATATATATATATATATATATATATATATATATATATATATTTTTTTTTTTTTTTCACATACTATTTCCTGAATATTTTTCTATATACGTGGGTACTTGGCTGAAATTATATTTGAAAGGGGGTACACAAACAAAGGTTAAGAACCCCTGGTATATAGAATATAATCTTATGTATTTATTTATTTATTTATTTATTTTACAATTTACAGGAACAACGTAAATTAAGTTAGCCAAAGGGCTAGTTTAGTTCTATTTGTAGCCCCCAGCCAGATGTTAAAGTAGGCAACCTAAAATTAACAAGGTAAGATAACTGAATTAAATACAACAAGTCTGTTTTGTCAACCCAGGTGTAAATTTCTCTTACGCTCTCGTGAAAATAATGAGGGCACATGCACATTTACACAATCAGTATAATAAGACATATAATAAACGAGCAAAGTAACAAAAATACACATTAAGAAGAATTAAAGCCATGTCCCAGATAAGATCTTATCAGTTATTTTATCAGGTCTGGATTGTTATATGCTCTTTCCTATGCTTGTATTTCTATCGTTTTTAAAAAGTTACAAACGGGCACCTGCTGTTATTGCCAAAAGTGAAAACATATTTCTGGAGGGGAGCTTTGAAGTTTAGTTTTTTATTATAGCATCATATTAGTTTGTTTCATAATTGATGGGACCAACTGTTGCACACATTCGTTCCCCTTCACACTCCAAAGTGAGAGGAATTTAATGTCTACAAACCTTTTTTTTAAAAAAAAAACAGTGGCGTCACATTGAAACTCATCAAATAGATTGACTCTCAGTAAGTGGGTAAGTCATGTCCCTTCTGGCTCACACTTACTCAAGACATTTATCTTCAACACACACAGTAATTCCTCTGATCCAGTGAGCATTTGCATTTCATTCTTCATTACCAATTTGGGAGTTGTAATATTTCACTAGTAAAGAAGTTTCTTAGATCATTGTTGCCGTTCTTGCTAAGCTAATTATTCTGTGTGAACAGAACTGCAAACTGTCTGAATTGCTTGTGCCTTTTGTTTGACAAACATTCATACCAATGTCAGCAGTTTGTAGCAATTAGTCTGTTGCATGTCATGATACAGAATTAGTGGAAATGATCATTTAAAACCTCAACATATAGTCAATCTCCAATCTGAGATTTTAAATAAATAAAGAGTGGAATGTTTCACGTTACTTAATTTTCTCTGTTAAAAAAATATGATGAATGGATTTGACAAGTGAGACAGAGTTGTGTAGATTAAAAATTCAAGCAGATGTACTGAGGCTAAGAAATAAGACCTGCCACAAGCTGATGACTGGGATGAAAAGGCAGGAGAAGCTTGTTTTTCATGATAAAAAATCAACTTATTCCAGGAATAACTGTGGCTACTTCAAGATGAAGAGTAAGACATTAATATGAGTCATTAACCTTTTGTTAAATTACATTACTCTGACTCTTCTGACTCTAAGTGGTTTTAACGTCACAGAGTGTATGACCCTCAGGGTCTCACACAGCACCATACAAGCGCAGACAGGCTCCTTTAAAGCAGCTCTGTGGTTTGAATGTAAATCATAATAAGTCCCCAACTTCTGAATCCATATTCACAGGATTGTTTTCAGTCACAGAGAACTGATGAACACAGGGTCTCACCACGACATCTGCTGGACAAAAGTGTAACTGCAGTGAGCTGATTGAATTCAACAGATGCCGCATATTGGTTTGTGTGTATTAAAAAACAAACAAAACAAAAAACAAAACAAAAAAAGTTTTGAAGATCTTCAGTGCTGTCTTTTAACCCTAAGCCTGCTGGGGGGAAAAAATCAAACCTTTTCCCCCCTGGATTTTAAATAGATGAAAAAATGCATTTCATGTCAGCCTTGTTCAATAAAAGAAGAGTGCTGGTATGACTTCCTGTTCCAGATGTGCATTTGTGTTTTAACTTACCTGAGTACGTAGGAGGGACGCAGCAAACATGGATAGCCCACCTGGTTGGCAAAAGTGAAGGCATCTTCCTGTGAAGGGGGAGGGAAACAGACGCAGTCAGCTCTATCACTCTGCATAACTGATGGAGGTGATATCAAAACACTGAGGCATGACATCCTCAAATAATCCCATTGGGATTCCAAATTCAAATCAACATGATGAAGGAAAATCAAAAAATTGACACATGTAAAGTCTGTATTTAGAAATATCAAGAGCACACATCAATTATCAATATTCCTGAACACAAATACATGTTATAACATCAACACTAAGACAGGCTCTGTCACCACTAATAAGAATTTCTCAATCATTTTAAAGATAAATATATGTGCCTACTTGATCGATGTAAGATAGAACACAGCCTGCACCTTTCTGTCTCTGCAGTAAGTTTCATTCAAAAGTAGAGATAGCCCGATATGGATTTTTCAGGGCAGATACCGATAATTTGTAGTCAAGGAGGCCAATAACTGATATTTGAAGAAGATATTAATTTGCAGTCAAAGTGAAAATGTTGATGTCAAAATTTTGAACAATACAAACTCAAACACTCAACTGCAATCAAATGCCTTTCAAGCAAATGTTTATTAAACAGCTCCCAGGCTCAGCAGAATGTTTTATAAAGTTAAATGAAAACATAAAAAAATAAATAGCACAAGTTTTCTACAGTACATCAAATTTTCCAAAATTTCTATGTAACTACAATATCTGTAATAACTGCACTGCTGATTGGCTGTTTCCCGAGCCATGGCTCTACTTGTAACCAACCAGATGATACTGTGGGTGGGACAGTGCTGGGGACTGAAAAGTGACTGCAGACAGTGAAGCGGCTGCATCAGAGCTGCAACAACACAGTTTTATATTTTTTTCTTATCGGCCGTCGGGATTAAAAAAAAGGCTGATGCCAATATGCCTCAAAATGCCAAATATCGACCCCGATAATCGGTCTATCCCTATTTAAAAGTCATGATTCGATGTGCTTTCACACATTTCCAGCTCTTTTTGATTGCTCATGTGTTTTGGTTTTGGTATTTTTTTTTTCTTGATATTTTGGTTTTAAAATAAATCCTGAGGGTTTTCATCTTATCATTTTGTAGGGTCCTACATTTTATGTTATGGTCTCCCTCTTTGAGCCTTTGCTGATTTCTATTTTTGTGTCAAGGAGGCCGTAACAACAGAGCAGTAGGAAAAAGCTGGTTTGAGAATTATTCAGTAGGACAAAAAGCAAAAATGGGAAAATATAAATGATATTTATAAAGTTTTCTACTTAACTAAGGATGTAGCCTTGCTTTATCTAGAAGCTTCAGTCCCTTGGTTATGAAGCCGACGTTATTACATCCTGATACTTATTTTCTCAACTATATTGTGGTTAGAGATGGTACCTTTCACATTTAAAACAATACAGTACCAATACCCAGTACTTGGTATCAAAATTTCAAAGTTTTCCAATTTAACACATTTATTTCTCAAGAAATAATTTTGCAATGCTGTGTTCATGTCCAGCATGGAAAATCACCTACTCTTCCACTCCCTCACAGTGACAAGGATGTGAGTAGGGACTAAAACATGGTATGATTTGATTTTATGTGAATCAGTATTTTATACTACAGATGGAACTTGGTTGGTACCTATAAAAGTACCTAGTTCAGTGCCCTTCCCTAACTGTGGTGTAAATTAAGTTATTTAGTCTCACTGATGTGGATAGAAATGTCATGTAAAGCAAACAGATGTGGTTTCCTAATAAGTTCAAACACTTGTTAAAAACTCTGTGTTAAAATCTGTCGCACGGCTGAGCAGCCCAACAAACCTGATACTGATATCACTCGGTTTAACTCTCTTAACAAATTTAAGAAGCTGGGGGACAAACTGAAACACATTTGATTGCTCTGAGATGAAGTATTCAGGCAGACAAAGAAGAAATCTCATTCCCACAGATACAAAAGCAGCAGAGAAAACTCTATATCTGAGCACAAAGACAGTCCTGATGGAGCAAACATCCAAGATCTATGCCTGCACAATTTTCTCAGCAACCACAGCTCTTTAACATGTTTTTTCTTTCTGTTTGTTTTTCATCTTGATCACCAAGCCTCTCACTACAGGAATTTATATACAAGGCTGTATGATAAGAGCTACTTAGGACAGAAAACAAAGATCCAAATCAAAGCTTTGCAGATACACTCATCCTAATGCTTGTTATAACAGCTCTCTACTCTGCTGTATCCCCATTCGACCCCATCAGTTAAACCTGAACTGAACACAGAACTTATCAAAGAATAAAACAGATTTAAGTATTTGAAGATCTCCCTTTGGTTTGCCATGGCTTCTTTCAGTTAACCTGAGGAATAAGAGGAAAAGGGTCTGAGTAATGGACAGCATCCTCCTCCTCCTCCTGCTCTTTATCATCACCATCACTTCTTGTATTTCTCTGGTCCACATCTCTCTACAGATCTTTCCTTATCCTGTATATTATTACCCAATATTCACTTCCAGGTGGAGAACTATTAACAGACAAAATCACATCAGAGAGATAAAAACTACCTCCTCACGTCTCAGCTGGAGGTGTTCCAGTCCAATAAATCTGACTGTTTCTTTAAGATCGGCAGGGAAATCCAGCTTTATCTGTGTGTAACGGTTGATCTCTCCTCACCACTTAGTGAATACTTGAGAAACTTTAATGGAGGAGGCATTTTTTCAGCGTGGAGACAGAAACATTTCAGAACTCTACAGTATTCCTCAGAGGAGCCTGGGAGGGTTTTATTTTGCGATAGCTGAGGGCAAGTTTAGAGGGCCAAACAAAAACACAGGTAGATCAGCAAGTAAAGAACAATGCTTCGAAGAGGAATGTTGTTTAAATAATAAGACGTGTAGGTAAGGTGTGATGCTGTAGGGTGGTAAAGTAAATCTACTTTCTTTCCTGACACATTTAACTAAAAGGTGTGACATGTTTCACACTGCCATCTGCTTTCCATCATTTATATGTTTTCCTCTCACCAGGGAGCTGAGGGCCCTCCACGGGGCTTGTGCCACCCCAAGGTCATCAAGGATACTTGAGAAGACTGAGCGCTCCTCGGCCCGGTCGATCTGCAGGGGGCTCGTCCCCAGAATCTTCACCCCATTCAGGTGCAAAGGGGCGGCCAGGTTGTTGGGGATCTGGCCTCCCACTGAGACGATGCTGCCTGTGCAACTCTGTGATCAAAGAGAAAGAAAGGGATGTTAGAAAAAGGAAAACTGAGGATACAGCAGGAGCGTGATGAATGAAATAAGAGAAACTGGAAGGAGGAGGAACTCAAGAGGCGGGAGGTCTAAGACTTGACAGATGATCTCCGGTCTCCTGTCCTATCGGCCAAGATTAACCGTCTGAAACCTGTGGCGACTTTCATTTACACTGGGCTGTGATCACACAATGAAAAACAAGCTGATCACGCTTGTGTTATGGTTTCGTTATCACCAGAAAAGTGTGTGTGGTAAACAAATGTGCAAGCTCCTTTTAATAACAGCATGTAGACCCTTTCGCTGTCTTTCTGATCCAGGGGGGATGCTGTTTCCATGGTAATACCAGGTTGTATCTCTTCATTATTCATGGGCTGGCTCTCCTGCTCCTGTCCAGGGTTTATCTTCATGCTCTAATGCCGTATTTATCAGACACACAAAAAATACACACTAGGAAAGCGAGAGGGGACCGTAGCTCTGAGAGAGTGATGATGTTTAATGCGATCGCCCTGAACAAACAAACGATCAATCACGCCCTGATCCCAGAGAAACTTTACCTGGATTATAATTCCACTGCAAGCAAAACTTACTGGAGATTAGTGCGCAATCGCAAAAAAATTAAAACACTGAAACTAACAAACAGGAAATATTAAGCCTGGGAGAAAAAAAAATGAAATTTGAAACATTAGAATTTTTTTTTTAATAAGATCAAATCAGGATTCTTTGTCAAAAATTCTTATTTTTTCAAATCCAAATTATTCATTTCAGTCTTTGTTTATTAACTAGATTGGAAAAAAATGACCACTTCTCTCCAGCAGAGGGCAAAGTGTTTCTCTCTGACTCACGTGATGTGCATTTTATGGAAAATTATGGCTCCTGGTATAGTCTGTAGACATTATCATCATTATCTAACTTTTTCACATGGTCAGGTGTTAAAAAAGCAAACTAAAAATCGCAAAAACCATACATATCAAAGAATCTCAATTCAAATCGAATCGGCACCCCAAAAATTGTAATAGATTCAAAACAAACATCGATTCCAGCCCAAGAAGATATCACTGAAAAAGTCATGTTAGAGGATTTTATTGAGGGTCAGCTGGACTTTTTTTTGTACACCTGCACTGCACATAAGGTTGAGTCTAGTTCAGTTAACTTCGGCATCAAATCGTTCACGGAGAAAAAAATCTCTAAAGTTTGGGATTTGTAAAGTTAAAATGCTTGGATCCTTTTTTTTTTATCTGACAGGATTATGTGTCAGGTTTTTTCCATTAAAGAACAAAACAAAAATGTCTTGTTTTGCATTCCTGCAATAACCAGGACGGTATGAAATGCAACACATTGGTTCATATTAACCACATGTTAGAGAAAGATCATTAAACCTTGAATATCTTTATAAAAAGCTCCACACACCTTCAACAATGGAGACCTACACTCTTAAATCTCAGGTAAGTCTGTGGTGCAGCGTAATAAATGGTCCAATTAGGACTCATTCGGGGCTTTCCTATCTGTGAGAGTGGTCGTGGGGTTTTATTTGGTTTCTTTAAAAGGTCAAGACTAGGGGTGCACCAATCACAATTTTCTGGCCGATCACCGATCACCAATCTTTGAAAAGCCTGACCTGCCTATACCGATTTTGGCTGATACCGATTTTTATTTTTCATAACTGACGGCATATACCTTCAATGTTCCAATCTTATTTTATTGAAAATCATTGAACAATACCTGTGAAACAATAAAATCTTTATGTTTTAACTTAAACAACTAATAAAGTGTCCTGAGTTTTAGGTCTGACAGCAAAAAGCAACAAAGGCTGACTATCAGACCTTCTTGAAGGTATATAAGATCAGTTTCATATGTAAGGATGGGCTGATCACCGATCACCTATCGCTGATCACTGATCTCCCAAAATTAAGGAAATCGGCACAGATCCTCGGTGCATGTCGAGTCAAGAGCATGTTAGCTGGTCAAAAACAGCACATCTATCCAGTTTTCTATATTAAAATATCTGAAAATATAGACCAATACAGAGGTTTCTGTTTTCAGCCCCTGTAGAAATCAGTGATTATGTCATTATGTATATGCTGAGAGTAATAAATCTCTTTACTGATCAGTTTCTTGTGTTTAGCTTCCCACAGTCTTTTCTACTTCACAAGCAGTTTATATAATTAAGTCCTTTTTTCTCACAACCTTAGTGTGAAGTCAATTGATAAAACTCCGCCATGGTTAAATTTATTGTAAGACTTTTTATTCCTTATTATATCATCCAACTTCATTAAAAATCTTAAGTCTATAAGCAGCTTTTTTTTTCAGACATGTCTTGAGACAGACTTGTCTCTAACCTGTCCGGTGTCCTGCCTCTTCTTCATAAAAGATCAGCTCAGAAAACTCAGACCAGGACGCCTTCGGTAGGTGCAGTAGAGTGATGGCTAAAAATAGGATGTAACAGTAAAGTGTTTCCTAAGTACTATTCGCCTGGATTACTGTTACATAGGGACCAGGTCAGTTTTGTTGTGGCACATTAGCACAGGATAAGATGAGCTCTAGTAGATAAGTTGGTGGTTTTCATGTTTCTGACCAAAAATGCTGCACAGACCCACCGAGCTGTAGCAGCAGCACCTCACTCTGCAGCGCACAGCAGCCGTACACTCTGATAAGACGTCCACATCCAACTTCAGTCAATCAAAGTGCACCAAAAACTTCAGGACATGCAGAATAAATTTAATTATCTTAAGATTTAAAAACCACTATGTAAATATGTTTGTTTAGAGAACTCTTAGGTTATGGAGCTGTCAAAATATTTCATCGTTGTTTGTTTTATTTGTTATCATGACTGTGTCAGCCCAATATTAGTGACATTAAAACAGCGACATGTTTTTTAATTGTTATATTTACGTTCATACAATTTACAGCCTGCTTATTGATGACATGGGGTGCATAGTGAATCTTCTTCCATCTTGTTTCTATCCAAGGTGCTGTTAAAACCTCTATTTGAATGTCCAACACTGCATTTTGAGCAGGAAATGATCAGAAAAAGCTGCAGAAAGCGTATTAAAAAAAATTACCACCTGAAATTACAGAGATGTTGATTCAAACTAGGCTCGCATTATCTGAGGATCTATGTAGGTCTGAAATATGGTCAGTGATTTGCCCTGGAAATTATACTTTACAAATCACAGACATTGTCAATTAGCATGGGAAGAAATGAATCATCAGATCAGTCAAAGTCTGTTTCTTCTCACACATGAGAGTTCATCCATTCCTGTCCTCACCTCTTGTTGTGTGATGTCCAGGATGCGTTCCAGGGTCAGCTCCTCAAAGTACAGGCGGTCACACTCGTCAAAGTCAGTGCTGACAGTCTCAGGGTTGTGGTTGACCACCACTGTCTTCTTGCCCATCTGTCTCAAAGCCCTGATACTGGACACTGCACACCAGTCGAACTCAACGCTGCTCCCTGTTGATCAAAGAGTAAGCAGATTTAAGAGTTGTCAACAAAAACCTCTTCAGTTTCACGACTTTATGCTGCACTTACCGATGTGATAGGGCCCACAACCAAGAACCATGATACCTTTATCACTAAACTCCAGATCATGTTCCTGAAGAATGGATGGATTAAAGAAATGAGTGACGATACTGCTCCTGTTCATATTAAACACTTTCAACACCCCCATGGTAAAAAGTGACTTACCTGACCGTGATAAGTACAATACAGGTAGTTGGTCATTGCTGGATACTCTGCTGCCAAGGTGTCAATCTGTGAAACAGGATCAGATAAATCAGCAGCTGTAGAAAAAGACATTTTCTCCTTTGGTCACCTTTCACTAAGATTTTATGATTTTTTTTAAGATTTCATTTCTCCTTCTTGTGCACACCAAAAAAAACTTACAACATGAGCTGAAAGAAGGAGCCGCACTGATGCTCACCTGTTTCACCCAAGGTCTGATCCCATGCATGAGCCTCAGCTCTCTGGCTGCTCGCTCAGTGGAGCCCAGAATCTGACCAACCTGCCGGTCTGAGAAACCGTCCTGCTTGGCTTTCAGCAGCAGAGGCTTAGGAACAGAGTCACTGTACGAAAAGACAACGAGAATTGTAAAAATAAGAGAATTTTAAGCCTCTCGAACAGTTGAACAATTAATTGATGACTGAGTCATAACAAGTACAGATCATGCCTCTAGGTTTCATAAATCAACATTCTGCCGTTAGTGTAAATCTTCCGACCTATTACCACCCTGTTTTAACAGATTTAATCCACAGGAGTTAAAACTTTTTTTCATTATTAAAGTTAGTTTTCAGGGCTTTTTATGTTTTTAATGAGTTGGAGAGAACAGCGAACAGAGTAGGAAAGGGGGCAAGAGTGGGGAGTGACATGCAGGAAACAAGTCACAGGCCACCCGCTCAAGGGGTGTACCTCATGGGGTGCAACCTAGACCACTTGGCCAGCTGTGCCCTAAGAATTAAAACCTTAGTAACAAAAATAATTGTGACAAATAAAAATGATGCAGCAAGGTGAGAACATCAACAAGCAGGGAAGATTTTTTTTATTTTTGGTGAATGGGTTTGTTGACGTTAAAGTTTCACAACAAAGACTAATGAATGGATATTACATTCATCACTTAGTGTCTTGATTTTTCAGAAGGAATATGATGAAAAATGACATAAAAGCGGAGAACCAGAAAGAGACAGCTAGCTCTGCTCGAAGTGGAAAATTTCCCTTCTCATGTTTACATGTTGTTTTATCTCTTGACCATTTTACATGTCCGAGTCAAAAAGGGCAAAGACAGTTTGTAGCCAGCAACTTCTCAGAGGACTAGACCAGGGGTGGCGTCATGGGTGGGACCAATGGTCCCAGGCCCACCCCAAACTTTTCTTTGAAAAAAATAAGTTTTTTTTGTTTGTTTTTTTCCTCAAAAATTGGTATAAAAGAGAAATATTTTAAAATTGTGTCACTTTACTATTGTTCATGTATTTTTTACCTACACTTTTAACTTTTTGTGTAAAGTGACTTTGAGTTTTTTGAAAAGCGCTCTATAAATAAAATTTATTATTATTATCATTATTACTTTATGTTCATTTTGTTACTGTTAGATACCCTGTCTTTATAAAATGGGCATAGTTTGGCTTACTTTTAGCCTGTTGGTAAAAAGGTTTCGACTCACTCAGCCTCATGTTAAACCAGTAGGACTAGAGAATGTATTTGGGAGAGACTGTAGATTTTTTTTTTTCTTTTAATTTAAATGTGGTTAATGCTGCGGCTCTTACAGCCTATAACACATGGAAAGTTGAGGGCAGCCCATTGGTGCATTAGAGCAGTGGTTTTCAAAGTGGGGGCCACCAGGAGGCACTGGGGGGGGGGCTTTGAAAATTGGACAAAGGGAAAAAATAGAATTTAATTTTTTAACAACAAATTGTCCCAAACATGCAACACATACAGCGCCATTACCATTGAATTCTCAAGTCCGATTGTACCGAGCCACAGCTGCAATTTCAGTATGATGATGTCATGAGTTGTGTTGACCTGGTGGTTTAATCCTGTTAATGAGCTATCTAATAAACTAAATTGAACTTTGAGGCTCTTCCCGTGTCTAACTACTGGCTACATGTAAGAAAGGAGTACCCCACCTTGGCTGAAACCTACTTGTGTGAGTCTGGCTTTTGTTTATTATTAATTTCCTGTTCTAAACAAATGTAATTATTATTGGAAAGTAAATAAAAGTTAGAAAAAAACATTTTTAAAGTTGACATTTCTTTACATATTTTGAAAATTTGTCTGTTGGTTTCTAAAGGGGGTCTCCAGCCAGAAGCTCATGGGGGACCTTGGCATTGTAAAGTTTATGGATCCTCTTGTGAGAGCACCGATATTTGGGCAATACCATTGAGGGCCATTGCCATCCGATGCACTAAAACATTATAAAATGCTATCAAGTATTTAAGGAGCAAAAAGTCACTAAGTCTGCTTTAAAATATATATAGTAAAGTACTATATCTATATCTATAAAGTTATCTACCAACTTTTGTAATTCAAGGCCCACTCAGAAATGAAATCCTCCCATCCTTTGACTGGACGTGAGAACAATCATGCACCTGGATGCAAATTTTATTAGCTTGTATTAGCTTTAGAGTTTTGGTCTATTTGACAGCTCACAACTAATATCTCCCTACTATCTGTTTCTGTTTTTGTATCAAGTTAAACTTTATCTGCAACTGCACTTTAAGTTACACAAAACGATCAATATCAGCTTTATCACAGCAGGCAACCAGAGAATTTCCTGTAATATTTCAGTGTTTCTTTAAACTCAGGCAGAATGAACTCTTATTTCTGGTAAACCACAACTTTCGCTCCCTCCCTCCTCTTTATCTGAATTATTTATCACATCGTAGCATAACAATATTGGAAATGCCAAGTGTGTTTTAACTCCCTCTGCACACGGCTGTGCTGGGAAATCACAAACCTCAGAAACGTCTGCTGAGGAGAGCAGCGGTGCGAGTCTAAATATGAGGAAGGGGAGACATTAGATGTGAGAGTTTGGTTTCTTGTCTAATATGATTCTTGATTAAAGGTGAGAGGGGAATCCACTGCATGCAGTTAACTTACGAGCACTTCCTGACACAGATTAAATAGGGTAGAGTCTGTTTTCATGTGTGAACTGTGCAGAGAGCTGAGGTGGAAACCGCCTTTAACAACCCATAAATGATAGTCGCAGTGATGATATGAACGTCTATTCTTTAAATGAGCACTTTTATTTTACAGCCGGCTCATATACAACAAAACACTCCTACACTTTTCCAAAACTTGACATTTTCTTATAGAAAGTCTAGAGGGACCTGCCATACAGAGACCTTGAGACTGTGATCCATGCTTTTATCAACACAAGACTGGATTATTGCACCTCTCTGTGTTTCAGACTGGAGAACTCACACCTACATTGCCTGCAACTGGTTCAAAATGCAACTGCCCGTCTCCTCACTGGTAAACTCAAGTGGGACCAGTCATAGCTTGGCTGCACTGGCTCCCAGTTGCTTTTGATTTTAAAATCTTATTGGTTTTTTTTAAGGCTCTTAATGGCCTAGCCTCTCAGTACCTGACTGAGCTTCCTTGTCATCATATCCCCATGGTCACCCCCCAAAACCAGATACAAAACTAGAGGTGACAGATTCTTTGTCAGCTGTGGAACAACCTGACTTTGCATATCCCCTCTGTGGGGTCAATAGAGGTTTTTATATCTTTTCTTCAGACTCACCTCTTCTCCCCGGCTTTTCATCAAAACTGAACAGAGATTTGGCACAATTTTAATTACGTTTTAATTTACTTTATTGTATTTTGTTTCATAGTACATTTGCTCTTGTTTCATGTTTTTATGTGTGTTAGTATAGTTTTTTGCTATTTGTGCTGCTTTTAATCTGTACAGCACTTGGTAAACTTTGGTTGTTTTAAATGAGCTCTATAAATGAAGCTTTTGTTGAGTTCTAAACATTTTTCAACTGTTCAATTTCAGTATCATATGTCAAATTTGAACTATCATAGTCATTTTTTTGTTATTATTTGGGACCTTAATGACAGAAGGCATGAGTTGTCATTTCTTTAAAGATGCTATGAGGAGCTTCTGTTTTAGTTGGACTGTCTCGCCACCTTCTGGCCAACTTTTTTTCTGGATACAACATGCCAAGGTAAGGTATTTATCAACAGTTACATAGGGATACGGTTTGAAACATGACTTCAAGCAAATGTTGAAGTAGCTGGCTGTGTGTAGCGCTATCGGCAGCCCGGTGCCCCGACATATCTGTAGGCTAATGTAGCAACATGTATGTGTATGTATGTAGTTTAGTACCTGCCTATATTAAGCACAGCTGGCAGCTCGGTGCTCTAAGACATGTCTGTAATGTGTAACGTTAGTGAATCCTGGTTATGTCCTGCCAGTCATCTACCAATCAGAGCTAACGTAACCTCACTCTTCATTTTATTGATAGACTCTCAAGTTTGAACAGACCACTGCAGAATAACTGCTGACTGTGGGTTGGAATGAACATTATAAACAGTTTAGCTCATGTGTTAGCCTTTAGCTCATGCTCTATCTCTCTCCTGTTGATCTTTCTTCTGCTCTTCTGCCCTTTTTCTGTCTGATAGTTAGGCTCCAGTATCCACCATTACTACAAAATAAATCATTCGTCATAGAGACCTTGATGTGCTGTAAATCAAGCCGGTCCTGCTCAACCCCATAGGGAAGCTAAGAAGTAGCATTTTAAAATAACCTGTAACCTGTAATATTGGTGCTGATAATCTCATTTTAAAGTGTGGATTACGATCAGGCATATATCTAGAAAGGAGACTTTTTCACAGCCTCTTTAAAGCTCATATTTAACTAATTAATGAACTTTAAGATTAAAACAGTTAAAAAAAAGCAGTCATATCTAGTCAAGATATCTAGTCACGGTTTAGTTTTCATTGAGCCAGAACACTGAAGAGGAAGCTCCTAGAATTCACATGACTCGTGTTTTTCAGAAAAAATAAAAAAGGATTATTTTTGTCCCCATCCATAAATATGCTACAGCTCTTACTAAAGCAACACAAGCAACAGCATTGCAACATCTGCTGACCGGTGGAGCCTGACGCCCACCTGTACTCGGCTCTGTGCTCCATCAGTCTGGCAGCAGCCTATTGTTGTGTGCCCATCTCAGTGTCCCCATCTCGGCTGCTTCAGAGGCAGCGGAGACTACAACAGCCCTCCATGTGTCAGAGAGCTGCGGTGGGCGCCCACCAGACAGCCTGCCATTAATTATTGAACAGCGGAGTCAGAAGGTTGCAGCAGGTTACCTGTGACTGAGCCATGAAAACTGGAAGTGGCTGTCCGGGTAAGAGCCCGAGGGCAGAAAGAAAGAGTGGAGCAGCCGTGAGGAGGCGAACCACGAGGGGGATAGAAGAAGACGTGAAGAGACTTGAGTTCATTTGATCATTTCGGATTAGCGCTTTCTTATTAAGGAATATTCATACATGTTTTTACATTTCTAATCACAACGGCTGCCAGATCAAGTCTTTTGGGGGGTAATGGGCCAGACCGATTACTGATTCACAGATGTCGAGAGGGGGAGTTGTACAAGGTGCACTTAAGGACACGTTTAAGTGTGAAATCCTGATGGGTTCTGCAAATAATATTATATAAAAAGATTCATGGCTCATAAAGAAGCTTAGATCATGACTTGAATGTAAACATATAATCATTTCTGATGTCATTTCCTGGGATCTCCTGAAAGCACAGGGTGTCTCTTAGCAGTGATACTTGTTGCAATGACTGAATCATTTCGTCTTGATTACTTCAAGTACTCTGTTGAGGCCTGTCACTGTCTCGTGAAATGCTTATATTCATCATTTCATGGAACAATTGTGAGACATTAAGTCAGTGAAATAAAATTATTGAACTGAGTTAATCAATTTGAAACAAAGATAAAAATATAACTGAATTGCAGAGTTTGGAATTGTCATCTTCACTTAATAACAAACCAAAATAATATAACATTTTTCACTCACACAAAGGTACCACAGAGTAGTTGTATCTTTTTTTAACAGGGTGTGCTGTCTGAGTTTTACCTTTTGTAGTTTGCCAGGTGCTGCTCCAGATGTGTTATGCTTTGGAGCTTGTGGAGGAACCACTTGTCTATGGCTGTCAGCTGGTGGATCTGATCAACACTCCAACCGCTGTAAAGGGACTTTAAGGTAAAGACATGAAACAGACAGAGCGTTAGATTTATCGCTCTGGTCATGAAATGCATGTCCTTCATACGATCATCTTCGTTTTTGATCGATTGCTGATGGTAAAAACTACAACGCTGTTTAAAAGTTGATTGAAATAGATTTTTATAGCTAGCAAAAAAAGGCACTATATCAATTTCCATGATTAAACAGTACTTGTTTGTGAAAAAGATATTTGATGTCACCAACATGTGTAAAAAGTCATGTCAAGGTCATGCAACACTACAAAAATGGACATTTGAGGAAATGTTTGTCTAATTATTAAAAGTAGAATCTGCAGGAATACAGGAATAATTCTGCTGAATCATCTCCTTTGGCTCTCTATACATGTGTTTCAGTGTCTGTGTCTGCCTCAACCCCCTCCTCTGCCTGTATGATGATGTTTTGGTTGTATCAGAACGTTTCTGGGCAGAGAGTAGGCGTGGTTACATCAGCCAATCACAGTGTACCCAGTGCGTAACTGACTTTGCGTGTTGATAAAAGCTAATGGATGAAGCTAATCAGAGCAGCTATGATAGTGGACGTAGCACTAAGAAAGAAAAACACAACCAAGTGAAACAAAATACTAAACAGATAAAGCTTTTTCCTACGAGGGTGAAGCTTGGCTTGACTGATGAGCTTGTGCTAACATGCTTAGTCAGGTGCACGGCTCTCAAGTCTCTCCCACATAAAAACACGACGCTACAATGGTTGCTGGGCTAGTGAGTGTGTTCATGTAGCTTCAGTTGGAGGCAGTGGGTGTACGTTGCCGCTGGCACTAAGCCAAGGAGGAGGAGCTCAGTTTAAATGTTATGTTTACTAACAAGTAACGAAAATTCCTGCAGACCCTACCTTTAAATAAAATTGCCTCATTAGACCTAATATGTGTCACTTTTATCTTACCTGTCCCCAAAAATGTCTTATTTTAAGATATCAAAAGACAGAGGAGACACCAGAACTGCTCACTAAAAGTTAAAATGATTCTTCGCAGGGGTAAGAAAAATGTATTCAAACAATTTATTAAGATTTGAAAATTTCTGAGAACAAAGACTTCATGAAATACATTTCCATTACCCTATTGTCACATATTTTACTCTCTACCAGAAACTCAGGTTTCATTTTTCTCTTTGAATTTCTTGAAATGAGACCATTTCTGTTCTTGTCAGGTGGATGTGGCTCATATTAAGTTGAATAAAACCATTTTTAACAAAATAAGTGGACATTTCTTGGACTTCAGTTTTTGCTGTGAACACATTCTACAAACCTCTCTATCACTCATTATCTTGCTGAAATGTGCAAGGTCTACCTGAAAAGTACTGTATGAATACCTGCATAAGTTGCTCTCAAACCTGCATATAACACAGGCATTAATGACACAACTCTCCAGATGTCTAGGCTAACCATGCTCTTTGCACCTGTGCATTCTCACACCATCACCACTGTTTCACTTCTTAATTTAAAGAGGGAAACTGGATTATATTTCACTCTGACTGGTGTCATGAAAGAAGAGTGTACCTTGGCAATAGAGAAGATCCGGGTGCTTGAAGGCACAGCCAGCTCCTTCTGCAGGTCCTGTGTGTCAGCCCAGGCTTTCTTGAGCGGCAGCCGAGGCATGAAACCATCAACTGAAGGGTGACACATCCTCAGGGCTTTCTGTATACTCTCCTCAAAGGTTCGGCCGATTGCCATAACCTTTATCCAAAGGGGGAAAACCGAATGACACATAGACAGAGGTGTGAGTATATCCAATGATTAATAATGAGTGAATTAGTGTTTATTTTGTAACTGTCACACCTCTCCAACACTCTTCATGGCACTGCCTATTTCATGGGACATGCCCTGAAAACGGTCCAGGTCCCAGCGAGGAATCTTGGTCACAATGTAGTCCAGGCTGGGCTCAAAGCAGGCAGTGGTCTTCTCTGATACAGCATTTTTAATTTCAGGCAGAGGGATACCCAGAGCCAGCTTAGCAGCAACGAAAGCCAAAGGATACCTGTGAGAGATGGATCAAGGTTACTAAATCAACTGCTGCGTAAAGTTCCTGCAAATCAAGATTCTTATAATAATCACAAAGTAATGAAGGAAAACTATTGTAATAACTTAAAATAATAAAAAAAAGATCAAATATAACAAAATAATAAAATAAAATAAAATAAAATAAAATAAAATAAAATAAAAAAATAAAATAATGAAATAAAATTTAAATAAAATAAAATAAAATAAAAAATAAAATAATTGAATAAAAGAAAAGAAAAGAAAATAATAAAAGAAAAGAAAATAATAACATAAAATTAAATTAAATTCAATTAAATATTGAAATAAAATAAAATAAAATAGATTTAAATAAAATAGAATAAAATAATAATAAAAAAAAATTAAAATAGAATAAAATAAAATAAAATAAAATAAAATAAAATAATAAAATAAAATAAAATAAATAAATAAATAAATAAATAAATAAATAAATAAATAAATAAATAAATAAATAAAATAAAATAAAATAAAATAAAATAAAATAAATAAAATAAAATAAAATAAAATAGGGAACCCAGTCTGGTGTGGAACATTGATGAGCAATAAATGTTCTGATCTGTTGTAATTATTGAGTGGTGCTGAAGGTGTATAAAGCTATGTAGAATAGCTGCTCATCTGATGGGGAGATACTCCTCAAGTACTCTGCAGATTTCTTAAATTAGCTTTTATAGAGAGGTTCAACTGAATGTAGGTTTGCAAAGTTGTTTTGGAAACATTTTCCCCAAAACCTGCGTAATCACAGAAACAAACCCTTTCAGAGGGAGCAGCAGAAAGAGTTCAGTTCCACAAAAGCTGCTTTTCATGCTGTAGCTGAACAAGGACACAGTCTGTGATGCCTCTGAAGAATAATTTAACGGTTGCATTATTACCCTGCAAAGTTATCGTTTTTTTTCTCTCTAAAATTTGGAGTTAAAATTGTTTCTTATTTGGTAACTTTGGTAAAACTTTGAGGGAGAGCACTCATTTCAGCATTTCCTATAACTTATTAGGTATTAAAAAGCCTCAGTATGGAAATAAACTGATACTACTTCTTGGTTGTTGTTCTTCATCTACCCACCAGAGGGAGCAGTGCTCATGAAAACTCATTCACTGCACAGTCCAGCTGCACATTGCTGAATCATTTGTTTAAATGTGTCCACTCACTCACCCAGTGGCTTTGGATGCCAGAGCAGAGCTCCTGGAGAGCCGGGCATTGACCTCGATGATGCAGTACTCCAGGGATGAGGGATGTAACGCGTACTGGATGTTGCATTCGCCAATGATGCCAAGGTGACGAACCACTTTGATGGCGGTCTCTCGAAGCATGTGGTATTCCTCGTTGGACAGGGTCTGGCTTGGTGCTACCACGATGGAGTCACCTGAAGAGGGAGAGGAGGAAGAAGGACTTAGAGTGGATTCAGCCAGGCCAGAAGACAGTCTTAACTGGGCCTAGGAAGAGATAATATTATATGCTCCCCCTGCCCATAATTTAATGAGGGCTCAGTTGGTCTTTTGTGATGTTACCTGTGTTATTCTTCATGCATTATTTTGTTTTGTAATCATAAAAACATTGTAGCCTCTTAATCCCTTAAAATTTGCAGGAAGCACTCAAACCATCTTTAATCTTCCCCAAATGCTGGATTTAGACCAAACAAAGCCCCAGGTCTTGTTTTTGTCCAATGAATTATTGAATCTCAGACAAACTCTTAACATCCTAATGCTAGGTGCACGGTAAATATGATCAATATGCAAAACCTCTTAACGCTAAAAAAGACAAAACTCGCTCACTGAATAAACCTCCAAAAGTCCTTAGTTTGCCCAAGGGCCGCAGTAAACACATAAAACAGAGCAGACTCAAACACAGTGGGAAAAAAAGGAGGGGATATTCAGAAAGAAAGTAAATAAACAGTCAGAAGAAGAAAAGATGGGTGTTTGCTTTAGTACCTGTGTGAATACCCAGAGGGTCGAAGTTCTCCATGTTGCAGACGGTCACACAGTTATCAGCCACGTCTCTTACCACCTCGTATTCCACCTCCTTCCAACCAAGCAGAGACTTCTCCACCAGGATCTGACTGCTCATGGCCAGAGCCTAAAACATGAACAGTGATATAAAACACGAGTTCAATCCTTTTGTACATAGCATCTCTAATGGAGGATGGCGGCCTTGTGGTTATAACTGTAAAGTGTCTTTTTGTTTTTCGGAGGAGGGAGCTTTGATTCTTTGTTTTCTGGTTCAGGAGTCTGCAACCTGTGGCTCTTTGACTTTGGCAGTGGCTCCCTGTAAAACTTGACAACATTGACGTGCATAAAATCATGAGTGAACATTTTGTTGATCTAAATATTAGGTTGAGTATTGGCAAGACCTTTAACAAACCATATGCGTCACAATATCACAACACTGCAATATTCAACCCGGTTAACGATTTGATTGAAAAGATGTTTTCTATTTTATTGTGTTTGAAATAAAGACAGTCAGATGCAGTTTTTCATACGGACACTTAACTTGAAAACATTAAGTGCATCAAGTTTGTCACTTAAATTTCAAACTTTAAAGTAATATGGTAAAGATTACTGGGTGAAAGACTTGGTCAGTTTGTGAAACCGATAAATGTCACTTGCTGTAACCAATTTTACTCATAAAAATCTAACATTGCTCAAAAAATGACTGGAGCTGAACAATTAATCAAATTTAAACTGACATTGTAATGTAATAGAATGCATTTTCAAATCGCAAAGGCTGCAATCTAAAAAAAAAAAAAAAAAAGATTTAAAGTGCTTTAAAAAGAGCGATCCAAAAGTTTACATATTTGAGTGGTTGAGCCAAAGGTTTTTAGTTACGTTTCTGCACTTTAGTTTGTGTTTTGTTACTGATGAGAGATCAGTAAGATTTTTATACATTTGACATATATGTTGACACAGTGTTTCTTTTTCATTTTATAAAAAAGTGCACTCCACATGTTGACATATTTCAATGGTTGAACCAGAGATTTGGTCTTGTTCACATTTCTGCAGTTTATTGAGTGTGAGATTCATAGAAGAGAGGATTCACATTTACTTTTTAGATTATTGTTCATACTAGGCCTCAATCAAAGTTCAATCAATCAGTCAATATTCTACTGTGATCATAAAAGTTGAGGATAAGTTATTCATATCAATTCATGCATCAATTCGTCTAATTTCATCATAACAGAAAAGACTAGTTTATATGTTGACAGTATCCTTTGTTGTGTTGGTCATACCAGAGAATAGTTTATTGCTTGTGTTAAATAAATAATGTAGAGGATAACCCCCCCCCCACAAAAAAAAAAAAAAAAAAAAAAAAAATCACATTCTAATTTTAGTCGCAATCGCAATATTGGTAAAAAAAAAAAATCACAATTAGATTATTTTTTAAAATCGTTCAGCCCAAAACATGACTATGAATATCATTTTATGAGTCTGCTACAATGTAAAAATTAAACGTCACGATTTTAAACAAACTGACCCAAGAATAGAGAGAAAGCATTCATGTTTACAGCATCAAAACCCACATCATCAAGTTTAGGAATAAGATATTTTGAATATACTAAGAAATATATTTCTGATATAGCTCACGGAAAACATACAGTGGAGCAGCTTTTTGTTGCCATCTACAGCAGTGTGGAGGACGTATTGTTCTTCTAGCCCACCAAAAATATGATATTTTTATTCCAATAAAAATATTGATATTAAGAGTCCATATTATCCATATTTTATCACAGGTGAAAGTATCGCAATATAAATCTGTATCAATATTTTTTCACAGCCTAACAACTGTCTTTGTACCTGCGGCTAACCTTAAGTTTCAAACCCCTGGGAAGAAAACTAAAGACAAATCTAGTGGAAAATACAGATTATAAACTATGTGGATGGATTCATTCATCCACCACTGCGCTGGTTTAAAAAACATGCTTGCCATGTGGCAAGAAATCAGCAAACAACCAAAAATGATGAGTTAAAGCGAGATTATCAACATATTTAATCCAATATAAGTACTCTTTTCGTAGTTCTACAATGGTTTAGATAAGTATTCAATACATTTTAACTATGCATAAAATTTTATACACCATATAGTCTTTATTATGAAAGTAAAGTAGATTTTTATCCAGGTGAGATGAAGCAAAGTGGCTCCTTTGATAGTAAAGGTTGTAGACCTCTGTTCTAGTTATATTGATGGCTTTCCAACACAGCATTGACATGATTTGAAAGATCAAACAATGCATTAATTTGGAACACACTGGTGTATGTGGAATAAATAAAAAGAAGCATAATAATCTTTTTTTATACAGCAGAGGACATGAGGTCACAGACATACTGCAAGCGCTGACCTTGAGTTTTTCACTGAAAATCCCACGAACTTTACGTTAAAACACCTTTATCTCCATCCTGCACTCAAAGCCATTAATGCAGCTATGAACCAGAAACTTGGAAAGCTTTGACACTGAAACTTTCAAATGAAAGCTACAACTCATTTAAAAGCAAGATGAGAAAATCAGATAAAGAAAATACAGCATGGCATTAAAAGTATGCATCGATCGAAACCAGTCAGGCACAACCATTCCTTTTGCAGCCTGTGATCACAAACTCAAACCAATCTAGCCGTCAGACATGATGCTGGATACTGGATGAGCACAAAAGGATGTTGCTTAGCAACAGTAAACTATTGTTTCTTGGCTGAAGACCAAAGAAATATATCTAAACATTTTCACAGCTTTTATCTCCTCTGAGGTTCAGGCTGTATGCAGGATTAAAGGTGAAAAACAAGGTTGAAAAAGCCAGAGTCGATTCCCAACTTGCTGATGCGGTCAGCACCATCGATCATACTTAAAACAATATTTAAGAATAATAAGCAAAACAACAATAGAGAAACTACTTTTAATTGTTCCCCTGTTGCCTAAAAAGTCTGGACACCACTGCATTAATTCTGACCTTTTGGGCCGTTTCTTCCAGCTTCTCTTTGTTGGCACAAAGACCGGAGCCCAGACCTCCCAGGGCATAGGCTGATCGTAGCATCACTGGGTAGCCAATCTTCTCTGCTGCTTTCAAGGCATCAGAAACCTGTTAAAGGCAGAAGAATATGTTATTCAATTCGCTGGTTATTATATAAAGAGAGTTACTGTTTAACACAGATTAGCATCCTCACCGACTCCACAGCAATACTGGGCGCGATCTTCTCATTGATCTCCATCAGCTTGTCGGCGAAAAGCTGACGATCTTCTGTGGCCATGATCGACTCGACTGGGGTTCCCAGGACCTTCACTCCATACTGCTCCAAGACGCCGCGCTGGAACAATTCCACTCCTGACCACCAATCCACACAGATGAATGGTTAGACATACAGATGAGGAATAGTTATCTCACTGAGCATTTCTTCTCCTATGAGGTGCTTGGATCCATCAGGACATAGAGTGACACTGGTCAAATGAATCTTTGATAGAAAACGACAGACCTGAGCCTGACAGAGGTGTAAACTGGAAACATTATTGCAGAAATCTCACCACAGTTGAGAGCAGTCTGTCCACCCATGGAGAGGAGGATGCCATCAGGGCGTTCAGTCTTAATGACCTCCGTTACAAATTCTGGCGTTACCGGCAGGAAGTAGACTGAGTCCGCCTGCTTGGTGCCCACTTCGTTGGTCTGAACGGAGGCTATGTTTGGGTTCATGAGCACTGTTTTCAGGTTCTCCTCCTGAAAACAAACGGAGAACACGATGTCTTTTAGAAAATGTTTGATGTTACGTATAGTCAGTGTTAGGTAATTAGTTATTTACTTTCCCAAAAAAGTAATTGAATCAGTAACTGAATTACTCCTTCATAAATGTAATCAGTTGCTAGGTAAAGTAAGTCTTGCGTTACTTTTTTGAAAAACCTTTGATTTTGCAAAAGAATTAAGGTTTTGAGCAGGTTTTGCTCTGGGACATGATGTGTACATGTATGTTTTTGCCTTTTACATCAATTACGTTGAAGTAGCAACTGTATTTCCTTCCTGAAAACACCAGTTTTAACCGGACAGCAGGGCTGGACAATTAATTGGATTAATCGTGATTTCAATTTTGCCATCTGACAATCATAAAAACAATATAATCGAAGAAAACAATTAATATGCCACACAGTGTAGATGTATGCAAGTTCCTGTGCTTCATAGCACTTCTGTGTTCCATGTGCAGCCACAGCGAGTATGTGACTTACGTGGATCAATAATACTGTATGTGCCATTTGCTGGTTCTTTAAAGTTGTGTTTAAATCAGTACTGAAGTTTTTGAATAAATGAATAATTGTGTATATTAATTGTGATTTCAATATCACTTAAAATAATCGGGATTCTTATTTTTACCATAATCGCCCAGCCCTACCCAACAGGCTACTCAAAACTCAGGCATATCAAATTTGCTGCTCCTGTAGGTCTGTTCTGTTGGGTAGACCTGCCAACACTTCCGATTTAGGAGGAATTCTCCCGCTTTTTAACCTTGTTTCTGGCTCCAGTCCCGACTTGTAATTTCTCTAGATTAACCCCTGATTTTTAAGTCTGGTCCTGTCATCTCGAATACTTTTCAAGTCAAAACAAGTCTGCTACTTGTGCCTTACATTCAAACCTCAAAAAGCTTTCAGTCCTGCAACACACTCATTTTAGAACAAACATATTGTTTTTATTCTCTGACTTTTTGGGAAAATAAATAAATTATTTTCAGTCACCACAGGATTAAACTGATAAGTTTCCTTGCTGATTTTTTGTTTTGTAGGTAGACAGAGACATGCTATTTTCTCCTGTGTAGGACTGCTAATGTTAACTTTTCAAACACACCTGCTCAATTACAAAATGCATTGTGGGTTAGTTGCTAGGTTACGTTGGGTGTTGCAGTCAATATTTGTAATAATGTTGGAATTTTTTTTAAGACCTTATCAGTGTTAGTAAAAGATGTTTTTCTCGTGAGACCCAAGTCATAATCACATGGCAGCTGCTTTCAGGCCACTCTGGGATTGCTTTTGACCACCAAGTGAATAGAGCTGGCGTAGTGAAATTGTTTATGTAAATGCAGTGTGACCACAAAATGTTGAGGCATCATGACACAGATTCACCTTTTGATGTTTTTCTGTTACTGCTTACCTTCATGGCTTTGACAGCCTGGGATCCAGAGTAATCAAACTCTCCCGCCTGACCAATAGAAAGACCACCAGAGCCTAAAACCAGCACCTTTGATACCTGCAGAACACAATGCACAGGTGAGGCATCAAGAGCATTTAACATGTAACAACTTATGTAGCACATCCTGTTAGATACATTTGCTGATAACCTTTTAAATCAATGTAGAGTTAATTATAGTCCTTTGCATCCCGGACATACAAGGACATAGTGTTCATAAAGAACAAACTGGTTAAACCTGTGTGCTGTCTGGAAGTGTACGTACCTCAGCTCTGGGAGGGATGGTGGGTTTCTTTGGCATTACTGACACTAAATTTGTGTCCTTTCCTTTTTTGATCAGAGATATGAAGGCATCAAAGAGAAACTGTGGAAGAACAAAAAAAGAAAAAGGTGTGTTAACAACTCTGAATAGTGTGAGAGGATCCTAACTCCTGGTTTTTATGAGTTCAAAAGAATTTTGAGAAGTAACCAAAACACCTTGGAGATTTCTGTAAAAAATGAAATAACATCAGAGGGTATGAGGTGAGGATGTGGACAGAATTTTTCCAGGGTTCTAATCTTGTCAGGGCGAGAATCATTGATTCTTGAGGCCGCTGAAGGAATCATTACACTTTTTGGGTTTGACATACTTTAGGTTACATTGAGATGTGAGCGTTCACTTCCATGAAAGGATGTCTACAGAAAAATCTACAAAAAAAGCACACAAATTCATCAACCATGCATTATTAGTATGAATTTAATGACAGGCTTTTTCTTTCTAATTTTTTTGTCTCAAAATCTGTCGTATATAAAAATCATAACATAATTATCATGTAATTTTTGCCACATATTTAATGCAGTGATGTGACTTGAAATCCCACAATGAATACATGGAGAAGCCCTGCACGATCCAGACAGCTGGTGGGCTTACCATATTTGTCATGAACACAGTGCAAAATATTTATGATGCTCTCAAACGCCAAACCAGTGTGGAGGCAAGAATCCTCCAGCAGAGCTGTCAACTCTGTGTTTCGCTAGAGAGGACAGGTCCTATTATTCTGCCTTAATATGACAGAGGTCACGCTACACTTTGACCACGACTTGAACTACGGTCCCTGCCTGTCGTGTGAGAGACAGGAGCTGCCACACAGAATCATCAATGCTTGATTGTTGGGAGAGGGACAGGCAGACTGTGGTCTTCCTTCACACCTGTGGCCCTGAGGTCTCTAAACATTAGATACGACAGATGACTAAGATGTTGACAATGGTGCAACTGTTTGCCTGTGTTATTTAACAAAAGGTCAACAGAAATTTAAACAGCAAGGTTTCTCCTGCTTGTTTTTTTTCCTTTTAAATGGGCTGCGAGGAGTTTCTAAATGATCTTGAAAAAGCCTCCTTTCTAGATAAATGCCTGATTGTAATCCACAATTTAGAAAGAGATCATCATCAACATTATTAGAGGTTACAGGTTATTTTGAAATGCTAACCAGACTGATTCATGGCACGTCCAAGTCTCTATGAAAATACCACGCCGGGTGACGAAGTTTAGTAGTGAAAAGAGAGGTCTGTGTTTTTCTCAGCTGAAAATGATTTCTGTAATTAATTTTGTAGTGATGGTGGACACTGGAGCCTAACTGTCAGACAGAGCTAAAGGCTAACACATGAGCTAAACTGTTTATAATGTTCATTCCAACCCACAGTCAGCAGTTATTCTGCAGTGGTCTGTTCAAACTTGAGAGTCTATCAATAAAATGAAGAGTGAGGTTACGTTAGCTCTGATTGGCAGATGACTGGCAGGACATAACCAGGATTTACTAACGTTACACATTACAGACATGTCTTAGAGCACAGGGCTGTCAGCTGTGTTAAATATAGACAACTACTAAATTACATTACAAACTGACAGTGTTACTTGTTGTCAAGCTAGCCTACAGATACGTTGGAGCACCGGGCTGTCGATAGCACTACATATAGCAGGCTGCTATAACGTTTGCTTGGTGTCACGTTTCAAACTGTAGCGCTACGTTACTGTACTGATAAATACCTTACCTCAGTGTGTCGTATGTGATAAAAAGTTGTCTCGAACAAGAAAAATATTTCGATCCACTCTCCATCAAATAGGGATGGGTACCTAATTGGGTACTTTTATTGGTACCAATAGAATTCTCTCAAAAGTACCGGGTACCGGTTCAGGTAAAATCAAAAGGTACCATGTGACTGTGAGAACACAGCATTACAGGGTTATATATTGAAGAATAAATATGTTAAATAAAAAATAGTTTTCATTTTATTATTAAACAAATTGGTACCATATCGTTTCAAATGTGAAAGGTACCCATCCCTACCATTTAATTCAAAAAACAAACACCTGGCTAAAAGAAATTTACGACAGTGTGCGGAGACTACAGGCCAGAACCTGGCAAGGCAGTCCAATTAAAACAGATCATCCTCATAGCATCTTTAAATAAAGATTCTTCAACTGTTCACATTGATAATGTACAAGTCCTATTTCAGCTGAAAACTCCAACTTTCACAGAAGTCTGTAAAAACACCTCAATTAAACTTTTGCATACAGAGCCCTTATGCAGCATTCTCAAAGCCTTGATTACCTCTGTGTCTGTGGGACCCCCCTTGGCCTCTGGGTGGAACTGGGCTGTAAAAACAGGTTTGGTGTTGTGCATGATACCCTGGAAAAAATGCAGAGATAACATTAGAAACGGAGCAAAACACCAGAATTCAGGTTTGTATACATCAGCATTTAAGAAGCAAGTCGATTTGTTTTGTACAATGCTGTTTGTGAACTCCAGTCAGCAGATTAGTGTATGTAAGTGAGCATTCAAACAAACCTCATTTGTGCCGTCATTTGCATTGATGAAGAGTGGGCTCCATCCTGGGGGCAATGACTGGCTGTCGATGCCATAGCCATGATTCTGTGCTGTAATAAATGCCTGGTCTGTCATCACATTCAGCACTGGCTGGTTCTGGCCTCTGGGGGTTGACAGACATGCATAAAACACAGTATTTATGACTCTTTCAATATTTTATCATCATTTTTTTTTTTACTAGATACAGTCCTGTGTGGAGAATTTCATGCTTAATAAAAGTGATGTTGTTTTAAAATGAGGCCTGTAAGGTTCCCTGTGGAGTCTTCAACCAGTTTCACAAAAGCCTTCATGCAAGTAAAATCATTATCCATGCTTGAGTGATTGTGCTTTCACTGTGCAAATGTTTTAAGAGAAATATAATTTGCATGTTGCTTTTGATAGACCTTTGGGGTATGCACATGGCGGTCTGGTGAGGAACAGTAAATGAAAAGAGCTCACCTGTTGCCCATAGGTAGCTTATATGACTTGGCGCCTGCAGCCAAAGCTGTGATCTGGTTGCCCATACAGATCCCAAACACCGGCTCTGGACGATCACTCTCAAGCACCTGCATAGAAAGGAACAAATATCAGCTTCATGTACTAGATAAAAAGGCCATGATAGAAACACAGAAACAAAAATTGGAAACTCTCTACACTCAGGGCCTGATCTACTGTAGGTTTGCGTGTATAAAAACATGTGCAAACTTGATAGTATGTGCAAAGCTGATGTCCTGACCAGATGCACCAAGAACTGTGTCTGTCAAATGAACAAAATAGCACGTGCAATCCATTTAGCATGTTTGACTTAGTGAATAAGCAGAATATATGCAGATGCAAAATGTTTGGGAGGACATGCAAACAAAAACCTGAAACTGTTAGCAGTCAGTGTTTCTCTATCTATATTTAGCATGTTTGAATAGCAGGTGCAAACTGGCACAGTGTTATGCACAAATAGCTGCATTCAGAAGAAGGCAGAGGTGTAATGACAGACAAAGGGAAACGGAGAATCTTATCTAATCAACATATTTTGAGTGTCAGGAATAAAAATAGTAGGGTCATTCAAAAATGCTTTTTTTGAGCTTTGATTCTTTGGTCTCCACCCATGCGCAATGAACATTCATCTCGGTCTCCGGAGAGAGCACAGGAGATGAACCTTCCTTTTCATTCGTCGGCGGCACAGTTGAAGAACCACTGCCATTGAATGACCTCCGCACTGTTGCTGGACTGTAGTGTCATGGCGAAGGGAGCACACCACATTGGACACATCTCTGCTTGCCTGTAACCCACCCGTCTGATTTCTCCACCTCCATGACTTCAAACTTCACTTTTCTTTTACGGCTACTCTGTCCCATGGTGACAGCAGGTAGCACGCGCTAAATCCTAATTTAAAGAGGCCGGTTTGCTTCTGTTATCAAATGTAGAGCACCTGCAACACGTCTACTAATAGCACAAGCATTTTTTTAGTTTGTACACACAACTTAGCGTTCATTATTTACTATCTTGGTAGATCAGGCCCATAAAGTTACACTAAAGTAGTTTTTAAAAAATGCAGCTTACAGTGAAAATAAAGTGGTGCATAGTGAATGATTCAGATTAAATTACACTGAAGTTTCAAGGACTTTCCATTGCTTATAAATAACTTCTGCTCCCTTTGGCTCATGTTTAACACACTCTGCAGAAATCGAATAAGTCACATTTCTTCTTTGAGCAGCACCAGGTCCTACCTTGCGAACATTCTGGATGAGTGCTTTGGCTAAGGATGGATCTCCTGGTCCATTGGAGATGAAGAGGCCATCATATTCCAGGCTCATCAGGTCCTGATCCCAGGGGACAAGGTGGACTTCTGCACCCCTCTGCACACAGATGAACAGATTACTGCAGAAATATTTAACGTTTATGTGCAAATGTAAACAGTTGTATGCAGCAAGGATGTTAATGAATACATGTCTTGACCATGTATGTAAGATTAACTGCGTTAGGTTGCTGTCATGTGATTGGTTGATTAGATATTTGTACTAATGAGCAGTTGAACAGCCTCTTTTCTCTTAAAAAAGCTCTGTTATAGGGAAAAAGAGGTGAAACAATCACACAATAAGGTATTTTAATAAACCTTCAGGCGGTAAAGGGACAAAAATAAGCAAATTAAGGAAACAATATTTTTTAACAGTCAAAGCAGACTGCTGCCGGCTGCTTTTAATGACTCAGTGTTACAACCAATTACAAGCTAACATCAACAGGTTACCATCAACGGAAGCAAACAAAAGAGGGGCCCACTTTCCCCTAAAGCTAAATGAAAAGAACAAACAGTCTAAGACTTTTTTTTTCCCTTTTGTACCTGGGGGGGGTTATTATGTTAACTTCACCTTCTCAAGTTTTCTAGGTCAGGTCGTAGAAGGCGTGTCATGAGGTTTGACTTTTGTTCCATATTTAAGCAGATTCATTTATTTTGGGTCGTATTAAAGAAGTATTTATTCAGTGTATGAACTTTAATAGAGGATGCTTGAATACCTTGACCAGCAAGCGGATGATGTTGTGTTTGATGCCACAGTCCACAGCCACCACTTTTATTGGGTTTCCTTTTCCAAACACTTTGGTTTCCTGTAGAAAAATACATTAATCAAACTTTGGTCTGTTTCATCCACTTAAACAAATGTTCACAAACACTGTTTGGGTATTTTGAATGTGACAGCAACAACTGTTACCTTGGTTGAGACCTCGGCTATGAGGTTTTTCTGGTTGGGGTCAGATATCTCAACGGGCTGTCCATCAAATTCAATTTTCCCCAACACTGTCCCCTGGGAGGAAATCACATGCAAAAGAATGAGTGATCAATGAGGACATATTGATGTGGTAGTTAAACTCTTCACAGTTGCGTTACCTTGTCTCTGATGACCTTGGTCAGCATTCTGGTGTCAATTCCAAACAGTGCAGGAACCTTTGAAGGAGAATGGTAAAACGTGAAAATCCTCCATTTGTAAAAATCAATCTCTCCTTTTTTTGGAAGCACGCTACATATTAAAATCATTACAATCAGTACCTTTTCTTCTTGAAGCCATTGTCCCAAAGACTTGACGGAGTTCCAGTGGCTGTATTCATGGCTGTAGTCTTGAACAAGAAGACCAGATACCTAGAACCAGGAAAACACAGTACCAGTTAGGAGAGTAGACTGGTTCTTGGTTCTCATTAATGAGAAGAGCATTGTTTAACAGTGTTCCTGAACATGTGTTAACTTGTGTGGGAAATACATAAAACCCTCACAACAGTTGATGTTGTTCTAACTGTAACATCTAATAATCTTTTCTTTCAAATTCAATTTTTTATAAGAAAAAACAATTTTCCTAAAAGAAAAGCAAATAATTCTAGAACCATGTGAAAGGTAAAAAAAAAAGACAAATTAATGATCACGTTAAAAGTATTGAATAACTCAGCTCTGACTCAGGGACTTTACATCTGCATGGTCATGATGTTGTGTGCTGACAAACAAGTGTAAACATGTCTAGTATGCAGACACCCAAAGCTCCAACAATAATGAGCACAAGAGTCTTTGAGCCGCAGAGTAACCTAGTGACTCTGTGAAGCAGACCTTAGGGCTAAATATCAATGTCATAAATTTACCCTGCTAACAAAGTAAAATGTTTACTTTGCAAACAACACGTTAAAACGGTTCAGTGTGTCAGTAAGCTCCTGTTAACGCTTGCTAATAAGGACTTAGGCTCACTTACTGCTCAGGTAAAAGGAATACTCTTAGTTTCCATTCACAGAATGAAGTCATTCACAAAATTACTGGATGAGTTAGAGTTCACATAATGTAGTACTTTGTAAATGAAGGCTAAGAAATCACCAAATCTAAGACAATAGAACAGTAATTTCTGGGCATAACTCAGTCAACTAGTATTTAAGATATTTTTTCATAAAGACACAAGTGTCCCCACCTTGGTCCCACTGCTGATAAAATAAAGCAAAGAAGTCTTCTGTTGGGAGACATTTCACTCAAGGCTAAGGTGACGCACAGACTGATAAGCCAGAAACCACCAACCATGTGTTATTCATAGCAAACACAAACAATTGGTGGCCAATTCATGTTGTTGAAGGTATTGTGAATCACATAGACAAAAAATCAGGCACTGTTTCCATGGTACTACTTTGTTGGATGGTGGTTTTCAATAGGAGTAAAAAAAAAAAGAACAACCACCAAAAAAGAGGAGTTATCTCAAGGTTGCACAACTTCTAACAACTCCTGCATACATTGCAACATGAAAAGCTGGTAACTGAATGACATTGCTCAACAAACTGCCGAGAGTATTATACAATACCAATCCCATAACAAGCTGTGAGAGGTATTGATTAAACAGAGTTTGATGATTTGAATCATGTAAAGCCAATGTGAAAGTGAAGGCAGAGCAAAAACAACATGTTGATTGTTAGAACGGATTTGCTCTGTGAGAAATCTATGCTTTAAAATACAAAACCGACAACATATTTTGGAAAACATGGGACAGAGGCATGTCTTATATCGTGGTACATCACGTTGTCTTATGTCTTTGGCTTTTTGACTCAGGTTGATGTGCCTCTGTGTGCTTTATTTTTAGCCTGTGTGTGTGGATGTAGTAGCAAACTATCTTTACTGACCACAGTTTGTGGAAGTGATTTTGAGCCCATGCGGTGAATCCCACTATAGAGTTGTGTCTGCTTTAAGTACAATGCCACCAAGAAGACCATTTCCATCCTGTATCAGTAACCAAACTCGTCTTTTTTGTTCAATGATTTCTGCAGATTCTCTGAATCCTTCAATGAGACAATGCATCATAGTTAATGAAATTCTCAATGTCTTTGCAAAATGTCTGCTTGGGAACACTGATGTTCTATAAATATTTCTTCCCCTAGTCCCTCGCAGTCTGGTCATATCTATACATGCGAGTGGCTTAAGCCATTTTACTACTCTTTTGCATTTTAATATATTTTTTAGTGCAGAGTGAAAAGGTTCAAGAATCACAGACTGAAAAAAAGGCGAAGGAAGCACAAAGTGTGCATTTGCCAGAAATGTCAACCTTAGATTTGTTTCTTAAAGGTCCCAGTTTCAAAGTCAGCAAGAACAAGTAAACACAGCCTCAGATCCGTCATTATTGCATCAAAGTCAATGGAAAGGTTTTCTGGGTCCTGGTCAATTTCTTTTTCAAACTAAAGTAAGAAAAGTAGCCCAACAAGAATTTGTTTAGGACCTGGATGGCATTCACCACACTAGGGATATCAAAGGGGGTGTAAACCAGTGGGGGGAACAAGGAGATGGGCCACCACGTTAGAGCGTGGTTTGAGTTTACCACATGCTTCAACACTGAGTCGAGTAGTTTGGAATTTAAGAATCTCTCAGCAACAATCTGGACTCTTGCAAAACGTAACTACTTTGTGTTTGATGATCCAGAAGTGGAGTAGGTGTTCCTCAAACACCAGCAAAGTTGTCAAATAAGCTAAGAGATAATGTATCATTTAGAGGTTTCTAAGCTCCAGTTGGAGGGGAGCGTCTTCAAGGAACTTCAACCACTGCTTCTTCAGTCCCATTCCAAAGGAAGCCATGAAAGCTCATAGGATAAGAATCATGACAAGCTTCATTACATAAAAAGAGGCAACTGACCCGCAGGTAAACTCTGAGTTGTCAGATGATGGATGAGGGTGATGGTCTTTGTAGAATCATCAGTCAAGTCGTGGTTCCAAGTAGGGCTGAGTTTAAGGAGCTTCTCCTTTTAGCATGTGATTAAGGTTTACACGAGGTCAGCAAGTTTGGATGGAGCCTTTGTTGGTCTTTGGTCCATCATCTTTGAACCCTAGTTGTTCGGCTTGAGACAATCAGGCTATGCTTGTCTATCTCAAATGTTGACCTTCCCAAAAGGCCTTCGTAACCCATCGTATACTGCTGTAAAACTTTGCCTCTTTGGGGTAGGCTGCAGGTTAACCTCACGTCGATCATTGACCCAATGGCAAATCTTGGGGCTTGAGTCTGACCTGAGGCCAGGAGGGCTCTTAGTCTGGTGATAAAGGTACATAAAGGTCCCTCCTCAGGGAGCAGACTAAGTAAACAGTTAACCACTTGTAAACAACCTCTACGCTGTGGTCAACATCTTCTTCTGGAGCCTCTGAACTTCTCAAACCAGCTCAAAAAAAGTGAAATAATTTACAATCACTGTCTGTAAGCACTAACTGGTCAGAAGCAATGACTCAAGGTATTTTGGCTCTTAAGTGGCTAAATTTTATGGTCAGTCTTGGCAGCTACAAGACCACCAGAGGGCTCTGAATTCCCCAGGTTGGGGGATCAGTTAAGCCACAGTGATGACAGAAATGACAATCCATTGGGTAGGACAACTTCCTCTTAGACAAGCTACTTGATCACTGTCCAGACGATCCCTAGTCAAATACTAGAGACAGCACTCTTCAAGAGAAGTGCAGTGCGGTCACAGTTAAAATGTCACAAACTAGTTCTTTTATTGCGACTCGAACAGATGTTCAACTTTAGCTGACACATAAGTTTTCCGTTTAAGTCTGTTTTAAAACAAATGACAGATTTTCTTCACAAATAATCATACGCTGTGTTATGAAGGGCTTTGACGATCTATGTGGACTATCTGTTTGGCTTTGGCTCCAAAAAAAACAGACAAAAATTTGAAATTTTAATGAACAAAGCACAGTTTTCAAGCCTCCATGTAACTGGAGGCCTCAGGGGCAGTTTCCTACCTGGATGCGCTCTGACTCAACATGTTTTCTTAGGCCCAGCTCGTCCAGCTCCTGCGTGTTGGGAACCCCATAATTTCCAACAATAGGGTAGGTCAGAGTCAGGATCTGACCTCTGTAACTCGGGTCAGTAAGGGCCTCAGGATACCTAAAGCAGTGACAGAGAAGAACAAGTATTTGTTTATACTTTCAAAACTTCACACTGAAGCTGCTACACAATGAGGCTGAATTTTTAATTTGTACCCTAGAATCTGACCCGCCCACCATGTAAAGCCTCATTTCGTGTCAAATACAGTTTGACTCATGTGAACATGTTTCTGTCTTACCCCACCAATCCAGTATTGAAGACCAGTTCCCCAGCTACAGAGACATCCTGCCCAAAGGAAAAACCTTTCATCCTGGTGCCATCCTCCAAGACCAGGTGGGCCGTCTGGGCCTGGGAGTGAAAAGATAAATCAGATGAAGAGAAAGAATAATCAATTCTCTTTATATGGAGCAAGTTTCGAGAGACTGAAGACAAAACTTCCAGAGAGCCTGTGGGACCCCATGCTGAAACTGCAGGCCAAAGTGAATTTGTTCTGTGAATGCTGAGACAGACAAATCTGTTCTTCTGCTCTGTGTGTGTGAAAAAGAAAGAAAGAAAGAAAGAAAGAAAGAAAGAAAGAAAGAAAGAAAGAAAGAAAGAAAGAATTTTTCTTTTTCACACTCTGTACTCTTGTAGATTGCATGTGCAGTGTGACATGCAGTCATGCCATATGCTATGCACAACATGTTAAGATCATTAGGGCACTTAAAGGCTGGAGTTGAGTTCCATCCAGCAAATGGCAAGGTTTGTAAACTGAAACTGAAACTCCCAGAACTCTAACCGCTAATGTGTGGGCTTTTCTGTGGAAGTGTGATGAGGACGGAAGAAGATGTTGCAATCAGGGCGGATCTTAAATATGATGCAATTCTCCCAAATGTTAACCAGAATGATGCTCTGGATTCCTGTAGATGTGTGCTAAAAGATTACTTATGAGGGCAGACTGAAAACATCAATAATTTAAAGCAAGACATTTTTTATGATGTCATATTTACTGTGTTTGAAAGTGTTTAGTTTTAGTAGTTCTTTTCAGCACCGAATACCATTATAATATCTGACACTTCACCGAAATTTTGCATTACAATTAAATTACACTTCAAGAAAGTTAAACCCTATGTTAAGATAGGTCAGATGTAGCCAGGTGTCAATTCGGCGTAAAATAATCCACTAGAAATGACCTTTTCTAGTTCTAATCCGACTTTTGTTGTTTTTCTACCACCTGCCTCCACTGGCCTGTTGCTAACTGAAGAGCGCTGTAACAAACCGGTACATAACAGCACTGCTTCCACTTGTGCCAAAAATAGGATCGTCTGTTTTGATACACCAACGCCGAACATAACACTAGACCCTATTGGTTCAGACACTGGCTTGACTGACCCAGCTTGGGCTTGTTTAGAGATATAACGGCAAGAAATCACAGGCTTTTTCTTTTTCCATCTAGGATCCGGCTTTGACTCCAGAGGCATGCTGCGACGTCAGCACTCCTGGTCTCACTTTCGCGGAAGGCTTAAAAGACGGTGCTTTTAGCGTGAAATCACTCCGTCATGTTTCAAGTTGTTGTCTTACCTTCACACTAAAAAGTTTTGTAGTTTGATGTCTGAGCCAGGCCGATGTGTTCCCAACTCTTCTGCCAGCCAAACATCCATGTCTCAGAGATTTAACAACGCTGTAAGCTTGCAGGATTTTTGTCATATTAGCTTATTTTGGTAAATAAGCAAAGACGCGGATGTGAAGTTACTTCCTTAAAACAACACAATAAAATATAATGTCTGAGGAATTGCTAACTCCTCAACTACCAGGAAAAGTGAAGAGTTGAATGAATGAGTTTAGAGTTGTCCCTCGTGTCCCTTCAGACACTTCAACTGGCCGCTGTAAAGCTTGATCAGGATTGGCTGTCCAGGCGTTGCGATACTCAGCGCATCAAGCGTTTAATGTTATGATTGGTCGATGGGAAAACGCCTACTTTTTGTGAACTTAAAGGGATGAACCGGGAATTCTCAACTGTTGAAGTTCCGGAATACACTTTATTGTTGGTAGGCTGACGAAAGACACCAGTGAAATTCAATACTGGTTAAAAATATTTATTTATCATGGTGGGCATTCAGTGTTTTTTTATTATGATCAGGATTTAATAGTCTTGAATTCCACATGTCTTGGTTGGGAGTAGTCTGAGGTTGATTTAAATAACATCACACTTTAGACAGCCTTTTCGAAGAAAAGAAGTTTCTGGGTAATTTAAAGTGCTGTCACTGGTGTTTCCAGATTGATTCCATGAAATGACAACATGCTGCATCAGCAACATTTAAAAATACCTCATCTTAGTGAGAAAGTGATTGCAAAAACAGCCCAAAATTGGCTGAACAAGAAGTACAAGGAAAGTGTGCCTGCTGACAGTGAAAAATCCACCTGTGTCCAGCAGACCACATAATGCTTTCAGTGAAACAAACTCTCCAAAACCTTTTCTTTGAGGCCAGTTGCTTGTAGAAAAAAAAGGCAAACTGACCATGGGCAGGCAGCATGGTGGGGGGGATTAGAGTGGTCCGTGTATTTGCTGATCACTGCAAGACCGGTCCTCTGTGGAGAAGGCTGCCTGACTGCCACTCTGCTGGGTTCAGCAGTCTGAACAAAGTGAGTGTGAGTAATGGGACCTGTGTATCAGGAAATACTTCCACTCCAGAAATTGAACTCAGAACAATAGAATGTGCTGTTCATGTCACTTTGTAGAAGCCATGATTAAAAACTTGCACATTTTCAGCTTTGAAAACCTGAGGTGTAATTTTGCAGCCCCCAATTTAATAAAAACATGCATATGTTTGTCCCATTAATTTGATCAACTGTGCAGCTGTTTTACTTCTATTAATACATTTATTTTTATTGTGCAGTTTTGGTGAAACCAATCTCTGTTCATGTCCCACTTTTGGTGCTTGCCCTGAGTGTGGGATCTGTGGGGCACTGGTGACACCCAGTGGTAAAATTTGATCTTACAGTTCACAGTGATTTTGGAGCAGTAAGCTGTGTTGTAGTAGCACCCTTCATGCAGAGGTGACAGTGCTGCTCTATATAGATGAGTTATTGTAGCAAGTGAGGGGGCCCATGGTATCATTTAGCTGCCAGCGTGTAGAAGAAGCTATAACAGCTTCACAGTTCACATGACACCTGCACTAAAATCTTTATGTAGGCCACACATGTATTTACTTGTGTTATGTAGGAAGTGATGCATTAGAGTGAGCCTTTGGGGGATATACAAAGCAAGGTATTTACTCTCTTGGTACAGTTACTCAAATAGAATAGTCAAAGAGCTGGTGAGCTCAACCTTACAGTCCAAAGTGTGTGAGAGTAGAGCTCAATCTGCAGAAGGTAAAATAAGAGGATTGGTTTGAAAAGTAAAACTTGAAGTTAAACCCGGCTAAGAAAGGAAAAGTCTATTTTTAACTGGTCTTAATGGCTTATGTGTGGTTTGATTAGATTTATGATGCACCCAGTGAAATGTATCTGATTATCTTCAACTTACCTGACATCTTTTAGTTTTTAAACAGAATTTTCACTGTACATTTTGTGTGTCCTTATCTCCATGTTGAATTAAAAAATACACATCTTGGTTAGAGTTATCTGGTTTCAATTGCTTGGAGTCAAAACTGTCTCAAAAGTAGAGATACAGGCATAGTGGGGAAAATGAGCATTTGATAACCCACAGATATTACAAGTTTTTCACTTAGAAAGAATGGAGAAGTGTGTAGTTTTTATCCTAGGTACACTTCAAGAATGAGAGAAAGAATATAGATAAAAATCCAAGAAAGCAAATTGTAGGATTTCTAAATAATTATTTTGCATTTTATTGCATGAAATAAGTATTTGACACAATGGGAAAAAAATGATCCAGAGGAGGCATGGGAGAAGGTCATGTAGTCTGGTGAAACCGAAATAGCACCTTTTGAAAGAAGGATGAGTACAATCCCAAAAACAGCATCCCAACCGTGAAACATGAGGCTGGAAACCACATTTTGTGGGTGCCTTTCTGTAAAGGGGACAGGACAACTGCACTGTATTGTAAGGATAAATGGGGCCATGTACCACCAGATTTTGGGGAACAACTTCCTTCTCTCTCTGAGAGCATTAAAGATGGGTTGTAGCTGGGCCTGCCAGCATGCTAATGACCCAAAACCATAGACTGTATAATTAATTGATATAGTCTCACTGACGTCACCCGTCTGTTTCTGAAGCAGACTTTTGAAGCAAATCGGTCATATTGGAGGTAGAAGGAGCTTCGAGTGCAGCTATAGGGCACCCGTCAGTCACCTGAGCTGAGCAGTGCCTCTGATTGGGCGAACTCGCAATCTTGATATCCTCTGAACCGCTGAGTTAGAAAAAAATTCAACCCTGTACAGTGTGTGCCAATAGTGAAATTAGCAATTCAGACAGGCTGTAAATAAGTTAATTTCTGATGTGAAAGATCAAGCATAGTGTTGGTTCAGGCAGGCCACGACGTCAAGCTCTAACAGCTTAGCTGTCATCATCGGTGCAGATCAGCTGATTGCTCGGCTGACTCCCGTGTCCGCCTCCTATTGGAAAACTGTATTCAGAGAGGTCTATTTAAACAGCTCTAGCCCAGCCTCCTTCCTGCTTCCTCTGATGGCATTTTGAAACCCACCTCCACCCCACCTCCTCCTGTCAATGTATTCATGTCGATTGCTCTGCTCTGTCTGGGTTTTTATTTTTGCTGCTGCGCTCCCTGCAGGAAGGTGTGCTCTTCCTGCCTCAGGCTTTCCACACAAGCACATGGAAGAGCAGGGAGTTCCAGAACTGAACCATACCGCCAAATGAAACTGTGCAAGTTAATAAAGATTACTTTAACAAAGTGGTCCTGACTGAACAGCTTTTTTTGGCTTGGTATGTGTGTGACTTCCGGAGCCAGCCTCAAGCAGACACTCGGGAAACAGCAGGTTTTAGCACTTCAACATTGTCTTATATTCTCAGTCCAGAGGTTGCTGCTTGGCCAAAGCAGACAACCTAGCTAGGGCAACCAAGGAGCAGCTGCGTAAGAAGCATTCCAAGGTCCTGGAGTGGCCTAGCCAGTCTCCAGACCTGAATCCAATAGAAAATCTATGGAGGGAGCTTAAAATCCACCTTGCCCGTGACAGCTCCAAAACCTGAAATGATCTGGAGAAGATCTGTGTGGAGGAGTGGGACAGGATCCTTGCTCCAGTGTGTGCAAACCTGGTCAAGAGCTGCAGGAAATGTCTGACCTCTGTAATTTTCATCCTAGGTGCACCTCAGCTATGATAGAAAATGCATTGTATGAATGTTATTCTCATAAACATGCAACAGAAATTTTATCTACACATATTCAAGACCTAAAAAACTTTCTATCATCATTTTTCAAACTCTTTTCCATGTGCAGCTTTTTTAATAAGTGAAGTAATATGAGTCAAAGTGAACACACACACTATTGTCACTGAATGTCCCCAGGTACCGTAACTCCACTGTCATGAACTCTTCACCCAAGCTAATTTTAAAAGTCAATCAAGTGAGACTTTTATATGATTTCATTTTGAGATATTTGAACACTCCTCCTGTCTCTGCTGGCTGTTGTAGTTTCTGGTATCCATATCTTCACAGTACAGCTCTGACTGCTTACTGTCAATGATGCAGAATCTCATGCAGTGGAAAATGGCCAGGCGATGATGGAGAGAACATGAGAAGCCTGTGCAATGTACCGTATGGCCTTGTGCTACGAGGATGGCTGTGATTAGTCGTCATCTAAATTCCTCCGTTGATTGGCTGGGGTGCGGCCTAATGAGCTGCAGCGTCTGTCCTCGGTGGAGGGTCCCCACATTGTCTGCGGTTTCAAGTGTGAGTTTCAGAATGAGTCCGAGCTTAAGAGAAGACGTGAATAGACCAGCAGGCTCCCTCCGCTTCGCTCCCTGCCAGGTTTCCGAGCACAGTCTTGGCCCTGAAATGACAGGAATGATGGATTGTTGTTTTAGGGGTTTATGCTGATGTTTGTTCAGCGCAGGATTAAACTGATAAACCACGTTGATGAGTTTATGTCTGTGGCATATTTCAACATCAAGGCAAATCAAAGTGCCCTACATAAAGACTGAACAGATTAGACAGGAGAATGGGATTTATGGAGCAGTTATAGGGCAATTCAAGTTTTTACAGAGTCCCATCTTCAGTTTATTAAAGATGGTACGGCAGGAAAAACTTTGAGCCCATATTTATTACTGATAGAAAGCATTATATGAAAGCTTTCTTTCATTAATATCAACATGCCTGTCTTGAGCTGTGGGGACCTCTGCTTTTAAGGGTCTGCTGAGTTCAAACTTGACACTGTGGCTAAAATACTGTAAAATGATCAATGTATTTGGAGAGCACAAAAGTTTAGATATGTGGTGAACAGCTGATCAGTCCAGATATATGAACAGAAAAAGAAGGAGTAAGAAGCAATTTAGACCCCATGTTTTTCTTGAAATAAGTCATTTTCCTGGACTAGTCAGGTAAATGTGGCTCATATCAGGTATAATAAGACCATTTGTACAGGAATAAGACAAAAACACTCTAAAAGATTTCAGGTTTTTTGCAGCATGGGAATGCCATTACTGTTTCCAACCTTCTCACAAATGTAAGCATTAAGTTCGATGTTGTTTCAGGGTCCACCTTCAGACTGAGACCCCTCATGGTACTGTTCACCATACTGCAATTCCAGTCCACCAAACCACCTGCTCACCATATTATTCCTCACTTACTTACATTACACTAGTACAGTGGTTCCCAAAGTAGGGGTCAGGACCCCCTTTGGGTTAGCAAAACACTTCTGGGGTGGGGTGGGGTGGGGCGTGCGTGTGTGTGTGTGTGTGTGTGCGTGTGTGTGTGTGTGTGTGTGTTTGTAGGGGTATCATAACATAACTTTGAAATCAAAAACTTTTTATCGCATATTTGATCCGTTGTTGTAAAATTATTAACAAAATTAGGGGAGTGCAGATGGCCTAGTGGTCCATGTCGGGCCCTGTGAGATTTGCCCTTGAGCAGTTGGTACAGGTTCAAATTCAGCCTGCCCTTCTAGCATGTCATACCTGGCTCTTGCCCCCTTCCGACTCTATCCACTGTCCTCTACTATCACATCTAAGGTAGGAAAAGCCTAAAAAAAAAGTTTAAAAAGTTAAATCTGTTTGAAATAGCACGATATTCATAGTGCTTTTTATTTCTTGATTAAGCGATTGATTGATCAATTGATTGATTTATTATTTTTTGATTATAATTGTTATTTTATTTATTTTGAAATTCAGTAATATATGCCAAGAGGTGGCCTTTTTGTTGTCATTGTTTTTAGTTGTTGTCTGTCTTTGATTGGCTTATTACTGTAATCCCAAAACAGGGGGTTGGTGCGCTCCAGACCTTAAAATTGGGGCTCATGGTCTGAAAAGTTCGGAAACCTCTGCTCCAGGCCAAGGAAATGATCTCAGGTTGCCAAACCCCTTTTTGATCCCATATGTTCCACCCGGAAGTGCGACACCATCAACCTTTGGCTGACTACTGTCTTAGACTGAGGTGGGATTTTTTTTTTTTTTTTTTAATCAGAAGTTTTATTTGTTTATTTATTCATTTATTCATTCATTCATTTATTATCCATTTATTTATTTATCTAATAATTCATCTATGTATTTATTAATTCATCAATCGATTTATTCTTCAAAAGAAACAGCCATGGAAAATTTCTTTTTTTTTTCTTTTTTTTTTATTGGAGGTGGGATTAAGTGATTTTTTTTCTCCTTTTTCGTCTTTTTTGTCAGAAGTTTTATCTATTTATTTATTTTTTATCCATTTATTTATTTATCTATTTAGTAATTTATTAATTTATCAATTCATTTATCTATTTATTCATTTGAGAAATTGGCCCTGGACCAATATCTTTTTTTTTTTCTTTTTTTTTTTTGGTCTAAATTTTTTTTTTTTTTTTTGGCTTTTCAAGCCTTTAATGTGGTACGACAGGACAGTGGATACAGTAGGAAAGGGGGCTAGAGTGAAGAGTGACATGCAGGAAATAGGCCACAGGCTGGATTTGAACCAAAGCCAACCACTTGAGGGCAAACCTCATGGGACACAACCTAGACCATTAGGCCGTCTGTGCCCCAACATCTTCTTTTTTAGTCTTTAAAAATAGCACAGATAAATCTTTTGGCACTGTAATACAATTTTTTTCAATAATATTTACATGAAATAACATCCATAGAGAGATAGAATATACTGTTCATTTGTACATGTATATGTGTGATGTTGGAGCAGGATCATGCATGTTAAACATCAACGAGCAGTTCCTATTTCAGAGTTTCCAAGTCTTCTGATTCTCTCCAGCTTCTAAAACCTTTCAGGGGGTTTTAGCTCGTTTGTTGCTCTACAAATAGCTGCCACTACGTCATGTTTCCAAGTGATAAACTTTCATTATATTCATTATATTGTAGCACATTGTTGCATCAATCTAATAAAGCCTCAAAAGAGCCGACAGTTATCACAAGCTGGTTCAGTTAAGCCTCGAAAGCTGTCCCGGGGTTACAACGTGCATCACTGTCCCCGTCTGTAGCATTCTGCTATGCTACCATCAGCTTCACTCTTACGTTATGTGCTGTCTAGTTAGACTGAGACATGGACTCAGCGTCACCCTCCCTGTTTGGGGGATGGCATCATGACACTAAGACACTGTGATTGTCATGTCTGTGTCAGCCTACACGGCGTTAAAAGGAAGAGCAGGTCATCAGATGCACGTAGAGGAGGAGACTGACTGTCCCTTCAGGCTGGGGCTGGATTCCCTTCCTCTGTAGTGATGTAGTGTCCCTAATAAAAAAGGGCAGCGAGTGGCTTTGTTTGGCCTGCCCCTATCTTAATCCTGTGTGACCAACGGGGGGCTTTAGAGGGAGCGGGAGAGGCAGAGAGAGCACGCAGGCCACAGAGGCTGCATCAACCCCCTTAAGGAGCCATGGCCCCCGCTCTTAGAAATCCCAAGAAACTTCACACCTCCCTGTAGGGACTATAAATAGGCTCCATCTGTGCCCCCCGGCTCAGTTACAGCCTCATTCCTTTTGGTATGGTTGGAGGGCAGGGAAGGAAGCGCTCAGGGTTTGAAAAGGAGGGGGGACAGGGATGAGGGGGTGGGGGGCCTGGACGGATCCTGGATCTAGAATCTACTCTCTAGTCATCACACACAGTCGACTGTGTGACCTCTGCTACATGTTTAGTTGCTAAAGGAAGTCCACTGATTGCTCTCTGTCACTTCCTCCCCCTCGGCGACCTCTAAAACCTCCTCACAGAGGCAAAGTGCCAGAGACCTGGGAGCATCCAGCATCTTTGGAATCTCAGACCACACTGCATCCAATACTTGTGTGTTGTTTTTTTTCATCTCCAGCTCAGGTTCTTCACATTTCATCAATCATGCTTAGTGCTGGGGGACTCCAAGGTTAGGACAGGCGCTGCATCTTTAAATCTGGGCCCCGTCATTTCTCTTTCACACTGTCTTAATTGCACAGCTTGAGGTTTCATGGTTGATGTTTCAGCCCCGGTTGTGTTAACATGACTGACATTTTTCCTGAGTTCATCTGGGGGAACAAGTAAGAAATATTGTGAAATGAATGTGAGATGATTTTAAATCTGGCACATCAGTGACAGTAACAGCTCATGTCCTAAAGCTAACCTGGAGGTGATGTTGTGAAATGACTTGCTCCAACCCTGAGGACAAATTTGAAGGTTGAGAGATCCAAGCCGAGTAGTTTGCTCGCAGAAATCTCTCCTTTACACCTTTTTCTTCTTTAATATGAGGCAACACAATCCCAGGAAGCTCCTTTTGTTCGAGCTGATAAATCACCCCAGTTTACCTTCCTCTTTACTTCATTCCATTAGCATATTTTCTCTTCTCTGTGTGTGAGACGTTTTCGCCTGCAGCATCCCTCTCTAAGCTGCACTCTCTCCAGAATGCTAATAAGGGGAATGATTTAAATAAAATGCTGGATAATAATAGTGTTTTGCTTAACTGCGTCCCATTTGTTCTGTTATTTTCTGCCCCACATTGTGCTTGTGTCTATTGTGTGCTGATGCATACACATCCAAATTATCCCTAAGTGAAAACTAATGTTTCATCCGCTCCCATTTCCATCAGGTTTTAAACAACACGTATAAAAATGTTTGAAACAAAGTTTTAAGCAGACTTCTAACTTGTGTCACCATAAATTATGGCTCAGATTATTAACATAATCTGCAAAAGACAGATTTTTTTCTTGTTGGTTAAGTTATATTTGAAAACCAATAAGGCAGGCACTGCTCTTAAAGAGCACTCACTGACCAACTGCAGGAGCAGGCTGCCAAAAAAAGGTGCACAGGTCACATAAAAAATGTCAATAGCCCTGTCAGCTGTCATTCATGCCCCTCATCCTAACTAGGATATTTTAAGATCAGCAGTGTTTGGGGAATTTTAAGGAAGACATGTTAAGTATCCACTTGCATAACTGATGCAAAGCAGTCAGTGTAAGAAAAAAAGAGCTGTATGGTTTCTTGTTGATGATTTCAGATGGTTGGCTCTGATCTTACTGAGTTTTAGGTCAAAGTCACTCATCCATCAACCTTGCATTGGACTTCAAAGAAGCTCGGATGACACTTAAAGCAAAGTACACAGACAAGGTGCACCAATATTCTTATAAGTGATTTTCAACCACAGGACCTTTCCCCTGGAACTAGGGACCTTGGCTTTGAAAATGCAAGAACTAGGGTCTTAAATTAGTTCTGGGTTAAATGTGGCTCTTAAAGGGATAGTTCAGTTTTTTTTGAAGTGGGGTTGTATGAGCTCTATGTGACCACTAAGGACATTAAATACAGTAGAAAGTTGTCTCCTCTCCCTCAGTAAGACACAGACTGTAATCAATGGTGACGAGGAAATAGGCGCTAACAGGGAGAGACTGTACCAGATTCAAAGGCTATTTTCTCTACAAGAACTAAAATCAAAAAGTAATACCAGAGTTTAAGAGTACGCTACATAAAATATTTTTTAAGTGCATTAAGTCTTCAGAAATATAAACATTTATTTGGACCTAACTAACTGGTCATGTATCCTTCCGTGCAGCGCTAGTGCGCTCCGTCCCCCTTCCTCCTTTCAGCTGTAGGGAATGTAAACAAGCTATGCTTCGGGCGCCAGTTGTAGCCTCGTGTAAGTTAGATCAAGTATCATAATTCTTTTGTTTGTACTCTAAGGATTGTGAGGCAGCGTAGGAAATTCAAAATGAGTGACTATGACAGCGACGATGAAGTTCCATTCACTTTGGAACCAAAAGGATACCTGTATGAACCGGAGTACACAGAAGAAGAGCTGCTACAGATGGCAACTGTACGGAATACAGAGGAAACATCCACAGACATGTCAGGGAGTAATTCTTTTTTTGTTTGTTTGTTTCATTTTTCACCATCTTGATGTACGTTTTGTTTTATCTGAACATGCGCAGATATTTAAAAAGAACATAGCCCATGCATAAACAAAAGTAAACAGAAAAAAAAAACAAAGCAAAACACCAACAACCAAGGAACCAAATGATACTGTCATTTGCATGTTCAAAAGGAGTGAGAGGAAGTCAAAACTTATCTAGTCCCACCCCTTTTCCTTACATTAGTAATCAATAAGTTAATTTACACACCTCCAAATAATAAAACAATACTCAAACTAATAACTGCATAAGCAAGAGACACCAGATACTGATAACATAATAGAGCAAATTCTTAATAAAGAAATCTTTGATGGATGAGACAAGAACACAAAATGTATCACCCTTTTGTAACCTTTATACTGTCATGTCGTTATATCTTTTAAACATCATGTTTGTGTAATTTTTATTGAACTGCTCTATGTTTGGACATTGTTTTTTCTTATCATTCAGTCTGCCATCTGCCTTCAATATTTTCAATACAATGTCCCCATTCATTTAAATGCTAGCATTGACTTTTTTTTATCATACATTTTGTTCAAAACACTGCTTAGCACGTAAACACTAGGCTAAAGCCAGTAAGTGATGTAAGATACAGAAGGTCTGAGTGATGTCACGCATCAGTTTCTGAAGATATGTTGAGTAGACCAACAATGGTGGTTGCCATGTTGGAACTGCCGTTTCAGGCTAACTTTCAATTAATCTAGAAACAAGCAGAGAGCTGGTCCTTTAACCCAGTGGATCCCAAAGTGAGGGCTAAAAAACAGATTCTTTCCAAACTTAAAAACTATTTAAACTTGCACATTTCCATAGTTATTCTATGGATGTAATGTATGTAATGTAAACATATGAATACTGATGTAAACATAAAACAAAATAGGAGTTTATTCTGTTTAAAAATGTGCAAAGAGAAAATGTTTGATCTGTTTTTCCACATTTCTATGTTGCTACAAGACCCCCAAGGTGACTAAACCAGAATAACAGATGTTTCAATGGATTACATTAGGAAAAAGCAATATGAGATTAGCTAATTTAAGTATCTGAGCATTTGTTTGGGAACAGTCAGCAGAAAAGTACCTGGAAAAGTATCACACATGACGTCAGCAACATGCTTTAAACCAGGGGAACAGAGTGATTTTTGTGAGACAGCCGTCCACATCCCGTTAATTCACACATCCTTTTTTGAAATTCTGCAGAAAATCAACCGTTTGCTCTAGCTCAATTCTGTAAAAAACAGATAATTTTAAACTCTTTACTGATTTATACAAGCCCTGAATGATCGATGTATGTCCTGTATTTAAATGTAAAGAATTCTTAGAAAATTTCCTTTCATCTTCCTTGTGTCATGCGTTAGCTTGGGGCTGCTCTGCATCAATGAGCAACAGTTTGTGTGTTAAGAGCATGTAAAACTGAAAATACTTCACTTTTCTTTGATCCAAGACTTGAAAAAAGTGTTATGTACATAGTTCCTCACAGTTCTTAACTTTTAGCCCTGGTTCTCCTGACCTCATAGAAGTATAGAAGTTCATATTGCAGTGAAAAATGAGTCCACAGTGAGTAAAAATGTGACCGAGGCAAAAACCGTCCAGAAATTGAAATCAGCTTTTCTAAGGTGCAGGACTGTGTAGATTTTGTAAAGATAGAACCATAACACTTTTTCATGTGTTCCTTATGCATCAGGGTACCTAAAATGTGTTGTATATATTCCCACCTTATTCTTAAAAACTTTTTTTTATGTATTTTAATGTAATTTTAATGTCCTAGAATCCAAAATCTTTATTTTGGGACCTTAAGCAGATATGAGATTAAAATGTGATTAATTAGATTAGTTTTTTTAATCACCTGACAGCACTAGTAATAACTGGTCAATAATGTAACGTAAGTGCCGAGCTTAAAATGTTACAAAACTAATGTAATAATACTCAAAATGTGATAAAAACAATACAAAAGTTGTTACATTTCAGGCTCTTACGACCTGCCAGTCAAGTCAGCCAAAGAAAACATTTTTTTTTTTTGCCATAATTTTTTCAAAAACAGATAAAAGAGGTAAAGAAACCCTGTTACTTAACCACGCTGCCAATATTCTGAGACCTCATTTGATTTTTAAGCCAGCCTCACTTGAAGTACTGCATTAGCTTAGCTTTTTAGCAAAGTTTGCTACAACCACTTACTACAACCAAATAGAGCCATTAGACTGGCATGGCTGTGGCTTTTGACCCTAAGTCTTATCTTCTGTTTTTATTTACACGGGGTGTCTTCTGCTTAAGTGCTGCGCACTGAACTGTAATTGCACAGGCGATGAGAGTTGTCAAGTTTCAAGCAGGTGTTTATGTGTCCTCATAAATACACTGTAGGCACATAAACCTCTCGGTTGCTAGGCGCTACCCGGGTAGCTGCCTGTTGCAGCAGCTCTCTCGTCTTTGTCCGTTTCTTGTGGTTTTTTTCGTCTCTTTTTCGTCGTCTTTGTGTTTGGAGTGGATCATCACTTTGTGTGGTTCGTTGTCGGTCACGGACACCAAACTTTTTGTGGCTTCGGCGGTATTTTTTACTACTTTTCTCCTGTGTTTGTCTGGAGATCCTACATGTAACCATGGCTGCATTGTTTACATGCAAAATTAGCTGTTAGCAGCCTGTAGCATGTAAATGCTAACTAGTGTAGGGCTTGATGATTTCCCTCGAGCTGAGGAGGAGGAGGTGAGGACGACGTGCTGGTTCTCAGATGTGAGCTGGGAGGTGACGACGTGGACCTGTCCTTCCATCCATCGTTGTTGGGAACGTGGGATCTCGCTCCGGGGGATGGATGAGCTAGCTGTGCTAATCCAGCGGCATCATGCTGTTCACGGACGTGGCTGACGGAGCAGACATCAGACGCCGCGACACATTGGAGGAGCTTCGCCTGCTGTGAGCAGACAGGATCCAGGAGACAGAGACTGAACAGACTGCTGGGGAGGCTCAGTCCTGGACCCTGTGGAGGTGGAGGCTGGCTGAACTGGAGAGTGGTGGACGAGTGGTGGACGGGATGTCATCATCTAATTTCTTATGGACATTTTTGCACTTTCTATACTCTTTCTTACTTTTGTTTTCTTAAATGCTGCGGTGACTCCTGAATTTCCCCTCGGGGATAAATAAAGTATTTTCTATTCTATTCTATTCTATTCTATTCTAAAGTTGGGATAAAATATTTTCTACCTCTTCTCATGAAATAATAACATGATTTATTCTATATACACTTTACAAAGTTTGCTTCCTCTCAAAAATTTATCTCAGCTATTTCAAACTACTGTTAATCTTTGATACAGGACTAAAAGTGGTGAAGTGGTTTATCTTGTGGTCTTATGAGTTAACACTATTTTGACAAATGTGACTGTGTAGGTGCTTCATAAAGATAGATTTAACTTCCATAAAGACAGAGCATTCTGTGCATATTATTAAGAGTCAGAGGCTTGAATATCTTTTTGCCTGCTGCATCTCAATTCCTCACATTTTCCTTTAAAGCTGAAGCTCCCTCCCTCCTTTAAAATAAGAAGCTCTGACCTCACATCTCTAGAATGACGTCCCCAGAGGAGCTGGACACTGATGGTAAATAAGTAAAGGGTTACATATATTTACTCAGAAGGAGGTTGTATATCTTCACTAATGCACTACTATGAATGCCACAGTAAGAGGAAACTTAAACATGTTTAGGAGGCTGCAAAATTAGCTCTGGATCATTTGGCAAATGGTGGTAAAAATAGCAAAAAGAACAAAACTATGAGTTTAATGAGATGGCATTCTCATTCGATGCAGACTCTCTAATTTGAAACTATAATCATTGAAAGCCACAGACTACTTGAGTAAAACAGAGTAACATATTCTGTGCTTCTCATGATGAATGAACTTGAACTTGTTTTCTTGAATTAATAAGGCCTCCTCTAGCTTGCTGCTGAATCCATTAAGGTTCGAGGTTCTATAGTGGAGCTCGCTGTGGACTGCAGCACAGGTGCAAACACTGGGGCAGAGTTTCTATAGGGGGAGGGCGCGTGGGGAAGTCAGAGTCAGAGAAGGTGCTGCGGGGTGCCTCGGGTGAGCCCAGATGACAGCTGAGGGACTCAGGCTTTCTCTGGCATGCCCTCACCAAGATGGGGTCAGTGAAAGCAAGCGGGGGCTGGGGTGCTGCAGGGTGGTGGAAGTTATGCAGCTCCTTCGTCACCAGGCCCCTGTCATGGTGGAGGGGGGGCAGGGCTGCACCGCTGGCACTGGGCGACAGATATAGACAAGAATTAAGGAGACAGAATTTGCACTCTTAGCCTTGTCTGGGTTACTGGCATCAGCAGCTGACTGCTCCACCGGATCTCCCTGTGCTTTTACGTCACATCCTTCCTGGGAGTAATGACATCCCCCCTCCCCCTCTGATGGGAAGCCCAAAACTGAGCACAGGTGCTGCTATAGCCAACATACATTGTCAGGGACTAGAAATAACCGATGGCTCATTAAAAGACCTGACAGACAACACTTCCACCAGCGGTCAACCTAAAGCCTTCTTCTTCAACAAGTCAGTTCCTTTTTTCCTGTGTGAAATGAAACATGCATCGGCCCGAAGAGAAAAGCAACAAGACACAACTCATTTTTATGAGCGGCTTATTTGATACAACCAAAGTAACTTCTAAGACAGACTGAAGCAAAGCATCACACACCCTTTGATTGAGCTTCAATTAAAAATCTGTTGACAGCTTCTTTGGTGGTTTGTTTGAGGTTTCAGATTGATTAATTTAGACAAAAACTATTTGATATTAAGTTTTTTAATGGTCTACAGCTGATTCATAAGGCCCAAAATCCAGGTGCGAAATGACTTTGTATCTACCACTCATGCCTCCTTTCCAATCCAATTACATAGTCGATAAAAAAATGATAGAAGTTGATTGTTTCAGCAGCAGCCAGAGGGTACAAATATCGTTGAAATTCAAAGAAATGCAAGGGAAATCGTGTCTTGTCTTGAGTACATGAAATAATAATCACACTGCTCTTCAAGCTATGATGTGCAGCTAGCTGGTTTTACCAACCAAGAAGGCCACACCAAAATGTGTGAGTACCAAGAAAGGCAAATTTAATCCTGAGACCCAAGCTTTGTCTGGTATGCATGTTCAATTCCTCCTTCCTATTTGAAATAGGTAACAACTAGTAACTACAATAACCAAACTTGGTCTTTGAAGTTGGGTTATTTGTGTTTCAAGTTAGCTAAAAGCTTTTTGGGGGGGCTTATTGCACTTAAATGCGCTGTTTTTTTTTTCACTGAAATAGGATTAATGTTGTGATATTACTAAACGATGATGTGGGCTGAATTCTGATATGTGGCTAATAAGTCAAAGTTTTACAAATGGAAGATGCTATGAGGAGGATCAGTTTTAATTGGACTCCCTCGCCACCTTCTGGCCCGGAGTCTCACACACACTGTTGTTAATTACTTTTAGTGAGCTGTGTGTTTGTTTGGGAATAAATGGAGATCGGATCGAATCAAATTTCCTTTGTTCAAGACAACTTTTTATTGGATACGACGCGCCATGATGAGGTATTTATCAGCACAGTTACGTAGCGCTACAGTTTGAAACGCGTCTTCAAGCAATTGTCATAGTAGCTGGCTATATGTAGTGCTATCGGCAGCCCTGTGCTCTGACGTATCTGTAGGCTAACGTAACAACAAGTAAACACTGTCAGTTTGTATGTAGTTTAGTAGCTGTCTATATTTAGCTCAGCTGGCAGCCTGGTGCTCTAAGACATGTCTGTAATGTGTAACGTTAGTGAATCCTGGTTATGTCCTGCCAGTCATCTACCAATCAGAGCTAACGTAACCTCACTCTTCATTTTATTGATAGACTCTCAAGTTTGAACAGACCACTGCAGAATAACTGCTGACTGTGGGTTGATTTTGACATTAGCACAAACAGTTTAGCTCTTGTGTTAGCCTTTAGCTCGTGCTCTATCTCTCTCCTATTTATCTTTCTTCTGCTCTTCTGTTCTTTTTCTGTCTGACAGTTAGGCTCCAGTGTCCACCATCACTACAAAATTAATCACAGAAATCATTTTAAGCAGAGAAAAACACAGATCTCCCTTCTCACTACTAAACTAAGTCAACTGGCATGGTGTTGTCATAGAAACTTTGATGTGCCGTAAATCAACCTGATCAGGAAGCAAAGAAGTAGCTTTTTATAATAACCTGTAACCGGTAATACTGGTGCTGATAATCTCATTTCAAAGTGTGGATTACGATCTGGCATGTATCTAAAAGGGAGAATTTTTCAAGATCACTTTCAAACTCCTCACAGCCCCTTTATCTACCATGGGTCTGAGAGACAGAAATGTAACTACCATATATGTAGAGGCAGGGTTTTAGGAGGTTACAGGCTTTGGCATATTGTTTTATGGAAACCTACTGAATTACTTTAACTGCAGAGGATTTTATTCAAAGTTCCAAGGACAGATTTTAGAAACAATAAAGTTGTAAATAGCTGTACCTGAAACAGTGGAGGCAGCAGAGCTGAGTGGAGGCAACTGTGTGATAAATGTGCGAAAAGGTGAATTTTCTGGACAATATTTAGATTTAAAAAAGTAAAAAAGAAAAAAAAAGAATTTTGGATACTGACAATAAGAATGCTTGCAGAAAAGGCCAAAAAGCCACTGCTGGGATGAACATGCCATATAAGTAGTCAATTTTGCGTTGACCTCTGAGGATCTTGTTTTGAGAACTGAGGCAGGTGCAGAGTCATAAATTATGGATGTGCCAAAAAATTAAAGTTAAGTTTAAATGATCCCCACTGCTCTTGTGTTATGTAAGCACTCATGGCACATGATCACCTTTTTATTTCCTTGAATGAGCCCCTGCCCCCACCCCACCAACCTAATTACGAGTATCTCAGTTCTGACCATTCACTGAAACATAAACTTCTGTCTGGCATGAGGTGATGTTTACCAGTGAGTAAGATCGAGATGTTATGCAATTCCACATCTGTTTTTCTCTTTACCTTATCAGAAAAAACGTCTTTTGTAAAACTTAGCGTAGGCTTAATGAGCCGTGCGTAAAACTGACTGATGATTTTATTCACACACTGTCATCAGGCACGAAAAGATTACAACTTTTTTTTCTCATAAACTTTAAGTTTTTGCCTGTCAGCTCTTCTTAGTTATCCTACACGGTTTTCAGATGAGTCTGGATGATGCGTAAAGGTGCGCGGTTCCGTGCGTAACGGTGGTAAAGTTCGCTCGCGGTCCACAGAAAAGAACACGGCCCCAGTTGACCTCTCACGTCGTTTTACGTGTTTTTGTTCTAGATTACAGATATCAAGCAAAACACTCTCTGGCCCGCCGCCCCGTGTTCCATGTTTAGAGAGCACCCCTTTACTTACACACACCCCTCCCATCAGCTACCCAATCCTTACACAGGGACGGCGTTGACGGGGGTCAAGCGGAAAAATAGCCTCATATATATACGCCCAAAGGGTGATTTCATGCTCCGAGTACCCTCCACTCTGTGCCTCACTCCTTGTGTTGTCACCCGAACCGGGAATTGTCTGTGTGCTACAGGGACAAACTAGTTTCTACAAACAGCTAAGATGGCACCCAAGAAGGACGCTAAGGCCCCCGCCAAGAAGGCCGAACCTGCACCAGCACCTGCACCCGCACCCGCACCTGAGCCAGCCAAACCAGCAGCTCCCGCTGTCGACCTGTCCGCTGTTAAGGTACAATGACCGTGAGAGCAAGAGCTCTGCTGTGATGAGGGATGAAGACTGAATGATGGCTGCTCGGGGGGAGATGGGATTGTGACTTTGCCATTCACTCTTAGATTTGTTTTACAAATGAAAAGGGACTTTGGTGAGACCCAGTGGGCTCCTTAACGGCGCCTACACAAATCAGGATTTACTATTATCAGTATCTAACGAGGGATTTCCTCTTGAAGAAGCATTGGGCAACTTTCATTTCACATTCTGCTTCCTAAATGCAGCCTAACTGCCTCTGAATCAGCTGCTAATGATTGCGGTAAAAGACCCAGATGTATTCCACTGAAGGAGCATCCTCTCTTTGAAAATAGCTCAGAGGATACAAAACGAATATGTCTGTGTATTATCTGCACATTTTTGAGTGGATGTTGGGTCAGCAGGGATTTGGCAGAACAGCTGCAGCTTTGTAAGACCACACTCAGAGATCTGAAGGCGCAGAGTAGAACCATGGAGAGCTCAGCGCGTCTTAAACCACGCCCCCCGGGTCTCTGGATTGGACTCGTACAGTGGTGACTAACGTTTGAAGGCGCAGCACGGTGACACCAAATGTGGACATGTTAATGTAGCTAAAGATGGACCTCCACAGATCGAGTGCCAATATGTGAGGCTAAATTTGGCAAAGGGACAGGTTGAATCCCTGTGAAGACCTCATTAATTAAACTGGATATATTGGAAATGCCTAGTTAGGGGGGTCTATTGAATTCAAGTGTTTGTGTTGTGACATGTGGAAATTCTTGTCATGTATGCTGGTAACTAATATGGCTGCTTTGCATTGGTTTCTAGATTGAATTCAGCGCAGACCAGATTGAGGGTGAGTACACCTCATTTAACCTTTGCAACCTTGTGACAGCCTCATACGGGCCCTAGAACTTGACCCAAATTAATTCAAAGTATCTCACAGTGATTCAGTACAGCAAGTGATACGCAAGACACACATCTGAGAGTAACACAATACTAAAGTACTAGTTTAGTTATTTATTCAAGGAGGTTATATGAGTCTTAGAGGCTTAAGGCAACCAGAACACTCAAAATAAATTTCAAAGGTAGAAATAAAAAAATGTTCAGTGATATTTTGCATGTAAAAATGTAAAAAGTTGTCTATTTTGCATTCTACACTGAAAATTTGAAAGACCAGAAGCAGACATTGGCCTCTTGATTGTAGCACAGAGCCATGCATTTCAAAATCCTTCATACAAGAGATGAAATAATAGGAGATAAAATGCAGATTACAGCTCTTGGAGGACAGTGTTTCACAGACAGAAACCCCGCTGCTCTCCTCTGATCAGACTCAACCTGATCAGTTCTGTCGTCTGTTCGGCTGCTCGTTACGCCGCAGTCAGCATTCCCCTCCACTACTCAGAGGGGGCTTCTACCCCACAGAGGGCCTTGCCTTTAAAAGGAGGGGGCTCATATTCTCAGCTATGTTTATCAATTCCAAGGTGGTCTTTTATAAGGGCTCATAACTCTGCTGGGAGGTAGGGAGAGGGGAGAGGGAGAGGGGAGACAGCTGCGATTGAAATAGAACAAGGGGCAATGGAGCCTGACAGGAGTCATTCCATTCATCTTTTTATACCTCAACCTATGGAGATGTCTTGTCCTTGTTACAGACCTCCATTGTCAGTTTGCAAAGCAGTTGCTTCCACCTGGTGGAAGGTTAGCGAGCAGCTACATCCACAAAGAGCCAGATTATGAAATCTTTAAATGCTTTCAAATGCATCCATACACAGACATTAAAATACACACGTATAAATATAAAGAGGATTTTCATAATAACAATAGAATATATTTTTAATCAACTTTGAAAAATGACAATGTCTGATAATTTTTAAAATTCATTTTAGGACTTTAGGACTTCACAATGCTTCTCATTGCAGAGCAAAATTGGCACCAAACTCATTCAAATTTATTAATTTTGAGCGATGGTAGTCATTTTATCTGTCACAGGAGCTACAACCGTTGAAAACTGCAGGCATCCTATATCCTTAACCCATTGTGTACATGTGACAAACTGCTCAGTTATTGAATATGTTAAAGAAATGGATGATTTGATGTCTGCTCATTCCCTCTCAACTCTGCAGATTACAGGGAGGCCTTCGGTCTGTTCGACAGAGTTGGTGACAACAAGGTGGCTTACAACCAGATCGCTGACATCATGCGCGCTCTGGGACAGAACCCCACCAACAAAGAGGTGACCAAACTGCTTGGAAACCCCACCGCTGATGGTAAGACGAGGAGTCACCAGTTGTTTTTTAGACATTGCTGATTAGTGAAGTTTTTTTCTATCATTTGAGTGCTTAGTTACAGAAGAGAATTAGCGCCACTGAATTTAAAAAAAAAAAAAAAAAAAAGTCAAATTTTCTTCTTCTTTTTTCTTTTTTTCATTTTTTTTTTTTTTTTGCTTTTTTTCTGATTGAAAAAAGTCAGAATTATAAGTTTAAAGTCAAAATTTAGCCTTTTTTCCTTTTTATTAATTGGTTAATTTATTGTTATTATTATTATTATTATTATTATTATTATTATTATTATTATTATTATTATTATTATTATTATTGTTATTATTTTTTAGAAGAGTAATAGAAAAATTTTCAAAAAAATAAAAAATAAAAGTTGGGCTTTTTACAGTGGCCCTAATCCCCTTCAGTATTTGGAAGAGTAAATGTTTTGCAGATTTGATTGGGTATTGGATTAAATATTTTTTTTTTAGGATTTCATGTATTAATTATTGAAAGTTTTGCACATTTTTTGTGATTTTAAGCTAAATGCTTAATAGTACTGAATTGCTTAGAGCTAATGGTCTGGCAATTCGAAATATGTAATACTCCTTTAAGTCCCCAAAACACAATTGCAGTCAGTCAAATACAAGCAGGTGTTCAGCCACCAAGTCAAATTAATATTTTATAATGATTTCAATAACTTCCTGTTGCTCTTAACTAAAAAAAAAAAAAAAAAGCTAATATGCTAATTTAGTGTCTTAAAAACGTAAAATAGGATTATTCATGAGTGTAACAGGAATACTCAAAGCCTGTCATACAGTAATGTCAAAAAGTGAAACAATGCTTGGAGTGGAAGTTTGTAAATGTGAAATCTCTTTAAAGAGTTGCTCATGCAGTGCCTGACTCACACCTCTTCGACACGTTCACCTTTGGATTGAACACGCTGCTATTTCTGTCTCAGACATGAACAACAAGAGAGTAGAGTTCGAGGGGTTCCTTCCCATGCTCCAGACCATCATCAACAGCCCAAACAAGGCCGGATATGAAGACTACGTTGAGGGTCTGCGCGTCTTCGACAAGGAGGGCAACGGCACAGTGATGGGCGCTGAGCTGCGTATCGTTCTGTCAACACTGGGTGAGTCAGGCCAGGACACTCGTGGAGCTATGAGCGTATCTATTGGATATGTGTGTCACAGCATGTACATGTGATGCTGAAAGTGGTTACTCTTTGTCTCCCCCTACAGGAGAGAAGATGAATGAGGCTGAGATTGATGCTCTCATGGCTGGACAGGAGGATGAGAATGGCTGTGTCAACTACGAGGGTAAGTCAGAAGTTACGCTATCGTTGATGCTCACTGATCGTAACTTCTTGTCTGATATTTTTACTCAGTATCTACTTCCCTTTTCCTCACCTGCCTCTCCTCTTTCCTTGTCCTCTTCATGCGCTGTCCTGGTCTCCATCTGCAGCCTTTGTCAAGCACATCATGTCTGTGTAAGGACCCTGTCACTGCAGTGGCGAGCATCGTATATGTGCAGACCCCATGGCGTCGCGACATCCACTCACTGCTTCCTGTATGACCTGAGGAAGCAGGGGGAACAAAGGACTATGAGATGTCATTTTCTGAACCCTTTTTTTTTTTTTCTTTTGTTCAAGTTTTTTTTCTCTTTTTTTTTTCCAACTGGTGCTTTTTTTCCCCTCCTCCTTCCTCAACTGTTTAGGGAGCTGTCCTGATCTTCCATGAGATGTTTTATCGTCATCCTCAGTCAAGTCCAATCGTCTCTTTGTGTTATTTTTTTCAACATCACAGCGGAACAGTGATGGAGGGGAAGGCAGGATAATGATGACCATCCCTCCCCTGTCACTTACTTTGTGACTGATTTGGCCCAGGACTGGCCATCAAAAATGTATCCACTCCTAAACCAACCATCCCTAGGTCTTAACTTATTGTATCCTCTGCCATTTCACAATAAACTTTTAACAAACTCCCAATTTTAAGGTCCAGTTTTTCATTGTATTCGTTTGATGCAAAGTAAGCACAGTCATAACTCAGCTGCATGCTTTTTAAAGGACGGGTAAATTATTTGAGGAAATATACTTATTGGCTTTACAGGAGCTAGATATGATAGCCATTTAGCTTAACTTGCACTGTTTGTCCAAGTATTGAATGCTAAAGCTAAGCTAACGTTGTAACACTTGAACTTTTTTATTGAGCTCTACACATAAAAAACAGTTCTTTTTCTTTTTCTTTTTTTTTTTTTTTACCATGTTATTCACTTACCAACCAACCAACCAACCAACAATCGTAGTTGGCTGAATGCAAAGGTGGCCGTTTTCCCCTTTCATAGTTTTACTTTGAAATTCGGTTACATTTTGCTTATTTAGAAAATATTTCTACAAAAGGTAAACCAAAACTTAAAAATTGCAACTAAATCAGTGCAGACAAGGTCTTCAACACCCATGTGCAATGAAACGCTTAATACATTCAACTCATAAACTATGTAATAAAAGGAAGTAGAGTTTTGAACATTAGCAATCTGATTCTGATTTGAAGCCTATCTGAGCCTCAGTAGCCATTTTTACAGGAATAATCCTGCTGAATCATCACTTCTGGGCCTCTATACATGTGTGTCAGCGTCTGTGTCTGTCTCAACCCCCTCCTCTGCCTGGATGTTGATGTTGTGGTAGTTTCGGGATGTTTCTGGGCAGAGAGTAAATGTGGTTACATAAGCCAATCACAGCCCGCCCAATGCACAAGTGACTTTGCGTGTTGATGGTAGCAAGTGGATGACGTTATACAGAGCAGCTATGACAGTGGACGTAGCATAGAGAAAGAAAAACAACCAAAGTGAAAGGAAAACCAACCAGATAAAGCTTTTCTCTTAATGAGGGTAAAGCGAGGCTCGACTTTCACTCACTTTCAGGAACTTGAAGAGCAGCACGGGACGAAGGGCAAGGTGCGTTAGCTTTCTGCTAAACAGGTATGTGTCAAATACCCGTGATTAGCTTGTGCTGAAATGCCAGGTCAGTCTCTCCAACGTAGCAACGTAATGCTACAGGTGGTTGCTGTGCTGGTTGGTGCGTTCACATAGTCACGATTGGAGGCTGTGGGTGTGTGCTGCTGCTGGCACTGATCCAAAGAGGAGGAGCCCAGTTTGAATGCTGTGTTTACTAACAAGTAACAAAAACTCCTGCAGACCCTACCTTTAATATCTCCAAAAACTGCTTAGTTATCAAAATAAATCCCCCCTGTACAGTGTGTGCTGATAGAGAAATGAGCTATTCAGAGTCAAATTATTTTTTTGTACTGGGCTGTTAACATGTTTATTTTTGCAGTAAAAATCAGCTGTTTTTGGCTTAGAGTGGACATGGTTTCCAGTACTTACCTAAAGTGGCCGCTGGATGAACTGCAGTTTCAAAACCTCTGCATCAGCTTCATTTCTCAAGGCCAGTCGCTGCTTGGTTCAACCATGGAGACTCACAGTCATGCACAGGTATGGCTAAACTACTGGGACAAACTTTAAATGTAGGTGAATAAAAGCAATGCTTTGCAAAACAAACAAACATAAAAACTCACATAGAGCTGAGATTGCATAGGGTTGGAACATTTCTGTTCAATTTCAGGAAAGTTTCCTGAAATTATCCAGAAGATTTAGGCCCTGAAATATTACTTCAAAATTACTTCAAACGCAACCTTTTTTTTTTTTTTTTTTTTTTAGAAATTTTCTTTCGTTTCCTTTTTCTTATCAATTTTGATGAGGTTTTCAAAAAAATCTCGGTTGAAACAACATATCTGAATACATACAAATTTAACTGTGTACCATGGATCACATGTGCAAACAATTCCATCACATTTGTTCATCATCAGTCACTACTTCACCAGCCAACAGCATTTCCAGACCATTTTTCTGGATTTGGAGTCGTGAAGTCCTGCCAAGTTTTGATGATGAGGTAAATACAATTGATGGTATAGTTTAACTTGAAGTCATGGACACTTTTAAGTTAAAGCTCAAAATGTGGATCATTTTTAGAGGCCATCTTTAACAAATAAAATTCCCTGAAAATTAATTTATAATGTCATTTAAAAATATTGCATTAGACATGTATGCATGCATGCCTGCTCATAAAAAATCAAAATGTTTAATATATATACATGTCTATGACCAGGTCAACACAGTTAACATATACCCCTGAAAATTCCCCCAAAAATCCAGAAAATTCCCATTGATTCCAAAATTTTCCTTGGAAAGTTTCCAACTTTGAAAATCCTGGAACTTTGCAACCCTCTGTATTAAAGACATTCTCCAATCACGTCCTTGATCAAATTTACTTTGTCACTGTCCACCACTGCTATGACTCGATGACTCATAATTGAATAAGATAACAGTACTCCAGAGTCATTTTTTGTTGAATTTATTTTCATTAATCATTGTAATTGGTGTCATATCAACAAGAGAAAAACTGCGTACATCTACTTGACCTTTTAAATACATTTACAGTTGCTGTAAGGTTTAGCAGGAGGTGGGAGGGGGCACACAGAGATGGGGTATGCAGAAAAAACACAGAAGCAAACAAACAATCTCAGGTAGGGGCAGTAATTAGGCAGGAGGCAGAATATACCACAAATGGCGTCTGAAAAAGAAACTAGATCACCCAAACACTTTTTTTTTTCTAAGAGATGAACAGGATCCAAGATCCTTTGACCGTTTCATTTTTTTTTTTTTAATGAACTGTCTTTTTAATGGATTTTTCAAAATATTTTCTCCACCTTCTTCTCCCACACATTGCAACGAAACATCCAGGTACGGAAGCGTACGTCGTAAAACAGCATCGGATCTGGCACCAAACGCGCGCACACACACACGGACAGATTTCAGAGTAGCTGTGTCTTCTGAGTAACACCAGGTCCCGTTTGTGGAGTCTCCCCTCTGCCGGGCGGTCAGCACCGGGCAGTCCTGATGAGTACAGCATCAGCCTGTGTTCTTGGAGGAATGTCCACGTGTCAGCTGAATCTCTCTAGCTGGAAAGACAAGATACTTGAAGCTGTGTCCTAAAAGACGAAGGTTTGTGGAATGAGCTCCTGCGTTTTATTTGCTTCTATATTGAATTACTGACCAGGTACATGTGTATGATGCTCTTCAACAGGACTGAGATGCATTCCTTAGCAACACCGATTCAGCTGTCGGACATTATCACCAAGCATAACACTGTAAACAACTAATAACTACAAAACATGAACTTGATTTATCTTGAACCAATAAGTCGAGGAAATAACTTACTAAAATCCTTAGATTACAAAATAGCCTCTTTTAAGATTAAAGTCAGTACATGCTTGTCATAACATTACCTAGGTCTTGCAGTAATGCAATTTTACAAGTATATTTTATAGCCATACTGTCACTTCCTTTTAAAATCTTTTGAGGACATGTAGATGGCAAGGAACTTTATTTTTTGTACATATTTCTATATATATATTAGTTAAATATATTAAATATTAGATGACAAGAATGAATTGCAGTAAGGATGCTTGGTTCGTTAGGGGTTTGGCGTCCATGCACATTTACTGAGCAAGAACAATACGTGCTGCGTGGTGTGCTGGCCGCATTACTCCTTGTTCAAAATAGATAAAAAGCTCTAACTTCTTTAAATCACTGGTCCAGGACCAGTCAAGCCAAAACCTGGCCCCCACTCTGTGTATGACACGTAATCCAGGACCAGCGCTCAGGATGAACTATTCTATGCAACATCATTCAGAAAAGAGAGGCCGACAGAATGAATCAGAAACAGCACACATGTGGATTTAAAGTAGGAAATAAAGAGGATCAAAGTACATTTGCTCCTAATTCAAGTCTCTACTTGGTTTGTTAGATCTTGACGTGGTTTAGCCGAGGATGGCCTCAGGGTGGCAGGAGAGGGCAGGACAGTTTGAATGGATCAGAGTGAGGATGTCCAGGGTGCTGAGGAAGAACCCACACACCCAGTGTTCACAAACCCTGCTTGGCCAGAGCTGCGGTGACGTCCTCGGCCAGGGTCGCTAGCTGCGGAGAATCCATCATGTTGAGGCTGCCCGAGGAAGATAGGTGGCTGTCCCGGTGGCGATGAGGCGAGATGGTGCCGGAGAGGCCCGGAGACTGGATGATGATCTCTGCGCCGTGGTCTACTCGTGCCTTTGCGTGGTCTCGGAATAACAACCTGTGGCTCTCAATCTGCAGAGGGAGGTGGTGTGTGGTGAGATGTGGATGAGGAAGAAGGGGATTATTTACATTTTATATTTTCATGTACATTTCCAAGAGTATAACAAAAATGCATCTTCATGAGTCAGGTTTACAAACACTGGAAAAGGAACAACTCAAATTCTGACTTCACAAATGTGTATGTTTTTAATGAGATGCAGTAAAGATGTGAAAGGAAGAGCTACCATCTTCAGCTGTCAAGGGAAATGCATTCACACATCCACCAGCAAATGTAGAGATGTATAAATGTTAGAGATATTTTGTTGATAAAAACAATAAATAAACAAAAACAAAGCGTCAAATGTTGATCAAGTTTAAAATGGTTACTTCTTTGATTTTAGCACTACCGTCATGTTAATCAGTGAGGCTTGCCATGACAAACTTTGGAGGTAGACAACCCGTCAGTACCAAAAATAACAAAAAAAAAAAAAAACAAGAAAGAAAGAAACAAACAAACAAAGAAACAAAGTTTGGAACACCACAACTATCTTCTTTGTCTGGCTGTGAAAGATTAGATCTAAACTCGTTCAGGTTTAGTGAATCTTGTAATTTAGGTTTGTGATGCTCTTCTTGTTTCACTGTAAAATTTAAATCCAAGCGAGATTTTGCCCTCATTTTTTTTTGAAACAAAACAAAACAAAATTAAAAAATTAAAGGATTTAAAACAATAAACAAAACATTACAATTATTTTAACATCCATTGGACAAGTCCAAAAAAATGTCTTATTTCAAGAGAAAAAATGACAAAATTAAGGCTGCAATTGTCTGGAAAGAGTATAAAAACTACCAGCAGGAAAAATAATTTGCTAGTATTCTTTTTTTTTTAATTTGTAATATCTTCATAGAAGAAACTGGACAATTACATTTTCTGGGGCAGTCTTGGGTTGACTTCAGGGTCTTACTTGACACTTGATACTTGACTGGGAGAACTTCCAGCAGCTGTTTGGATAAACCTGTACAGCAGTGTATACTGTACCTTAACTGATAACCTCACTGTTGGAAAAGGAGGACAAGTTTTTGGAAGATTGACCCATTGGAAATACTTATCTTCATATGTGTAAATTAACAATTACATTTTTACTCTCCAAAAGCTGAAATCTTAGCAAGAGTTTTTGATTATTTACAGTAGAAAATGTTTTTCTTGTACTTAATATGAGCCACATTTGCCCAACCAGTCCAGAAAAATGTCTTGTTTCAAGTTATTTTAAGACAAAAATGAGGTCTAAATCACTTTTAACAAATCAAAAATAAGAAAAAAAAATTTGCAAATGAAAAGAGAGTTAAGTTAATTGTATTAAGACATTATTCTAGTTTTAAGCAAATTTCCAGCAATTTTTTTTCTTGTTCCATTGGCAGATTTTTTTTACTTGTTACAGCAATTCAGACCTCATTTTTGTCTTTAAATAACTGGAAACAAGACATTTTTGTGGACTGGTCAGGTGAATGCAGCTCATCTCAAGTAAAATTAAACATTTTTTACTTGAAATAAGACAAAAACACTTGATAAGATTTCTGTTTACAGTTTTTCAGTTTGAGTCCTTGTGCTCTTGGGAAAATCTTTCACTCTGGTCTCTTGAAAAAAGGATCTGAAGCTCAATGTAACAGCCTCAATGAACTGTCTTATTAATGCAACCCTAACGTTACTACAGTTAAAAATAAAAAAAACGTGTATTGACAAGTTTATTGATAGTAAATGCTCTTTATTTTTATGTGTTTGTTCAAGATGACTGAAATATCTGTGCATCACAAGTTGTTTGTTTGAGAACTCTGCCAAAGTGAGCAAGACAATCTCTCAAAAACTTGTTTTCCTTTCAGTCATGGAATGGAAGCATGGAGCTGACACTCACCACGAATTGGCCTCCACCAGGCATGTGATGAGCATTATCCAGGGAACCCACCTTGGCTTGGGCTTTGTCTTTAAAGTCCAACTTCACACTCTCTATGCGCACGTTACCGCCTCCTGGAGAGAAGAGGAGAACATGGTACAAAATCTTATTTACTCCAGACGGGTGACAAAACAGAAAAACACTTAAAAGAAGAGGAGATGGTGGTGAGACTTTTCTTAACTTTACATTTTTTCCACAATCAATCTAAATGATGCAGCAAAACCTGATGAATAAAATCCCTTATGACTGATAAAAGTCAGATTATCTAAGGTTTAGCAGAATCCTACTCGACACGCTCAGGATAGAAACACACAAAACAGCATGGCTGCCAGGAAGCACAACACCTCCCACATTCAGCCGCCTCAGGACAGATCTACCAGGCTGTCAATCCAAATGGAGTTTACTGCTGGTTCTTAAGCTAAGACAGTGCAACAATTGAAACTTTAGAGAATGTTGGTCTCATTTTTAATAAAGAAAATACCTCATTTGACTTAATGAGCCCATTCACTTTACAAGGATAGAAAAATGTCTGGTTTCAAGATATCAAACACTTGCTTGGATTTCAGCCTTTGCAGTGCAACATAAAACCAAGTACACTGATGTCACCCCAGCTGTTATCACCTAAACAAGGACAGGGCGACTCTTACCTGGTCGGTGATGGATGTTATCTAGAGAACCACACTTGGAGGTCACATGGCTCAAGTCAATCTTCTTATTCTGAATCTGCACCTGGAAGAGGTCAAATAAGAAAATAACAAGCTCATTGGTTAAATTATGCTTCTGAACTTGTTAAGTCAAATGACGCTCACATGTAGCTGTTTTCAACAAAACACAATAACTTGGTTCATCTGGTTTGTATGATACTGAGGCTGCTGGCTGAAGTAAATGACAGGTATCAACTCATAATGAGAGGCTGCAATTATCCACGCTCCAACACCATCATGTCTCATTACATGTGATTATTTAAAAAAAAAAAAAAAAACAAGCACAAAAGCAGAACACAGTGACTGCCAAATGAAGGCCCATGTGTTGTTTTGTTTTGTGAAGAGAACTGCTGGAATCTGTTAAAGCAAAAAACATTCAAAACAAAAAAAATGAATGCGCTATTTAGAAAATCTGTCAAAAATGCAAAATGACTGTTGAGTGTTTTGGAAAAATTGTGGAGTAGAAGTTTGAGGATAAAGTCATCACATGCAAAGAGGAGATTTGGATATGCAGTCATGTGACCAATCCCAGGAATCTAAAGAGAACATCATGTGACTGAGAAACGATCCACCACAACCTGTGAAAGTCACTGCTACATGCCAAGTCACAGATTTAGATATGTGTCTTGAGTAAGCAGAAATTCATAGGTCTGTCCTAGGTCTTACATAGCCTGAGAGGCAAGTGAGGAGTGGTAAAGTGAAGTAATATCAAGAAGTCTCAGCTGTGAGACACATTATAACCACAACACCACTCTGTGATTGTTTTTTCAGCTACCTTTAGCACAAGCTGAAAGGGATGGAAAGATGTTGCGTGTTCACATTTTACAACATTATATGTGGTGAAACAGGATATTTAAATTTTATCAATCCAAACTTACCTTTGAATATCCTCATATAGAAAAATTAATGTGAAGATGTTTTTATGTCATTTAAAGGTAGGGTCAGCAGGATTCACTTCTGGGCCTCTATACATGTGTGTCAGTGTCTGTGTCTGCCTCACTCTGCCTGTATGTTGATGTTTTGTTTGTATCAGGGCGTTTCTGAGCAGAAATTAAGCATGATTACCTAAGTCAATCACAGCACACCCAGTGACTTTGAATGTTGATTGGTGAGTGAAAGCTAATTAGCACAACTACGATAGTGGATGTAGCATGGAGGAAGAAAAACACAACCAAAGTGAAATGTAATGCCAAACAGATCAAGCTTTTTCCTAAACGAGGGTGAAGCTTGGCTCGGCTTTCACTAGCTTTGAAAAGCAGAATTGGACGAAGAGCGACGGGAGTTAGCTTTCTGCTAACCAGGCATGTGTCAAATACCCGTGATTAGCTTGTGCTAACATGCCAAGTCAGGTGCACAGCTCTCAAGTCTCTCCCACGTAGGAACAAGATGCTACAGCTGGTTGTTGGGCTAGTGAGTGTGCTCACGTAGCTTCTGTCAAAGATTGTGGGTGTGTGCTGCTGCTGGCACTGAGCCAAGGAGGAGGAGCCCAGTTTGAATGTTGTGTTTACTGACACGTAACAAAACTTCCTGCAGATCCTACCTTTAACAAATTCACCTCCTGGTGAACACTGAATCACATTTAATTTATTAAAGGCTCTCTAAATCTGGCTGTTATTCAGACACTCAGTCATGTTTGCTATGAAAAGAACCAGGAACTGTCAATCACTGTCGAATGTGTGATATCATGCAAACAGTGAACAATCACTTAACTGTCACTAAAACCAGTGCACTATTTTTTACCAACTAATCACCCACTTTTACAGATGAGTGAAAGTTATAACTGCCTTCACTGATTTTGAGCAAACTGTACTTTGGCTTGTAGATAAAGACAGTGAATCCCCTACAGGTCACTTTATTATGGCTAGAGGAAGAGGAATGATGACACACACAGACCTTGAGAGGCTGGTACACACAGATTAGATTAATGCAATGTTCTGTTCACAGGACGGTTGTAACAAGTTGTTCTGTTCAGCGACCTCAGGGTTGCTCTCTGATGGCCTGTAAGTCTATCTCTGGTTCAGAGCCAAAACACTATATATAATATATAATCTGATATGTTTTTAACATTTGAGCTCTTTGGGACCCTGAAAACATCAGGGGCTGGCTTCCTGGCCGTCCTAAGAGTCAGGACAGAATGGAGAAGCAGGGTTTTGATAAAATTCAGCCCAGGTATGGAATAAGCTCCGAGATCACTTTCTTTCTTTCTTTCTTTCTTTCTTTCTCCCTGATTCACCCAATAGTTTTTGTATTCATATGTTTATTTTATTGCTTTTTAATCCTTGATGATATTTTTCTTGCATTGCTGTGCCATACAGGTAACATTTCTGTATTGTTGCTGCCAGTATGGTAGAGGGACACGTATAACTTCAGCCTCTTTTCAGTGAACACAAACTCGTGTCAGTGAAAGTGCTATAACAGAGAGCATTGTGAGATAAATGAGAAAGTGACAAAACAAACTTGTAAAGTGTAAAGCAGAGTGGAGAGAAACACACAGTACAAACACCACAACACAAAAGAGAAACAACAGTGACAGAAATACTGTGACAATGGAATTGCGGTACAAGACTCACGTTTCCACCTCCTGCCGAGTAGCCCCGCCTGTCCAAGGACCCACACCTAGACTGAACATGGCTATAGTCCAGCTTAACACTGGGGATGAGAACCTGCAGGGGTGGAGGTCAGTAATGAGGAGGGAGAAGGCTTGGACTTTCTGGCAAGGCAGTTAAAGAAATTCTCTTGAACTGTGATGGCCCTGAGAGCTCAAAGCACTGGCACTTCTCAAAGAGGTGAAGGAAACAACCTCAAAAACATGACTGCACATCTCAAATGTACAATAAAAGCAGGAACAGCTCATGTAGGATAGAAAAGTATGGGAGATCATGCCTTTGACTTGCAGGACTTAAATCAGCAAACGCGTCTGAGCCACCATCACCACATTTGATTTTCTAATGAAAGCAGCTCTGTTATCGCTTTAACTGCATGGTCAGGTTAGTGAGGATGTTTCAACAGCGTGTTTGTTAGTTTAAACATGTTTTCTTATATTAAAGTGCCTTGAGCTTTGAGGATCATCGTATAAAACATCTTACATCTTCTCTCAGTTTGAATCTCCCAGGGATCTGGATTTCTTCCACTGTTATGTAAGGGGTAATATGTGAACAGTCTCTCCTGATACTCTGGAAAAATATAATTTGAGTGCTTTGAAAACTTGGTGCTAACCTACCAGATGGATTCTCCCTGCACATCTCAAATCATAGTTTCCCACCTGGCTAATGCTAAAGGTGTGTTAGCCTGGTAAGTGTATGAAAACTAGAGCTTGGTCTTGACCTCCCAATAGGAATATGTGCATTGTAGGCCTTGAATTGAGAAATTCACATGGCATCTTTAAAACATTTGATTTCCAGTGGCAAATGTGAGTTTTCTTTCAAAAAATAAAAAAGAGCTAGAACAGAACTTGTTCAGTGGCTTAGGATCCATTAAAATATTGCTGTTTAATTCAAAACCTTCAAAAACCTCTGCATCCCACTGATTCAGAGACTCTTCAGAGCTCTCTTATAACATTTTTTTGGAAGGGGGGGATTTTATTAATGATTTTCACTGTTGCACAGACTGTACTGCGATGTTGCTCTAGCTGCAATGAGAGAAAGTGAGAGTGAAAAGCAGACACAGCAGAAGTGGTGCAGTACATAAAACTAAAACATCAATAAATACATTTCACCCAGCAACACAGAGGAAGCAATGGGGACTACACATAAATACATATTGAGTGCATTCTGTAGAGACAGGACAACGTAGTGTTAAAGGAGAGGGGATTAATTTGTTGATATCATCGACAACCTAAAAAAGACTTTTTAATTGGTTAAAAAAAGGTTTAAAACTCAACTGTGGAAACTAAATGGGTTGCTCTAAATGAGAAAAGATAAAGATGTACCACTGAGTTACAGTTTCTAGACATAAAAAATAGTTAGTCCAATGTGAGAAATGATCAGTGGAGTCCTCAGACTTAAAACACAGAGTGGTTCATTTGATTATTTAACGCTGTTTTTTTCTTAAACATGCTGTAAGGAGGATCTGTTTTAATTGGACCACAGCACCACCTATTGGCCTGGAGTATCATGTCACTGTTATGAAGATGCGATTTTTAACTAGGTGTGTGTTTGTTTTGGAATGAATGGCGATCAGATGGAAACATATTTTCTTTGTTTAAGACAACTTTTTAACTGATGCTTAACCTTACAAGGTAAGGTAACACTCACGTAGCACTATTTGAAACGTGACAAGAAGGAAACGCTGTCTGTTTGTAGATTAGTAGCCGGCTATATGTTGCGCTGCTTGCAGTCCATGTAACGTTAGTGAATCCTGGTTATGTGGTTAGCCTTTAGCTCATGTTTTAGCCGTTAGCTTGTGCTCTAGCTCTCTCCTGTTTAGCTTTCTTCTGCTCTTCTGTCCTCTCAATCTCTCAAGTTTGAACAGACCACTGCAGAATAACTGCTGCATGTGGGTTGAAATGAACATTAGCACAAACAGATTAGCTCCTGTGTTAGCCTTTAGCTCGTGCTCTATCTCTCTCCTGTTTATCTTTCTTCTGCTCTTCTGTCCTTTTTCTGTCTGACAGTTAGGCTCCAGTGTCCACCATCGTTTGCAGCAGATCTCTCTGCTCACTGCTAAATTATGTAGGTGCGTTATCATAGAGACTTAGACATGCCATGAATCAATCCAGTCCTGCTCGACCCAAACTGGAAGCTAAGACGTAGCATTTTGAAATAACCTGTAATATTGGTGCTGATAATCTCATTTTAAAGTGTGGATTATGATCAGGCAAATATCTAGAGGGGAGACTTTTTCAATATTACTTAGAAACTCCTCACCGCCCCTTTAAAGTTGCTGCAGGGGTTGTGCAATATTTACTTTTTTTTCTTTTATAGCTGGGTGTGTGCACCATGTGCATAATGTGCAATATATGTCTGTATGTGCAATACTGGCAATACTGGGCTGGCAATATGCAATTTTGTGTTTGTTTTATCAGACTGTGAAGACTTCTAAGCAGCAGGCCAGCCCTAAACAAATTTCTCTGTAGGGACAATAAAGTGTATTGTATCGTATTGTATCGTATCGTATCGTATCGTATCGTATCGTATCGTATCGTATCGTATCGTATCGTATCGTATCGTATCGTAACAGTACCGTACCATACCGTACCGTACCGTACCGTACCGTACCGTACCGTACCGTATCGTTTGTATCGTATCGTTTGTATCGTGTTGGAAGTGAACATGTTGGGGAAAAAATCTCCCACATAAAGTCCATCTGGTCTTGAATCAAACATAAGGAACATAATTTATTTTATTTACTGGAGAATTGCCCCAAACTTCTGTATGATAATCAACCAAAGCTGATGTTAACCCTTTATTTGAATTCAAATAAGAAATTTTAATTCCTTTGTTTCTGTCTGGATATAATGTGTACATTTATATGAGGTTCAACCCATCATAAAAAAGAGACGCACATAAAAAAAAACCAAACAAAAAAAACATTATTATTGTGACTTTCCTCTGCTTCATATGTAGGAATAGATTGTTTTGATGTTTTGAGGCTTTATAATTGTGTCCACAGTGTACAAACACAACGTGATAGAGATGAACTTCCGATTTTGGTAGAAAAGAGTGTTCAGTATACCTCATCTATAGAACATAGGTTACCTCCAGATAAGGCTAAAAAGGCATGTGATCATGAACGTGTTCAGGAGATCAAGACATAACATTAAAAAACAAGATGTGACCTATAGCCTGAGCCTGATACCCAGCAGTCCTTTCACCTCATGTTGCCAAACTGATCATGTTGAGTAGGCTGATAGTGTTAGCAAGCATCATATATCAACATCTATGCCAGCGGCCCCAAACCTATCAGCTGGTTCTGTTGCTTCCCCCCCTGAGAGACTGTAAACAAGTGTTGGACTTTTCCACATGAGTAAGCACATTTTTTCAGCCAGGTATGAATTTTATTATGAAACACTTAAAGCGTAACACTTCAACTCCACTCACTGCAGGTAAATTAACTCTTTGTTACTCAGGTGTTATTTCACTTTGTGTCTGTTTCATTGGACCAAACCCAAGTCAATGTGTTTGTGTACTGGGGACAAAATTAGATCTGCCACATATATCATGATGAGTGTGCTCCAAAGGTGGAGGATACTATGGAAATGTGCTTTGACATTTCCTATTTAAACTAGAGATAGACGGATATGGATTTTTCAAGGCCATTACCGATACAGATTATTTGTAGTCAAAGAGGCTGATAACCAATATTTGAAGCCGAAAATAATTTGGAGTCACGGTGAAAAAATTGGTGTCAAAATGTTGAATTATACAAACTCCAACACTGCCTTCAAGCATATGTTTATTAAACAGCTCCCAGGCTCAGCAGCATGTTTTATGAAGTTAAATGAAAACTTAAAAAATAAATAGCTTAAGTTTTCTACAGTAAATAAAGTTTTCCAAAGTTTTAATGTAACTGCAATAACTGTAATAACTGCACTGCTGATTGGCTGTTTCTCAAGCCATGGCTCTACTTGAAACCAATCAGATGATACTGTGGGTGGGACAGTGCTGGAGACTGAGCAGTGACTGCAGACAGTGGAGCGGCTGCATCAGAGCCACAACAACACAGTTTTAAATTTGATTCTTATCGTCCGTCAGATTTAAAAAAGGCTAAAGCCGATATGCATCAAAATGCCAAATATTGGCCCTGATAATTGGCCTGCCTGATAATCAGTCTATCCCTAAATTAAACTAACTTCATAACACACTTTAAAACTGATATTTAAGTGTTCCTAGTGAAAGTGGTCTTGTTTGAGCTGCATTCATCTGATGAGTCCTGAAAATGTCTGTTTTTAAAGATATTTAAGGACAAAAATGAGGCATTATTTGTTCGCACAGGGTAGAAATATCTTCAAATTTTTAATTATCTTTAGATAAGACTTGTCAGAAAGTGTCTCATTTAAGTCTTACAGACAATTTTACTGAAACTAAAAAACACTAATTTTCAGGGAACCACCCATTCGCTCTTCAAATGTTTCCATCTCATAAAAAAACACAATAGTCAGAAGTTTTGAGTGCAAACTTTATGTCTACACACAAAAATAAATGAAGGGCTAAAAACTGGAAATGAGAGCTAAGAACAGCATCAAAAACAGTACTTACTCTTCAAAAACTGTAATTTTATCAAGTGTTTTTGACTTATTTTAAAGAAATATGGTCTTAGTATACTTGATTTAAGCCACAGTCAACGGATCAGTCCAGTAAAATGTCTTGTTTCAAATTATTGAAAGACAAAAATGAGGTCTGAATTGCTTGTAACAGGAAAAGAAAAATCTCCCAATGGAACAAAAAACATTTGCTCAAAAATCTGCTTGAAACTAGAATAATGTCTTCATACAAGTAACTTTACTCTTGTTCCATTGGAGGATTATTTTCTTGTTTTAAGTCTGAAAGACATTTTCAACTGAAAATAAGACAAAAACACTTGATATGATTTCTTTTTTTTTTTTTTTTGCAGTGTACGTAACATTTTTTAGTTACTTAGGCTACCTATCACAATAAAGCAAACAGCTGCTTTAAATAGACTTGCTTGTGCACGAGCATATGGCCTTGGTGATGTTTCTCTGTCTAACCATGGGATGAGACCACCTTGGTGGATGGCGAGGTTATTTTTAGTCTAAGGTCACCGCTCTCCCAGTGAGAAGGCTAAAACCAGAGGCTGTCAGAACAGTTGCTGAGGTTTAATAACTGCTCATGTGCACAATACTTAAAAGGTGAAATACTACGCCTTTAAAGTAGCTGGATTTTACCCTTAAAATAATTTAAAGGGGGGTCAATGCACAGGCTTTAAGGGTAAGTTTTAAACTACAGAGGGAAACTTGTGCTACAAACTATCACAGAAAAAGGGAAACTGACTAAAACTATATTTGGGTCTTGACTCTTTCCCTCCATCAAAGGGTTAAAAGAGAAGATAAAATGACTCTTTGTAAGAAGGGTACATACATTTCTTCCAGTCGGGCTGTGCTTCAGATTATCCTGGGAGCTGCATTTTGTTAGGACATGAGTGAAGTCCAGCTTCTTGTTTAAAATATGAATCTATGGAGAAATACAAACATATTATGGGCCTCCAAACTATAAATCTATTCTGTAACTTAAAAGCTTAAACAAAATTTCACTATCACTTTTGGGGAAAAAAGGCTAAGCTCACATGAAAAATTACAATTCCTATGATTTATTCTATTTTTATGCATAAATCTGATTTTTGTAAATATTTTAGTTTAAATCTCATGAGTAGTTTTGGTATTAAATGTAAAGATGTGTGGGCAGGTTCAGTTTAAATGTCTCTCTAGAAAAGTTGGCATAAACGCTCCTGCTTCATTAAATATTTAACAGTCAAATATCACTTCATCACACTTTAAACATTCAACAGAACTTGACATCAATTATTTAATTTTTAATGCTTCTTGATTGAATTTATTTCTAATTAAAATGTGAATTAAATGAATTCAGACATGTCTTTACTTGATCAAAGTTAAACACTGTCAGCATCCTCTATCATCCCGCTCTAATCCCGTCTCTATGACACATGTGGTGCCAACGTAAAAGAGTGCTGAGATGTACCAGCAGGTCCTTGGTCCAGGTCACACTCTGTGCCGCTGAAAGACACAGAGTTACTGAGATGAGCCGCAGCACTGACTTCCAGATCCAAGACACCCTGTGTTTGGCTTCTGATGGCACAATTTGCTCCTTGTGCTTCTACGAGGACAATCATTGGACAGGTTAGAGGCCGGGCAGAGGCTCGCTATCGCTAGGGGAGGCTGAGTCTCTGCAGCTGCTGGGAAACTGGAACTACACGGACCATGACGCAGCTCAGGGGACGACTATGGGTCAGGAGAGGAGTGTGTTGTGGTCATGTGAAACTGTCAGAGCTCCACTGACTCCACTATCCTCAAGCTAAAAGGAGACTTCAGAAAAGCCACTGTGTTACCACAAACCTGAGGGGAGGTGGGAGTAACCTATGACTGCGCCTCTTGGTTCTTGGTGGAAATAGAAAGTTGTTGCACTGTGGGAAATCCTGTTAACAACCAATTTTTCTTCTCACCTAGGTCTGTTTTTTTTTATCTCACTATACTGCTGTACATTTAGATTTTAAGATGATGGCTCATAACAAAGCACTGAATGGAATTAAGACCGTCACCTATCTTCCCAATGATTAGTCACATTAAAGTTTTTGATCAGAATATGTTTATGTGTGTTTTTATATTCTGAAAAATGAATGTAAAATTAAAAGTATATTTCAGATATTTCAAAGTGTTGGATGCATTAGTGGGCTGAATGGCATCCATTGAGGCTAGTACCATTACTGGTGACACCCCACAAATAAAACTCCACTTAAAAAAAGATTTGAATTTTCCCTCAAAAACAAAAATAAATAAAATAAAATAAAATTATGAAATAAAATAAATAAATTAGGAAAAAAATAAATAAATAAAATGAAAAAATAAATGAATAAATAAAAATCTTAACAGATACATTATTCTGCATTCAACTGCAAAACATGCAGCAGCTTTGAGTTTTTTGCAATTGCCAAGCTATTTTTTTTCTGAATCCCTTGAAACATAAAAATGGCCTTTCCTTTAAACCACTTAATTTTCCCAAAAGTGCATAAAGCTATTGTCAGAATCAATGTGAAGTTTCTGTGAAGCAGCTTTGTTTCCAAAAACAACACAGAGAATGACGACCATCAGTCTGCCCCAACATTGACCTCAGTGTTTATACAAAAGCTGCCATGATCCATTTGTGTCTGACACCAGACACCTACTGCCACCTAGGGGTGACACAAGTACAAACACACACACACACAAGCACGCACGCACGTGCACTCTGTGCTGCTATGAGAAAAGTCAATGAAGGATTTTAAAAATTATGAAAAATAAATGTTTCAATCACCATAATAAAACAACCTGAAAAAAACTGATAATCCTTCCAAAAAATCCTTTCATTTTCTAATCACAAACTGATTATCAGTCAAACATAAATCTTTTCTTTTACATCATACATCATATAAATAATAGTTTAGCTCTGTATCTGTATCACTAAGGCAGTATGTCAATCTAAAAAGAAGAGTCCTCCTGCCCCTGCATCAGACAAACATGTATGACAAAAGCATCATATAGCAAGTCACGCGTTTTCAACTGATTAAAGGACTTCTGACAGAGTGCAGATTACTGTGTGTCGATTAACCCCCTTTAAATCTATGTGTTATGCTAAATTGACACCAATGAAGTATTTTCACTCTATTTAAAATAATTCAATATATAACAAATGAAAATTGAAGATAAGGACACAAGCTTGTGCACTACGAAAAAAGAAATCCAAGCAAATGTTACTGTCATACTTTGAGTAAAAGAACTTTTAGACTTAATATGAGCCACATTCACCTGACAAGTCCAGAAAAAAAACAGCTTTCTTCAAACAAAACACACAAAAAAATTCTGCTTGAATTTTCTGTTATTGAGACTTTTTTTTTCAGTAAACTTGATAAGCTTTTGTTTTTTTCTTGTGTGTGCTTTTTCAAACAAGAAAAATGTCCTGATACCACAAACTAGACATTTGGACTTTGGGAATAACAAGTTATTCTTGGTAAATGTGGTTCATATTTAGTCTAATGAGACTTTTCTTTTTTTATTATTATTATTATTTTTTTTACAAAAAGTAAGACAAACACATACTTGGTTCTCAGTTTTGTGCAGCGTATCCTATCTGAGCATGTTTCTCTTTCACCTAACAGAAACCTCCTTAATGTTTTGTATACTGGGGTCAGCAGCCCAACTTTCAACATTGTAACTAATAAGAAGAAAACCACAGATAAAAACAGCAGCACATCTGGAGCATGATTCTTTGTCTGGATGCACAGACAGCACTGACAAGTCTTAAAGGTGCCAACAAAGCCTGTGAACCCCTGATCAGGTCATCATCAAGTGCTTGTAAAGGCTTTCTGGTTGCAGACACGCTGCTGATTCATTGCTGCTGAAGTGCTGACCTTGTAACTCTGACTGATGCTGAAACATATCTCCAAACTCTACAGTTTGCACTGTAGAGCAGCGTGAAAAAAGACAGCTTGAAATGCAGGTTTCATCAAACTGAAAGCTGTGGTTGGTTCATAAAGCTGAGAGAAAACTGAAGGGACTAACACTGCTTACAACATAATTCATTATGAGGATGTCAAAGTCAGGTCATGTCTGTAGCTTCTGAACTTTGGATCCATGAGTTGTGAAGTTTGGGGAAAAATCTAAGTCTGCTTTTTATCCTCTGAGTCAGTGAGGTCCCATTGGTACAATTGGATGTTTTTCAAAAATGTAAAATAAATGACAACCCAGTGGAGCCCTCTTTAATTTTTTTTTACAGCTTTGGTTTCATTTTAGATACAAATTCATGTTCACTTGACTTATTATTTCACATTTAATCCATCTCACCATCACAGCACACACCTAGCAGGCATACTGCTGAAATCTCAGAGAGGTGCTGTGTTAATGCATCAGGCTCCACCACAGCAGGGAAGGGATGGGTAACTTCCTCATTTTGAACATTACGGTACCAACTACCAACTTATATGGCAATACATATTAATTTTTTTAAATTTAATTTTTATAGTTTTTTTTTTTTTTTTTTACAATTTAACATCTTTATTCTTCAATATATAAACTTGCAGTGCTGTGTTCATGTCCAGCATGGAAAATTCTCTACTCTTCCACTCCCTCACAGTCACAAGGATGTGTTTAGGTGTCAAAACATGGCATTTTTTTGATTTTATGTAAATTGGTACTCAGTACTACAGTTACATCCATACTTTTCCCTAATTAGCTACCCTTTCCTACAGCAGGGTCAAGTAGCAATGCAACAGTTAACAAATGGTAGGGCATGCTCAAATGTGAGCAAACCAGCCACAAGGGGCAGCTGCAGTGTTTCATTTATTTCTCGATTCCAGAGGGAGTCTGACAAGTCAACTTAACTGGCAGTAAATCCTAAAAAAAACAAGTGAGGGGGTCAAAATATGCAAAAACTTTCAGAGCTGAGTATCTTTTATTTTATTTTAAATCTACATTCAAGAGAAAAATGTTGCTTTGATTAAGTAGCAGACAAATAAAATCCTAAAATTCTCCTTTGTGCTTATTTCCTGCTAAAATTTGGTTGTGGGTATTGCAGTTTTCTTTTATCTTTAGTAACTCTTCTTGTATTTATATCATTGACCAGCAGAAAAACAAGAGAATCAAAATGGGAATGGATGACTACGGGACTAAAACACTGACAACTAGTCTAAAGGGTAAGGGATAGCATGAAGTATGGGGGATTAATGTGTCAAGGCAGAGAAAGAAAGATAAGATGTTAAAGCAAAGAGAAATGGCAACACGATGCAGAAAAAAAAAAAAAATATGAGGCCAGCAAAAACTGATGGAATGTGCTGTTGAGATGTTTTTCTAAAAACTTGAAAGACTTCATAAAGGTGTAACTTTCATTTTGGTTGTGCGGCACTGGTGTGGAACAAAACCATTTGTTTATCTAAAGAGTAACATCAGGATGTGAGTGAGAAGAGCGTCACCTGTCCTCCTTTCGGCTGGTACTTGATGTTCTCCGTGGAGCCGATCTTTGACTTGATGTTCTTGAAGTCAGGCAGTGGCTGGTTGATGATGCGGAGCTGCTTGGGTGTCGTCGCAGGCGACTTGGGTGGAGTGCGGACCACGGCCACTTTTCTCTCCTGGGACATCAAGCTAAGGGAGCGTGGGGTCCCCGGGGTCCTTGAGGATGATGAGTAGCTGGGAGGGGTGCCAGGGGTGATGGCTGTGGAGCCGGGAGTGCGAGGTGTGGAGTGTCCGCTGCGAGCAGAGCGAGAACGCACCGATTCTGTAACTGATGGAGAGGAAACGAAAGGGTGAAAACACTGAACCGTGAAAGACCTGTCCCACAAAATACTCAAATTCTAACAGGAAACATAAAAAAATTAGAAAACAAAGCTTAAAAAAACATTGTCCACAATCTTTGCGATTTATAAAATCTCATCTACCTGTCATACTCGGGGCTCGTCCTGTCCTATGCTCTGCTCTCATCTCTGGGCGAAATGCTACAGAACATAAAGAGAAGATGTTCAGCCTTACATTACAAAACTTTAATTCATCGATATCAAATATAAAATGATTCTGGTGAAATTCTGGTGATTCTGTTTCAGGGAATTTGTGAAGGATGCCAAAGCCTCAGCCTACATGTTGGCCTACGAGGAGCCGTTGAACCAGAACTAGTGATGGAGGTTGAACTCTCTTCATGGTCATGGTAACCACGACGACTCAGAATAGAGGTATGCCGGGGCAGGGAGGATCTCTTGTCAGGACTCCAGGACCCACCATCCTGTGAGGGAACAAAAACCAGAGACAAGGAGCAGATCCTTAGACGGGTGAGGCTCTGTCTCTCTGCAGACCACAGCAGGATGCGCGCCTGTCACACAAGTCAGTCATACTTTCACACAAGCATATCTGTGTGTAAGAACGTTGAAAATAACAACCTCTGAAAAACTCTCCCTGAACAGCGTGTGCCAAAAGAGAAATGAGGTAATATGGACATCCTCTTGCATGTGCAGCGCAGAATGTCTACTTTACTTTGTGCTATTACGTTCATGCTCCACAGGAGTCATGTCAGAACAAATGGGTTTATGGCTGTACATGTACAGACTGAAATTAAAACGTAAAGGTAGGGTCTGCAGAATTTTCCTAAAAATTTAAATTGTCAGCTTTTCCAAGAAAATAATACTTTTTAATTCTCTCTTATGGGTCTCTATGCACGTGTGTCAGTGTCTGTGTTTGCCTCAACCTCCTCCTCTGCCTGAATGTTGATGTTTTGGTCCTGTTGATCATCGCTATTCACAGCAACTACGGTAATGGATGTAGAGGGAGAAAGACACAACCAAAGTGACACAAAACTCCAAACAGATAAAGCTTTTTCCTAAACAAGGGTGAAGATTAGCTTAACTTTCGGGAATGTGGAGAGCAGCTCTGGACCAAGAGTGGTGTGAGTTAGCTTTCTGCTCACCATGTGTTATGTGAAATACCTGGGATTAGCTTGCGCTAACATGCTAGGTCAGCAGAGCATGTGAGCAGAGTGGAGTGGTGAGGATGCCACTCTGCCCATTACCTCTCAGTGCTCAACTTAGATAGCGTCTCCACTTCACACTTGTAAAAAAAATTCGCCTTAACATTCTACTTATCTTTTTTTGAAGCCTTGGACCTCAAATAAATGGGAGGTAATAAAATGTTTGAACTTTAGTAGATTGCCTCAGACTCTTGTTGTGATGGAAACCAGTGAAAATTGAGCAAGAAAAAAAAAAAGAAAAGTGTTGCGCTCTTTTCAAAATTCAGCCACTTAGCTCTCCGCTGGCTCGCGCTCCGCTCACATGCTCTACAAGTCAGGTGGTTGCTGGGCTAGTGAGTGTATTCACGTAGTCAGGGTCTTAGGCAGTGGGTGTGTGCTGCCGCTGGCACTGAACCATGAAGGAGGAGCCTAGTTCGAAGAAACAAAAACTCCTGCAGACCCTACTTTTAAGTCCCCCCTGCACTAATCACACTTTTCCATCACTCACTTACCTTGACTTTGAACCTCTGTATTATGGGGGAGCCTAAAGGCTCTGTGGAGGATGGTCGAGGTCTGTGTAACGGAGGAGCCGGTCTGAATGTGGAGGTGGGGATCTTTGTTACTGGCAAACGATGGGAATGGCACTGAAATGATGACATGATGAGTTCCCAATGATGAAAAGCAAAACTTCAAAGCCCAGGAACCATGGTGACAAAAGTGACTAACCACAATGACTTCAACATATGCTGTAAGTGATGAACAAGATAAATGCTCTCTGAGGTGAGAAATGACACATCGGCGCCAGATCCAGCCCCGACACAGCATCCATTCATAAGCATCCACTGTGGTAGAAAATATTCAAATGGATGGCTTTAAGCAAAGTATTAATGCTGATTTAAAAAATATATATTTTTCAGTCGTCATCTAACATCCACCCTGCTGGTGGATGTTAGATGACGACTGTAAATGAAACATGAAGATGAAGATAAAACACAAAGTTCTCAAACTAACAACTGAATACACTTAAACCTTTTATGCAATGACATGACATTTAAGAAACGCAGAACTGTGTTATTTTCGACACAATAATTGTCATTACCGTGGCGGAGGAGTAAAATGGAGTCACGACCACAGTCGCTGGAGAAATGTCACCAGGTGATTCAACACCCACTCGAAAGAAAAAAAGCCTCTAAATGAATCTTTCATGTCTGCTTGTGCAAAAAGCCATTAAACACCCAACAATAGCAGATAGTTTGCAGAGGGAAAACAGTGAGCATGTATTTTTTCATACTTACAAAGACAGCTAACAGTGTGGCTTGTGTAGAAACAGAGTGCAGTTTCCCAACAAGGATTAGAGTGTTTTTTAAATATTTATATGTATTTGTAATATATGGAATAAACTGAGAGTCTGCTAGCTTTGGACGTGGAAAAAGTTAATGTTTAACATCACCCTTTATTATTCTTTATTGTTTCATCCTATGTATGTCTTAGCTTAAGATGCACAGGTGACTTATTAATTTGTTAAGTATCTATAGGAAGAGGTCAGTGTTTGCTCATTTTAGACCAAAACACTGAAAAGAACAAAAGTGCAGCAGGTGTCACGTCAGAGAGTTTAAGTTTCCTTGTGACAGTGTAGGGGATCGAAAAGTATTTACATTCATTACTCAAGTAGAAGTATAGACAGTAGGGTTTAAAAAGACTTAAGTAGAAGTTGAGGAACCGATTCAAGCTTTTTACTTAAGTAAAAGTGTAAAAGCACTTGTTTCAAACCTACTTAAAGTATAAAAGTGAAAGTAATGTAAGGGCAAAAAATGCAGTTAAAGTCAAAAGCTCAGGCTGCACCACAGAGGCCTTAAGTGCACTCTAAAGGCTATAATGACTATAAAGTGTAGTTAAAATGTCAATGTTGAAAATTTTGGAGCAGCTGGTGTTGACCACAACCCGACACGAAGGTTAGATCGCTTCAAACTAATCTAGGCTAGCCAAATGTTTGAGTACTTTATTTAATTATACCACAACACCCACCGTGTTTCCCCTACAACTAACTTGGGGAACGTCCAGCCACCAACCCCCCATGTAAGCCAATTTTATTTTATTTTCCATAAAAGCTACCACACTTAGAAGGTGTTGTTTCCTGTTTTGTGCCAGCAGAGTGGGTCTTCTTCAAGTTGTTTTTGTGTCTGTATGTTTGTGTGTGTTTTTTTTTTTTTTTTTTTTTTTTTTTTCCACATCCAAAGGAAGCAGGCGTAACAAGGCTATTTTTTTTAAATGTAGGGAGTAAAAAGTACAGATATTTGTCAAGTAAAAAGTCAGCTAAAAAATTACTACTCCAGTGAGTAGAAATACCCAAAATTCCTACTTAAGAAAGGTAAAACATTTTTACTTTGTTGACACTTCTGGACAGAGCAGTAAGTTCCTCTGAAACCTCAGCTTGTTCCAACAAAGCACTTTGTCGTCCTGAGGAATGCTCATTACTTAACACCACGAGCAAGTTATTTTTTGGTTGAGCCACATTTACCTGACAAGTCTGGGAAAATGTCTTAGGTCAGGTTACCTAAAGACAAAGAAAGGTCTGAGTTGTATGGCGACGTAAAACATTCACTTTTAAAAATCCTGTTTTCACGACATCACAACCTACATTGTCTGCAATACGCATTTGGGCGGAAGTGGCGTTTAGCCCCATCTATTCAAATGAGTTATCCTTCTTTAAAAAACTAAATCAAAATTGTGACCAGTAGGGATGGATACTGAGTTAAGTACTTTCATAGGTATCGACAGAATTCTGTCAAAAGTATCAAGTACCTAAAGGTTCCATGTTTAGGTGCTTAAGCTCACCCTTGTGACTGTGAGGGAGTGGAAGAGCAGGCGACTCTCCATGCCGGACACGAGCACAGCATTGCAAGGTTAGCACAACATGAGCAAAGCATTGCAAGGTTATATATAGAATAAATGTGTTACATTGAAAAAAAATATATATTTTATTGTTAAACACTGATATCTTTTTATCACATGAACACAAAAAAGTACCAAAAACTGGTACAGTTGAGTACCGGTACCCAATGCCAGGTACCAAGCAATGGTACTGTATCATTTCAAATGTGAAAGGTACCCATCCTTAGTGAGCAGCATGAAAATGTCCGCTTACTCTGTGTTCAATTTCCAGAAACAATACACCACCATGGAGTTAGCTCCTGTTGAGTTCTAAATGCTACAGAGCAACCCGTGTTTTAGAGTTAAGAGTGACCGTGCTAATTGCTAACTGCTAAGCCAAACGTGTCGGTGATTGTCAGCTGAGGGTCACAAATTAACAAGGTCACACTTTACACTAAAACACCAGCCACTGTGAATTTCTAAATCCAGTTTTTACTACATGTATTTGGTGTAAAATTTGGTTTTAGGGGCGAGGATGTGGGAGTTGTTTACTATTCATCAAACAATTGTTATTTAGAAAATACATGAGTTGTTACACCCTCATATTGCTTGACAAGCCATTAAAGCTCAAAAATTCTCATTTTTATGACATCGTCTCTTAGAAAAGCAGGAGCATATTTTTAAAATTATTTTCAGCGAAAGCAATTCACCACTGCAGAATTGCTTGTAAAGTTAAGAAATATATATCTGCAAATGGGACGGAAAACTTGCATGCAACATATTTTTTGTTTTCAAATATTTGTCTTACACCCTGTTGGGTGAATGTGGCTCATGATAAGTCTACAAAGACAAGTTTCACTTAAAATAAGACAAAAAGTTGCTTTGATTTCAGTTTTTGCAGTGTGTTTCACAGGTTTTGTATGGCTGACTTTCTCTACTCACCGATGCTCTGTCGCGAGACTGTCTGGCAACACTGAGAGGTCGATGGCTGTCTGGTAGCACCTCTGAAAGAAAGACAGAAACAAAATATCAGAAAAGCAGAAATAAAGATCCACTTTAACCTTCATACAAGGAAGGTGAACAAAGGAGAGCCTGTAAATGACCTGCAGAATTACATTAAAATCACTTTGTGTGTCCAAACCTGGCATGGTTCACAATTTGACAAGTCAAACGGAGTGGGATACTGCCCCTTGAGAGCCCTGCTCTGTTCAGATCTGGCAAGATATCACACAGAATGAGGGATTTTGTGTTATGTAAGTCAACCCTGGAAATAATCTAATTGGGGCAATGCAGCAGCATACTGAGCTTTCATCATCAGTGACACAGAATTCAGTTTGTCAGGGGAAAATGGAGAGCAAAGTGCCCCTGAGACCAGGCAGCGTTACAGACTGTTTATAGTAGCAGGTCCTTGAGCAAAGCCCCAAGTTGCTCGTTCCCTGGCAAGCAAATGGAAGAAGGCTTCAATGTGTGTAAAATACCAGAAAGGTTCTTCATGTCACTAACTGGTGAACAGATAAAGATGTAAAATAGACTACACAAAATAATGTTTTAGAATAAATCTATAAAATGAAAATAATGTGAACAAAAGCACAAGTCAAAGAATGACAACAAAAAATTATTGAAATAAAGTAAGAGTAACTTGAAACCATCTGACAATGATTTTAAGCTCAAAGTAAAGTTTCTTGTCAAAAACAAAATAAATGTGAAAGAAAACAAATGAAACCAAATGGTCAAAGAAAAGTTTATCAGTCTTTATTGTGATCAAAAACAAACACAGACACACACACATGTATGCCGAAACAAAATGAATGAAAAAAACAAACATGAAGCTGAGAGTCAATGAGTGAGAGATGGGTTAGAACTGGTGCTTTGGGGTTTTCCTGTGGAAAACACCTCGTATTGTCACCTGTGGTTCTCCTTCTGGGACAGGAGTGGTGCTGGATGGGCCGGGTGTGACGGACGGCTGGTTTCATCGCACTCCTCTTGGACGGGGACTGAGTCTGAGTCTCTGTTTTCTTTGTGAGCTCAGTCTTCCTTATCACGGCTACATTTTCAAGAAAACAGGGTTGTTGTCAAAAGCAGAGACGAGAATACAGAAAAGAAAAATTTATCCTAAACCCCTTTTACCTGTAGTATTTGTTAAAGAGGGGGCATTATGCTTTCCAGAATTTAAACATAAAAGTAAAAACGCCGACGTGCATAACAAATATAAGAGCTAAGAAATGAGAGCTTCACAAGACTTGCTGAAATTAAAGATGCTATGAGGAGGATCTGTTTTAACTGGACCACCTCGCCACCTTCTGGCCTGGAGTGTCACGCACACTGTCAGAAATGACTTTCTGCAAGGTGTGTGTTTTGGAACAAATTGTCTTTGTTCAAGACAACTTTTACCAGATACAACGCTATGAGGTAAGGTATTTATCAGTACAGTTACGCAGTGTCGTTGTTTAAAGTGTGACAGCAAGCAAACGTGGTAGTAGCCAGCTTTATGTAGTGCTATAGGCAGCCCAGTGCTCTTGATGTATCTGTAGGCTAACATGACAATAAAGATAAGATAAAAGATAAAATATACTTTATTGATCCCCGAAGGGAAATTCAATAAGTAAACACTGTCAGTTTGTAGTTTAGTAGCTGTCTATATTTAGCGCAGCTGGCAGCCCGTAGCTTTAAGACAAGTCTGTAATGTGTAAGGCCATCGACCAAGCAGAGCTAACGTAACCTAACTCTTCATTTTATTGATAGACTCTCAACTTTGAACAGACCACTGCAGAATAACTGCTGACTGTGGGTTGAAATCAACATTAGCGAAAACCGATTAGCTCCTGTGTTAGCCTTTAGCTCGTGCTCTATCTCTCTCCTGTTTATCTTTCTTCTTCTCTCATGTCTTTTTTCTGTCTGACAGTTAGGCTCCAGTGTCCACCATCACGACAAAATTAATCACAGAAATCATTTTCAGCAGAGAAAAACACAGATCTCTCATCTCACTTTCAAACATTGTCAGCTGGCGTCATGTTGTCACAGAAGAAACTACAAAGTCGCATTTCAAATTTACCTATACTGGTGATGATAATCTCATTTTAAAGTGTGGATTATAATCAGGCATATATCTAGAAGGGAGACTTTTTTCAAGATCACTTTTAAACTCCTCACAGCCCCTTTAATGATGATGATGTTATCACATAAGAATCTCTGGTTCATGATATCATAAGCTAAGGTCTAGCCAATCAGAGAAAAGGGGGCTTGTGGAACAGGTAGTCCTTAAAGAGACAGAACCTGAATTAAGTGTTTTGGATGGATAGTGAATAAACATCCTTTTTTATTTTTTATTTTTCATTTTTTGCTCTAGCTGTAAACTACATGAAGCTACAACAGCGCTACTGGAGGGACAGTCGCAAGCCTTAAAAAAAGAAGAATACCCCCTCTTTAAGGAAAAAGATGACAAGTTTTTCAAATTTAAAACCTTTGGATCAAAACAGATCTTGAATACAGTTAAGATGCACATGATGACAAACTTTGACTTCAGTATTCAGTTATCCCCCCCTGTCTAAGAACAAAGTGAAAAGAAGAAATCCTGAAAACCTTTTTTCTTCCTGACTTCCTCTCGTGGGATATACACAGGCTCTTTACGGACAGGTTTGCGCTCTGGTGTGGAGATTCTTCCTCTTGGCCGCCCTCCCTTTGCTTTTGGTTTGACCGGCTTTTCCATCTTTTCCATCTTCTTCTGTTGTGTCTGCTTGACCTGGGCCTCAGCCGGCTTTTTAACCGGGCTGCACACCTTGGGCAAAGGCTCAATTTGCTCTGTGGCCATACTCTTATCATCGTCTGCAGTGTGTGGAAACAGGGGAGAAAAAATAGGACAGTGTTAAAGTTTAAAGCAGAGTAGAGATGAGGAGAAAAGAAAAGCATCAAAGAGTTTCACCTTGAGTGTCGACCCAGGAGCTGTCCAGGATGGAGTCGTCGATCGTGGTTTCGTCTCTGTCGTAGCTCTCTGTTGGTTCCTCTGTGGGTTGAACCTCCTTCTCAGGGGACATGGGGGTCTCAGGAACATCACCCACCTCTTCTAGACTGGCAGCTTCTATGTCTGCTTCTTGGGCTAACTCTACAAACTCCTCCTCCTCCTCCTCTTCCTCCCCTTTCTGGCCAGAGACGAGAGCCTGTGTCTCAGGTGGAGCAGAGAAGCGAACGCTGTGTCCTGGTTCTTCTGCTTCATCGATGGTTTGAACCACAGTGATGAAGTCGTCTTCAACCGTCACCACGGATTCGATGGCAGCGTGGGTCTCTGGAGTCTCTTTCTCAGCAGCTTTCTCCATTTCTTCTTTCTCTTTTCGCTCCTTCTCTTGCTTTTCTTTCTCCTCTTTTTCTCTTAGCTCCCGCTCTAACTTTTCCTTCTCTTCTTTTTCTTTCAGCTCCTTCTCTAGCTTTTCCTTCTCCTCTTTTTCTTTTAGCTCCTTCTCTAACTTTTCCTTCTCTTCTTTCTCTTTCAGCTCCTTCTCTAGCTTCTCTTTCTCTTCTTTCTCTTTCAACTCTCTTTCAATTCGTTCCTTCTCTTCTCTTTCCTTCCTTTCTTTCTCCTCACGCTCTAACTTTTCCCTCTCCTCTCTTTCTTCTTGCTCTTTCCTCTCTTTTTCTTCCCTTTCCATTTTTTCCTTCATCTCCAGCTCTTTCTGTTCTTTCTCTTTCTTTTCCCTTTCTTCATTCAGTTTCCTCTCGGCTTCTTCTTTCTCTAGTCTTTCCCTTTCTTCCTTTTCTCTCTTTTCTGCTTCTTCCTTTATTTTCCTCTCTGCCTCCTCTCTTTCTTCTTTCAGTTTCTTCTCTGCTGCTTCCTTCTCCTCCATCATCTTTCTTTCTGCCATCTCTTTCTCCTCCTTGTTTATGCCCAGCACAGGTGAAGGCGTTCTTTTTGGGGAACCATAAATTTCTCTTTGTTTAAGCTTGGAAGGAGAGAGCACTGGAGAAAGCAGTTTATCGTCATCAATGTTGCTCTCCACGGATGAAGTCGGGGAAGTTTTGACTGGCCTGGCAATGCGGTCTTTGGCCACACCAGTCAGCTGATACACATCTTCGGCATCCACCTCCTCATACGCCTCCTGGTGGACCAGTTTCACCTTCTCCCGGAGCTCCTGGAGTTCTCTTTCCTCCTCTATACTGAGAGGCCTGTCCTCCATCTCCAATTTACGGATCTGCCTCTCGTAATCGGCGATCTCCGATTCTGATGCTGAGCCCTCTCCGCTTGCTTGTCTTTCAGTCTCACTCAGTGTCCTCCCACCTTCTTCCAAGGTCACAGTAACCGTTGGAGTAATAAAAGTCTCAATCACAGGAACAACTGGAGCCTCACTTTCAGGTTTTTTCGTCTCATCATCAACTTTTGTGGCCTGTTCCTCAGCAGAGTCTTCCCTCTCCACATGCATCTGGTCTTTCTCCTCAGTCGTATCAGCATCGCCTGATGTCTGACTCTTGTCCTCCACAGACGTGTCTCTGACTGCCAGTTTTCTAGCCTGCTCTGCCACTTTCTCCTCCAGCACTGAGTGTGTGAAGCTTTGTGCAGAAGTGTCTGTAGGGCTGAAGACATCTGCAGGGGACGGCATTGGCCCTGAATACTCACTGAAGACACAGTAGCCCATCTCCTCCAGCTGGCTGTCACTCTTTCTGGCCCCAGGACTGTGCTCCCCTGAAACTAGGCCAGCCATTGGGTCATCAGTGAAGGAGATAGCATCAGCCTGAAAAGACTTCCTCCGTGTGATTTCTGGTTCGGTGTTCTCTGATGCCAATCGGGAGCGTGTACCAGCAAGGTCCAGCATTTCAGGCAAGTCTTGCGCCATGACTGTGCCATTTTTATAGCCGCTTTTAAGCGGCTGTGGTGATTCCGGCGACTCCGGTTCTGGGCTGGATTTTGACACTTGTTCTGTGGTTCTTGGAGGAGATGATGAATCTGAAGTGACCGAGGCAGCCGTCTCCAGGATCAAGGGAGGGAAGGATGGAGGCTTATCCACTGACGGTGTCGTGACTGGAAGGTAGTCGGCAGATTCATCTAGACTACCACTTGTGTATGACATGATATCTGTGGCTAGAGGGGAAAAGTTTCTGGGTCTGCCTTGCCCACTTTGATCCATTGCTCCAATCGTAATGTTCAATGAGTAACTCCTCTGTTCTAAGGCCAGTTTACCAGGAGACAGCCTACAGTCACTGCTCCTGTCAAGAACTGGGAACATATTACTGTCTTCTGGACTCCGTTTAGGCTCTGGTTTATCTTCAGTTACTGTGTGGTAGCTGGTGTCCTGAGGCCTGGAGTCCCCTTCCTCTTCCCCAGCTCTGCTTAGTTCATAATAACCCTCACCCTTAGACTGCGGAGCCTCATCCACCTCCATTGCTGATGTTTCGAAATATGCCGACATGCCAGATCTGTCTCTTGCATCTTTCGCATCTGCTGCTTGAACTTTGCCTCCCATTGAGGTGAAATCTGGAGAACTAATGCTGCTGATTTCTACCACCTCCACTGATGGCTGTTTCTCTGACACCGTGATTGGCTCACCATATGCCGGCTGAAGTGTTAGAGTTTTGGTAGGTTCTTTGGCTTGGTTTTGGACATTAGGAGGTACGAAGGATGGCATATCCATGGTTGGGCTCTCGGGAACCACTCGTTCGCCAGCAAAGAACCCTTGGGCCTGGGGCTCAAAAAACTCCTCTGGGCGTTTCTCTGATCCAATGCTATCTGGGCTCATGGAACCACTTTTCTCGCTGCCCTGCTTCTCGGAGTCCGTCTTGGAGGCTGAAACGACATCTGTAAGTTGTCTGTTCTGATAACCAACAAGGAAAGACATGTTTTGCCATGCTGCAAGTGGAATAGTCATTAAGCCAGGAACTGGAAAGCTGATGTCGGAACAGAAACAGGCAAAGCTCTGTTCAGAAACTTACAGCACAATGATATGGCCACCACTGAAGAAGAACGGCGAGGTTATGGGGTCCACCAAGTCACAGATGGATGAAAATGTGGCATGGTAGGTGACGTATCGGCATGAGGCTGTGATGCTGATGTATAGGGAAAAAATAGTCGATGGAATGGATATTCATGCAATTCCTCAAAACATTTGATACAAACAAAAGAGCATTCCTGTCAGTCTTCCTAAATGAAATCTTTTGGATTCAATGTTCCACATAGTTTCAGCTACATAAGGTAAATTTAGGCTTTTCAGTAACTCCAAAGGAATACAAGTACAAATCTCGAGAAAGAAGCTGGAGAATGACAGAGGAATGCAATAAATTGTTATTAAATGCAAAAGAACAATTCAAAAAGTTGATGAATTGGGATTTTGCTGGTAAAATAATGCATTAGATGAGGTAGTTACACCAACACATCACATGAGACAGCCAACACAAAGTCCCTTGCATTTTCAGAACGCCGATTTTAACAATAATACAAGTTTTGGATCGAGAATGGCTGAGCAACTGTAAGTCATGGTTACACACACACACAAAAAAAAAATAATCAACACTGCACTTCATAGCAGCAAACAGCCATTTGTGAACACAATGAGAAACCTGTAAGCTTAAAGCCAGAGAACAAAGAACTGTTACTGTTACATTCAGCGCTACTTCACTACATCATACAGTGCGAAAAGGCCGGCCCCGAACGAACAGTTAGAAAATAAATCAACACAAGCGCAAAAATAGGAAATCATAAAAACCAGGTTAAGTAAAAAGAATGTGACTTTTTTCACCAACAAGCCTGTGTTGCCTTGCAGCCACAGCAGAGCGCAGGAGGGATTATTTGCCATTCCACCTGGATTATAATGCTTATGTCTTATGCTTATAGGTTCCTTTTTGACACATCTGCCATTCTCAGAGAGAAACATGAAGTTACATGCAGGCAGGGAGAGCAGAGGGCAGGACACACCTGTGTCAGGGCTCTCCTCACCCTCTGCTTCCTCCTCCGCAGAGATCTCTGCGGCAGCACTAGCTGCTTCAGCCAGCTCCAGGTCTACATCCTGGGCCTCGTCTATGGCCTCTGCCTGCTCTAAGGACTCAGCTTGGGGGCTGTCCAGCTCGGGCTCTTCCCCGCTCCATTGCTGGTCATCAAGAGCCGTGTCGGACTCTGCTGCTTCTGCACTCTCCTCCTCCTCCTCCATCTCCTCCTCTTCCACCTCTTCCTCCTCGTATTCGGCTGTAAGAGCCTCCATGGTCTCTTCTTCTCAGAACAGGGTGAGAGGGGGACACATCAAGACTACAGGCAACACAGACTTGGGTTATGTGAACACAGGATATGATGGGACACTTTCAGCTCATAGAGAAGATGACCTAAAGTGTACTGTCTTTTCACACATATAAGTACATTACACTTACAGTACAGTACAGACTGAATGTGTGCATGTGTGTGGGTGTGTTTCATTTTGTTCCCACTATTTTCTACTTTAGAAGCTTTGTGGACAAATTGTGCTGAAAAGGCAGTTCGGTGATGCCGACTAGAGTCACACTTTTTCTTTGATTTCTCAGTAAAAAAACGTTTTTAGTCATTTCTCTTCATCAAAATATAAAACAAACTGTTTGTAGAGGATGAAACAACCTTTTTCTTCTGTCCCATAGACCTGTCCCATCATCTGATGACTGAGGTTGTTTGAGGGGAAATAGGACAGAAATGAGGTAGAGTAACACTCCAAGGCCTAAAATTGTGCTGCTGTTGAAGCACCTCTATTTGCAACACACGCTCTTCAGATGCAGCTATGATGAGGCGCAGCACGATGAAATGTCAGACTCTTGACATTGCACGGGCTGGATTTTCAACAGTTTAATGGTCAATGTGGGGGTGTGCAGTTTGGCTCATCAGCAAGCCGTTACTATGCAACCTTTTGCGTAGGTTAGTCAAACTCTATTCCTAAATGTAGCTGCAGGTGACACAGCTGTTGGAAATACACTCCTGCTTAGGAATGGGTACTGAAAACCAGTTCCTGTCAAGAATCTAGAAGAAATGGCTCAACACATCAACATCATTAACCCTGATGTTTAACGATTCCCTTATTGATTCTTTACATTACACTTATATCAATTATTCACCCCAGCTATCTTAGCAGGTTGATAACAGTTTCCCAGGAAAACTCTGATTCAGGATTTCTTGTTTGCTTGTTTACTGAAGAACTGAGCACACAAAGAAATAAGGATGAGCATTGATAAGATTTTATCGATACTTTTACCCAGATCGATTCTGCTTATCTATGCTATCCTTTATAGATTCCCTTAGCAATTCCTCCTGTGAATTTTCTCTGTACTAAAAGTAGCTTTACAGGTTTTCAGGGTCAACAACATTAAACTGAGTTTATAAGTGAATAAATATGTAACTGGTCACTGGATCTGGATATCTCTGGGTGTAAATATCCAGAAAGAAGTTAAAATTGTATATCATGTGGCATTGATTTTCTGTTTTCGTCCATATTACTGACTCAAGTAGGCCATCTAGTGTCTCAAAGTGGTTATAGCATTATTCTAAGTTGTTTGGAACCTTGCTGTAATTGAAGTCAGCCATGAGTTTGCAAGTAACTTTTCTTTTATTTGCCTGTGAATATTTTGACATTTGGAGTTTTCAGTAGTTTACAAAAAGTAACTGATATGTTTCTGTGATGAAAATTGAAATACTATTTCTGCCAACCGGTGGCATGTCAGTGCAATGTCCCATATACATTACCTCAAGCTAGCACTTTTGTTTATCTCACCTTGGATAAATAAGGAGATTTATACCATGTTGAATGTATTCAATATTAATCTTCTGAGAGACAGTAATTTACATTTCTTTGTGTGTTCAGTTCTTCAGTAAAACTTCAAGCTGATAATCCTGAATCAGAGTTTTCTTTGGAAACATGATCTTACTGCTAAGCTAAGATAGCCGCGGCAGACAAGTTGAAATAAGGTCCGGCAGCTCTGGCATAGTGTAAAGAATTGATAAGGGTATCGTTAAGGCATTAAGAAAATATTGATGGATTGAAACATTCCTTATCAGGAACCCATTTTTCGATTCCAATTCCTACAAAGAAATGTACATTACTCTCTCACACCAGATTCCTATTTGACACATTCAACATGTATCGAATTTTCCTTTTTTTAAGTGCGTCAATTTTGGATCAAAAAAACTGGCTCAGTGTGCAAAGACCTTGATATTCTGTAAATGATACTGAAATTATACTACTTTTATACTACTTTTGTATATTTTTATTCATTTTTTATATTATTATAATTATTATATTTTTTATATTTATATGTATTTCTATATTATACAATTTATACTACTTTTCTACTACTACTATTATACTACTACTAATTCTTAAATTTGTAATTTCGTTGTACTTGTTGCAATGATTAAAAAAAGTTCTATTCTAATTTATTCTATTCTATTCTATTCATTTCTATTGTATTCTAAAACTCCAAATGTCAAAATATTAACTGGAAAATAATTTCCAACAGGAAGATAGAAGAAAATGTACGTGCAGGCTTGTGGCTGACCTCAACTACGGCAAGCACAATGTTCTGAACGACTCAAAGCATTGCTATGACTACTTTAAGACACTAGATTGCCTATTTCAGTCAGTAACATATAAAAAAAACAGTACCTGAGTATTAGCTGCATTTTGTACACAGAAAATTCACAGAAGGAACTGATGAAGGAATCAGTAAAGAATCAGCTAAATAAGCAAAATCAAGTGGGGCATCGGTATCAATAAAATGTACCAATAAAATGTTATCACTACCCACCCCTTCTCCTCTCTGATGGACACAAAACATTGAGAGTTCAGCTTGTGCATTCAGTCTCAACCACAGTAAAGTTGAAAAGGTTAGATATTTGTGTAGCACATGTGTGTGGTAAAAAGTCTTTAGGTGGTGGGTTGCTTGTGTGTATTTGAGACAACATTTTTTAAAAGAGAACTGTCATGTATGTATCTGAATGTGTTTGTGAGTGTGTGGAGCTGAAAGTCCTTCTTGAGTCTGAACGTGGTTCAGGCTTGTTGAAAGTATCAACACACAACTCGCAGATGATTGGTAAGGAGATTTTGGTGCATGGTTTACATCAATCATGCACCTCATCTCTGAGAGATGCAAGCTAGTTTGACCTTTACTTAAGTTCCAGTGTGGTGTTGCTGATGATAACTTTAGTGTTATTACATCCACTGAGTGAATCACAATGAGAGAGTCGTAAGGAAAAGTATTGTTTGTAGTAAAAGACAGCACTGCTATGTTAGGCTAAACAGCATGGCAACCACAGGTAGCAATGGCTATGGGTGAAATTTCAAAATAAAGAAATATGACTGTTAAACAAATATGAAATTGCTCGGATTTGGAGCAAAACAAACCTCACAAGGACACAAAACCACACACAAGACGGACGAAGAGACGAACGGACGGACGAAGAGACGGAAGGGATGAAAAGAGGAGGTCAAATCACAGAAGAAGGAGGTGAAATTTCACAAGGAGAAAGGAAAGAAAAAGAGTGAGAGAGAGGAATGGAGGGGGAAATGACAAAGAGGAACCATGCGTGGTTCACCTTCAATCTGTCTAAAGGCCACGGCCTGCCCTGTGGGGCGAGCGCCCGAGTGCGTCCACTCTGGGCTGAACAATGGGTGCTCATAGTACTCCTCGTCGGAGTGGTAGGGGTCGTCCTCGGGCACGGAAACTGAGATGGAGGGGGCGAGGAACTTGCACCTCTCCCGTGAATTTTGGAAGCGGCGGAGAGGCCCTGCCTCCTCCTCATCCCCTACATCTACAAACAAGACAGACACAAGGAGAAGAACTGCAGGGAAATCTGGACACAGGGACCAAAAGAGAGAGTAAGGAGGGACAAAAAGGAAGAATAAAACAAAACAAAAACGGAAAACACAGCAAAGAATGCCCATGGAAAAGACCTCGATATACGGCACGAACACAGAGACAGATGTGCCCTCTCTCGATCTAACAGTCCCTATGTTGTGTCAGTAGGAGTTGCACCTGCAGGCATTTGCACTACTGATATAAATAGGATGCAGATACAAAAATACACAATGTGAGGGTGTGTTTACTCACTCTGTGTGTTGGACACACCAGAGCATGCAGCACAGCTCCTAACTTACTTCTGAGCTAAATAGCCTAAAACTATAACACAGTAAACCTTTGTGTGTCTATCATTTGACATTACAGGGCTACTTCTGACTTTGGAGAGTTAACCTAGAGTAGCCACATGAAATAACAAGATAACAATTCTGTGTGATTGAAACTATTAGTATAGTTATTTTAATTACTTCATGATTTGAAGACAGTTTCCGCACGTGTCTAAAATGTTTATCTCCTTCACCTTTGAGGCCCTATAAAGCCAGTGCCTACTTCCTAAAGTAACTTTTAATCATGGACATTTTTTGAAGTGAAAGAGAGATACATGTTGAAAAATAAACAAACAAATAAATAAATAAGTAAATAAATAATAATAGAACAGACAACACAGGCAGAGAGAATCACCAGAGAGGGGAATGAAAGGAAAGGTCAAGGCTTGAGAGAAATTTAACACACAGGACATCGACAAAGAGACACTGACAAGCAACGTAAAAGTGACAAAGCTCTGGGGGCCAGCCATACTCTCCATTCAGAAAGTAGTACAGCATTCTGTTTTGTAACTGGTGGACTGAGAAATGATTCAACTGAACACTTTGACAACAATTAAAGTACAGATACAGCCACAGCTGTAGTAAGATGTGTTTTTGTTCCACTGTTTGAACAAATTCTTTGTCCCTAAACCAAACTTTGGGTCCATCAGAAACCACAAGAAGTTCAAAAATCAACTTCACCACCCACAAGGTTTTATTTAGCTTTACCTGTTTTTTTAAACCACTAAATGTTAATTTGGCAACTGGCTAAAGCTCAACACAAGTCACCTTTTACAAGCCCAAGGTAGGTCTCAAGTCTTGAAGTGGCAAGTCCAAGTCGAGTCTTTCTGGTTTTGGGAAAGACTGATCAAATGAAGTTCACAGAAAGAAAACACTAAAGTTCAAGTCAGATGACCTCACTCCTCAAGCCCTTGTGCTTCCTGAGCTAAAGATGACCCTCTCCTTATTCATGTTGGACTGTGAACCTCAAACCAGTTGACTCCTGGCCTGGCTATGCTTATTATGTTGATTTGTTTGTTGGAGTTAAGATAATCTGGTTTCAAGATGGTTTTATTTTGAAAGTCAACCAAGATATTTCAATTTAGTTTCAATGCTCCACTTTCTGTCCCATTCAATCCTCTCTGTGCAAATTGATGCGCCGTTGCACTGTCATCTGGCTTAATTTGAAGTCTTGTGTATCTGATCTAGAGGACTCGGACCTGCTAGAGCTGAGACACAGCAACAGAGGGAAACAAGTGTGAGTTGACACATTGACCTAAATTGAAACCTAGTGGATCTGTTGACATGACCAGTAAATTAAGACATGACCAATTAAACTAGAGCAGGTGCAGGTGATGTGTGTATCATGGCGTTATCTATGACATTAGTAGTGCTGGGCAAGTTAATGCGTTATTTTCGCGTTAACACGTCAATCTATTAATGCCATTGAATATTGTATCGCACATTAGTGCATGTTGCTCACATGCTTTTATTTTGTAAATGTCTGTTGCTGACCGCGGTGGAACCGGAAGTGAAATTGGCGGAAAAACACGATGAGTAACCAAAACAAGCATGGAGAAGAGGGGCAACGCCACAGAACTTAAAGGCGCTCTCCGCTTAGTGTATCAGTCCGCGCGCACGGCGTGCCAGATATAAACAAACGCAGGTAGTCTGCCAGGACGAAGAGACACAATGAGAACCAGAGCCTTATTTAGCGGTGTTTTTGTGTGAAAGCAACGCGCTGAAAATTCTCTAAATAAAGTGTGAATGCAGACTGATACCAGAGTTTTTCGGTGGGAGTCCGTTTATTTGTGTTTTTGGTCAAGTAAAATATGGCCCCGTCTGAGTGCAGAGGAAACCAGCAGAGGAGCAGGGAGGGGGTGTTTGGTGCGAAAGCACTGGGCTTCTGCTGCACAAAATCACTGCTGTAGGGGTAATTTCTGCCCTAAACCTTGTGATAGGACCCAACTTGCTCCATCCCCGAGTATCACTTTAATGCCCTGACAGTGGCAATAAGCTTTAATTTTGTATTTACATTTGGTAAATTTGATTTGCACTAAACATGTGATTTAACTATTACTGTATAACAAGTACTGATTTAGTGTTTGCATGACAGATGTTATGGAACTTTCACAATGCGTTTAATTATGATTAATCAGGGAAATCATGTGATTAATTACAATTAAAAGTTTTAATCGTTGCCCAGTCCTAAAAATTAGCAATTAGTATTCAGATGGTCATGTCAATGTGCCCAAAATACCAAACGAAAAGACCAAGAACAAGTCTCAAACATCTATGTCTGAGTTGAGTGTCTAGTCCCTAAAGGGCCAGTTAATGTCAAGTCACAAGCGACATTTTTGCGCAACTTCAGGACCACATGGGCCAATCCCAATTCTACTCCTTATTTCTTAGCCCTTTGTTTTGCTTGTGCACGTGTAGTGAAGGGGTTTTCCAATTTTTCGTAAGATCAAGGGTTACACTGCCTTTGAAACAAAGACAAACAGAGACCTCACTTGAAACCAAGGGGTATCACAAGTTTCCCCATGAGCAATATTTGTAAGAATCAGGTATCCAATCCTTTGCTACTCCACGTCAATACTAGCCATGTTTTGAAGTGTTGGTTGTATTTTGGAATCGCTTGCTACAACAATCTAGCTAATGCTGCTATAGCAACAGTTAAAGCTAATAATAGCTACAGTGATGTCAGACCATGGTGACAAATAGGCTACACAGCAAACAGACTTCACTACAAGGAACTGCATTTCATGAATGATTAGACAGATAAGCAGCACAAGCTACATTAGATAGCTTCTGAATACCATAACATTAGCTTTTCATAGCTCAGCTGTCTCATCACTCATGTAATGTAGTACATTGTAGTGAAGTCTGTTTGCTGTGAGTTTGTCCCCCCAATCTGACATCAGTTTATCATCAGTTTGTAAAAATGTGTTTGCTTTAGAAGTGAACAAACAGTCGCTCTGCCTACGACAGCCAGCAAGCAACTAGGGGTGATGACGTAGCAGGGATGAAGTGGTATCTCGTTTCATATGAGATGAGTTTTCGCCACTTCCCCTTGGCCCTAAAAAACAGAGAGCCAAGGGGAAGAGGTAGACGAAGAGGTAGAACAATGGGGAAGGGGTAAAAAGTGAGCATTGGGATTGGCCCTTAGTCTAAGATTGCATGTAGAGTCCATTTCTCTTTCACCAGTCCTCTCCTTACACCACAGACATAACAAAACCCAACCAGCTCAGTTCAGTCACAGGCGACGGTAGCCCAGAGTTAATAGACACATTTGACCTGTTTCAGTTTGGCTAGAATGATTTTATGAGTGTTGCCGTTGTCACTGAGTGACGTCAGAAGATACGTTGACAAGTTTTGATGCTAACTTAAGGGCAGCCAGTGCTTGAAGGGTGGATTCTCTGATCAGTAGCCACAGCAAAAGACGCACAAAAAGGACGGACGGTGGACGATGAAAGGAAAACCCAACATGATCAGACATGCAAAACCAAACACATAATTCAACCGAAAGGGCAAACGAGAAGTTCAAGGGTTACCTAAATTGGCTGTCATATTAGTGTGTGAGAAGGCTGTAATGTGTGAAGGTTAGAGAGGGAAATGAAAGAGGATGATGGAAAAAAAAAGGGTGAACTTGGAACAAGGTCGCCGTGCAGTCGAGCTTCAGTTTTATAAAATGGTGGTGACAAAGGAGATACGAGCTGTATCTGTTCCAGGTGTTAGATGAGGAGAGATGTGGAGGATTTCAGAGGAGATGGATGTCTGAAAATGGAGAACATGTTCCTGCTTTTTCAACTCTTGTTTGGACACTTTTCAGATCTGTGGTTTGTCTCATGAAGGCAGTGCCTGTCCTTACAGAGAAGAAGAAGAGTATCCTCTATGAGCCACATCAGCACCTCAATGTGGTAACCATCGACTGGGACACTTAAAAAGTATCATGGAGAAGGAGGAAAAACACACTCTCCTCCGTCAGAGATGTACGCCCATTATTACACCTCACGTTCTTTATAATCTTGGCCTACCTTGTTCCAGAGGACCAAAGTGTTCAGCAGCAGGTGAGGGGGGAGGAGAGGGAGGCAAATTTGTGGTGTCTTCAACTACAAAGGAAGAGAGACAAAGGTAAAGGAGGAAACACAACAAATACACAGGAGGAGTAAAACTAAACTAATACAGAGGAGAAAGAGTTACTACAAAAGACGTCAAGAACACAAAAAAGCTGCTGCACACGTCATGGAGAGCTGTCTGTTGACTTGATGCAATCTAATACTTACATTTTCCATGGTACACCTCTGCTGCTGAGCTCAGTTTGACATCCAGGTACCTTTTCTGACTAAATGCCTATGAAACATTTGCTCCAAGTGGACATGACGATCTTCCATTTACATCCCCCTTTTTTCTCCCTTTTTTTACAAGTTGTAGTCTGATCCATCCCACTTTATGGAATAGCTTGGATGTAGATTTGAAAAACTGTAGTTCAATAATTACATTTAAAAAGATTTATAAAGCAAAAGCAATAAATAAAGACAGAACCTTAGGATGATAAATATTTTGCCATTGTGTGCACGGATGTGCTTGTGTATATGTATAGTCGTGTACATGTGTATGTATATATATGTGCGTGTATGTACACACGTGTATGTGTATGTATGTATGTATGTATATGTGTATATATATATATATATGTATGTATGTATATGTGTATATATATGTGTATATATATGTGTATATATATATATATATATATATATATATATATATATATATATATATATATATATATATATATATATATATATATATATATATATATATATATATATATATATATATACATATATATATATAGACATGTCATATATTTAGGTCTATATTATGTCAAAATTCTGAGAAAAATTCTAAAAATAAAGGTCAGATTCTTTCTTCCCTTTTTTTCAATTAACTGTTGGTTTTCTTCCTTCGTTGTTATCTTTTTTATTTTTTCTGTTTGTTTGTTTGCTATTTTTGTGTTTGTATTGTCCCAGTTTGTAACTCCTTCTAGCATGATGTTTATTTGAAAATTCAATGGGTAGGCACAATAAGCTTAGGCTTCAGCCTACGCCTTTTGGTCTGGTCATTACATTCATATTTCATTCTCTATTTCTTTTCCTGGTTATCAACATTATGATTATCGTTTGGAAAAGGAAATAATAAAAAAAGATGGAAAAGTGCATGTAAATAAAATTGCCTTAAAGACCAAATAAAGAACTACTACTACTACTACTTTAATCTAAGTGATATCACATGAAGAGACAGGTATCATTGAATATAGAAAAATGAAAAATGGGCACTGTACGGCATTTTCATGTTCAGAACTAGGGGGCAACATCTGGTTTAAATGAAAAATTTATTTAAATGATAAATAAAAAAAATGAAGCCTATGTGGAAGTGCCAAAGTTGCCATTCATCAAGGATCTGCTTGAGGCTGGCTGCAGAGAGACCAGAGGGCACACTCAGCCGAAAAAAAAAAAAAAAAAAAAGACTTTTACGGCATTACAAAAACATATTTACAGCTGGGTTTAAAAACCGGCTGGGGTCTGAATTGCTGATTTTGCTATTGGCATGCGCTGTATTTAGAAGATGTTAGGATCTTTGATTGTCCAATCAGAGACACAGCTCACACATCATTTCAAATGTGGCCGTGTCCATGGTTTTGCTTCATTTCACTGTATCAGGAAAAGACTATGTCCATGTTTTATACACTCTGTGGTTTAAAATCATGTTTGATGAACTGTCAGCTCTTTTTAAAGCTGTTAATAAGCCTGTAGAGGAACCATAATGAACCATGCCCGTTATAAGGCCAATACACACTCCAGGTCAGTGCAAGTAAAAGATGGGAAAAAGTATGATGTGAATGAGCCTGTGTTGTCTGTGCAGGTACGTCTGTGTGTATGTGAGTGAGCAGGTTACCTGATGGCAGCCTCTGAGTCTCCTGCTCTCCCTTTAAAACTGCTACCGCTTCTGCCGTCACTTCCTGCACAATCCGTGCTGATACTTGTTCTGTACACAAACAGATGAAAAACACACACACATACAAAAAAATCAAATTAAGGAATTTAATAAGGCAAGGAACAGTTGATAAGTTTTGCCACTTCGAGATTTCATTCTGTGAAAAACCAGTAATGAAGGAATGGCGTGTTTCTAAAAAAACAGCATTATGTTAGGTCTTTCATTTGATGTAAATTTGCACACATACATTTTTCTATATTTATAATGAAAAAAACACATCACCCATCCATTCATTTTATTGGACTATATTTTTGAATCATTTTTTCCTAACCTGCAAGGAAAACAGTGTGAGACTGCTGAAATTGTTTCCATAACTGCAGGGATGCTCAGGCTGCTGGAGGCTGTGAGTGTCACCATGGAAACCCACCATCATTTAACAATTGCAGACTTAAAATGAGGCTGGAGCTAGAAAAGACTGAACAATTTGAGATACCAGACTTTAGACTTTGGACATGTTGTGCTAATTTCACTGTTCTTTTGCAAACATTAGTAAGCCTAATATACATTAGGAATCTGTAATGCTTCTAAGGATGTTACAGTAATTGGCTGGTGGGATTCAGTGTCCAAAAAGGAATCAGGGGTACTACTTAAAGCTAGGGTCTGCAGAATTTTCTTAAAAATAAAATGCTAACTTGACTAGAATAACATTGCTCAATTGTCTTATATGGGCCTCTCTACATGCATGTCAGCATCTGTGTCTGCCTCAACCCCCTCCTCTGCCTGGATGTTGATGTTTTGGTTGTAGCTGTACATTTCTGGGAAGAGAGCAGACATGGTTACCCCAGCCAAACAACAGCCCGCCCAGTGCACAAGTGACTTTGTGTGTTGATGATAGTGAGTGTAAGAAGCTAATCAGAGCAGCTACGGTAGTGGACGTAGCACAAAGAAAGAAAAGCACAACCAAAGTGAAACGAAATGCCAAACAGATAAAGCTTTTTATTAGACAAGGGTGAACTTGACTTAACTTTCACTCGCTTTCAGTAACTTGGAGAGCAGCACAGGGCAAAAAGTGACACGAGCTGGCTTTCTGCTAACCAGGTATTTGTCAAGTACCTGGGATTAGCTTGTGCTAACATGCCAAGTCAGGTGCACGGCTCTCGAGTCAGGTGGTTGCTGGGAAGGAGGAGCCCAGTTTGAATGTTGTGTTTCCCAACAAGTAACAGAAATTCCAGCAGATCCTTTTTTCCCTTTAACTTTGATGCAGCCAAACAAACTATGTACTCTATTATCTATGCCAAAAACATCCGATCTGGGTTTGATCCAAATAAATGTTTCAAATAAAAAAAAAACTGCTTATTCAAAGATCTTCTTTGGCATGTTTTTCTATATTTGTGTAGGAGACCTGCAAGATTTGTTCCTATGAGCCAATCAAATCCCGGATACATGTAGGAGATAGTGTCGGCTGTTTAATGTTAATATTTTTAAATCAAGGAAACTCATTACACCTCTTATTCTACCTACATATTTTAGGGTTGAGCTCAATTCCCATCATAGGGGAGGCTGAAATCCAATGTTTGTATGCAGATGGTTAAAATTCATTAAGTCAATGTTAATACCTATTGCTTGGTGAGGAAATGTAGGTTCAAGACAATACTTTAATCAGTCTTTAAGGGAAAAGGAGTCAACACTGTCAGGATGTGCAACACTGGTGGGCAGTCAGGGCTAAATGAGGACACTCGGTGAACTGCGAAGGCTGAAGCTTATGCAAACCAACAGTAAACACAAGACTAAATCACAGAGAGAGGTTGGTCTGTGACATTGATGTAGACATGTGCTCATTTGCAGATATTTGTTGTTTCATCAGTTTGGTCTCACTTAAAGAGATCATGATTGCTCTTCCTGTTTATAGGTTTGGATTAATTCAGATATCACCTGGCATGCCATGGGCGACCTGCAGGGTTCTGATCCAGACAGAGAACAAAGCTTTCATTTGCATTGTAACAGTGGTTATGTGGGATTAGGTGGCAGTGTGAGGCTTTTACGGCTGCTGTTTCAGGACCTTTTTTCCGATCCAGCTTCGCCCACACATCAACACAAACAAGCTGGCTGGCACCAGCACATGCAATTACACACATACACATACACACAGCTTCCAGGAACACTTAACACAACCCACTCACCGACTCGAGGCAGCCATTTTCTGTTTTCAATGGCTATGCAATGAACGTGAAGCACCTATTAATGACTTGCATGTGAAATCCTGTCTTCGGATAATTAAAGTGGAGCTGAAGAGCTTCAACGTGGGTTTGTGCTCAAAAGATGTGACATCAAAATAAATAAGAAGCCCCAAAAGCTTCAAACTGTGGTGGCATCACTGGCATGGAGTGTTTATATGAATAGTTATACTTCCATGGAAGTTCACAGGTTGAATAAAAGACATGTCCTTGGTAGTTCAAATGGAGTTCAAGCTCCATAAATGATCTTTCTTGGTTGAAACTGCAGCATAAAAACACACTCTTTGAAGGCCATTTAAAAAAGGGAACAAACATCATGAAAAAGATAAAAGTATTGCTATTTTTTCAGTAAAAAGGAATCTTATTTATTGCAAACTGCCCCCACAGAGAGCTCTTCTAAGAGAGGGGAGGATCAAGGAAAGGGTCTGCAACTATCACAGAGTGAATGTGGACTCAGTGGACTGGAGTACACTGAGTGCTCAGGATTGCCTTTCCTGCACAAACTAGAATCTAAACAAGGATGGGTGTTAATTAGGGTCCTCGGCCTGAGCAGAGGACACCTTCTAGCAGGGCTAGAAGGTGTCCTCCGCCGAAGGCGGAGGACACTATTGTTCCTGCTGCGTTTCTTTTTAGGGTCCTCGGCCTGAGCCAGGGCACCTTCTAGCAAGAGCTAGAAGGTGCCCTCGGCCGAAGGCCGAGGGCACTATTGTATTTCGTCCGTTTCTTTTTTTTTTTTCTTATTATTATTATTCCCTCCTCCAGTAAATCGCTTATTAGGTCCTCTTAACATATTCGAAAACTCACCAAAATTGGCACACAGATTATGGATGCCGAAAATTTTCGTTTGATACTAAACATGACCCCCAACATCCCATAATAAACTCAATAGCGCCACCTAGGCACACGCTAAGGGCCCTAGCTCGGGCTAGGAATGTCGTAAAGAGATGAAACCAACACCAAAATGTTCGTATGATCGAGACGCATAAATCATACGCTGCTACCCTGGACCCATCTCCAACAGGAAGCCAGCAATTTGCCCCCCAAAATAAAATTTTTTTTTTTTTTAGCCTTTCTATAGAAATTATACCCTCTGAAACCAAAAATGGTACAGGTTTGAGACTACCATCACATGACAGACTAGACCCTGCTCTCCAAAAGTTGTGAAGGAAGTTGTTATTTCTGGCCCGGTTTTCGAATGGCGAGCCCTCAAAGCCGCCGACCGCTTTTGGCCGATTTAGGATTTCTCCATGTTAGCAGATGAGGAGAAGAGATTTCAGGTCAAAACACTCATTCTACTAGTGCCGCATTTGGGCCTCTAGACAAAAAACTACAAGTCATAGAGCTTTAAAAATTACATGGTTGGATTCCTGACAAAATTGTCTACAACCATATGATATTTTTACACCGATTAAGCCAACATCGTGACCTACAGGACAAGTAGTTAGGACGTTTCTCATAAATAAAAATTCCATTTCCAGCACTCTTCCATCTGTCTTGTGACGCATTTGTGCTTCTAGAGAAAAAAGTAAAACTCGTACAGCTTTAAAAATGCCAAAAATGGATTCCTGACAAAAATTCCTATCAACATGATATTTTTGACACAGATTGGGGTAAAATTGTGGACTCTGTGAGGATTTCTTTACATTAGATGGCTGATAAACTCCACCTCTTCACTCTGATCACACTAGTGTCACGCTAATTAGAATTCCAAGCATCCAGCTGGTGATGTCACTCAGCTTAGCAGAGGATACGTTGCCATGGTATCAACTGACTCCCTGACATCCCATAATATTCTCTCAGAGCCACAAGGCTCACTTCCACCTATGCACAGCAAAACCGCCCTAACTGGGGCTCGGAATGTCGTAGAGAGATGAAACAAACGCCAAAATGTTCGTCTCATTTTGTTGGACACATTGGAGGGAAAACCGGCAGGAGCCCGAGGACCCGTCTAACGCTGCTTGCAGCTTTAATTTTTTCTTATTATTCCGCCCCGTCAATGAACGCTAATTTGACCCCCTAAACATGCTCAAAAACTCACCAAAATTGGCACACACATCAGGATCGCGTGAAATTGCAATTTGATACCAAACATGACCCCCTACATCCCATAATAAGCTCAATAGCGCCACCTAGGCACACGCTAAGAGCCCTAGCTCGGGCTAGGAATGTCGTAGAGAGATGAAACCAACACCAAAATGCTCGTGTCATCGAGACGCAAAAATCATACGCTGCTACCCTGGACCTATCTCCAACAGGAAGCCGGCTATTTGCCTCACAAAATTAAAAAATTTTTTTTTTAACCCTTTCTGCAAAAATTTTCTCCTCTGAAACCAAAAATGGTACAGGTTTGAGACTACCATCACATGACAGACTAGACCCTGCTCTCCAAAAGTTGTGAAGGAAGTTGTTATTTCGGGCCCGGTTTTTGAATGGTGAGCCCTCAAAGTCGCCGACCGCTTTTGGCCGATTTAGGATTTCTCCATGTTAGCAGATGAGGAGAAAAGATTTCAGGTCAAAACACACATTCTACTAGTGCCGCATTTGGGCCTCTAGACAAAAAACTAAAAGTCATAGAGCTTTAAAAATTACATGGTTGGATTCCTGACAAAATTCCCTACAACCATATGATATTTTTACACAGATTAAGCCAACATTGTGACCTACAGGACAAGTAGTTTGGACGTTTCTCATAAATAAAAAATCCATTTCCAGCACTCTTCCATCTGTCTTGTGACGCATTTGTGCTTCTAGAGAAAAAAGTAAAACTCGTACAGCTTTAAAAATGCCAAAAATGGATTCCTGACAAAAATTCCTATCAACATGATATTTTTGACCCAGATTGGGGTCAAATTGTGGACTCTGTGAGGATTTCTTTACATTAGATGGCTGATCAACTCTCAGTCTCCACTCTGTTTGGGGTTCTGTCACGCTAATTAGAGTTCCAAGAATGCAGCAGGTGATGTCATTCAGCACAGCAGAGGATACGTTGCCATGGTATCAACTGACTCCCTGACATCCCATAATATTCTCTCAGAGCCATTAGGCTCACTTTCACCCTATGCACACCAAAACAGCCCTAACTGGGGCTAGGAATGTCGTAGAGAGATGAAACCAACGCCGAAATGTTCGTCTTATTTTGATGGACACATTGGAGGGAAAACCGGCAGGAGCCCGAGGACCCGTCTAATGCTGCTTGCAGCTTTAATTTTTTCTTATTATACCACCCGCCCCGAGAACGCAAATTAGACCCCCTAAACATGTTCGAAAACTCACCAAAATTGGCACACACATCAGGATCGCGTGAAATTGCGATTTGATACCAAACATGACCCCCAACATCCCATAATAAGCTCAATAGCGCCACCTAGGCACACGCTAAGGGCCCTTGCTCGGGCTAGGAATGTCGTAGAGAGATGAAACCAACACCAAAACGCTCGTGTCATCGAGACCCAAAAATCATACGCTGCTACCCTGGACCTATCTGCAACAGGAAGCCGGCTATTTGACTCACAAAATTAAAAAAAAATTTTTTTAACCCTTTCTGCAAAAATTTTCTCCTCTAAAACCAAAAATGGTACAGGTTTGAGACTACCATCACATGACAGACTAGACCCTGCTCTCCAAAAGTTGTGAAGGAAGTTGTTATTTCTGGCCCGGTTTTCGAATGGCGAGCCCTCAAAGCCACCGACCGCTTTTGGCCGATTTAGGATTTCTCCATGTTAGCAGATGAGGAGAAAAGATTTCACCTCAAAACACACATTCTACTAGTGCCGCATTTGGGCCTCTAGACAAAAAACAAAAAGTCATAGAGCTTTAAAAATTACATGGTTGGATTCCTGACAAAATTGTCTACAACCATATGATATTTTTACACAGATTAAGCCAACATTGTGACCTACAGGACAAGTAGTTCGGACGTTTCTCATAAATGAAAAATCCATTTCCAGCACTCTTCCATCTGTCTTGTGACGCATTTGTGCTTCTAGAGAAAAAAGTAAAACTCGTACAGCTTTAAAAATGCCAAAAATGGATTCCTCACAAGCCCTTCTATCAAATATGATATTTTTGACACAGATTGGGGTAAAATTGTGGACTCTGTGAGGATTTCTTTACATTAGATGGCTGATAAACTCTCAGTCTCCACTCTGTTTGGGGTTCTGTCACGCTAATTAGAGTTCCACTCATGCAGGTGGTGATGTCATTCAGCACAGCAGAGGATACGTTACCATGGTATCAACTGACTCCCCAACATCCCATAATATTCTCTCAGAGCCATTAGGCTCACTTCCACCCTATGCACACCAAAACAGCCCTAACTGGGGCTAGGAATGCCGTAGAGAGATGAAACAAACACCGAAATGTTCCTCTTATTTTGTTGGACACATTGGAGGGAAAACCGGCAGGAGCCCGAGGACCCGTCTAATGCTGCTTGCAGCTTTAATTATTATTATTCCGCACTCCAGTAAATCGCTTATTAGGTCCTCTTAACAAATTCGAAAACTCACCAAAATTGGCACACACATTATGGGCGCCCAAAATTTTCGTTTAATACCAAACATGATCCCCTGACATCCCATAATAAGCTCTATAGCGCCACCTAGGCACACGCTAAGGGCCCTAGCTCGGGCTAGGAATGTCGTAGAGAGATGAAACCAACACCAAAACGCTCGTGTCATCAAGACGCAAAAATCATATGCTGCTACCCTGGACCTATCTCCAACAGGAAGCCGGCTATTTGCCTCACAAAATAAAAAAAAATTTTTTTTTCCCCTTTCTGCAAAAATTTTCTCCTCTGAAACCAAAAATGGTACAGGTTTGAGACTTCCATCACATGACAGACTAGACCCTGCTCTACAAAAGTTCTGTAGGAAGTTGTTGTTTCTGGCCCGGTTTTCGAATGGCGAGCCCTCAAAGCCGCCGACCGCTTTTGGCCAATTCAGGATTTCTCCATGTTAGCAGATGAGGAGAACAGATTTCAGGTCAAAACACTCACTACTAGTACTTCTACTAGTGCCGCATTTGGGCCTCTAGACAAAAAACTAAAAGTCATACAGCTTCAAAAATGACATGGTTGGATTCCTGACAAAATCCCCTACAACAACATAATATTTTTACACAGATTAAGCCAACATTGTGGCCTACAGGACAAGTAGTTAGGCCATTTCTCTAAAATAAAAAATCCATTTTGAGCACTCTTCCACCGTTGTTGTGACACATTAGGGCTTCTAGAGAAAAAAGTATAACTCGTACAGCTTTAAAAATGCCAAAAATGGATTCCTCACAAGCTCTACTATCAAATATGATATTTTTGACACAGATTGGGGTAAAATTGTGCACTCTGTGAGGATTTCATCACCAGAAGTTTTTCTTAAACCCCCCTCTCCACTCTACTTCTCCTCTGTCACGCTAATTAGAACTCCACGCATGCAGCTGCTCATGTCACTCAGCATAGCAGAGGATATGTTGCCATGGTATCAACTGACTCCCCGACATCCCATAATATTCTCTCAGAGCCATTAGACTCACTTCCACCCTATGCACACCAAAACAGCCCTAGCTGGGGCTAGGAATGTCGTAGAGAGATGAAACAAACACTGAAATGTTCGTCTCATTTTGTTGGACACATTGGAGGGAAAACCGGCATGAGCCCCGAGGACCCGTCTAACGCTGCTTGCAGCTTTAATTAGGGTCCTCGGCCTGAGCAGAGGGCACCTTCTAGCAAGCTAGAAGGTGCCCTCCGCCGAAGGCGGAGGGCACTATTGTTCTTCGTCCGTTTCTTTTTAGGGTCCTCGGCCTGAGCCAGGGCACCTTCTAGCAAGAGCTAGAAGGTGCCCTCGGCCGAAGGCCGAGGGCACTATTGTATTTCGTCCGTTTCTTTTTAGGGTCCTCGGCCTGAGCCAGGGCACCTTCTAGCAGGGCTAGAAGGTGCCCTCGGCCGAAGGCCGAGGGCACTATTGTATTTCGTCCGTTTCTTTTTTCTTATTATTATTCCGCACCGTCTTTGATCGCAAATTAGAACCCCTAAACATGCTCAAAAACTCACCAAAATTGGCACGCACCCCAGGATCGCGAAAAATTGCGTAATGATACCAAACATGACCCCAAGACACCCCATAATATGCTCAATAGCGCCACCTAGGCACACTCTGAAGGCCCTAGCTCGGGCTAGGAATGTCGTAGAGAGATGAAACCAACACCAAAACGCTCGTGTCATCGAGACGCAAAAATCATACGCTGCTACCCTGGACCTATCTCCAACAGGAAGCCGGCTAAATCCCTCACAAAATTTTTAAAAAAATTTTTTAACCCTTTCTGCAAAAATTTTCTCCTCTGAAACCAAAAATGGTACAGGTTTGAGACTACCATCACATGACAGACTAGACCCTGCTCTCCAAAAGTTGTGAAGGAAGTTGTTGTTTCTGGCCCGGTTTTCGAATGGCGAGCCCTCAAAGCCGCCGACCGCTTTTGGCCGATTTAGGATTTCTCCATGTTAGCAGATGAGGAGAACCGATTTCACCTCAAAACACACATTCTACTAGTGCCGCATTTGGGCCTCTAGACCAAAAACTAAAAGTCATAGAGCTTTAAAAATTACATGGTTGGATTCCTGACAAAATTCCCTACAACCATATGATATTTTTACACAGATTAAGCCAACATTGTGACCTACAGGACAAGTAGTTCGGCCATTTCTCTAAAGTAAAAAATCCATTTCTAGCACTTTTACAGCGCTTTTACAGCGTTTTTGTGACGCATTTGGGCTTCTAGACAAAAAAGTATAACTTGTACAGCTTTAAAAATGCCAAAAATGGATTCCTGACAAGCTCTTCTATCAAATATGATATTTTTGACACAGATTGGGATAAAATTGTGGACTCTGTGAGGACTTCTTTACATTACATGCCTGATAAACTCTCAGTCTCCACTCTGTTTGGGGTTCTGTCACGCTAATTAGAACTCCACGCATGCAGCTGGTCATGTCACTCAGCATAGCAGAGGATACGTTGCCATGGTATCAACTGACTCCCAGACATCCCATAATATTCTCTCAGAGCCATTAGGCTCACTTTCACCCTATGCACACCAAAACAGCCCTAACTGGGGCTAGGAATGTCGTAGAGAGATGAAACCAACGCCGCAATGTTTGTCTTATTTTGATGGACACATTGGAGGGAAAACCGGCAGGAGCCCGAGGACCCGTCTAATGCTGCTTGCAGCTTTAATTTTTTCTTATTATTCCGCCCCGTCAATGAACGCTAATTTGACCCCCTAAACATGCTCAAAAACTCACCAAAATTGGCACACACATCAGGATCGCGTGAAATTGCAATTTGATACCAAACATGACCCCCTACATCCCATAATAAGCTCAATAGCGCCACCTAGGCACACGCTAAGAGCCCTAGCTCGGGCTAGGAATGTCGTAGAGAGATGAAACCAACACCAAAATGCTCGTGTCATCGAGACGCAAAAATCATACGCTGCTACCCTGGACCTATCTCCAACAGGAAGCCGGCTATTTGCCTCACAAAATTAAAAAATTTTTTTTTTAACCCTTTCTGCAAAAATTTTCTCCTCTGAAACCAAAAATGGTACAGGTTTGAGACTACCATCACATGACAGACTAGACCCTGCTCTCCAAAAGTTGTGAAGGAAGTTGTTATTTCGGGCCCGGTTTTTGAATGGTGAGCCCTCAAAGTCGCCGACCGCTTTTGGCCGATTTAGGATTTCTCCATGTTAGCAGATGAGGAGAAAAGATTTCAGGTCAAAACACACATTCTACTAGTGCCGCATTTGGGCCTCTAGACAAAAAACTAAAAGTCATAGAGCTTTAAAAATTACATGGTTGGATTCCTGACAAAATTCCCTACAACCATATGATATTTTTACACAGATTAAGCCAACATTGTGACCTACAGGACAAGTAGTTTGGACGTTTCTCATAAATAAAAAATCCATTTCCAGCACTCTTCCATCTGTCTTGTGACGCATTTGTGCTTCTAGAGAAAAAAGTAAAACTCGTACAGCTTTAAAAATGCCAAAAATGGATTCCTGACAAAAATTCCTATCAACATGATATTTTTGACACAGATTGGGGTAAAATTGTGGACTCTGTGAGGATTTCTTTACATTAGATGGCTGATAAACTCTCAGTCTCCACTCTGTTTGGGGTTCTGTCACGCTAATTAGAGTTCCACTCATGCAGCTGGTGATGTCCTTCAGCCTAGCAGAGGGATACGTTGCCATGGTATCAACTGACTCCCTGACATCCCATAATATTCTCTCAGAGCCATAAGGCTCACTTCAAGCCTACACACACCAAAACAGCCCTAACTGGGGCTAGGAATGTCGTAGACAGATCAAACCAACGCCGAAATGTTCGTCTTATTTTGTTGGACACATTGGAGGGAAAACCGGCAGGAGCCCGAGGACCCGTCTAACGCTGCTTGCAGCTTTAATTTCTTATTATTATTCCCTCCTACGCGAGAACGCTAATTAGACCCCCTAAACGTGCTCAAAAACTCACCAAAATCGGCACACACATTCTGTGACTCCGAAAATTTGATACAATAAATAAATTGTCCCCTGACATCCCATAATAAGCTCAATAGCGCCACCTAGGCACACGCTAAGGGCCCTAGCTCGGGCTAGGAATCGTAGAGAGATGAAACCAACACCAAAACGCTCGTGTCATCGAGACGCAAAAATCATACGCTGCTACCCTGGACCTATCTCCAACAGGAAGCCGGCTATTTGCCTCACAAAATTAAAAAAAATTTTTTTTAACCCTTTCTGCAAAAATTAAACCCACTGAAACCAAAAATGGTACATGCTTGAAAATACCATCACATGACAGGTTAGACCCTGCTCTCCAAAAGTTGTTCAGGGAGTTGTTGTTTCGGGCCCGGTTTTCGAATGGCGAGCCCTCAAAGCCGCCGACCGCCTTTGGCCGATTCAGGATTTCTCCATGTTAGCAGATGAGGAGAACCGATTTCAGGTCAAAACACACATTCTACTAGTGTCGCATTTGGGCCTCTAGACAAAAAACTAAAAGTCATAGAGCTTTAAAAATGACGTGGTTGGATTCCTGACAAAATTCCCTACAACCATATGATATTTTTACACAGATTAAGCCAACATTGTGGCCTACAGGACAAGTAGTTTGGCCATGTCTCTAAAATAAAAAAATCCATTTTCAGCTTTCTTCCATCTGTTTTGTGACGCATTTGGGCTTCTAGAGAAAAAAGTATAACTCGTACAGCTTTAAAAATGCCAAAAATGGATTCCTCACAAGCTCTACTATTTAATATGATATTTTTGACACAGATTGGGGTAAAATTGTGGACTCTGTGAGGATTTCTTTACATTAGATGGCTGATCAACTCTCAGTCTCCACTCTGTTTGGGGTTCTGTCACGCTAATTAGAGTTCCAAGAATGCAGCAGGTGATGTCATTCAGCACAGCAGAGGATACGTTGCCATGGTATCAACTGACTCCCTGACATCCCATAATATTCTCTCAGAGCCATTAGGCTCACTTTCACCCTATGCACACCAAAACAGCCCTAACTGGGGCTAGGAATGTCGTAGAGAGATGAAACCAACGCCGAAATGTTCGTCTTATTTTGATGGACACATTGGAGGGAAAACCGGCAGGAGCCCGAGGACCCGTCTAATGCTGCTTGCAGCTTTAATTATTATTATTCCCTCCTCCAGTAAATCGCTTATTAGGTCCTCTTAACATATTCGAAAACTCACCAAAATTGGCACACAGATTATGGATGCCGAAAATTTTCGTTTGATACTAAACATGACCCCCAACATCCCATAATAAGCTCAATAGCGCCACCTAGACACACGCTAAGGACCCTAGCTCGGGCTAGGAATGTCGTAGAGAGATGAAACAAACACCAAAATGTTCGTATGATCGAGACGCAAAAATCATACGCTGCTACCCTGGACCCATCTCCAACAGGAAGCCGGCAATTTGCCCCCCCCAAAAAAAAAATTTTTTTTTTTAGCCTTTCTTTAGAAATTATACCCTCTGAAACCAATAATGGTACATGCTTGAAAATACCATCACATGACAGATTAGACCCTGCTCTCCAAAAGTTGTGAAGGAAGTTGTTGTTTCGGGCCCGGTTTTCGAATGGCGAGCCCTCAAAGCCGCCGACCGCTTTCAGCCGAATTAGGATTTCTCCATGTTAGCAGATGAGGAGAACCGATTTCAGGTCAAAACACACATTCTACTAGTGCCGCATTTGGGCCTCTAGACAAAAAACTAAAGGTCATAGAGCTTTAAAAATTACATGGTTGGATTCCTGACAAAATTCCCTACAACCACATGATAGTTTTACACAGATTAAGCCAACATTGTGGCCTACAGGACAAGTAGTTTGGCCATTTCTCTAAAATGCATAATCCATTTCTAGCACTCTTCCATCTGTATTGTGACGCATTTGTGCTTTTAGAGAAAAAAGTATAACTAGTACAGCTTCAAAAATGCCAAAAATGGATTCCTGACAAAAATTACTATCAAATATGACATTTTTGACACAGATTGGGGTAAAATTGTGGACTCTGTGAGGATTTCATCACCAGAAGTTTTTCTTAAACCCCCCTCTCCACTCTACTTATCCTCTGTCACGCTAATTAGAACTCAACGCATGCAGCTGCTCATGTCACTCAGCATAGCAGAGGATACGTTGCCATGGTATCAACTGACTCCCCGACATCCCATAATATTCTCTCAGAGCCATTAGACTCACTTCCACCCTATGAACACCAAAACAGCCCTAACTGGGGCTAGGAATGTCATAGAGAGATGAAACAAACGCCGAAATGTTCGTCTCATTTTGTTGGACACATTGGAGGGGAAACCGGCAGGAGCCCGAGGACCCGTCTAATGCTGCTTGCAGCTTTAATTTTTTTTTCTTCTTCCCTCCTCCAGTGAATTGCTTATTAGAACCCCTAAACATATTCAAAAACTCACCAAAATTGGCACACAGGTTCTATGCGCCCAAAATTTTCGTTTAATACCAAACATGACCCCCGACATCCCATAATAAGCTCAATAGCGCCACCTAGGCACACGCTAAGGGCCCTAGCTCGGGCTAGGAATGTCGTAGAGAGATGAAACCAACACCAAAACGCTCGTGTAATCGAGACGCAAAAATCATACGCTGCTACTCTGGACCTATCTCCAACAGGAAGCCAGCTATTTGCCTCACAAAATTGAAAAAAAAATTTTTTAACCCTTTCTGCAAAAATTTTCTCCTCCGAAACCAAAAATGGTACAGGTATGATAATTGCATCACATGACAGATGAGACCCTGCTCTACAAAAGTTGTGGGGGAAGTTGTTGTTTCGGGCCCGGTTTTCGAATGGCAAGCCCTCAAAGCCGCCGACCGCTTTTGGCCAATTCAGGATTTCTCCATGTTAGCAGATGAGGAGAAGAGATTTCAGCTCAAAACACACATTCTACTAGTGCTGCATTTTGGCCTCTAGACAAAAAACTAAAAGTCATACAGCTTCAAAAATTACATGGTTGGATTCCTGACAAAATCCCCTACAACAACATAATATTTTTACACAGATTGAGCCAACATTGTGGCCTACAGGACAAGTAGTTAGGCCATTTTTCTAAAGTGAAAAATCCATTTCTAGCACTTTTCCATCTGTTTTGTGACGCATTTGTGCTTCTAGAGAAAAAAGTATAACTCGTACAGCTTTAAAAATGCCAAAAATGGATTCCTCACAAGCTCTACTATCAAATATGATATTTTTGACACAGATTGGGGTAAAATTGTGGACTCTGTGAGGATTTCTTTACATTACATGCCTGATAAAAACTCCCTCCAGCTCTAGTCACACTCGTGTCACGCTAATTAGAATTCCAAGCATGCAGGTGGTGATGTCATTCAGCATAGCAGAGGATACGTTGCCATGGTATCAACTGACTCCCTGACATCCCATAATATTCTCTCAGAGCCATTAGACTCACTTCCACCTACGCACACCAAAACAGCCCTAACTGGGGCTAGGAATGTCGTAGAGAGATGAAAGCAACGCCGAAATGTTCATCTCATTTTGTTGGACACATTGGAGGGAGAACCGGCAGGAGCCCGAGGACCCGTCTAACGCTGCTTGCAGCTTTAATTAGATTTAATTGATACCACTGCTCATATCAATTCTGCTTATCAATTTAATTCTTTATCAATTATCTGCACAAAAAGTAGCTTTAAAGGTAGCATTGGTTATGGCTGCCTGTTGCAGTAGCTCTGTCTTTGTCTGTTTCTTGTAATTTTTTTATCTCTTTTTTCGTCATCTTTGTGTTTGGAGTGGATCATTACTTTGTATGGTTCATTGTCGGTCATGGACACCAAACTTTTTGTGGCTTCAGTGATATTTTTACTACTTTTTCTCCTGTGTTTGTCTGGAGATCATACATGTAACAAACAAACATGTAGCATTGTTTACATGTGAACTCAGCTGTTAGCAGCCTGTAGCATGACAATGCTAACAGGTGCAAGGCCTGATGTTTCTCCACAAGGTGAGAAGAATGAGATGAGGACGATGTGCTGGTTCTCAGGTGTGAGCTAAGAAGTGACAACATCAACCTGTCCTTCATTCATCCATTCTTATTGGGAACGTAAGATCTATCTCCAATAAGATGAACGAGTTAGCTGTGCTAACCCAGCAACAGAGGGAATACCAGAGGGCAGAGTAGCAGTAGTATTTACAGACATGGCTAATGGACCCAACACCAGACACCAACACCGCATTGGAAGAGCTTCACCTGCTGTGAGCAGACAGGATCCAGGAGACAGAGACTGAACAGACTGCTGAAGAAGCTCAGTCCTGGACCCTGTGGAGGTGGAGGCTGGCTGAACTGGAGAATGTTGGACAAGCTGTCATTAACTATTTTCTTATAGAATAGAATAGAATAGAATAGAATAGAATAGAATAGAAAATACTTTATTTATCCCCGAGGGGAAATTCAGGAGTCACTGCAGCATTTAAGAAAACAAAAGTAAGAAAGAATATAGAAAGTGCAAAAAGGTCCATAAGAAATTAGATGACGACATCCCGTCCACCACTCGTTCACCACCCTCCAGCCCAGCCAGCCTCCACCTCCACAGGGTCCAGGACTGAGCCTCTCCAGCAGTCTGTTCAGTCTCTGTCTCCTGGATCCTGTCTGCTCACAGCAGGTGAAGCTCTTCCAATGTGGCGCTGGCGTCCGATGTCTGCTCTGTCAGCCACGTCCCCGAACAGCACGATGCCACTGGGTTAGCACAGCTAGCTCGTCCATCCCACCGGAGATAGATCCCACGTTCCCAACAACGATGGATGGAAGGACAGGTCCACGTCGTAACCTCCCAGCTCACACCTGAGAACCAGCACGTCGTCCTCACCTCCTTCTCATCAGCTCGAGGGAAATCATCAAGCCCTACACTAGTTAGCATTGACATGCTACAGGCTGCTTACAGCTGAGTTCACATGTAAACAATGCAGCCATGGTTACATGTAGGATCTCCAGACAAACACAGGAGAAAAGTAGTAAATAATATCACTGAAGACACAAAAAGTTTGGTGTCTGTGACCAGCAATGAACCATACAAAATGATGATCCACTCCAAATACAAAGATGACGAAAAAGAGACGAAAAAATTACAAGAAATGGACAAAGACGAGAGAGCTGCTGCAACAGGCAGCTACTTGGGCAGCGCCTAGCCTCTTATGGACCTTTTTGCACTTTCTATACGCTTTCTTACTTTTGTTTTCTTGATTATTGCTGTGACGCCTCCTGAATTTGCCCTTGGGGATAATTAAGTATTTTCTACTCTATTCTGTGCCCAAAACATTTCATTAAGCTAATAAGTAAATAAACATGTAATAAGTCACTGCATCTTGATATCTCTGGATATTAACATATAAAAATAAGTAAAAATTGCATGTCATGTGATGTTGATGTACTGCTTTCTGAAAAGTTATTGACTGAAATAGGCTGTCTACTGTCTCAAAGTGGTTATAGCAATGAGAAGTTTGGAACTTTATGCTGAAGTCAGCCTTGAGCCTGTCATAACTTTTCTTCTCTCTTCCTGTCAGTATTTTGACATTTAGAATTTTCCGTATGGTTTACAAAAAACAACTGTGATATGTTGTTCTGTAATGAAAAGTTCAAATTCTGTTGTACAACTGTAGTTATATCAAGTTATTTGTATGCTAACCGCTATCACATCAAAGCAATTTCCCATTAATGTTAGCATCAGGCTAGCTCTATTTTTTTTTTTCCATATCGTTTTTTGATATTGTTTTAGGAGATGAATAACCTCTTGAATGAGTGAATAGGAATCTCGCATGAGAAAGTGATGTACATTTCTTTTTCTTCAGTGCTCATTAACTAAAACTTAAAGTTTCTTAAAGTTCCTGAATTAGAGTTTTTCTGGGAAACTGTTCTCAATCTGCTAAGCTAAGAAGAAGAAAAGGTCTGGCTGCTCCAGATCTTGTCAAGTACCAATGAGGGAATCATAAAGGCAAGTGACGTTGATGGAATGAACCATTTCTTATCATCTCCCAACAGGAACCTGTTCTCAAAACCCATCCCTAACTCGAAGCAAGTGTTTATGTCTTTTATTGAGTAAAATTGTCTTAGACCAAATATGAGCCACATTCACCAGAAAAATGTTTTATTTCTATATGTTAAAAGACAAAAAATTATGCTGGGACTGTTTTTTTAAAAAGTACAAAAAAAACTGAAAACAACAACAACAAAATAATAAGAAATTTAACACTGGACAAAGAAAATGTCATTGTATACTTTCTTCAATCAATAAATAATTCTTACTTCAAGAAACTTGACATCAAATTTTTCTTACTTCATCTGCAGCAAATCAGGCGTCATTTTTGTTTTTTCATTTATGAAAACAAAATAAACTCCAATCTGAATCCTCAGAAATACACATTCATCAAGTGAAAGCATTGTAAAGAAAAAAAAAAGTGACCTTGTCACACCCACAAAGCTTTTCCAGCAGTGGTGATGACAACTAGACCAGTCTGGTTGCCTCAGCGTCTGAGAGACCGATGTCAAATGACACAGCAGTCTGCCTTTTATTGACTGTGACAGGAGAATAAATCACATGCACAAGTATTGGCTCTGATAGCTATTTAGATTCCTGTCTGCACATTAACAACAACGTCAAACATTCATGCTACACACACCAACTCACACTCCCTATGTAGTAAAAGCATTCATTACCTGTGCGACAGGCAGACTGAAGCTGAGAATGCTCCTTCTCTGAGCAGAGACTATGACTGGAAACCCCGAGTCATCGCAATATACAGCTAGACACACACACACACACACAAACACACACACACGGGTGCAACTACAGCAAGACTGAGAGGGCACAGAGCGAGCAGGAGTGCTGCTTGGAACGCCACCAACCAGCGCCGAAAAAGTGTAAAGCAAGGGGTTGCCATAGCAACAGACTGGTGAACCATTAATTTTGTCCCAATGAAATTCAGAAGCCGGCACCATGCTGTAGCTGTCTGAGCTGCTCTGCTTTCAGCCTTCGATTTTTCTGAAATGATGGTCATGTCAAAGCTGACCTGAACATGTTTGCACAAATCATAATGAGTCTTAAAAAGCCCCATCTAAAACACATCACTCACTAAATCATTTTATTTTTACTGAATCAATATCACTAAAGAGGATGTATTAATGCTTCCCCATATTTCTATTTAGCAGATTTTTAAATTGCTTCATATTCAGATGTTGTAGTAATCCCTGAATCTGAAAAAGGGTTTTTCTTGGATTAGCAGGGGCCTAAATGAGACTTGCTGAAATTCAGATGTTATCACACAGGGATCTCTAGTTCATAATATATTGGAGGGGAAGACCTCAAATATTAAGATCTGCCCTTAGCTCTGCCCCAAGCATCAACCTCTGCTCTGGAAATATGAGTCAATGAAGTAGAGCTACAATCTGTAGTTTGTCAAGTGTCCGCTGAAGACTAGAAACACCAAGCAGGGCTGAGCGATATGACCTAAAAATAAAATATCTCAATTCTTAAAATTGTTTTTCCAACTTTTAATTAACAGTACAAATGACAGATACAACTCAAAATTACTTTTATCTTAATTTTATCAAAAACTTAATAAAAGTACTTCCTATTTTACTGCTGGAGTGGAAGTTTCAGCAACTTTGTTGTTTTAAAGGAACAAACTTACATTCACATTGAAATCTGCATCACTTCCAAAAACACTAAGTAGGAATTCTCTAATGGCTGAATCTGAAGAAACGCACACAAAAATGACATTTTCATTATCTCTAGCTTCATGGTTTAGTGGGATCACGTCTGCTGTTGCAAAATAAAATGATCTTTAGTTTTCAGGAAGTGAATAAACCCAGTTTTTTCACTGTATATATGGGAGCCATATCTTAAGCCATGTGCAAACAACCAAACTTCTCAGTCTTGTTAACGGTAGCCATGTTGTTGCTGTGTGTGCATCTCCGTGAAGGAAATGGGTGGTTATGGATAGGGATAGGTACTGAATTAGGTAATATTATAGGTACCGACCGAATTCTGTCAGAAGTACGGAGCACCGATTTATGTAAAACCAAAAGGTACCATGTTTAGGTACCTAAACCCATCCTTGTGATTGTGAGGGAGTGGAAGAGTAGGCCATTTTCCGTAACGGACATGAACACAGCATTGTGAGATTATTTAATGAAGAATAGATATGTTAAATTTAAATAAATATATATACATTATTATTAAACAAATTAGTATTTTTTACCCCATAAACACAGAAAAGTAGTGAAAATTGTTACCGTTGAGTACCAGTATTAATTGCCAGGTACCAGGTTTCAGTACTGTATTGTTTCAGATGTGAAAGGTACCCATCCCTAGTTATGAAAGCTTGCTATGGCACAAAAAGTGTGGTAAATAGCAATAGCGGGGGAAAAATGTGGGTTTTTTTTCTTCGATTTTCAATTGTCCCCCTGAAAAATCTTGAATGAATTGATAAAATGGATTTATTGCCCAGGCCTAAAATCAAGCCAAAAGCAGAAATAAACAGGTTTACAGCCTTGTACAAAAAATGTTTCCCATCTGAATCCCTAATTTCTCTAACTGCAGGCACTGTACAAGCGGGGATATTTTTCTCCAACTTGGTATTTTAAAACATGCAAAGATTTCAAGTCCACCCTATCAGAGGCACAGCTCAGCTCATGTGACTAAGAGGTGTCCTTTAGCTGTTAGTGTGGAGACTGACCACGTCAGATGTTTGCTTCAAAACTGGTACAGAAACAGACGAGTGACGTCACAGTGACTACATTTACGGGGCTAGCCAATCAGAGAGAGGGAGGTTTGTGGGGAGGGGAGCCTTAAAGAGACAGCAGCTAAAAAAAGAGTTTCAGCATACTCCCTCTTTAAACTGCGATTGGTGTCAAACAATTTTGTGCAATCTTCAGGTTAGTATCCAGCAGTCACTCTATCAACGGCAGATAGTAAAGGAAGAATTTGCCATGTGTAAAAAGGAAAAAAAAAAAAGAAAGAAAGAGAACGTGGCTATATGATAACAAGGTTAAGCATCAAGTTACTCAAATACTTTTTCATACTACAGGAAAAGTGATGGTACAAAGAAAAAGACTTCTACTTTATGTGTAAAAAGAAAAAATAAGATTTTGCATTAAAATAATTGTTTGAGCAAAAAATCTTGGGATTCTTGCCTTGTGTGGTCATTCTTTTGCAAAATTCTGCTTTGGAGGCAAAAAAAGAGCGATTCAAACAACATGAAAACTTACCCAGTCACTGACACAGACTCAAGCTGATGCAAAATCATTTATACAACACAAGGACGTCCTTAACTAATGCCAAAATAAGCTCAGAGACCCTCTCTTTTTCTATTAACTCCCTCTGTTTCTTCCACTCTCTCCATCTCTAAACTTGACCACTTCCAGCATGGCTGACTGGCTTTTTCAACTTCGTCTCAAAGGAAAGTCAAGAGGGCAATTTCGTGCTTGGATAGTTCTCGTTGTGTCTGAAGAGCTTTTCACAGGGAGCAAGAGCTCACCGAGTGCCAGCATCAGCCCTTCTGTCACCCATCCCGCCCCACTCACCCACCCCCACCCCCCACCCTGCCCTGCTGTGGAGTAAAGCTAATGTACGCTGACAAGATGCTCTGCAGACAACAAAACACGGCTTGTTACACAGGATGTCATTTCAATGCACATGATTAGAAAAATTGTCTAGTCTGGCCAAATTTGACCCTATCAGGGTCTGTAAAAGATTTAAGACAATTTTCTATTAGAACATTCTTTTATGACGGTGACGTCATGGCATCTTGGTTGAAAGACACACTGTCTGTTAAACTCAAGATCTCCTGAGGATGACACATTTGATGCTGACCGGTAATCTTCTTCAGAGCCTCTCAGCTCAACCCCCTCGTGAGGAATGATGCATTAAGAGAATTTACACCACATATGAGTCAGTCCCTTTTATATTTAAATGCTGAGATAGAGCTAAAACCCCTGACTTTACCTTCTGTTTTCTTGATGATGTCAGTCTGAAGCCTTTACTTTGAAGTTGAAAGGAGGCTATATACAGCTTTTATGTCTTTGATACGGGCTAACAAAGACCCAGAGGAACAGATTACGACTTGACTGTAGCTGATTATGTTAGCCCACTGAGTAAAAGGAAGAAATTTAAGGAAGAAATATGACAAACTGCCGGACTGACAATAGGACATCTCAATGAAAGGGGGGTTTAAATGTAGAGCTGGGCCCATATTCATAAAGCCCTGTTATCAACAAGCAGTCTGGTTTGGTACAGGTTGGCTTGGGAAGCCTGGTCCTTCCACAACCAACCCCCCTCAAAAAACGTCTCCTGTTTGAGTCACTAATTTTACTACCGGCTCCCACTGTACGGGGGGTGAGTTTTTTTTCAATTCATTCAGATGATATTAAGATCGCGAGCTCCCCCAATAAGAGGCGCAGCTGAGGATCACGTGAAGGCCAGCACCCTATGGCTGTAGGCGAAGACCTTGCCACTACCAATATGGCCGCTATAGCTGATGTGCTTCATTTTTCCGTTTCAGAAACAGATGGGTGACGTCGGCGAGACTACGTCCAAGTTTAATACAGTCTATGGGTGGAGGGTGTGTAAGCTGGATGCTAATAGCCGTGTCAGCTACACAAAACCATGACACAGCACGACACAGTGTACCTCGCCAATAAATCCAACAAAGAAGAAAAATGCAACATAGTAACCTAAGAGCAACGATAGAGACATACAGCAATTAATCTTCTTTGTGGTTTCCATGTGGCTCTTTGTTACAAAGAATAAACAAGCTTTGTTGCTGCAGCTGTAGCATGATAAGTGACGATTCTTTCAAGCAATCAACAGTTTGCAGTGTTGTAGCTGTACCTCCACTAGAGATGGGTATCTTTTACATTTGAAATGATACGGTGCACATGCTTGGTACCTGGCAATCGGTATCGTTACTCGATACCGAAACAAATATAAATTTGTTTCATAATGATATCTCAATTTTTTCCATTTCAACATATTTATTCTTCAATACTTACTTTCAATGCTGTGTCTATGTCCAGCATGGAAATTCGCCTACTCTTCTACTCCCTCACAGTCACAAGGATGCATTTAGGTACCTACTCATGGAACTTTTTAATTTTACATGAATCTGTACCTGGTACTTTTGACTGAATTTGGTCCTAAAGTACCTAACTTGGTGCCCATCCTTAACCTCCACCTTAACAGAAGGGTCCCAAAAAGTGGGACGGTTTGTCTCTGTTATTTGGGAATCTGTTCCCAGATGAATGGGAATGCCAAATAATGCATGCCGTATTGAGACAAACCAAACTGAACCGCTTGGTGGAAACTGGGGTTTAAGAGTCCTCTCAGAGAGCTTCTAACTCAGGTTAAAAACTCCTAGCAAGAAGTCTTAGCTTGAGAGTAATTCAAGAAGTTTCTGAGAGCAGCTCTGAGTGAGGAGGAGACAGAAACTTCCTTAACTTAACTATCTTAGTGAGGAGGTGTGGTTGACCGTATTGATAGGTATGACACAGTCTCCTAAAAGCTGTGATTGGTTGGTACAAAAAGGGAAAAAGATGATGGAAAAAGGAAATGCGCTCTGCTTTCCCTCGGATGAATGGACAATAAAATCAAAAGATCGTATAAATTGGATTGTACTAAAAAACGTGTCATGGTGATATCAATTTTATATCATGATGATGGAACTCAGCAGAATTAGATTAATTGTGACTCAGCTTCAAAATGTTTCAACCTCCTCATTCACACACCAATTACATTGATTTGCTTATTGTTATGTACATGCTGGTAATTTTACCACTTAATGCGCCTGATACTAATGGTGGATGAAGACTCAGCTGTCAGCACTTCCTGTGATGCCTGGCGTCCTCTTTAGAAAAAGTGCTTTATTTTGGTAGAACAACTGTTAAAAAAAAAAAAAAACCTTAGAAAGCCCAACTGGACACAGAGCAGAGCCTGCTCGTGGAGAAGAATCAAAGAGTATTAGGAGGGAAATTGGGATTACATCACAAGGGAAGGGGCAGCTTGTAGCCCAACAAATCAATGTGTCATTCCCTTTCCGTCAGAGATTGCAGCACAGAGCAGTTGTTGTAGGCTAACACTAAGGCTAAAGCTGATGACATTGCTTTCTTTCATTTTTGTATTCCTAAGAATGTTGTAGAATGTCATATGCTCCTATACTGGACTGTTCAGAGGGTGGATCAGCAGCTAAAAGCTGTCACAGGTAGGGATGGGTACCGAATTAGGTACTTTTATAGGCACCGACAGAATTCTGTTAAAAGTACCAGGTACTGATTCACATAAAATCAAAAGGTACCATGTTTAGGTACCTAAATGCATCCTTGTGACTATGAGAAGGTGGAAGAGCAGGTGATTTTTCGTGAAGAATGAATATTAGTATTAAATGGAAAATGTTCTTTTTTATCATTTCATTATTAAACATATTGATATTTTTTACCACATCAACACAAAAAAGTACAGAAAATTGGTACTGGCGAATACCAATACCAGTACCGGTGCCAGGTACCGGCAATCGGTACCGTATTGTTACAAATGTGAAAGGTACCCATCCCTAGTCACAGGTAGCTGACACTTTACGTGTTGTGAAAGTTCAATACCATTATCGCCACTCTGAGGCTTCTTAAAGTCCTCCTCCCTCCTCCCAACAGTTTTTCACCTTGGGAGCTCTCTTGAGGCCTGAGACACTTTGTGAATAACTTTCATCTTACTAAGGGAAAATTCCAAAAAAAAGTTGTACAGTACCTCAAATTCAACAATATTTTTGAAGAATAAAATCACTGAGAGCTACTTTTAGCCTCAGGGTGCTTCATGAATACAGGCTCGGGTTCTTTTCTCCAACATCTCCAACAAAACATCGGCAACAAGAAGCAACTCTGAAACGCACAATTTCACTCTCCTACTATCGGTGTCAGTGAAGGCATCACAATAGGAAGATGATAGGTTCAATCATTTCTATCAACACACGCTGAATGGTCTCGTCTGTGGCAAGCTAGAGAAGAAAAGAACAAAAACCCCGGTAGAGTCGACTGTGGAGGAGCCATTTTGGTAGCAGTGCTACATTTTTGCTCTCGTCTCCAGGGGGCCTTCAGAGACAGATTTTAAGGTGGTAATTATAGCCTGGTTAATAACAGTATGCAGTTTTTGTGATCACTCAGAGTGCTGCAAACCCACACAGATAACAGACAAGGCCCCCAGAACCACACACCAACACACAAATGATGTAAAAAGACAAAGACACAGCTGAGACGAGCACTTAGAGTCACAGATGCACAGACGCAAAGACACATTTGGGAAAAAAAAATTTGCAAACATAGATTTGCATCTATCTCACCCAATGTTAAACCACCATTTACCATAATTGAAGTTATGCCCTGGCTCCCATGAGGATTCTAAATGGTTAAACTGCTCTAAAGACATCAAATGAGCCACATTTGCACTAGTATTTATGGCAGTGGAAAGAAGATCTGATCATTTCACAAACACATTCACTTCTTCTGCATTTTTCCAAGGTTAATTTGAAATCTAAACAAGTAAGGAATTAGCTATGAACTAATGTAAACCCACTTCTCACTTTTTGAGCAACATTCACCTGAAAAGTCAAGGAAAATGTCTTAATCCTGATATCAAAAGTCGAAAATGAGGCCTGAATTTTCTTTGAGAGAGTAAGGGGTTAGAAAAAATCTACTTGTTTACTTTCTTGTACTGAGACATTAAGTTAATACTTCTTTTTTTGGTAGGGCTGGAGTGGTATGCTTTTCTCTCAATTCAATATTTTTAACAATTTCTGGAGTGCGGATTTGATTTAAATTGAGAATCTTCTATATTTGCGATTTTTAGTTTGCTTTTTTTAAACACCAAACCAAGTGAAAGAGTTGGATGATGATGATGATATCTACAGACTATATTAGGAGCCATATTTTCCCCAAAGATAATCAAATGTGGGTCAGTTTTGGGGATTTTTTTCCAACCCAGCTTACAAACAAAGACTGAAATGAAGGATTCCAATTTAAAAAAAAGAAGGAATAAAAAAAATTAAGATTTAAAATTGTTTAACCACAAATTTAGGTACTTTGATTTTTTTTCTCTCACTCTTATTTCTTGAGCATATTTTTTTAATCACTTTCAGTGACTTTCAGACATTTTTGTCTTTCAGTTAAGATTTTCAATGATTTTCATGTTATACTGCCTCATATTGAGTCAGATTAGAATTTTCTACTAAAAATAAGTATGAACACCTGCTAAGATTTTTTTTTCTCATCGTAGAGGTCAGACTATTTCTACAGGTGCCTCAGCTACAACCTTGAAACCCAACACTACTAGCCTTATTCTGCTGAATGCCATCAAAGTAAAATGTTTGAGACGCTCTGATAATTTTTTATTCTTAAAATTATTATTATCAAAAAGCAGCCCTTTTAGTTCAACATTTCTTCCTGCATAAGATTTAATTAAAAAAAATTCTAGACAACTTCCTTGAGAACTAGCTTCCCCCAGAACTGAAAGTACATCAGTATAATAAGAATGTAAAATAAGACACAGATTGAGTTAGAAAAAAAAAAAAAAAAAACATCTTACCTGCAGTTACAGCATGAGCTCCAGTTAGCTCACCGTTGAAGCCGTTCTCCCTGGTGGGGTAAGGTGTGTGGGTCGCTCCAGGCTGCTGACAGGTCCTAAAGTTGGAGGAGGAGAAGCCGTTGGCTCCGGTAGGCTCCTGTCCACCCGATGGGTCCCACTGGGGGGCACTATCTTCTTGCTGCCGGCTGTCTGCCATGCTGGTGCTTGCAAGCAGCAGGGGGGAGGGTGGGCAAGGGGTGGGATCTCTCTGTCTATCTGAAAGGAGGAGAAGAAGCAGGGATGGTCAAAACTTAGCAGGTCAGTGTTATTAAGTGCACTGGCAGCAATGTTTCATAGAGAGGAAAGAACCAGAGGCTGTGGGACACGCTGTATCAGTCACATCCACAAATCGGTTTCTGTTGGTAGTAATCCCTGCGGCTTTGCTGAGCTTCACTGTCAACAATCCTGAAAGTGCATCTGTGCTTGCGTGAGTCAGTGTGTGGAAGGGTGAAATTCTGTCCTTGGATGTTACAGGGCAGGTGACAGCCACTGGATTAAACCCTATTGATTTTGATTTTGTGTGTGTGGAGTCATATAAATCACAAACAGCTGAAGATGGACTCAGCAGGTCTTAGTCTTGTGTGTCTCATACTGGGGTGTGTGATGTCAGGTGGGCTCTGATCAATTTGACCAATGCAACATTAAACAGATTTGACATTTGTTTCAACAGCGTTGTTCTATTTCCTATCTGATGAAATCTATGTGAGTATTCTCAAACCCCAGTGGAGAGGAGGGAGTTGTATTGGTCAAAAAGCTGCTTTCTCTTTTTCGACCATCAGCATATGCCTGCTATAGGGTTTACATAACCTGTAAATCAAATCTCATGCTGAGTGTGAAAAATTGATCAGAACATCAACAAGAGGAGATCAGGCAGAAGCAACAAGAAAGTAATACTGATCAGCGAAGCAGTAAACTGTCATAATCTGTTACACAGTATTGGTGAGAATTGGTAAGTGTTTTCTTTTAATTGTGTCTCTATAGTGCACCCTGGTACCGCCATAGCTTTACATGATTCACAGCTTAAAAACAATCCCTGTTTTTCTCACACTGATGCTTTGGAAAGTCCTAATTTAAACATCTGTCTTAAATGTTTCATTTAAGCTTCTGTCTCTTTAAGGCTACCTGCTCCAGACCCCCTTGCCTCTGATTGGCCAGCCCTCAGGAAGCATGTGGGGACAGAGCCATGGGCAGACCTTGATGTTTGGAGTCTGCCATTCTAAAGTGTCATGAACTAGTAACGCTTACTGACTGACCTTATCATTTCAGGAAGTCTCATGACATTCTTGAGCTAATTTCAGATTTTTCATTTAGGACTGTTTTCATCAGTTTACAGACAGATTCAAGGATTTCTACCCCATATGAATATGTAGGGGTTAGAAAATCTGCACCCATTTATTAAAGACACCAAGCGCAGACACCAGCCTGGGTGTAAGGTTTGACGGTCACCTCACCTTGACGCCCACATTAAATATATCTACAAGAACTCTTTTTACCACCTAAGGAACATTGTAAAACTTCATCCCATGCTCAGTATGTCAGATGCCAAAAAAAAACTCTTCCACGCCTCTTTCTCCTCAAGGCAGAACTACTGCAACACACTCCTCATCAAGACTCCTAGGAAGATCCTTCAAAAGCTTCAATGCATCCAAAACAGCGCTGCTAGGATCCTGGTTTGGGTGCAGAAGTATGACCTTATCACACCCACCCTTCACTCCTGACTGACAATCCTGGCTTCCTGTCTCATTCAGGATTCAATACAAAGGCTGTTTTCCAAACCGCCAACTACATTATACATGTGAATGCAGTATGTAGTACCTACCTACTGCTTTTGCATGTAGTAAGTAGAATGACTGTTCTGTTGGGTCTGCTTTGTAGTAAGCTACTCTGGTTTCCAGTCTCGGAAGGCAGAGTCACAGATGATGTTTTTGTTTTTTTTTGCCTTTAATATAAATATAGAAAACAATCTATGGGTACATCTCGGCATTTTGTTATTTTGTTGATCATATCATACCAGAATCATCATTCTTGATTTCTAATCTTACACCAAAAGTTATACTATTGACTGAAATAAATCTCTATCTTTATTTTTAAAGCTGATGAAAAAAACACTTCCACATAGTCAACATATGGTTGAAAGGGTGTAATTAGTCTTTTATATGGGCTTTAATGGATTTGTAGAAGTAAACGTTTTTTTTTTTTCAACCAGAAGTGACCAGATTTACTGGTGTTTCTTTCTCATCATTTTACTTCTATTTCACAGACCATAGAACGTTAGTGATGTTGTGTTGTAGTTGTAGTGCTGACACATTCCACTAGATGGCAGTAATTCACCAAAACCTGCCACCCTCATAGACAAACAGTGTTAGCTCTGTGCTTTATGGGAAACAGTATGCAAGGTAGACTGGTCCGTTGCATACTGAGGATTTTTCCTGGATCAGAATAATATCCGGGATTTTTTGGCATACTGCAGATTTTGCAAGTTTTCGCATACTGACTACAATGTACTAAATTTCGGCCAAAATAGTCGGCACCGCTAGTGTGGTAGGCGGTTTGGAAAACAGCCAAAATCCCATGTCTAATACATCACTGCATCCACGGGAAAAGCCCACACCACAAACCTTGTCACGCCTCAGCTCTTGGAAGAACTACCCCCTTCAGCCTCCCAGGATTAAGCTCTGTACCATGGGATATCAGCCTTTGGCTCAGCCGCCCCTCGAATACCCTCCCTGACCACCTGAGGGCTCTACAAACAGCTGACTCCTTTGAGTCCTTGAAAGCTTTTAATTTATTTTTCATCTTTTTTTTTTTACTCCATATCACTTTGAGATCTTGTGATGAAAAGTGCTTTAAAAATAACATTTATTATTATTATCTTTATTATTATTATTGTTATTATTATTATTTATCATAATTGAATGCAATGTACCCCCTCTTTAACTCAGGTTTTTTCCACTTTCTTAGGTAACTTGGTTTTAGCTTAATACACTTAATAGATATAGAAATAAATAGAAATGAGCACATTTTTAATAGTGACCTGTTCTGCTGTTTTTTCTTGCTAATGACACAGACATTTGTACATAGCTCTTATTTAAGGCCGTTTAAGTCCCACAATAACAGTAACCTTCTCACTCACTCTGCTTTTGTTAGAAAGGAAAACTATTGTGAGCCCCCGAGCAAACACAATGACAAACCTCTTTCTAAAGGATTTCATGGTTTTGTTTTTTATCAGGGAGGCTGAGGCCGGCTGTACTGTACTTCAAGCGTTTGCTGAGCAGCCTGTGTAGTTGTGCATAGCGGGATGTGTGAAGAAGCAATTTGTCATTTAGCCCTGCAGTCCACAGGGACCCAGAGACACAGAGAAAGAGTGCTGGAGAAAACAGGAGTCAATAACTGCAGCCTGGAACCACCATACCGCTACAGTGAGCACTAGTCACTGCATTCACTACATTAAACCAACTACTCACTGTCACTGCACAGCTGGCGACGCAGCAGGCTGAAAAAGAGTACAATGAAGGAAATAATGAAGAATAGTGTTTCCAAACAGGAGGTGAATCACTTCTGTTCGACCAATGGTTATGTCATACCCCCTATGTCCTTGGGGTGGGCAGCCCGGGTTCAAGTCTGATTTGTGGCTCTTTGTCCCTCCCCATCCTCTCTCCCCAGATTCATGCACTATCAACTGTCCTGCCTCTCTGCAAGCATAAGACTACAAAGATAGACTGGTATTGGGTTTTTTTATGGCCGAATCTTATTATCAGTAGTAAAGGGAGCTGACAACCAATATTTGGGGCTGATGTTCATTTGCAGTAACGGTGAAAATACTGGCATCAAAATTTGGGATAATACAAACTTCAACACTTAACATTGTTTAAATTCCTTTAATTCCGGCTCCCAGGCGCGGCACCTGTTTTATTAAGTTAAATAAAACATTGAAAAAAATAATAATAATAATAAAAAATATTGGCCCTATCCTATAAGATAACATAAATAAAATAAAAAAAACATACAAATAAGACCTGGCCAAGACAGGCAGCACCAAAGCCACAAAGTTACAGGCAGGGAACACATAAGAGACAAAGCACAGACAACAAAACTCAAGATTGTGGATTAAAATCTATGAGTCATTCAAACAGCCAAGCCCAAACATCGACATCTGACAGCATCTGCTCCATCCATTTCTTTCATTTTAGATTTAAAAACATTAGAGGACACCAGCTCCTTAAGCTTTAAGTCATCCTGCAACAGATTCCAAGCTGAGGATGCAGAGCACCCCAAGTCCCCAATTTCTGTCCAAGCATTTGTAACAGAAGCATGAAAAGGTCCTGAGGACACGAAAAAGTAATGTCAAATAAATAGTAGTGGAGCAGTTTAAAAAATGACCTAATGGATGAAGGTGTGCCTGCATGTAAGCCTCTGGATTGCCTGAACAGGCCGTCCAACCCCAGAGTACAACTTACAATGGTGAGTCAGAAGTTTACCATCTGTTATGAACCTCAAGCAGGCAGTATTAACCATATGTAGACATAATGCAGGAAGCGTGCATGTTCAAAAGATCACCATAATCTAAAACAGGATATAAAGTTGCAGCAACAAGCTTATTTACATTAAAAAAGAAAACACAACTGGTTTCTAAAATAAAAAGTTTTAGCCTCAGCACACAGGACTTAAGATTTAAAGAGTTGTCAACCAATATACCCTGTTATTTGTAACAGTGTACAACCTCAACTTCCTTTCAATCATCAGCACAGGAACAATTTGTAACCTGGTCTTTGATCTGGTTAAAAACACAAGCTTGGTCTTATCTGCATCCCAGACAAGTTTCACTCCCTGCTGTGTATTTTAAAGGACCACAAAGGCACTTTGCAAATGTTAAACTTCTTGTACAATAGATGCAGTGCAGCAGTACACAAAGGTGTCATCAGCATAAGAGTGTCATGTAACATTTGACACATTTTAACCAAGATTATTTACATAAATGGTAAATAAAAGTGGACCCAATACACAGCCCTGTGGCACACCTTTGAGGACAGATATAATATATGAGCAAACATCAAGCCCCCCCTGATCCTACGTTTTTTTTTTTCCTTAATACTTTGCTGTGATGAAGTTTCATTCAGCAAATGATCAGAGAAACTAGAACTTGAACTTGAAAGTTATGAAAAAAGCTTCCTGGTGTCACTTCAGGTGTAGAAAGAAGAAGAAGACATAGACATGCAAAATGACAATAATATCAGCATCTACTCATCCACATTGAATCGACAGAATAGCCCTTTGTCAACACAGAAGCCTCCAAACGTAGCCCGGTATACGCTTTGAAACGACACAGACCACATGCCCTGTGATTGGTTCGCTGAATGTGATGGTGCTTCTGGGATTCACTACAATATTTATTTTTCCAGTGTCTCATCTCCATTCTTCCTTGTTTAAGCTGCTGTGCGACACATGACAACATATAACAGCTTTAATATAACCTGATATGTTCAAAACCAACCAACCCTGAAAAAAAAACAAGTGGGACGTAAAACGGGCCCTCAGATTAAATCATACAGACCACACTGCCCTTGCGCTTTTTGGAGGAGTATTGCAGAAAGAAGTAGACACATCAATGCAGAAGTATGTAGGGCATGTCTCTATCAGCCACTGCAGTGTAGGGTCAGGGCTGTATATTGGCAAGTATCAGGAAGACAATATTTTTACATCTCATCAGCCATTATTTAGCTAAAGAACCTGAGAATAGACTGAGACAAGGTGAAATATCATGGTTAAGAACAGTATTTTAAGACCTTCTTCATCATGTTGGATTGATTGTTGTAAATCTAACAAGGAAAGAAAGAAAACGTTGGGCACCACTGCAGCTTGCAACAGCTCAAAAAAGCGTTAAACAGTCTTAAAGTGCAGCACAGAACTGAATATAATATGGCGTCCGTTAGCCCTTGAAGCCTAAAGGGATCAGAGTCAGGAGTCAATGGAGCTTAGCATGACTCATCTCTGAGGGGAACATCAGTGTGAATGAAGCCTCTACAGAGACTCCAAACAAACAGAGCAGCCTCCTTACAAAACACTTCCCCCCTGTTTCTGTCCAAGAGACAGAGCAGAATATTTAGCATCACCCGGAGCTTGTTCAACCACTGTGTCCCTGCCGTAGCCCCCGCCGAAGAGCACTCTCAGTATTAAAAATCATAAAACACAGAGATGAGACTGTCCTGATGCTGCCTGTCTCAGTGTGAGAGTGAAGGTCACATTGAGCTCCGTGGCTGATTTCCAGACTGAATCAGGGTGTCGGTGATAACTCATGGAGGGAGAAGGAAGTGTGGCCAGGCTTCCTGAGAAGCCTGTTTAAATGCAGGGGATCTGTATTCTAGGGAAAAAGGATGCTGCATGTGTGGATTAAACAGCGCCACCTGCTGAGTTAAAGCCTGAAAATGAAGTTGCTCTGATTTATCAAATTAGGAAAACTTAGCATGCTCCATTTGATGATTAGAAAGTTTCCTCAGCGTAAAGTGAAACTAGGGCTGTGTTCCAATTCGATGTCTCATCCATGCTTATAAACATGCCACATGGTATGTATCTGTAAAACTGTACTAATTGAATGTAAAATAAAAGTAACAAGAGGACAAACTTTATGGGATGAGTGCAGATGGATGATAATGCAGAGATCTTTAAAAGTCCTGTTAAGTTTGGTTTGATGGAGGATGTCAAAGGCTAATAATTTCAGCTTAAAGGAAATTGGACAATCTACACCATCCAAATATAATAATGCCCTCATATCTTTGTATCCCTATAGAACTGAGACTGTATTACATGGTGATACGATAGAGTTCGACGTCAGACGTCTCAGTGGACTGCAGGTCTGTTGCATTTGGCAAAAAGCCTGTGGCCCTTAGCCAGGAGGACAGTTAATGCTCTAAGTTTTTTGCTCTGTGCCAGAGAAGGATGGAGCTGAATAGTGAGCAGATGAGCCGGACACTGCTGATGGAGGAGAGCTCAGTTAGCGTGAGAGTACCCTCGAGACAAACTATTTCACACTTATTCTCACGTTTTTATTGCACGGTGCCTCGCTCTTCTCTGGCCCTTATGTATGATTCACACCCACAACCTAATTGTCACTATTTCATAGTTGAATCACACTGTGTTCTCATACTACTGTGGGTGTTTTTAATAACCTGGGGCATTTCTTCTCTCTGAAATAACCTATTTCATCACAAGTTAGAAGTGAGTTACTGCACTTTGTTTTACATTTATCTTACTGCATTTACAAATGACTTCTGTTGACCTGTAACAGCTTTAAAGACTTAAACCTTGAAGAAAAAGGAAACTATTTTCTGACACTAGTGGTTTAGAAAGTCTTTATTTCAGCCCCCATCTGTAACACTTCATTCTAGCTTCTGTCTCTTTGAGGCTCCCCACTGAACAAGCCCCCTTCTCTCTGATTGGCCAGCCTTCTTGAGTTGAGGTATGTCAGGGGCAGACCTTGGTGTCTGAAGCCCTCCCCTCTGATGTGCCAATGTGTAATTAACAACGGATCCATATGTCATGACCTCAATATTTTAGCAAGTCTTGAAGATATCTCCTAAAGATCTCCTGCTGATTTTAGAAAACAACATTTTGAGCAGTTTGAAGATGGATTTAGGGAGTTCTACGACATACAAATATGTAACGGTTTAAGAATCTGCACGCATTTAATAGAACATTAAGTCTTTTTACTTTACTTTATCAATATTAACCCCTTGATGCCTGTTGTCGCAACTTTGCAACATACCCAGCCAGGTCTTGATGCAGCCAAAATGACCTTTGTATGTCATTAATGACTTACAAAAAGTGTCATTTGTAACAGGCTTTGTGCTTGTAGCATGTTCTTTGTGTTTATAGCATTGTTGCTAGGCATGGAACCAAGCTGGTTATGTCATCATTGATATTTTTTACCATTTTTGCTCCTGTGTTTGTCTGGAGATCCTACATGTAACAATGGCTGCATTTTTTACATGTGAAATCAGCTGTTAGCAGCATGTCAATGCTAACTGGTGCAAGGCCAGATGTTTCCCCAGGAGGAGGAGGTGAGGACGACGTGCTGGTTCTCAGGTGTGAGCTAAGAGGTGACGACAATGACCTGTCCTTCCATCCATTGTTATTGGGAACACAAGATCTATCTTCAATACAATGGATGAGCTGGCCATGCTAACCCAGCAACAGAGGGAATACCAGAGGGCAGAGTAGCATCATGCTATTCACAGACATGGCTAACAGAGCTAACACCAGACACCAACACCACATTGGAAGAATTTCACCTGCTGTGAGCAGACAGGATCTAGGAGACAGAGATGGAGCATGACTGAAGAAGCTCAGTCCTGGACCCTGTGGAGGTGGAGACTGGCTGAACTGGAGAATGACGAACAAGCTGTCAGCATCTATTTTCTCATGGACCTTTTTGAACTTTCTATACACTTTCTTACTTTTGTTTTCTTCATTGCTGCTGTAACTTCTCCCAAATTTCCCCTTGGGGATAAATAAAGTATTATCTATTCTATTCTATTCTATTCTATTCTATTCTATTCTATTCTATTCTATTCTATTCCATTCTATTATGAGCTTCACCCTCATTTAGGAAAAAGCATTTTGGCATTTTGTTTCACTTTGGTTGTGTTTTTCTTCCTCCGTGCTACGTCAACTACAGTAGCTGCTCTGAAGAGCTTTTTCCACTCACAACCATCAACATGCACAGTCACTTGCACACTGCGCACGCCGTGATTGACTTTGTGTAACCACATCTACTTTCCACTCAGATGCGTCTAAAACAACTAAAAAATCAACATGCAGGCAGAGGAAGGGGTTGAGACAGACACAGACACTGACACACATGTATAGAGTCCCAGAGGAGACAATTGAGCAGGAATCCTGTAAAAGTTTACCCTTCTTTTAAGGTGATTGACTTCTGTATTCACATCTTGCGTTTTTATGCCAGTCTTATAAAACTTCCTTTATGGGAACAAGTGTGAAAAAGTTATGTGGAACTGCAAGAATCAGTCTGCATATTCTGAAGTTTCTTTTATGCATTATGACATTATGACCATTCGCTCTCAACTTTTTATCCTTTCTCTGCCCCTGCCCGCCTGGATCTGCTGGGGTGATGAACAGCCAAAACAAAACACGCACGCAAGGACTTGCATCACATTGGCCTTCATATGGCCTCAAAATAGTAGGTGGTTCTGTCTGGCTGAAACAAAAACACAGTCCATTAGGGGAGGAAAAATTTAAATTTTGATTTGGTGCTTTAATGCATTCACCACCTGTCACATAGCAAGAGGAGCCTTAAGTAGAAATGCATGTTTATTCTGAGGCTAAGAGTTTCTATTCCTGACCACATGGCCTGTACTAAAAGGTGAGTTTAAGGTGAGTTGAAGAAAGTTAGAACAGCCCAAAAAGTTTGATGCCAAAGTTGCATTGAAAGTGACTTCAAGAGTGAACAAAGGATCCTGACTGAAGCTTGCAAATGTGTTTGGTTAGCTGATGCTGTAGTTACAGCCAACCAGATAAACACAATGTTTGCTGTTTATTGTGCTGTAGACTTTCTCTGAGTCCTGCTTCGCATTGTTCGGGGGGTTTACGAGCAAATATAAATTATCTAAGCTCAACAAATCATCAAGTAAGAGCTTGCATATATCAGCAAATTGAGGGCTAATTACAGGCTGCTCCCTCAGCATATCCCCTCACAACACAAACTGTAATTAGTATGCAAAATCTTATGTGACACCATGCAGCAATCAGTCATCAGCTGCAGATGGAGTCGGAATTTTCTGGTTCCTCTCTAATAATTTTTCCCCCTGTCAAGTCAGGCTGCTCTCACAATGTGTGTCCAGCTTAGGGAGATGAAACAGGACAGATAAATCATCTCTGAACACATCTCGTGAAAATTCTGCCAAGACAAGGTAATCACAGAGCTAATTAAGTAGTTCTTAAGTCCCCCGCTCTTATCTGCTGCTTCTCATCTTTTGTCTGACTTCTTCACATCCTTTTACCTATAAATCTTACTCCCACACATTATTTCCTCCCACCTCTCTACCTTCCTCCACCTCCTCCAATTCTCCTCCTACTCACTCCCCCTCCTCTCGTCCCTGTTCCTCCTCCTACTCACCCTTCCTCCTCTTCCTCCTCCTCCTCTCATCAGGCTTCATTTTTTTCCCTTCACTCCATTCTTGCTCTCTCCCTCCTACGATCTGGGCACTTTCACACGCCACTGTCTCACTGTGTGTGTGTGTGCGCGTGTGCACGTGTGAGTCACACAGATGCTGCATTGCAGGGCTCTCCTCTCAGGGCCGTCTCACTGCAGGAGGCAGAGAGTAGGAGCTCTGGAATACAAGGAATAATTCTATATAATAGCATATAATTAGCCTGAGTGTCTGTACAGGGTGTGCATGTACGCCTTACATATGTGAGGATGTGGCTCGCATATGTGCCGGGTTTCATGTTCGTGTATACATGAGAAAAAACATGAATATTTGATTACTAATGACTTCTATATACATTAAATTGCATAAATTGCATGGTTTGACTTTCTTCCTGTATTCAAATCATTTCACACTTACTTGCATGTCTTTGGACTTCTGGAAAACTAACAGATAGCCCATGCATGCAGGGAGAGAACATGCAAAGATTTGAACTAGCAACCCTCCAAAGCAGCAGTTGTAATCACTACATCTCTGTGCAAAAACAGAAAACTGTTACCAACACTTCAACATCTTTGCATGTATTAACACTAGGTTGAAACTTATGCATCCACACTCAGGCACACTCTTTTCCAATTTCCGTGTTTATGCTTTGCTACCATAAGCTGCTGACTCCAGCTCAAATTTACTAAGCTTTATCTAACTCCCAGCAAAAAAAGCAATATATATTCAAAAAGGTTGAGTTCCCTCGGAGCCTGAACAGAAAAACTGCAGCCTCCCATGGTTCTGATGTCAAACACTACAATTGCAGTAAATACCCAAAACTCTATGATCTAGCCAGCTGTAGTTTCCATAATAGAGCTGGGAAAAATTGGTCAGCTTTGAGGTGAATGACTGTGATTGCTCTTCACCAAAGAAGGCTGAATTTGCCTTGTGGGTCAGAGTTGAACATCTAGATGGTGTGATACACAGTTCAAGGTTTCTGAACCCTTCTTCTGCTTACATGAAGTGATGTTTATAGATGTCACAGCGCCAAAGGCCCTACATTAGACACTTAACAGGGGACAACAAATGGCCTGAAGCCACATATCCATATGCCCAACCCACCTGTGCAGAGCTTTTATTGACTAACATGAATGTTGATCCATGTCATTGGGTGTCTGACTTCTTAACTTCTTTTCTGTCTACAACATGGGTCTGGAGCTTTATGTGGCTCTTTGACTCATTTACAGTAGCTTCTTTTAGCTTTTGAAAAATAAATGAAACAAGGATTCATTTCTCTTTTTTTTTTCACTGAGGGTATTGATGATTACAGACATTGACATTTAAATCTTGCTTTAAGATTTTAATGAACTACTTATGCATCACATCTGGCAATTAAGTCTGCCACTGCTCTTTCTCACCATTCTGCTTTTAAAAAAAAAAAAAAAAAAACACTTTTGCAGTGTTTTTAAATTTCACATTTTTCAATTACTTTTTCTATTTTTGCAGATTTTTACAATTTTAAAAGGAAAATTTAAATTTCTAGGGTTAGGAAATTTAAGGGTTTTTCTAGGGTTAGGGTTACTTACAGAGAGTATGGATAATTAAAGACATTGAAATTAAAATCTTGCATTAACATTTTGTTAACTAGCTATGCATCACATCTGGAAATGAAGCCTGAACTGAAATACTCTCCCGCTCCCGCTCTCTTGAAATACTCTACAAATTATTTTCATAATTTTTAAAAAATATTTTTTTTTACTTTTGCAATGTTTTGAAATTACTATTTTTTTGCAGTTTTTTTATTTTAAAGAAAAATTAAAAATTTCTTTTTTTTAATTTAAATTTTAAATTTTTTTAAATTTGTGCAAATTTTTGAAACTTCAAATTTGTTACTTTAAATTTTGCTTTTGTAACACTTCATTTTTATTAATGCATAAACTGTTTGAAATTTTAACAATTTTCAAAATGTCATTAAAAAAATATTCTGCAAATCTAATAAAATTAAAAATAAGACATCAGACGTACAATTTTATGAAATCTAAAAAAAGTTTTTTTTTTCCAATAATTGCTCAATAGATTTTGAGTATATTTAGAATTTATACACTTCAAGACAAAGCCATTTTTGTGTCTCTGGAATGACTTCAATCCAGGTGAGCTGAGGCAAATGGCTCCTGTGAAAGTAAAGGTTACAGACCCAGGGTCTGGTACTTATCCTACTTAAATGTTGTCTGGAGGATGCTTTAATATGACCCTGATGAAGACCACAAGCTTGTTTAGAAACCCAGAGGGGAAATAACATTTCAGTTTCATCCCTTCCAGAAACATGAAAAGGACAGTGACATATAACAGGGGGAGGACAGGAGCGGGAGAGCTGTCTGGTCTGCCAGCGCTCTGTTTCATTAGAGGCTAAACTCCTGTAGGGGGTACAGTGTGAAACATGTTGTTCTAAAATAAAGTTACTCTCTTTCCAACATCGTTTTTTAGTTTTGATTTTTTTTAGATCTCGTATTCCTCTCTGTGAAACTGGGGAGCTGGTAAAGGTGGATCCTCCGCTTCTAAAACACTTTTTGTAGCTTTATTTCTTTTCAATGAGGCTGGATAAAAGTAATCAGTTAACAAAACTCAATGTATACCTTATGGCGTTTTCACACCTTGATGTTTTCAGGAGGTGTGCTGCATAGCTGTGGAACTTAGAGACTACATAAGGATTTGCTGCAAAAAGAGGAAAAAGAACACAAAGCGAAAACAAATATTTTGAGCTTATCAAAATCATATTTGTTATTCACGGTGTTCTATTAACTGCACATTTGTTTTCATTGAGAAAAACAAAACATTCACAAGGTTGAGTATCAGTCTTGAGTGTCACAATACATGCTGCAGTAGAAAACACACAGTAGACGCACATTTCTGTCTCATGACAACGCCACTGTTGGAGAGCCACTGCTGGGCACACATCAAACAAACCTCAACACCACTCAGAAAGCTGTTAGTAATATGAGACCACATGCTATTTAACTTTACCTGATGGGGAAAAAATGTGTGTCTAAACACGTTCTCAACAATCTGTTACCTTATACTTGATTGATTGTTAAGATACCAAGTTCCAACAATATCCAAATCAAGTACAGCTAAGATTTCTCATGTTTTTAAAACATACAATGGATTGAAAAATGCTAACAATCGGTAAATAAAAGAAAGTGAAGAGGAAGTCAGAAATGGTCAGATTTGTTGACACTGTTATCCTGATAGCCATGGCTACAACATCACTGCAGCTGTGTTAATTGAAAACTGGCATCTGGGTTTCTACTGAAAAACTTGTATCTAACTAATTATCTTTCCTGTTATTAAAAAAAAGTCAGGAAACTACATTTATAAGATAAAAGTACAAAAGTTGCATAAGAGCTAAAAAAAATAAATAAATAAAAATAAAAAATCTGCTTTTCAGTTTAGTCTCGTAAATGCATACATACAGTAGTAACACCACTAGGGCTGCACAATTTTGAGAAAATATGTTGCAATATTTTTGCTTCCTGTGATATTTTCTAAAGATTACTGCTTCACTCTGTTCAGCTGAGTTCTCTCTCTCGTCTCTCTCTGCCTCCTGAATGTTGTTTACATCAGTAAAGAGTCTTAATCATATTATTATCTGTTAATTATTGATATTGATCTGTGACATTTCCTTAAGTGATTCTTCTCACATCAGGTCAGACTGTTAAAGAACTTGCTCATCATTTCAGTTTCCCTCTATGACCCAATAATATAACAGTGATATTAATGGAATATGTAAACGCCACTCCAGCCTATGCATGAGAGCCAGAGAGGAAGCAAGAGTTTGTCCTCCTGCTTTTTTTCATGTTTTGAAGGTTAAAATAATCTTTGCCCAGAGATGTGAATCAATAAAAAGCTATGTTTAGTGACTTTTCTAGAACAAGCCCAATGCAGTTGTTGAAGATGGTTTGGCATGGACCGAGAAAAAAAAAAAGAGCACTGCAAAAAACTGATATATTTTCAAGTGTTTGATTTATTTTTAGAAATAATTGTCTAATACTCAATATGAGCTACATTCAACTGATCAGTCCATAAAAATGTCTTGTTTCAAGTTTTTTAAGACAAAAATTAGGTCTTAATTGAATGAAACAAGCAAAAAAAATAATCTGCCAATGGGACAAGAAAGATTTCCTATAGTAACTAAAACTCACTAACAATTCAAAGCTCATTTCTGTCCTAAAATAACTTGGAACAAGACATTTTTCTGGACTGGTCAGGTGAATGTGTCTCATATTAAGTCTAAAAAAAACATTTTCTACTAAAAAAAGGACAAAAATACTTGATGAGAATGAGAGTGATTTCTGCAGGAAGCAAAGAAAACTTCAAGAAACGGATTATTAGATTAAACTATGACTGTTTCAGGTTTTAAGGCAGCTCATGAAATCATGAGGCGTAAAAACAAACTGAGAAAGAGTTCAGACTAAAGATCAAGTCAAACGCACAGATCTGGAAGCCGCTGCCTTTAACCCTTATAGTGTTAAACAAAGCACCTTGTGTGGTATTAAACTACATAAACTTAATAAAACTCATGAAACCAAATATTTTTTTAGGCTCCAGACAGATCTTTCTCTTTTCTCTTCATATCACACAACCTTGGGATATGAATATGGTGCATGTACATATAGTGATGATATTACTGAATGGACAGATTGTGCAGCCCTACCAACCACGACACATTCGAGCACACAGCACCCAGAAAACTGAAGGCTAATTTGATAAAATCCTTTCCACCATCCACCACAGACCTCACTTCATGAAAGTCGGTCTTTGTGCGAGAGCAGAAACAAAGAGAAGCCATGAAAGCGTGACTGCCTTTCAGCAGGCCTTGGTGCTGCTGATCATCTCACTAAAGCAGCTCTTCTCCTCCCACTCAGTACCCACTTCCCACTCACAGCTTCTAGCAGCCTGCACTCACATGTACATCCACCCACACAGCCATTTCATCTGCGGAGGTAGCAGGCATTCTTTCTGTGTGTGTCTCTGCCGCTCTCTGTTTCTAATAGTGCTTTTTCTTTATCTGACAGGTATTCAGCACATTTCACATGTTTAGGAGAAATGGATGCAAGGTCTGAACAGACTTTTGATAAAACTCTGCACAGATTTAGTTTTGGCTTTGTTCATTCATTCATGTGGAGTGTCTTAGCTAAAACTAGCAGATGCTTTGTTTTTGATAAGAGGACTGTGTTCAGTCTTTAGTGCTTCACACTGGAAGTTACATTCACACACTGATGGCAGAGCACTAAGGGTACGCTTAGTGTGTGATAAGATATCAAAGTGATGAGATTCTCAAAGTCTGTGAGAAATTACTTCTGTTTCAACTTCAATTTGATCTCTGACAGAGCACATCTTGTGACAGGTGTGATCTTACCTGGTTCAGTGGTTTGAGTGAAGAGTCAAGCTTAATAGAAAAACTGTCCTTTCTCCAAATCTCACAGGGTGGAAGTCACGACTGTCAGGAGATCGCTCAAAACCAAACAGGACAATCTCCACGTCAGACCTGAAAATCATGAAGAAACAAATCAATCATCACTCAAGTCTTTGGATTAATATTACAGCTGATAGTGTTGATTCAGTTCTTAAAAAAAGAGCTCTTTACTCAAAAAGCAGAAATGTCTGGGACAGTTTTAACAAAGGCAGAACAGGATTGATAGGAAGGAGAAAAAAAGAAGGGAAGCAAGGAAAACATGAATGAAAGGAACAGAAGAGGAAGAAAGGATGAAGGGAAATGAGGGAAGAAAGAAGGGAGAAATGAAAAAGAGAAAGACAAAATGAAAAAAGGAAGGAAGGTAGGTAGAGAGGAAAGGAAATAAGGAAGGAACATAGGAAGGCGCAAAAGAAGAAAGGAAAAAAGCTGAAATAAATACACAAAATAAGCAATCAGGATCTAAGATTAACTGCCCCCAAGCACCGAATGTGGGCAGAATTTTTGCTATGTGAGTAAATTTTAAAAGTTTGCTACGTAGAGCAAAAATATTTGGGAAAAAAGGAAACAGTAACATAGCTAAAGGTAGAGTCTGAAGGATTTTCTCCAAAAATTAAAATGTCAACTTTTAGAATAATCCTGCTCCATCATCTCCTACAAGCCTCTTTAGATGTGTTTCAGTGTCTGTGTCTGCCTCAACCCCATCCTCTGCCTGTGTGTTGATGTTTTGGTTGTGTGGATTTCTGGGTGGAAAGTTAGCATGGTTACATCAGCCAATCACAACATGCCCAGTGTGCAAATGACTTTACATGTTAACTGTAACAAGTGGAAGAAGCTAATCAGAGCAGCTATGATAGCACAGATTAAGAAAAACACAACCAAAGTAAAAGGAAACACCCAACACATCAACCTTTTTCCTAAACCAGGGTGAGGATTGGCTCGACTTGCACTAGCTTCCGGGCACTAAGAGAGCACAACGGGACAGAGAGCAACGCATGCTGGTATGTGTCAAATAACCAGTGATTAGCTTGTGCTAACATGCTAAGTAAGGCGCACAGCTCTCAAGCCTCTCCCACATAGAAAAGCAATGCTACAGGTGGTTACTGGGCAAGTGAGTGTGTTCACGTAGCTTCAGTTGGAGGCAGTGGGTGTGGGCTGCCGCTGGCACTGATCCAAGGAGGAGCAGCCCAGTTGAATGTTGTATTTAAATGCAGACCCTACCTCTAACTATTTTTGCTGGATTTTGCCACATTTTTGGTGAAGCTGTACTATCTTTCTCCTGTTGCTCTCACCTCATACCACTGTTTACTAAGAAGGACTTCAAGCTTTTTAATGTGAAAGTGGGATTCTTGGGAGTAACACTAACAGAGCTACTGTAAGTGAAGGTTTATCACATGATCATTAGCGGGTTAAACAAACATCCCACTTACACATTGAGGGATGTTTAGCATGTGTTGCATTGATAAGACTTCATTTTACACTTCTCTAACTTGAATTGGTGTAAAAAAAAAAAAAAAAGACAGTATAATGAAATATAACATACTTCCATCAAAATGAATTCTTTTCTGGGATTCAGCTCAGCTAAGCTCTAAAGAATTCCTTCAGGCAAAAAGGAACAGGCTATGACATTTTTTTCTCCTCATGTGAAAACTTTCTTTAGGTCAGAGCTCCACAAATCAGCATCAGACATGATTTTCCCCTGAAGCAGCTCTGATGGCTGCTGTGGATCAGAACATTTTTCCTCCCTTGAAATAATTGGAGTGCATAACAGATGAAAGTGTCGCCTCACTTGCCAATACAAGACAAAAAACAATAAAAGCCAAACACATCAAGTACCAAGAAGGAGCTTTTAAGAAAATTAGTTTCAGGCATTTTGACAGTGAGTGTGTGAAACTGGTGCAGAAAAACTCAGGAGTACAGTCAGTTGTCTGCTGTTTGTCAGAATTTCCTGTTTTTTCTCTAAAGCCAAACGTTACGTCACTTTAGTTCAGCAAGTTTTAAAAGATTAACATGATTTTTGTTTTTTTAAACTGCAATCCCAGGTGTTGTTTTATTCCACACCTAAAGAACTGAGTATAAGGACTGAATATATTTTGCTTCTTCTTTTGTTTCAGATATTTTTCACCTCAAAGTGTGTGTCCCCTCATTCAAACAGATAACCTCAAATCATGGTTGAAGCATTTGTTTGTGTTTTAAATAAATGATGCCCTCCTATAACAGTCTGGTCTGACATCATACTTCAGAGGTAGCAGACAACTTTATTATTTTGTTGTTGTTTTGTTTTACCACAGGATAACAGTGTTACACAATATGAAATAAGCCAGGATGCATGTAAAAAAAAAAAATCACCATACTTATCCATTTAGTTTTATCTATATGTCTCTGGCACTAAAACACTCCAAAATCGTGCTGTGCTAGCTTGTGTGATGCGCATGCTTTCAGTTTCATTTGCTGCAGCTGTATTTTGCTCAAAATAAAACATGGAACATGGAAACTCAGACTTGAAGTGTTCTGTGATATTCTGGTTCCACAAAACCAGCATATTACTTTTTACACCTCAAATACACCAAATCCATCTGCAGTCCATCTTCACTCTGTGGAGTCCCCCCACTTCCCACTCTATTGGTAATTCTCTTTTCATTCATGTTGGGCTATAAAACCTCAAACCTGTTGACTCCTGGTTTGGCTTCGCTCATTATGTGCGTTTTTCATTGTAGTCAAGCTAAATACAAACTGGTTTTGACACAGTTTGTTTGATTTTGAAAGCAATTGGGTGTTTTTAGGTGGTTTCCGGTCACAATTTCCTGTCCCGCTTGATCTTTCCTGCAGTGAATTTATGTGTCTGGCAAAAATAGGATTGGTGCGTATTACCTGCGACCTGCCGGACCAGCCTTGCAGCTGGATTATAACTAAGTGGATCAAGTGTAAACTAACAGATTGACTTGAATGGGAACCTATCTGATCCAGCGCCATGATGGAACAGAGACGCATCTGGAGTATCAGAATTAGAATACTTCATTGATCCCCGAGGGGAAATCTTGTTTCAGTTGCATCCCTTCCAAGACATAAGACAAACTCAGACATAGGAAAACAAAAAGGATTGGGATTAACCTAGGAGCTGCCAGCTAGCCAGCGCCCCTTTGAAACAGGTCTGAAATAACAACATTGGGAGAAGAGAGGGGGAAAAAAATGTAAATTCAAAACTATTAGTCCAGCCCCAGAGTATTTCAGCCATTAAAACTTCACTAAAAAGAAATATTTCTTTTGATAGAACAATGATATATTTACCAACACAGCTAGAAATATCATAGCATTTTGCAAGGGAAAAAACAAACAAACAAACAAAAAAATATAAATAAAAAAAATAAATAAAATAATGTGTGTATATATATAAAAAAAAAAAAAAAAATATATATATATATATATATATATATATATATATATATATATATATATATATATATATATATATATATATATATATATATACACACACACATATATATATATACACATATATATATATACATATATACATATGTATATACGTATGTATATGTGTATGTATATATATATATATATATATATATATATATATATATATATATATATATATCAATCAACTGACAGCCTAGTGTAATTACAGCTGAAGACTAAGAGCTTGGAAACCAACACTGTTTGACCTTTTTTCTGAGAACAAAAAGAAAGAGTGAAAGAAAGAGAGGAAAACAAATAATATTTTTGTTCTTCGGTTAAAAAAAAAAAAAAACAGCTGAGGGTCACTGGTGAGTCAGTGTAAGTAATAAAAGTTGATAAATCAGTTGTAGGAAAATTAAGGCCCTTTAAAAGTATTAAAAAGTCTTGAATGCAATGTTATGAGGCATTAAATTTTTATTGATATTCAAGCTTTGACTCCAAAATTATCCATGAATATTTGTTTTCCTCCTTGCGACTGTTACAAACTAACCTGACCAGACAGACAGACAGCTCCATATATCTACCATGGAAGTAGTCCATCTGGTTCAAGAACATTTTCAGGGTCTGAACCTTCAAAAATAACCACACCTGGTGATTGGACGATCTTTCTGCTCGTCACACTCATCACAGACCAGCATGAGGATCTAGAAAAAGCTTTAGCATCTCAAAATATTTCTCTCTAGATCATAAAAGTTTCTCAAGACTCCTTAGAAAATTTCTCAGACTTTTGAGGACCTGGGATCTTGGATTCTTACGATTTACAGAAAGCTCCTCCCAGTTTCCCCTGATCGAAGTTGTTTTGGAACAAATTTTCCTTGTTCAACGCACCTTTTTACTGGATACAATGCAACAAGATAAAGTATTTATCGATACAGTTATGTAGCGCTGTTGTTTGAAGCATGATAGCAAGCAAAGTTGTAGTTTTGTGAGGGGCAGGCTTTGTGTAGCCCTAGCAGCCTAACATATCCGTAGGCTAACGTGACGACAAACTCAGTTCATACAGTAGTTTAGTAGCCGTTGGTATCGCTGATAGAAAGCAAATAACACAATCTCAAGCACATGTCCTAAATTTTAAAAATGATGAAATAGATTTTTTTTTTTTCTGCAAGTTGGCCTTGAATAACTGCTGTTACTTTTTGTGGGAATGGGAATGTCAATTAACCTGCCTTTAGTTTTATTTATCCTTTCATGCTTAATTCCTTCTCAGTTTACCTAATTTATGTTGAAATGCAAACTACAACCATCAAAGATTGGTTGCTGTCAACAGCTTAAAGCCACAATAAGGTCTTCAGACTTTTTGAAAGGTTTTTGAAAGGAATTTAACCTCAGGATTTCAGCATATACCCTGTTAATTAATGAGGTTTGGTTCCCACAACAGCAGGGACCCAGAAACAAAACATCTAAGGAAACGCCTTGAGAGAAAAAATGATATAATAAATATTTGTTGCATTGAATGAGTCATGAAATAGATCCTGTATCATAACTGTGGATCCAAATACTGGCAACAAATCTGCATGAAAAGTTTCAGTTTTAACTCTCTGTGAGATGAACTTCCCTGACCTACATGATCAACTCATCTGACTTCAATTATGTGCGGTCAAGAGTTTCCAATAAAAATGCAAATGAAATCCCTTGAAGGGGAATGACTCACAGTTAAGAGAAAGGTGGAGCCTTTGGTGGATCCCATTCGAAGAACGATGACACTACAGCAGACAGTCTGTGACTTTAGTTTTGTGTCCATATTATACTCTGTTTACACCACCGGCATTTCCTTTTTTTTAACTTCTTCTCAGCTCACCTTGAGGAAATATGTAGCTGCCAAAGGTCAGGTGGAGCGGTCAGAAGAAGTGTTGGTGTTCAACTGAATAAATCTATCCACAACAGTTAGAGATGAAAGTTAAATCCATCAGTAGTTTGGATGCAGAAGAAAACAGGTTGCAAGCTCTGAGTACAGACTCTTTCTTTCTACATGCTGGGATTGGTATGTTTCTATTTGCTGTGACCCTCACTCAAGTTCTGTTTACTTCGCTCTTGAACAACAGGTGAAAATGTTTTTGTAATTACCTAACCTTCTCCAAAGTGACTCACCCTTTCATTTTTTTTTCTGTTGCCATGGAAAGAAAGCATTCAACGTCTTACCCAACAGCAACAGGTAGAAACTCATGCTGTTATACAACACCTGTGCGTTCAACAACAGTCTTTGAAGAAGACATTTCTGAGAAGTTGTTCTCTGTCCTGCAAACCGGCTCTTATCTGGGATCAAATGCGTCCTCCTTGTCTTCTTACAAACAAACAATCCTCTTTCAAAGAAGAGTCTGATGTCTTATTCATACCTGTGCCACATGAAATGTTTCACTTCAGCGTAACAACTCCATAACAACACGATTAGACACATTATCCTCCCTTGACACTGGAACAAAAAGGGTTTTAATGAAACTGAGTATCCGTTTTCTCTCCAGAGCTACAAGAAATACTCAACGTCCTAGCTGGGATACCTTCAAGTTGCTTTTTGTGAGGCACAAACTATGCACGGGGGCTTCATGGGGTGCAGCGTTAACCACAGTCAATTCACAACAAGAGGCTCCCAGACGCACCGATATGGCTGAGAGATCAGGTCACATCCCCAACGAGGCTGTAGCCCTCAAGCAGTGTAGGCTTGAGGCCAATCTGTAGCACCTTTACTGCAAGTCATTCCCTACACTTGATTCCCTGCTCTATCTGCGCACCAGTCCCCCCTAAAATGAAGGTATCCAAGAAAAGGTTCCTGGTTCAAAATCAGCTAGTTAACTGGGGGACCAGGTACAGTCCAACTGCAAGCTCAGTAAGTTAATCAGTGACTCTAATTATCTGTAGATGCTGATGGATGGATGGATGGATGGATGGATGGATGGATGGATGGATGGATGGATGGATGGATGGATGGATGGATGGAAACAACCTGCTTCTTTGTTTTTGTTCTGCCTTTTCTAAAAAGACAAAAGACGTTGCATGTTTTCACTTATTTATTTTACATTCATGCTGGAATACTTCAGCAACTATGGGTTGCTCAGCAGGATAAAAACAAAACACTGATTAGTCCAAAATTAACCTCTCAAGTTATTACCAAGAACTTTTGTATCCTCATTTTCTTTAAGGGTATTATATATATATATATATATATATATATATATATATATATATATATATATATATATATATATATATATATATATATATATATATATATATATATATATATATATATATATATATAAACACATTTACATATATACATATATATATTAAAAAAGCTAAAGGAATATCCATTTTATTTAAATTAATCAATGTTAAAGGAGAATATAGAATAGCAGATAAGTCAGTCTGCTTTTTATTTCATCTAGTGTTGCCTGAACATACCTATCTGGAAGCGTGACCCAGTTAAAGGCTGGTACACATTACAAGATTCTCTAAAACTTCACACATTTAGAGTGCACACACCTGATGATACAAAAGACAGATCGCACAAGACTTCTCGCTCCTGATCTTACAGAGTGTGGTCTGCACTCCAAGGACACCACACACTAACAGATTCTTCAGCAGAGCTTCAGCTTCTTCACGCTCAAGATTCCAAGTCTTGCGCAATAAAACGTGACTTTGGTGTAAACAAACGTAAAGGATGAACGGGAGGTTCGTCCTTTACGATGGTTGTTTTTGGACGCTAGAATTTAGAGAAAAAAAAACGGACACATACACACACACACACACACACACAAAAAAAAGGATTTCTGGAAAAGGTTGTAGAGACGTTGGGGATGTAGGCTGTATGAATAATAATGCGAGTTGTTGGTGAGAAAAGTCGTTTTAAGTATTACAGATAGATTTCTTACTTTCGGTCAGTCAGCTTAGTTAGCTTGCATCTTGATTGGCTCTGCTCCGGTACATGTGAGATTACATGCTCTACCTGCTTGGCTCTTCTCTCAGAGCACCCCACACACTACAGGATTTTCAGTCACAAATATTAAACATGTTCATCATCTTCGATCTCTGAATCTGAGGCCTTCCGAGCGGCTCCGACCAGAAGAAATCACTCTTAACACACCCCACACCACAAGAAAATCACATATGATGTCATCAGACAATCAAGCCTTTGCTGGCTTTGATCATGAGGGGGAGATTGGGACAAAAATCAGCCTGATTATCCTGTAGTGTGTACCCGCCTTAAAGTGATACTACGGGATGGAACAAGTTGGGTCCTATCACAAGGTTTAGGGCAGAAATTACCCCTACAGCAGTGATTTTGTGCAGCAGAAGCCCAGAGCACTCGCACCAAACACCCCCTCCCTGCTCGTCTGCCCTGCTCATCCCAAGCTTTCACACAAAAACACCGCTAAATAAGGCTCTAGTTCTCATCGTGTCGTAAAACGGCGCTACCTCTGCTGCAGAGCCACAGCTGGCTACGAGGCGCTAGCTGCTTAGTGTATCAGTCCGCGCGCGGCGAGCCAGATTTAAACAAACGCAGGTAGTCTGCCAGGACTAGAGCCTTATTTAGCGGTGTTTTTGTGTGAAAGTAACGCGCTGAAAATTCTCTAAATAAAACGTGAATGCAGACCCATATCAGATTTTTTCGGTGGGAGTCCGTTTATTTGTGTTTTTGGTCAAGTAAAAAATGGCCCCGTCTGAGTGCAGAGGAAACCGGCAGAGGAGCAGGGAGGGGGTGTTTGGTGCGAGCGCTCTGGGCTTCTGCTGCACAAAAACACTGCTGTAGGGGTAATTTCTGCTCTAAACCTTGTGATAGGACCCAACTTGTTCCATCCTGGAGTATCACTTTAAGAGTAAGTAAACTTGACCAAGTAGCCTTATTAAAAGGTGTTTATGCAGTTTGTTATAATAAACCAGCAGATTGTAACACAGTATATAAGAAATAAAGAAAATAAAACCTCACAGTAATAAACATCTATATTGCTTGACTAGACATTTATCAACTTATCTGAACTAAATACTAATATTTTAAATGGAAATGAAAAGAGGTGAGTTATTCACATGAAATAAGGAAAGTCAAAAAATCATTCTAGCATTTGTATACGCACAAATTAAGTATTTCCATTAATTGTGAACGAAACAGAGGCACAGTCCTTTGGGCTAACATGAAACAACAAAAACAAGCTCTTTATGTTTTTAAAGTTTTCGCAAAAATTTTGAACTAGTGTGTTTTCCAGCACATCAATTTGAACCTTATTTCAAAGTTCATTGGTTAAAGAAACCAGACTTTTAATTTCCTGGTTAATCCAGAATTCTGTAAATTTAATTTAAAAGTTGAAACCATATTGCGTAGTATTGTGTTGTGAGTCACCTGCCAGTTTCTTTTGAACGAGCAGACACTGTTGTATTGGTCCCAGTTATGTCCAGAGTCATTCGCTTACTGTTTTTTTTTTAGAACAAACAACGCCACACTTCAAGAAGCAGAATGTGGTCAAATCTGGAAATCTCTTTTGAACCATCCTCCTCTTCCTCTAGTGTGAAGGTCCTCTCCGCTCATGTCTTATGCAACCCTGTACCTACACACACACACACACACACACACACACACACACACACACACACACACACACACACACACACACACACACACACAAACACACACACACACACACACACAAAGATCACACTCCACTAATTCTCCACATACACACACAGAAACACAGTAAGAGCGCTTTGTTCTGCCTCTTGGGAGTGTACATCCAGCAGCCACCTGTCAGCCCATATTTATTACTGTCAGCAGGGGGTGATGTGAGTGAGTGTGAGTGTGTGTGTGCATGTGTGTGTGTGTGTGTGTGTGTGTGTGTGTGTGAGTGTGTGTGTGCATGTGTGTGTGTGTGTGTGATTTCCCTGCATTAAAAAGGCATTTTTCAAATTCCTGATTTCTCCAGGCTTTCATATAAAAAGAAAGTTTGACACTAAAGATTTCTCTGCAGCATTGTAAGGTGAGTTACTCGAAGGTGTGATTCAAGATCAGATGTTATATAAAGCTTTAATTTTTAATGGGGGTGTGCACTGAGAGCAAAGGGATATACCTCTAGCTGTGTTGAGTCTGCAAGAAAACTCAGAGCGTGCTGCCTCTCTAAAAGAAATGCAGTATCCTCCTTAAAACAGAAGCTTCTGGAGAGACAAAGGGCGCTAAACCAAAAAAGCTCTGTCCCTTTCTCCTGATTTAAATCTAGAAATATTAAACTGTGTAAAGTTATGAGAAAACCAAAAAGAAATCCTTTGCATCTGTCAAACCCATCAAAGAAGTGTCGTCCTGGTCACATCAGGCATACTCTGAGCATAAGTGTTGTTTTATGGTGATGAAATTCCACTTGAGGACGTCAATGGCGTAATGAGCTTTTTTATAAACCTACTCCATCAATGCAACAGAGAGACGTTACATCGTTCCTATTCATCACCCTTAACATCTCCATTTCACACCAAAGGATTCAAAGAGTTCATTCATCACTGTTCATCATCACCATTGTATCTGAGACGGTCTGAAGAAGCATGAGAGGATTACAACAATAGACTGAGTCTGTGATGACCATATGGAAACGTCTTTTCTTCTACCGCTCACAATCAAGATTCTTTACTTTCTGTGTGTGAAGCTTCATAAGGTTTAATGGGACGGATGTTATTAAGACCACATCAGTGAGTGTATAGATTTCATCCACTTGAAGCATCTTTCAAACTCTTAGAAAGAAGAGCAATGCCTAAACTAATGAATCAGCTGATGTTATCCAAGACTTATAGATTTTTAAACTTCCTCAAGCTGAAAAAAAAATATTCTAGATGACTTTTATCTACTGCCAAGTTTTAACTCCTCACAGCTTTCATGGCTAAAGAGCAGGACCATCTTTTAAATTCAATATCAAACCTTTGGTCGAACTGCATTTCAATCTGCTTACCAGGACGTCAGAGACTCAGCTGTGTGAATGAATATTGCATTGACTTGTATAAATAATGAAAGAAGACACTGTGGCTGTACTGTACATGTAAAGCCTTAAGATTCACATTTGACTGTTTGATGTCTAAGACTAAAGGTTATAGTGGATGGAGTAAAACACTCAACACCTGTTTACATTGACTGGTGAATAAGCTAATTCACCCTTTGTGTTTCTAAAAGAGTATTACTCTATGACCAAAGCTGTTCACTGATCAGACTACAGAAACAGTGAGCACTTAAGAAATGTATCAGACCCACTGCTCACTAGGCCTCTGACTTCCTGTTAAATATGGGCTGGTGACCAATGTATACCACTTAAAATAACAGATATCCCCATCACTACTGTCCACTGGGAGAGGCCAAAACCAATCCTGACTACCATGTTTTTGCATGGAAATCATAAGCTGCTGCATAAGTACTAAAAACTGCAGTTCACTGAGCATTAACTTGAGGCTGGCTCTAGCAGTAAACTACATACTCATCAGTTTGAAAAAAAAAAAGATTTTTCCAGCAAAAATAAACATGATTACAGTGGCCTATAGGGCAAACAATTAATTTAATCGTAAATTAATTCCTCTATCAGCGCACACTGTACAGGGGTGACATCTTTCTATTCATCGGTTATTTAGAAGATATTAAGACTTTGAACCAGCAAGGATTGATGGGAGGTTTAAGCAGTGGTTTGAAGCCGGTGTCACATCCTACTGTTCAATATCCTCCAAAGGACAACTGGACAGTTTCACGAAATTATCTGATTCATATGGCTTGGAAAAACAGGACTTCTTCCAATACAAACTAGAGATTACTTCAATAAGAAAATTAAACCTCCAGACAAACTTGACACTGATCTTATTGACATTTTTGTTGATATGTACAAAGGTGAAGACATAAAGAAGCTAGTCTCAGTTATACATTCAAAGACTCAATCCACTAAAACTCATTCAACAAACAAGGTCTGATAAAAGTGGGAGAAAGAATCTGGACTTGTCATTTCAGAAGAAGATTGGCTGAATATGTGTTCTGTCCACCTGTCCACCTCTACCAGCTCAGGTCTCTGGAGGGGTTTTTGCTAGAAAAATGTAATGAGGTACTTTATAACCCCAAAAATAAAATGTATCCAAACAGAGGTTGGTAGGGGTCTATGTTGGAGGAAATTCGGAGAACAACTAGCAGACCACTTTCACATATTTTGGAACTGTTTCAAAATCCAATTTCATTGGGGGGAAGTAACTAGGACATTACAAGACATATTTGATCCTGAGATTGACTGCTCATTGTCCACAATCTATCTTGGTAACATACCCACGCACTTCTCAAAAAAGGTAAGTACCTATTAAAGATTTTATTAGCGGCTTGTTAAGCTGTTACACGAAAAAGGTTGCAACTCGATACTCCAACAAAGACTGACTGGATCAATATTGTGTCTCAAACTGAAGGTATGGAAAGATTGACCTTCACTTAACCTAAGAGCAGAAACTTTTTTTTTTGCAAAACTGGGAAAAATGGATTGTGTTTATATCACCGAAGGCTTGAACCACTATTCTATAAACTGACTGTATTTTTTATTTATTTTTATTCATTTATTTAGTTTTTCCTTTGTCTCAGTGACATTAAGATGTACAGATAACCCTCTGTTAATTATCTTTGAGCTGTACTTTTTTTCTTATGCTTGTTTGCTATATCTAGAAAAAAAACATTAAAGTAAAAAAAAAAAAAAAAGAAGAAGAAGAAGAAGATATTAAGATTACAAGATTGCCCAATCAGAGCTGCTTGATAGGCAGGCACCCTATAGCTGTTGGTGTGGAGGCTCAAAGTCCACCCCATTTCCAATATGGCCCCCGCTTCAGAAATCTGTATCAGAAATAGACAAGCTACGTCACAGAGACTACTTCCACTTATCATACAGTACGGTTTGGGGGGGAGACTGTTTCAGGGATAGGCTGCGAAAGCAAAAGCTCTGTCCCTGGAGATGTAGTACTTGGTCTTTGTGATGAGCTCATCTGATGAGTAAAGGTGGTGGGATGGGCAGGGGTGACAAAGAAAAAAAAGATTTAATGTTTACAATATGTCTTCCTTTGACAACAAGTGTCAAAAATCTGCATCAGAAACAGATGGGTGATGTCACTGAAACGACAGATGTTAACTAAAATCTCCAGGAGGAGGAGAGTGGTATACCTTCTAGGTAGGGCTGAACAATTAATTGAATTTAAAACAACATCGCAATGTAATATTTTCAAATTGCAAAGGCTGCAACTGAAAAAAAAAAAAAAAAAAGGTTAAAAGTGCATTTAAAAAGTGCAGACCACATGTTTATGTATTTCAGTGCTGAGCCCAAAATGTGTTGTTTTTTTATATATATCTCTGCACTTTAGTTTGTGTTTTGTTACTGATGAGAGATTAGTACGATTTTTATATATTTGATAAATATATGTTCACACAGTGTTTCTTTTTCATTTTATAAAACAGTGCACTCCACATGTGCACTCCTTTCTCTGATTCTATTTACGGTAATTAATGATAATATTATTACATGTCTACAAGGCTTGAAGTTAAATCAATCAGCCAATATTCTGCTGGGAATGTAATAGTTAAATAAAGATATGTTATTTTTATCAATTCATGCATCATTTCATCTCATTTCATTATAGCACGTGGGCCTGGCCTAGAGGAAAGAATTATTTGTATGTTGACGGTATCTTTTGTCGTGTGGGTCATACTATAGATTTGTTTATTGCTTGTGTTAAGTGAATAATGTAGAAGATTTTATAGTTTTCAGGAGGAAGAAAAAATTCTACAATAACATAAACAAGCCTCAGAGGCTGAGTTAGAATGACTGTGATAATGTTTTTAAGAAGCAGTCAGCAGCATCCTCTCAAAGCAATCATACCAAACAAACAAATGAGTGATGTATCAAATGTGATAATTAACCCCATCTTTTTAAATATCTTCATTCGGCACCTTAGGAACATGCCTGAACTTACAACGGAAGTATAAATACAGCCTTAAGGAGACTTGTTGCATGATACTTACTGCTTCGTTTAACCCACTGTTGATATTGTTTGAAGATTAGAGGTTTTCAGCTAACTGAGGAGTGGAGCAATCAACTCCTTTAGGCTCAATCTGTCATCAAAAAGATTGAGATTTTCTTTCTACCCTGTCATAAATAGTTGCAATCAAGTGTCTTAAAATGAAAACATGTTGCAGCCACCACTATTGTGGTTTTATTGTTTCCAACACAGTCATGCCTGTACAGCTCTGACTGGTTTGAGCACCTTGATGACAAAAAGAACAACAGACACAAAAGACAGTGAGACAGTTGATCTGAGAATAGAAACCAGAGACAAAGAGACAAAAAGAGTTGCAGAGGAGGGTGGTCAAGAACAGAGGGAGGGATGGAAGGAAAATGGAAGTCTAGCCCGAGGAGTGTGTTTGTGTACGAGTGTGTGTGTGAGTGTGTGTGGAAAGGGGGGGGGTCAGCCATTACATCACCGCTGCAGTGGCTGACAACATGAACAGTACTATCAGTCTCACTCTTTCTTTGTGTCTCGTTGCTTCTCTGTACGTCTTTCTTTCTCTTATGTCTCCCCTACATCCCACTAACCAGCCGAGATGTCACCTGTATCCAAATTACAATCTCTTTTCCTTCAAGTATTGTGACCATGATGCATTTCTGTTTTGAAAATTTAACACTGAAACAACACAGATGTTTCTGACTTTATCTTATATAACACACAAAACTACATAATGGGTGCCACATACTTAACACTATCATGGTAAAACATGAAAAAAACATGTTTTAGATTAGATCTATTTTAAAGGGGACATATCATGCTTGTTTCTCCTTTTCACTATGCCATACTAGGATGCCTGTAAAGCATTTCTGCCCTCAGTACAAGTCATTTAGTTCCTTCATTGCCCCACAATAGCGTTCTCAATATCCTCATTTCAGGCCATTCTGAAGATCTCGTTGAAACGCTCCATTTCCAGAATGACCTCCAGTTACCTCGCAACGTCACAGCCCTTTGTGCTCTGATTGGTCAGTTCTATCAGAGGGGCGGAGGGGGTAGAGCCAGGGGGCGGTTTTTGCAGCATGGCAGTATTTACAAAATCACCATATTGAATGGAGCAGACCGAGCGAGTTTGCTGTTTGCCAAAACTTCACCGTAAGGCATTGATAGCACTAATAAAACGGCAGAGTGTAGGATACGTCCTTTTGTATTGGACCCCGAGTCAGACCCGGACGGTTTTGCAGCTCAGGAGGAAGAAAATCCACCTGGACACAGATCATCTCAGGACGCTTCAGTGTGGTGAGTCAAAGCGGTACTGTTACATGTATAGATTATACGTGGAAATATAGGCAGACTTCACCAATAAACTATTTCTATAACAGGGCTCCATCCTGCTCCTTCACTTTTCTCTGTCTGTTTTATCCATCATGCTGAAAGTGTAGTCTAAAGATCACCTCTACCGTCACTTCATCACTATGTTATTACCACAGCATTATTGTGGTCCAAGTTCACAGTGTATGTCAGAACAAGCATGCAAATATCACAGTCTCACAAGTATTACCACGTCTGCTAAAACTACAGTGTTTTAACTGCTAATTCATTATGTAAAGCCCAGCTGCTCAGCAGAGCAGAGTCCCTGCATCCAGCACTCAGTCAGTCGGCTCTTGGTGGGTGTATCCCTCGGTGGCGGTTGTGTGACTAACTGACATCACAGAGGAGGAGCTGCTTTATCAGATTACCCCAATAATAAGAAAGGATCCTCGTGTCATCACAAAGGTCGAAATCTTGCAGCCATATGGCAATGACCTATTTTCAGAGGCATCAAATCTCATTCTAGGATATCAGAAAAAATACAATATCTAATATTTTTGAAAATTCAGGGGGTGTAAGGTCTTGTTTTCAAATTTATGAAATTATATGTAAGTATTAAATCAGGGATCAGCATGATATGTCCCCTTTAATATTCCCCTACTGGGTACATGACTGGAAAGGGAAAAACTGAACACGGATGCTTTTCATCTCAAACATGAAAAGAATAATTAAAAGAAATCACACATCTGAGTTGTTTTTGTATCCTTAGAGAAATTACATAACTTCATTAAAATACTTATGTAACACAGATGTTCCTTATTACAGAAAAATATATCAATGCTGCCTCTTTTTGCTTTCAGGGTCACAGGGCTAAGCCTATCCCAGCTGTCACTGGGCTCAAGGCGCAGTTCACCCTGATCAGGTCGCCAGTCTCAGACTTCCAGCTGAAATGAAGAGTAGAAATATACAAGAGAGAACCCTTTTTCATATATTTTCAACTGTAACTGAACTTTTTTCTCAGGCTTTTGACTCAGACACCCCTTTCTGTTAATATTTCAACACAAAATAAGCCACTCAGAGAGTGCCAAACAAGGAAATGATACTCCAGCTGCAAGTACAGGAGCAGCAGGGAAGCGAGCATCGTTTGCAATAAATAGCTATGCTAAATAAATCGAGCTGCAAACAGGGAAAGTATAACATGCAGAGGAAGACAACCACCAATTTTGGGCTGTGGGAGGAAGCCGGAGCACCGGGGAGAACTCACACTCCTGCACAATGGAAACAAACTTCTTGCTGTGATGCAGCAGCGCTTACAACTGAACCACTGAGCCGAATTCAAAACAGGAACAAGCCAAACATTGTCTGCTAAACAGGTATGCTTAAAAGCTATTTCAGGAATAGACCCTGCAGGTAAAAACACCTTATAGCCAGTGTTACACTATTCAATGTCATTCCACACCAGCAACATGGATCTGCTTCAGGACAAGAAAATTATAGGTGCTTGGTCTCTTGTTCTAAGATAATACACTAATTTTAAGAAACTTTACAAGCAGATTTTCTAACATGACTTGTTGCTTTCTGCTACTCTTTAAAAGCAACTCAGGAGTCATTTTGTCTTAATATCTTGAAATAAGACATTTTATGGACTCATAGGGTATTATAAGGTATTGTTGTTCATTTCTTAGAGTGTATTTACACCTGTGGCTTGATTCCTTTGTTCCTATTCAGGGGCAAAAATGATACAATTGTAGCGGTTGTTACTTGGTTTGTTTGTGTTCACAAGGCAAAAGTTTGTTGCAGTTCAAAGTTGTAAAAAAAAGCCACGTGTAATCAATTTTTTCTCTCTGATTGGTCAGAAATCATACCTGGACGGTGGGGAGTTTCCTTATCTTCATGGAGCATCAACATCGTGTGTGGCTAATTAGTGTTATAGCATTTATGGCTCATGTAATAGTGTGTGCTATATGATCAACATACGACGTTTTTAAGAGTCCCGACTGCATTACGGCACTTGAATAAGGCACTTATTTCTTTCCCGCTCCACGTGAGCCCACAACTCATTTTCTTCAGTTCTTTGGTCTTCTCTTCTCCTGCTGCTGTGGTTGATTCTTCTACTCCTTCTTCTTGTACTGTTTAGACTACTACTGCTCGCATCACTACAGTGTGAGCCACAGTTAGAAGTCAGTTGTGCCGGTTGCTGGGGCGAACCACTACAGGGCTCAAATGGAAGCGAGCAGAGACCACCTATTTTTGGGGATCTCGACCCGCTTGTTTTGGCCCGCATCCGGGAGCTATTGCTGTGTTCACATATGCCCAAATGAACCAGGTTTCGGGGGCGGGGGGGGGGGGGGGGGGGGGGGGGGCTTCTCACTGTTTTGAAATTCCCAAAACTACTTCTTCAATCTTCACATCATTGTGTCACTTGTGCTAATCAAAAAAGAAGTTTCCAATTTCTTTGAACAAGTTGCAAATGTTTTGGGACATCCATGCAAATAATTATGTACAATTCTCTCCTCTTTTCTAGTTTATCAATTGATTATGTCATGTTGATCAAAATGGATTATCATGGGTCTCTGTTGAATAGTCTCACCCTCCACAACATTCAGTCAATAATTTATCGGATAAGTCTTGACATGCAAAAAGGTTGAACTAGTTATCATAACATGTCAAGTATCTTTCCACACAAATCCATTTAACTTTTTTGTCTGGATTGCTGTAAGGGATGGGAACCTTGTTTTTATTGTTTCCAACACAGTCATGCCTGTACAGCTCTGACTGGTTTGAGCACCTTGATGACAAAAGAACAAAAGACAGTGAGACAGCTGATCTGAGAATAGAAACTGGAGACAAAGAGGTTTGAATTAAAACGTTGCGGCACCGATGCCTGGTACCTGGCATATCTATTTTTCAATATATAACCCTTCAATGTTGCGTTCATGTCCAGCATGGAAAAATGCATACTCTTCTACTTCCTCACAGTCATAGGGATGCATTTAGGTACCTAAACATGGTACCTTTTGATTTTACGTGAAGCAGTACCTGGTGCACACCTACTCTTGACAGAATTTGGTCGGTACCTATAAAAGTACCTAATTCGGTACCCATCCCTAATCGCTAAATTGCTCCCTGGTCAGTCTTGACTTTCTCTAACAAATGGAAATGTGTGAAGCATCAGATCAACCATTGATAAACCGGTTTTCTAAAATAGCTCAAGGTTTCATCTCATGAACCATCTACTGGTCAGTATGTATGTGAACTTTCCTCTGTACAGACAGTGGCAACACATTTCCTGTAAAAGCCAATAATGATCTATCACACCTGTGAACCATGTTCTCAATCAAAAGCTTACATTGACTGAGGTTGGCTGAAGGATGCGACTAAAAGTTGGGAGAACAGCTGTGTCCTCAGTCATTCAGACTTTTTGTGGACAGAGATCTTTGTTATGATAAGGATGAGAATTTGTGGCCCAGCATACAGGAACATGAGGAGGTGTAGGAAGACTGCACTGACCTGTAATTCCCACAGCACTGCATGAACAGTTTTCCCTAAAGAGACTGTTCTATGTTCACATTTCTATTTTTTGTTTTGTTTTTTTACTTTGTGCTATGCAGCACCTTCTTCTCCTTTCTGTACCAGTGATGAGGTCAGACAACAAATCACAGCACAAACAGTGAAAGAGAAAATATGAATTTTGTCCAGTCTCTTGTAATCAATCAGTCTCTAAGATGTAACTTACAATTTACAATAACTGTCATCAAAACTTTATAGTTTACATCAGAACGTCCTTCCAGGGTTCACTGTTACACTGACAATACGACTCACACTGACTGTCACACACTGACATAAGGACTCGTCATTCTGACACGTTCACTGACACTGAAATTTACTTTTGAGAGATGAACTAAGGATTTTGAGAAAGAGGCTGGCTTTTGCATGAAATCCATGGTGTTTTGCCACTTGAACGAACTGTTCAAGAGAAATGCACTTACTGCTTTGCAAATGGTGAGGATGATTTGAGAAAATGTACCAAAACTACTGAGAAAAACTGTAAAGTACTTTCTACTTAATATGAGACATAAACATTTCAGTTTGGGCTGTGTAGAAGGTGGTAATGTAAAAGTCAGAGAGATCACTTTTGTGGTAAAATATACTTCAGGTGTTAGGGTCAAATACTGTCTTGACCAAACCATCCATCCTCACTACATGATCTGGTTGTTTGTCATAAAAATAGTCAGCAAAGGCCAGATGTGAACCAAGCAGATTGTACTTTGGTCAGGATCACCTGTTTCTATGGTTCAGCCACCGGTGAGATACGCGAGATGTGCAGGAACAAAAGGTCAAACAGACCTGCCGGGAAATGCCACCATCGTTTTATTTCATGAGAACAGCAGGGGAGAAAGACGAAGAGGACAGCTGACATGTAGAGGGAAGTCAAGCGTACGAAAATGCTGAACAATCAATACAGGGTGTACACTTGAAAATATGTGAAGCAAGAATGTAGAAATATCTGCCACTGAAGCCTGTCTCTGCAGCCACTTAGCTCCATCTATAGGAGTGAACTCAGTCTGAGTAATGTTTTATTGACAAGCTGCCATAGATGAGGGTTTTTTTGTTGCTGTTTGTCGTGTTTCTTTATTAACAAACTCTTGTGGAGAAGTGAGAGCCTGAGGAGGTTTGTGGAGTCTCTGAACAGGAAATATGATCCTACTTTCATCGCTGTTGATGATGAAACAGTCAAGTAATGAGCTCTTGTTTAGCCTCCTTACAGGTTTGGATCAGCTCTTTAGATTTCTCCAACTTTCATTGTTGTCTTGGAAAAGGTTATTAACAATGCACTGTTCAGGTTTTAAAGGAATAGTTCAGTTTAACCCATTTAAACCAGGTGCAACATTTATGCGCCTATACCTTTAAGACTGGGCACAACCTGTGGGTCATTGCAGACAGTGTCATCAATGTCTTACAAAAATCCATCATCTTCTCAATCCTGCTTTCCTCTCTCAGGGTCACAGGGAGGTGGAGCCTGTCCCAGCTGTCTTTACAAGAGCAAGGCAGGGTACACGCAGGTCAGAGGGCTAATGCATAGAGACAGATGAGCATTCTCTCTCTCACACACACACACACCCACATACTGATGGGCAGGTTTTTGGACTGTGGGAGGAAGATGGAGCACCCAGAGACTGTATGCACGGGAGCAACATGCAAACTCAACACACAAAGGCCCCTGATTTGTTTGGGAATTGAACCTGTAACCTTCCTGCTTGAAGATGACAGCGCAAACCCCGGCACCACCCTGCAGCCCTCCTTCATCTGAATTAGTAATGGTCCTTAATTAAATGCACTGTTCAGTCTACTTGGCACATTGGGATATCTCACTGTGTCTGAGGGTTTAAACTAAAACAATATCAACTTTATTGTAATAATAGTCCCGCTTTATCATCACCTCCTCTGCCTACACGTTGATGTTTTGGTTGTATCAGGATGTTTCTGGGCGGAGCGTAGACCCTGACCAATCACAGACCGCCCAGTGTGTGAGTGACTTTGCGTGTTGATGATTTTGAGTGGAAGAAGCTATCTTGAGCAGCTACCATAGTGGACGGACGAAGAAAAACACAACCAAAGTGAAACGAAATGCCGAACAGATAAAGTTTTTAACTAAACGAAGGTGGAGCTTCACTCGAGTGTCTCTCTTCTGCTGCTCTCACTCTTTGCCACTCTTTACCACGTAGGATAACAAGCTTTTTGACGTGAAGGTGGGATTCTTAGTATTAAACATAACAATTAAAAGTCAAAAAAATAAAAGACTTTTCTTCTTTTGGAAAGAACTATGACCAAGGTCAAAACTTTATGATTTGGGATGAGTAAACTGACCAAATGTGCATCTGAAAAAGTCACACAACCTTTAGGATTTTAAGTAAAATATTAAAATATCTATATTATGAACACTCCTACTTGATTTTTTAAATAGATTTGTAATCTTGTCTTAAAGTGCACTTGCTCTGATGGGAAAATCAAAACCTTGTCATGCCACAAGGTCTGAGTATCTCATACAGCAGCTAACGATGCCATTGGTTTCATTCTCTTCAGGTAATCTTCTCCTTTTTTTTTGGTATAAATTATTCGAGTTGCTGCAAATTCCTCAAAAACAGAACTTCATTGAGATTGGGGGGGGAAAAATGGACAAAATTTTGGAGTATGGTGGTGACCAGCTAAACTGGTGAGTATTTTTTAGAAGATCATCCAGTCCATGATAAACTGAGAGAGATGTTATTAGAACATCCAATATCGTGGCACTTTGGTATGTCTAGCTTTGCCTTCAAACCCTCTAATATTTTTAAGTAATTTAAGCATTCACAAATAGGGATGGGTACTGAATTAGGTACTTTTATAGGTACTGACCAAAATCTGTCAAAAGTACCGGGTAACAATTCATGTAAAACCAAAAGTACCATGTTTAGGTACCTAAATGCATCCTTGTGACTGTGAGAGTAGGTGATTTTCCATGGTGAACATGAACACAGCATTGCAAGGTCATATACTGAAGAATAAATATACCAAGTTGAATTTTTTTTATATTTTATTACTTAAAAAACTGATATTTTTCACCAAATTAACACAAAAAAGTACCAAAAATTGGTACAGTTGAGTACCGGTACTGATTGCCAGGTACTGGGCATAGCTACCGTATCATTTTGAATATGAAAGGTACCCATCCCTATTCACAAAGACAAACAGTACAACAGCTGCAAGCAAAACCAAACCCATCCTCATTCACTGATAAAAAGAAAATACAAACCTGATTTGTCAGATTGAAAATAATAATTGAAGATAAAATTTGGCATTAAAAACCATACCCTAACTATTTAAGTTATTTGATGTCACTGTTTGATCAATAACAGTGCAACATATATATGCAATTCACACCCTCCCAAACCCTTCCCTCCATGCAAAGAGTGACAGAAAGTTGAAACAGAAAAAACAAAACAGAGGAAAAAAATGATCAAAAAAGAAAAACATCATCGGAATTATAAACTGCCATTGATAAAACAGTGAAATCAAATAAAAAATGTATGCTTTGAATCCAAAAAACATCAGAATACAAAACTTTATTAAAAATGAAATAACATAAAACATTTCATGTCCTTGTTTTTTAACTTCAGTGAAACATTATCAATTTCAGGATATGTTTTTCAATGGCAATTTTTATCTTCAATACCAAACATTAAAGTCATTGTTTTGGCTCCATTAGATTTCCACAGCGGATAATACAAACGTTTATTCCGGCATACAATGTTCTACAACAATATCTACCTCCATTGTTACAGTTATTCTGTCATCAGACAGTTTTGCCTAACTTTACCAGCCTGAGCCCATAAACTAAAAACATGTCTGGCAACCTGTTCTTGAAGTGGAAACTTAGAATGTATTTGTTTACTATTCACAGAAATAATTAGACAGATCGACAATTTGTTCCTTTTTTTTCCCTTAAATTTGTCACTTTCAGTGGCCCAAAGGTGCAGCTTGACATGAAAAATGTATCTGGTCAAACAGACTAAACATACAGTGTCTCATCAGGAGATAAATGCGCCGGACCACTCTGCACCTGAGTCACTGAAAGTGAAACCGCCAAATGACTGTCGTGGAGTGTCTAGACATCAATACACACACACATACACACACACACATTCACACAGCGCACATGTAATTGCCTGTTGTTTCACACAAAATTCCTCAGCATTACAAGTCAACAGTAAAGGAGGGACAGCAGGGACATCAGACAAACGCATCTGTTTTTTTTTTCTGCTACAGTGAAATTACTACAGTGTCTACACAACAGTGACACAGTGACGCAGCGTTTTTGCAGCAGCACTCAAAGGCATAAGGAAGAGAGGGAGGAGGAGAAAGGAGGAGAGAGTAGGAGACACAGGGAGCGGTGACAAACAAAAAGAGAGGGGGAGATATCCAGAAGCTTACCTGGCTAGATGGGATGTTGTCCACAGCTCAGAAGAAAGGATAAGATCCGAGACCTGAATGGGTGAGGGAGGACGGGAGGAAGGAACAGTAGAGGAGAGACGGGGAGAGGGAGAGATTAGATTTGGCTGCTGGTACTTTGGGAGTGCAGTGGCAGGTGGCTCTGTGTTTATCACACACACACACACACACTCTCTCTGTCAGTGTATCTTATGGACAGATGGAAGGGAAGGAGTAGTGAGACCACGGAGGGAGAGTATGGCTGACAGTGCTCTCCAATCAGTAGTGGATCTAAAGAAAGACCTGTGTTATCACCCAGCTGGGGCCAGCAGAGTACACATGAGAGGGAGGAAGAAGGTGACACCAACAAAGAGAGTGCTTATCAGTGTGTGTCTGTGTGTGTGTGTGACTGTGGGCTTGTAAGGGCCACATATGAAGAAGAGGAAGAAGAAGAAGAAGTCCTCCGTCAGCAACTACAAAGACTAAGACGTACACCTCCGCCTCTGCACTCTCCACTTTCTCTTTCACCCATGTACACACACACACATACACACACTAACACATTCTGAGAGAGAGTAAACAACACCAAGCAGCTCCATTTAACAGACACACACTTGCAGAGCAAACACACACTGACTGGCTCCAGCCCAGCGGCCACAGTGTGAACATACTGATACACGGAGACACAGCGAGCCTCTGTGAGAGGGCATCGAGTTCATGGAGGATCGACTGGCACTGAACGTGACAGAGGCTACACGAATTATTTGTGTGGATAACATCTCCAGTGTCACACTTTTTCCTGCAGTGTTCTTTCTGCAAAGGTGAGAAAGGAGAACATCTCCCTTCTGTATCCTGTTACAGCATTAAGTTCCATCATCGACAGGTAAACGACTAATCACAAATAGCTTTGAGTCTTTAATAATAATAATTTCAATCAATAATAAAGTGAGTCTATAATTAAGGGTACATTTCAAGTCTATGGGATAAACTAATCAATTTTACAAAATATTGATTTCAAGCAACGACCAATTTGACAGTGGGTCGTTTGGGTGATATTTCACTTTGAGTTTATACAGAAAGTTTACAGGTTCCTGAATTTATTTAGCTGTTTAATTTCTAAAATGTCAGGTTTGCTCTTCAAAATTACCACTAGGATACATGTTTGTGTTTATTTTTAGTATTATTTGTTCAACATAATCATTAAAACATGACAAAGCTGTTAAAATTATTTTAAAATAATTTACATAAATTAAATAATTCACTTTGTGTATGTCTGGGAAATCTGTATCAATTGTATTATCCATTGGAAAAATATATATATATATAAATCACCAATGGTTTGCTCCAAAGTCACATGACTTAAAACAGCTGATGTCCCATCCTTTTGGTGGGAACCTTGAAGAAATTGTGGCATGTTTCAGCTCCTGCTCATCAATATTTCATCAGAATGATTGTCTGTACATGGGGCGCATGAATACTTCACCAACTGTGTAATCCAAATTTTCTACTGTTCTTACTATAGATGTTGTAAAGACCACACTGTGAAGAGAATGAACAGAAATATGAGCTTTTGGGGGTCAGGTGGTGTCATGTTCAAGGTCTGCAGTTGGCACAAGGGTGAAAAATTGAAAAAAATGTTAAGTGTGTTACCATGTGTTGTCAGCTGTGTTACATGTGATTTTTTGTGCTTTAATTCTTTTTATACCATGGTCAGTGAGACTTCCAATGTCAACTGGCGTGCCTTAGATTGGTCTAATGCACGCCAGTTGAAAAGTTAGTTCGGCAAGTTAAATCACCGTCGTATTACTCCGCTGTGCGCGTTACCATAGCAACGCGTCACACACATTTCAACGCATGTGAGGGCAGCCTGCGCTCCTACCGGGCCCCGTCTCCATAAAGCCTGGCTCACACTACAGGATTCTCACCCGATTTAACCCAAATTTGGTCCTCCCGACAATCGGGGAAGAAATCTGGTTGGGGACTAAAATCGGGCCCGACGTTCGGGCAAGATTATCTTCGAGTTTGAGCGGTTGACAGATGAATCTTTAGCCCCACGATCGTCCCACAGACTCGTCGGAGCCGCCCCGATAATTTTCAAACATGTTTGATATTAATCTGGATGATTGCAACATTCATTCTCACTGAGGATGACAACAGACAATTAGAAAGAGCCCCAGAGACCAAACAAGTGAAACTGAAAGGCTCCGGGTCAGCTGACTGCGCGCTCCACTGGCTCACTCCAGCCAGTTCAATAATGCCTTTAAAAATAACACATAATCACACCATTTTCATACAGTAGCAAACTGTTGTTTTATCAGTGATCGGTGTGAGATCATGCCATTATTGGCTGATACAGCAACAGTTTCACCTCTGTCCCTCTGCATGCGCGTAATGGATGAGAGGCACCACTGCAGACAGCTCCGCTTCTCTCTCCTCCTGTCCCACCAGTGCGCTAAAAACCTCAGATCAAACAACTGAGCACATGTGGTCCATCACTCATTATTAATTCATTATTTCTTTTAAAGTTTACACTTTGTGGGACCATGGTATAAGCGGATTAAACAACGAGGGAGCGTGCATTAGACCGTTCTAAGGCACTCCGCGGAGTAACACCACTCCGCTGCGCGTCGTGGTGTTCCCACTCCGCGTCGTGCCTTAGAACGGTCTAATGCACGCTCCCTCGTTGTTTAATCCTTACTAAATTGAAACTGAAATAAATGATGAGGGGCATTTCGAGGTAGTGTTGTCTTACATAGAAATGTTGATTAACTCTAAATTTAGTATAATATGGATATATGTTGAAAAATAGTCACAACTTTTGTCCATAACACACAAATTCATTAGAGCTTTAGCTTGCTAATTAATGAATTTAGTTCATTACAGGCATTTACTTTGCAAATAGAATATGAAGCAAACAAAAAGCAAATGTACTTTTGTCACTTGTTTACCTGAATTATACCTCTAACTATAGAATCACTCAATTATCTTCACCCTTTTGCTCACAACAAAAACATACACTATGAAAAAAAAACTCTATAAGTTAATATGTGACAGCTATCACTACAGCAGGAGAAGGAAAGAATACTGCACATCTTTTTGCGTAAAATTACAAGCGTGAAAAACAGGAAGTCAGGATGAATTTCAGCTGACTCACACCTCACCTTGAAAATCTAAAGTTTATCACTAACTACACTTGGATCCTTAAGACCTAAGCTTTTCAAACTGAGTAAACCTGAGACTACACTTCACATTCATTCTCATACATCAGCCTAATGCATTGTTAATTCATTCCTTTCTGGCTCAAAAAGCTGATGCACATTGTGTTAAAAAAGTGCAAAGGATTTTACTTTTTTAAAGGATTAATTCCCTAAACCTAGCCTCAAAAATTTCAAGTGACAGACACAGATAGGATTAGAAACTACAATTGATTCAGCATTTAAATCCTTAAAGAGTGGGTATTTTCTTCTTTATATTTCAAACATGAATATAAAGTAAGAGAGCTGGATATTCAGATTTAATGTGTAGAGACTTTTCAGCTGCTATATATTCAAATCCCTATATCTGTTGGTAAACTGCTCAGGAGGGTCCATTCTGAAAAAAAAAAAATAATTAAAAAAAAAAAAAAAAAAAAAAAAAAACCCGACTTCTTCATATAAGAACATCCTAACAGGGTCATGGCACAGCACCAAAGTCTGCCTCCATTTCTGCACCCAACAGGCCTCCAGAAGGCTAACCAATCAGAAGAAAGGGGGACCTTAAAGAGACAGCAGCTGAAGCAAAGCATTTCAACATAAACCAGTATTGAGTTATTTACAACACCAGTGTGAGAAAAATTTGGATTTCTTTAGCTATGAAACATGTACAGTGACTATGGGTGTTCCAAAGAGACAATATAAACCCTAAAAAATGCTAAATACCCTCTCTTTAATGTCAAATGCAGGCTACCAGAAAAATGTGCTCTAGGTTTCTCTTGTCTGGATCATGATAGCTTTTTTATGTCACTGGCAAAAACATACCCGATAAACTGCAAAGACTAACCTCAGACGGCCACAGGTTTGCTTCAACCTTACCAAAGCAGACATGGATAAGAAAAAGTGCAATGTGTGTGCGTAAGAGAAGCTCATTAGTGGAGTGTCCAACCTGAAAATCAAACCTGGTCAATTACTTGAGGAAGCACAAGGTGGATCTAAAAGGGTTTGATCACTATCCGAGCCCAAGGTTGTCATCAGTATGCACTACTTGCACCTCATGTCCTCTTCCAGTAAATCCAGAGACAGTTGGCTGCTGCACACTCATCTTGACCAAAGAGAACACAGAGAGGTGTTACAGAGCAGCCACAGCAGCCTTGCTAATTGGTAACATGACTTGTTGCTTGCTTGGAAACCATTTTAGATAAATGGGAGGACGTACATTGGCAGGTTTAAAAAAAAAAAAAGAGTTATATAAATGATAGTCCCAAAAACACTGATAAAAAGTTGTTTAGTTGTTGTGTATCAGTGGCATCCTAGAAGTCCAGGTAGTGATTATGGTCGACAGGAGACATTGGTGGACGCAGCAGAGTGTTATAGATCAGGAGTACCATGTGTTTGTTATATGACAGCTTTTAGCATCAGTGGCTGTCAGTTTGAACAATAAAAACACAATGAAAACCTCCTGCAAACGAAATGTGTTTTCTTTCTGTTCAATATATCAACAAATTATACTCTCGTGCCTTTAAAGGTAGAGTCTGCAGGATTTTCCTAAACAGATAAAATGTCAATATTAACAGGAATGATCATTCTCAATCGTCTCCTACAGGCCTCTATACATGTGTGTGAGTGTCTGTCTGCCTCAATCTGTCCTCAGCCTGTAAGATAATGTTTTGAATGTATTGGGATGGTTCTGGGTGCAGAGTAGATGTGGTTACCCCAGCCAATCACAGAGTGCCTAGAGTGGCTATGATAGTGGACGTAGCAGAGAGAGAGAAAAACACAATCAACATGACAAGAAATGCAAAACAGATAAAACGTTTTACCAAATAAGGGTGAAGCTTGGCTCAACTTTCACTCACTTTGAGGCACTTGAAGAGTGGCACAGGACAAAGAGTGACTAAAGGTAGCTTTTTGCTGAGCAGGTATGCATCAAATGCTCGCAATTAGCTTGTGCTAACATGCCAAATCAAGTGCGCGGCTCTCAAGGCTCTTCCACGCAGAAACCCAACGCTACAGGTGGTTGCTGGGCTAGTGAGTGTGTTCACATAATCATGGTTGGAGGCTGTGGGTGTGTGCTGCCGCTGGCACTGAGCCAAGGAGGAGGAGCTCAGTTTGAAAGTTGTGTTTACTAACAAGTAACAAAAACTCCCATGGACCACCCTTTAAATTCCTTCAATGAAAACCAAACAGCTTTTTTTTTTAAAGGTCAATGAGTGCTTCACAGTCCCAGCAGAGCAGTGAGGGTACATACTGTACTATGTCCTACTCTATGTCAACACAAGCACCAAAAATGCTGCAGTGGGGAATCCACAGGCATTGATTAGAAAATTGATTACAAACATAAAATCAATAATAGAATCGATAACGGTACTTCTATTGATGAAATCTTATCGAGTCTCATCCCTAGTGTCGTAATCGGTTTGATTACACATCAATATTTCTTTCTTAAAGTTTGAGGTTAAGGATTAAATATTGGTTTGTGGGTGCAGATGGCCTGGTGGTATAGGTCACGCCCCATGAAGTTCGCTCTTTAGTGAATGATGATCCAGCCTGTGGACAGTTTCTCCAATGTCATTCCCCACTCCCACCCTGTTTCCTGCTCGATCTACCGTCCTATCCTCTCCAATTAGAGGCATAAAAAGCCAGAAAAAAATCACCTATAAAAAATAATTCAATATTTTTTTTAAGTGAACAAATCAAAAATTTTTCTTATTGTATCTTCACAAATGAAACAATGAGTTTCTTCAGCATCAAAAACAGTGTTTTTAGGCTAATAAGCTTCAAAAATGCCTCTAACTCAGGATTCATTGTTTTACATAGTTTAAGACATCACACTGGTCTAACAAAGCTCCAACAGAGCTGGAAGCATTTTATCATTAGTATCAAGTTAACTGTTATCAAAGAGAAAAGATCTTCATCTCTATATTTCCTGATAATGGATTTATGACAGGGAACCAATGGCATCAACCAAAGTTGATAAAAACTTTTGCCGTCTCTCAACAACACTTCTTCAAAAACATCCACACCTTTATCGATATAAAGGAAAAGTCTATGCTCATTAGTCGACACAATCATCACAGAAACATCACTTATTTTCAACTTCAATGGACTGCAAAACTCCCTTAACTAATTGGAAATAGATGCTCTGATGTTGTGCTTTTCAAGCAACAGAAAGAGCCTTCCTTTGAAAAAAGCCTAACATAGCATAGCATGAAAATTGGCTTTGCTCTGATGTGAAATCCAGCCAAGAAAATATTGTCTTTGTGTCTGCTAAAGAATTCTAACTGGACTTTCTGCTGTCTTGTTTTTTCAGGTGCTGTACCTGGAGCAGGACGCCTTTATGAGCAAACACGCGTTGACATGCACGATCATCAGTGGACATGACAATATCAGTAGAGGATGCATAAAAAGCATCACCTACAAAACTCTGAGACACAGTTAAATGGAGCATGGGTTAAGTGATGTCATCACACAGCAGGTGTGATGATCTGCAGTGTCACTCTTTACACACACATGTTTTCAGTTTGGTGAGACACATGGGTGAGATTTTTAAAAAATCCTTCACTCAGCAGGATGCCCGCCCAGGCATCTAGCTTTAACCTCTCTATGCAAAGCAGACTTTGTCAACACTCAACTAGCAAGTAAGCCTGCCACTCACCCAATCAATCATTTATTCAGTGTCTGCGCCTTTTTCACAGCTTCATCAGACGGATGCCACCCTGTATCTGATCAAAACGATGACAGCTCTCGAGGAACACTACAGTTTCTGCAGATTTGCATCATTATCACTGTGTCTGTCTGAATTTACATCATAATCTACAACGTATCAAAGCTAGTAATTTGTTCTCCCCTCCCCCAACAAGCTTTCTCATGAGAGAAATTCATGCCAGAAATTATCTTCTATTCTATTCTGTGACTAAGTCTGCAAAAGAAAAAAAAGTTTTTGTATGAAAGGCCTGTACACTGCGAAAAAAGAAATCTTATCAAGTTTTTTTTTCTTATTTTAAGTAGAAAATGTCTTCTTAGAATTAATATCAGCCACATTCACCTGATTTATTTTTTAAGTTATCAAAGACAGAAATGAGGTCTGAATTGATAGTAACAAGTTCAAAAAAATCTGCCAATTCAACAGAGAAAAGTTACTTGTATTAAGACATTATTCTAGTTTTAAACATATTTTTGAGCAAAATTTTCTTGTTCCATTGACAGATTTTTTTACCCATTACACACAATTTAGACCTAATTTTTGTCTTAATATTACTTGAAACAAGACATTTTTCTGGACTGGTCAGCTGAATGTGGCTCATATAGCATAATTAGACAGTTTAACTCAAATGAGACAAAAACACTTGATAAGATTTCAGTTTTTGAAGAGTAGTACTACACCACCGGTCCAACATCACAGAACTGCTGACTATGAGGATCAAATAAGAAGAGTTAGTCTACTTGTGTTTGCTAATACATACACTGGTACATCCTAAGCTGTTACTCAGTTCACTGCAGAGCTGAGACCAGTCGGCAACATTGGACGGTTACTGTAAGTCCTCTTCTGATATATAAAGACTTCAGTTCTTCATTAGTTTAAGGATGGAAATCAAGCAGTGGCTCCAAATGAGAACCTCCTCCAACCAGCTTAATCTATCCTCAGCAGATTCTTTTTTTTAAATGTAGTTACGCCTTGTGCCTTGCAAAACTCTGACTTCACACATCTCCAGCAAGTAATTCTGGCAGAAAGGAGTAAGACTCAGTCCAAAGTGTAGCTTAATGCTGCACCACATGAGGCGAACAGCACAAGATGAAATATCAGTGGCAAGGGTGGGCAACTAATTTATACAGGGGTCACATGACAAACCTGAATTGTGTCAGAGGCTGCATCAACAGTTAAGTGAACTTGGTTCTGCTCAATACAATTTTTTTTCCATTATAAAATGCACTTACTTGTATATTTAGATTAGTTGCAATCGGTGACCAGGAGAATAAAGAAATTCTGTAAATATGTGTGTGTGTGTATATTAAATAGTGGTGCAGGTCAAATAGGAAAATACTCCTTTAGGAGCAATACACTATAAAATCAAAAACAATCATAGCATGAATTTTTCATTCTATTTTTAACTTGTTGGTCTCTTTAAACACCGAAAAACTATGTAGCTAAGAACTTCATTTAAAAAAAGAAAAAAGAAAAAAATCTTTTACTTCATTTTTCCTCCATAGTGAGACAAGTCTAGTCATTCTTGGTTTTGAACAAGCTCACTGAAATCTGGATGAATTCTTTAGGAAGCTGAGCTAAGGACAGCTAAGAGGTGACCCTCAGTGACAGAAGATCTGTTTTTGGATTTTTTAAACTTCACTTGCTGCTGTTCACATCCAGGCCTCACATGCCCTAATGTGTCCATGTGGAAACAGTCCACAGGATGTATTGCATCCACGGCATTTTTTTTTTTTTTCAATCATTATTATTATTATTAACCTCACGCAGGCCAGACAGGAATGCCCAAAGGGCTGCATGTGGCCTGAGGGCCATATTTTGCCCATGTCTGATCTATGGCTTTCTTTTAGTTCCAGCTTCAATGACCCTTTAATCTGGTGAAGCATCATTGGAACTGTCACAACAGCTATTCACTGAAAAATTAAAAACATCATCAGGAATTGACTCTAATTTAAAAATAAAATATTTTCAAGATATAGTTTCCAACACCTGTTTTTATCACAGCTTATGAGGACATACTGTATTTGGTTAAAGTTGCTGATTAACAGGGTTGCAGTTTTAAGTAAAACACCGGTCAACAAGAGCTTCCCCTTTCTTAGCAGCGAAGTGAAGGTATGCCCTATCCTATGTAACATTCGCACAAAGCAGGCAGACTATGGGACATGCAAAGGAAGAGATAAGAGAATTAGTTTAAACAGATGCACTAATACGCAGAATTAATACAGGAAATGTTATAACAAAAGTAACTTCTCAATTCCTTTATTACAAGGGATAAAATCTTGTTTGAGTTGAGTTACTTTTATCTCAATTTTTCATCTTCAGCGCTTGATTCAATTTTACCCCAGATTGCTCACTCTCATCAGCTGCAAGGTTATCATTTATTACCCAGCATCCCCTCTGATTTCCTGGCTGTGTAAAAATGCTTCAGATTGGTCAACCCCTTCATGGCAGTAACTTTCACTAATATGAGCAATGCCAGAAACAAACTGATCAAACATCATGTCAGATCAATTCATGGGGAAGAGTCCAGTCACGTTTCTTTTTTTAAAATATTATTTTTATTAGCAGATTTTTGGTAACAAAAAGGAAAACATTTATAACCCGAACCTCATTTCCAGTGTTGAGTTGGGATTCAAATTTGCTGTTTCTCAATTTTTCTAAGTGAATAACTGGAACCAGTTCATGCAGCCAATTTTTATAGCATGGTGGGGTTGGTGTTTTCCAGTTTTTTAAGATATTTTTTTTTGCTAACACCATGCCCAACCAGTCACGTTTCTTCTGCTTGTTGACACAGCAGACTGACAGGTGAGGTAAACAACATGAGTTCATTCACCAGGCCAAACAACATGGTTGAAAATCTAGTGCTATTAACTAATGAGGTAATTTTGGACCTGAGGGAAACAGGATATTGAGAACGTTGGTGTTAACCCCCAGAATTAAACTCTGATATGATTAAATCCACTTAATGCTCATGTGTCTGCAAATCTCTGAAATGGGATTTGAAAATCAAATTATCTCCTCTCATAAGAGGATGTCAATGTTCAGATGTACGATGAATGAATGAATCCCAAGGACACAAATACCAGATCATGTGTTTCCTGTTTAGGGAAAAAAAAAAGGCTTGCAGGAAAATCTGTTGGTATTACCGTCACAATATGTAATTCCAATGTATTGAAATCTATGATACCAAGGAATCCAATGACAACAGGAGGCGTCAGTGGGAGTTTAAAAGAGGTGTTATTCAAATTCAACTCTCTTTGCCCTTTTCACAACTCTCAGTAAATGGTGCAAAAAGCAGTTGTGGTTCAACCTGTTTTTTGATAAACAGAAATGACTGGGCCTTTCTTAGAAATGCTGCAAAAGCTCATTATGCCAACAGGATATACACAGCAGCAGGCAGCAGGACAAAGCAAGCAGGCAGGTAATCAACATGCAAAGGCAGGGAGAAAAAAAATCATCCATTACGATCATCTCAGGCATGTGTCCCTACTGCACTCGAGCAATAAACATCTGGTTGTTCAAATGAAGAGTGTATGGAAAATAATCCCAGAGTGATCATTGCTCGATCCTGATTCTTTCCATTTATTTGTTTTGGAATACATGAAAAGTCCAGAAGCAAGACAGAGGATGAGTCAGATGTCTTTGTTTTTCTTTTTTTAATCAAAGATGAGGATGTCAGAAAATCAGAGTCACATGGAAACAGTTGATTATTTTTTCATCTCTGCCTCTGTGTTAGCATGGAAGACAGGAAATTCCTGTACTAGACTTCCATCATTACTCTGAAAACATATTCAAAATGATAAGACAAGCAACTTTCAAAGCATAGTACGCTTCCTATTATTCTTCAGTTTTTGAATCTCAACTCATCAATAATGATAGATGGGGATTTTCACTGGTTTTCATGAGGTGTGGTCCTGACACAGAGCCTGTGCAGAGCCAGAAATAGTGTATGTCTACTTCGCCTTAGATTCAGATTTGTTATCATAGACTGAACATGGATGCAGTCTCCCTTCTGTTCCTGAAACGGAAAATGAAGCACATAAGCTATAGCGGCCATATTGGTAGTGGCAAGGGCTTCTTCTTCAGCCCTAGGGTGCCTGTCAGTCACATGACCCTGAGCTGTGCCTCTGATTGGGCAAGCTCTCCGATCTTAATATCCTCTGAACTGCCGAGTTAGAAAAAGATTCAAAAAATATGTAAAAATACGTAAAAATATTGATGAATCAATGCATCAATACATTCCTCGCCCAATTCAAAATTGATTCAGCAAATCCTCTGAATCAATTCATCTCCTGGCAAGTGAGGGGGACTGTGCGTGTTATTAGCGTTGTATGAACGAGGGCCACCAGAGACCAAACAACAAAAAAATGGCAGCCAAAGCAGCAGCAGCATAAAGCCAGATCCTTCGGCTTTAAAGTCTGACGTTTAGGTTGTTTTATTGCTCCAAAACGTGAGGGGACATACCACATATGTTCACATGCAGCATGAAAATCGATAATCGAAGCATTTAAATCAATACCGAATCGAATTAATATGGAATTGACTCGGTATCGAATCGATATCAAATTGTATCGCAACCTAAATAATCAAAATCGAATTGAATTGAATTGAATTGAATTGAATTGAATTGAATCGAATCAAATCAAATCAAATCAAATCAAATCAAATAATGAGGCTCTTGGCAATACCCAGCACCACACCCGTACAGTGTGTGCTAATAGTGAAATTAGCGACTCAGACAGGAGACGTTTTTTGAACCAGGCTGTAACTACTTCAACTTCTGCTGTGAAAAAGTTTTTTTTTTTTTGGCTTGGTGTATGTGTGACTTCACATACTTCCAGAACCAGCCTCAAGCATACACTTGAGAAACGGCAGATTTTAGAGCTTCAGCATTGTCTCATATTCTTAGACCCAAGTTTTGCCACTTATTTTTTATTCATACAATTCTCCTGCTATATAAATACTTTTTTACTCCTCCTTGGTTGCAATAAGCAGAGTAAAAAGTTTGAAAAAGCCCAAATTTATGTGTCTACAGTATTTATTCTTAAATATTCTCATGCTAAGAAAATCTCAAAACTGTGGCCGTATTTGAAGAGGAGGTATGGTATTTTTTTGTCTTAATATTCTCCCTGTGGTAACTCTGTAGTAGGTTTGCATAAACCACTGTGGTATGAAGGCCTGTTGGGGGCGGAGCTATGGTCAGACCTTGGTGTTTGAGGCCCTCCCCTCAAATGAACCAATCAGGATATCCTATGTTGATGACGTCATCATTTCAATAAATCTTGTGAAGATCTAATGCAGTTTTTAAAATGAACATTTTCGGCTGTTTACGGACTGATTTAGGGATCTCTATGAGTATAATTATAAACATCCAGTATTGAAACTATATATCCATGTTTGAAATACAGGAAAGCACAAAGTGTTCTCGTGTGTTTCTATGGAACTGCTGGGATGAAAAACTGAAGCAGTAAGGGATGGCAGTCTTTGAGTTGGATCTATCTGGGCCTCTGTGGTGTGCTCTGTACCCACATTAGTCACTGCACAGTTGGGTGAGGTTGAAAGACTTTGGCTCAAAGTATTTATTTAGAGCACAAACGGGTCCAGTTATAACAGTTACTTCTTATTTCAATCCACCAATTATTTCACTACTTTTTGTTTTAGTGGCAAGAACATCCCAAAAATATCCCAGCAAGAGACACCCACGAACGATAAAAAATGAGTCAAACATCAACATACGAATTCAGAAACAGGGAGTTTGAGGGGATGAAAAAATCATCCCCACAGTTCATGTCAATATTGGGTGAATGCTGTTCTTGTAAAGCAGTTTGTTTCTGATTAAGATGTTTGGACTGGAAGTTTGGACTTTTAACTAGGTCTCATTGTCTGATTTCTTATTAACACCAAAGAGTCAGTTCTATCATCCTCTTATTTAAACCATTCCCCCCTGAGATGATAAAATAACATTTTGTTTCATTCCAAATTGTCTTGCTCATAATAATTACTGTAGCTTTCTTCATGAGGTCACAACTCTGTGTGACAAAAAAAGTGTGAAGTGTGGTGTTAAAGATGGTGTGACACAGAAACACGATACATCATTCGTAGTTTGAGTTTGTAAAAGACAAATATGTATAACCATTCAGAAATAAATGTTTTTACTGCCTTTGTGTTGTAAGGTGTAAATGTGCACATTAGAGGAATGAAATATCTTTATACAGCTTAGACTCGCATTACCCTAACTATGAGAATATATGACGCTAATTACCCTCTGAATGGAAAAATGTTGACAATAATATATATAAAAAAAACAGGAGGACAAGGGAGAAGAAAAAAGAAGTCTCTTTTAAATGAAGTAAATTTCCTGTTATTGTCTTGTTTAATCTTATAATGATGTTTTCAAGAGACGGTGGAAAGAAAGGAAGTAATAACTCAGGCTGAAGATGCATTGAAAACAAATGACCTCAAATTTTCTTCTCATTTCCCTCCATTAGCCCTTATTTCCCTTACTTTGTCTCTTCTACCGTTCCAAAGAAAAAATGAAGACAACATCAGATCAGATGAAACGCTCGCCCTGTCTGCGTCAGACACTGTAAAGCTTCAGATGGCAGGGCTTTCTACGACAGAGCAAGTGTTTTCACAGCTTCTTTACGAGCTGGCGTGGGCGGAAACATAAACAGCAACACTCGGTTATGTTAGCAACGAGCAAAGAGACACTCACAATGCGATCTTACACAGCGACACCACGGCGTACGGGTATCGACAGCCCGTGCACATGAGCGCACACTCACGAGGAGACATACGGAGAGCTTATGGAGGAGATCTGTCGCTGTGGTGCTGCAAAATCTGTGGTAAGAATAACCTGGAGGAGTACCACTTCCTGTTTCTAACCACTGATAGTTCCTGCTCAAGGTTTTACAGCTTCACTGTTCACGTATAAGAGAATGGACTTCCATCCTCTGGTCTGCTTACATGACAGTTATGATAATCTTAGGAGGGATACACCAGAGAGAAGGCTGCACACATCTCAATATGTTTTAGTTTCATGTGCAGCCTCTACCATATGGGACTCATCGTAAAACCTGGACTTCTTGGGCTGTGTGTGTGTGTGTCTGTGCATGTGCTTTTATGTTTTCTCCATCACAGATCTAACTACCAGGGGAGCTGTGAAATTATGATCTACACCTCATAACACAAGTTGTGCTGAATTAATGAGCAACTGCAGGGAGGTTAGCTCACGCCTGTCTTAACATTACACACGCTGACCCAGGAAAGAAAACACACGTGACTTTTACATCTTGAAGTACTATCACTGTGATGACGTGGGCATATAAAACTAATTGATTTCATTCATCAGTTGTACATCAACGTATATTCAGTGTTACAGCCATCAGATTACAGAATAAAAATGATGAAGTGTTGCTGACACAAAGCTGTAAACCTTGATATACGACTCAGCACTTTATTGTAATTAACCTCAATCACTGGTAGTGCCCTCACCGCAGCAGAGCAGCATACCTCCCTCCAAGCTCAGCGCCTCCTTTGGCCGAGACTGCTCATAAAGGGTGATAATAAACAGTCCAATGGCTTCAACAAGATGCCAGTCCTAACAGATGTTCAACGTGTAGCTTACTTACTTGAATGCTTGATGGAAGTGTGAGGGTAAATGATGCTCTCTTCCTTGCCAGCCACTCACACCACAGGCTTTTTGTCACAGTATGGAAAGTACAGGTATAAATTAGTGCTGTCAGGTGATTAAAATTTTTTTATCTAATTAATTACAGGATTTGTAATTAATTAATCTAATTAATCGCATTTTAATCTCATATTTGCTTAAGGTCCCAAAATAAAGAATTTGAATTCCAGGACATTAAAATTACATTAAAAGACACACACAAAAAAAAAAAACATTTTAAAATAAGGTGGGAATGTATACAACACATTTTTTGGTACCCTGATGCATAAGGAACACATGAAAAAGTTTCATGGTTCTATCTTATCCTAAGGTAAGCTGATTTAATTTTTAGGATGGTTTTTGCTTCTGTCACATTTTTACTCGATGTGGACTCAATTTTCACTGCAATATGAACTTCTATACTTCAATGAGGTCAGGAGAACCAGGGCTAAAGGCTAAAAACTGTAAGGAACTATGTACAAAACACTTTATTCAAGTCTTGGATCAAAGAAAAGAGAAGTATTTTCAGTTTTACATGCTCTGAACACACAAACTGTTGCTGATTGGTGCAGAGCAGCCCCAAGCTAAAACATGACACCAGGAAGATGGAAGCAAATTTTCAAATAATTCTTTAGATTTAAATACAGGATATATATCTATCATTCAGGGCTTGTTTAATGCAGTACAGAGTGTAGAATTATCTGTTTTTTACAGACTTGAGCTAGAGCAAACGGTTGATTTTCTGCAGATTTTCAAAAAGGATGTGTGTATAAACGAGATGTGGACGGCAGTCACAAATCACTCTCGCTTCCTTCCCTCCGTTTTAAAGCATGTTGCTGACATGTGATACATTCAGGGACCATCTGAAATGTGAAAATCTGACGAGAACACCTCTTTCTCCAAGTAGGACACACGGTTTGTAAATGCTAGACATTTAAAAATAAGTGCATCTTTGAACGCCCAGCAGGTTTGGGATCCCGATTAATCTGCATTAATTTTTATAACGCGTTAATTTGCGGTGTAATTGATTAGAGTATAAATGCACATCCTTAACCAAAATAAAGGCTGAATTCTATTTTGTTTTTTTAATTACAGTATTGGAAAAAAGATCAAGCTGGCTCACTGTCAAAGAGTCATGCCTCACACATCTAACAAACCACTGTGTAAGACAGTGGGGTGGGGGAAGGGAAGATGAAGATCTTGGTACCAATTTGATTCGGTCATTAAGTGTTAAAAAATCCACTGATGAAATTTAAAGTCTTAAACATATTTACAGAGTTTTCCTACCCTACGTCATTCCTCTCTCCTGCAGCGTCCTTGTCTATCACAAGCTTCCAATTTCTAGATGGCTTATTATGCAAATAAGGCAATGGTGTCATTTAGTGACAGCCAATAGAGACTTTCCTTACTGATGAGTTGGTATGTTGAAACAGCAATGTCTCACTCAGCTTAAATGATGTTTGAAATGGGAAACAACTCGGGGTGCACCAGTCATAATTTCCTGGCCAATGACAGTATATAACTGACAGTATATACCTTCAATGTTCCAATCTTATTTTATTGAAAATCATTGCACGATACCTGTGGAACAATAAAATCTTTATGTTTAACTTTAACAACCAATAAAGTGTCCTGAGTTTTAGGTCTGAGAGCAGAAAGCAACAATGGCTGGCTGTGATACCTTCCTGGAGGTATATAAGATCAGTTTTATAAGTAAGGATGGGCTGATCACCGATCCCCCAAAATTAAGGGAATCGGCACCAATCAATGGGCCGATCAATCAGTGCATGTCTACAAACAGCCTCACTCTTTCAGGTTTTCATGACCATGCATGACTTAAAAAAGAAAGGATTATTAGGATGTATGGTATTCAAGGGTGTTAAAAACAGCAATGTTAAATGAACGAAACGGAAAAGAGTGAGATTAATCTTTGCTAAAGTTTGCTAGTTCTGTGGTTTATGGGGTTAGGATTTTCTGTTGTTCATCTTGCGTGTTGTTTTCTTGGTGGCTGAATTGTATGTTGAGTTTACCTCCATTAAAAAAAAAGTGATCTAAATAATTACAGCAGTTCAAATGACTAACATCAAAATCAGAGCTTTGTTCATAAAACTTTTACGCAGTGTTTGCACCCACTGAACCTGTGCAAATTTGTAAGAGACATCGTCAACTCACCCCTAGTTCACACACTAGGCATGAGCCCCGGGCAGCACCGTATTCACCAGCGGCTGTGCGCGGCTGTTACACTATGAGTCTATATTTGGCGGAGGGCAATGCAGAAACATGTCAATCTATGCAGAGCAGATCATACCAAACAGGAAATCAGAGAAAACGATCGGAGTATCCAGTCATTTCAAAATGAAGCTCCATGTTCTGGTTCCTCATTGTAAATCTCATCCTTGTTTATCAAAACTACATTATTGACACACAACAAGAAGTCATCAGCAGGACAGATCCAGAGGAAATCTGATGTTGTGGACAAGGAAAAGTTAATGTTGAAACTTTATAATTCTTATGTCACAACAAAATCTTTCTATAAGAACACCAACAGAAAGGAGAGGGCATGGACTGATGGGGCTGAAGTTTTGGGAGGACCAGGTGAGTTTAACATGCTAATTAATTACCATGCTAGTATGTTGTCATAGGTGGATTCCTGCAGGAACATGTGGTTCTCCTGTGATCTCTGGTATCCAGCTGCTATAGGTGCTGCCCTACGCTAGGCTGCACTCCAGAGACACATTCAGTGTGAATTGGTTCTGGCCCAAAAACCACAGCACTGCACAGCCCACTGTTATGCCCAGCTCGTTGTAGAGCATAACAAATAAGGGAGGTCAACACAGTGATAGCTTTAAGTAAAGAAATAAGTTTATTGAGCAACTCAAGAAACCTAACTTGTGGTTTAGTCAGCATCAGTAGTGAGGTGAGGGTGTTGGGTGCAGTGAAATGTGAACAGATTATTAAGACTATGTGTAAAGGAAACTGAATCTAAACTTAGCATTACCAAACCAAACCAAACCAAACCAAACCAAACCAAAGGTGGGTGCCTGGCAGGCACCAGCCTTCCAGGAAGGGAGAGAGAGAGCCCATGTGGGACTCAAACATTTTTTAAAAGCTCCCACCAGGTGGATCCAATCCCCAGATGAGAGGGGAGGAGCAGGGAAACCAGGAAGCCCTGGAAAAAGAAAACAGAGGCAGGCAGGCAAGACAGCAGACCCTGATCCCAAGGCCTGTGGCCGTCACACCCCCCCCCATAAAACAAAGACCCCCACCAACAGGGTCTTTGTGGAATCAACATGGTGCTCTAGAAAGCGCGTCAGCCATAATGTTTTCACGACCCTTAATATGTTTCACATTAAGAGTATAAGGCTGAAGAAACATAATCCACCGCATTAGTCTTTGATTAGCATTTTGTATACTTTCCAAGAAAGTTAGTGGACTATGATCTGTGTAAACTGTCACTGGCACAGACGGTGTTACATAAACCTCAAAAAACTTCAGTGCCCAAATCAAAGCCAGTGTCTCTTTTTCGACCACTGAATAGTTCAACTGGTGACGATTGAACTTACGGGAGAAGAAGCAGACTGGATGTTCAACTCCCCCTTCCCCCTCCTGCAGGAGAACAGCCCCAGCTCCAACCTCACTTGCATCCACCTGTATCTCAAAGGGTTTATCAAACACAGGAGCTGCAAGAACAGGGGCAGAACAGATAAGTTTTCGGACAGCATCAAAAGCAGTTTGACATTGAGGAGACCAGACAAAAGGAGTGTTTTTCTTCAAGAGATCAGTCAAAGGGGCAACCACAGTAGAGAAATTACGGCAAAAACTGCGGTAATATCCCACTAATCCTAGAAACCGCATCAGCTGTTTTTTGGATGATGGTATGGGATATTCATCAATGGCCTCCACCTTAGCCTGCACAGGCCGGACTTCACCTTGGCCTACAACTTTGCCCAGATAGGTCACGGTTGCTTTAGCAAACTCACATTTTTTCAAATTAATGGTTAAATGTGCTTCTGCCAACCTGTTAAAAACTGCCTTTAAGCGCTGAACATGAGATTCCCATGTGTCGCTGAACACCACTACATCGTCTAGGTATGCTGCACAGCCTGACTGACCAGCTAACACCCTATTCATAAGGCGCTGAAATGTTGCTGGGGCATTTCTCAGCCCAAATGGCATCACATTATAGGAAAATAACCCCCAAGGTGTAACAAAAGAGGAAATTTCCTTGGCCCTCTGGGTTAATGGCACCTGCCAATAACCTTTTAAAAGGTCAAGTTTGGTCACAAACTTTGCACTCCCCACCTGGTCAATGCAGTCCTCCATTCGAGGCATAGGATAACAATCAGGCTTGGTGACAGCATTAACCTTTCTAAAATCTGTGCAAAATCTGTCAGAACCATCAGCTTTATCTGCCAACAGACATGGAGAGGCCCAGCTGGAACACGTTGGCTCTGCTATCCCATGTTCTAACATGTACTCCACCTCCCTCTCCATCCGTTCCCGCTTCTCCATGGGCAGACGGTAGAAACGCTGTTTGACAGGTTTGGCATCACCCACCTCTATATCATGCTCAATTAGGCTGGTGCGTGACGGTGTATCTGAGAAGAGAGACAAATGAGAATTAAGCAGCTCCACCAGGTCTGCGCGCTGATTGGCTACCAGATAACTCAAGTGACTGTCTATGTGTTTGAGATACTCAGAATTGTTGAGTTTTCCTGTCAGAACAGGCTCAGATGGCACCTCAAAATCTTCTGAAGGCCCAACTTCCACTGTAGTGACCGTAGCCACCGACTTTACAGACTCACCTACTTGAGAGGCAGAGTTAGGAGAATGATAGGCCTTCAATAGGTTCACATGACACCACTGAACTTTTTTCCTTCTGTCAGGTGTGTACACTAAATAGTCCCTATCTGACACACGGCTTTTAACTGTGTAAGGTCCACTAAATTTTGCCTGAAAGGGTGAACCTAACACAAGTTAGTGGTGTACTACCTTTCCAAACCTTTGCCCCAGCTAAATCATTACCTAGAATCATGTCTATGCCTCGAATCGGCAGCTGAGGACGGACACCCATTTCCACCTCTCCACAAACCAGATCAGAGAAGAGTTGAAAACGATGTGAAGGAACCCACAGAGGAACCAACCCGACGCCAAGTACAGGTGATTTTTTCCCAGTAGCAGTGCAGGCTGAAAAAGGCAAAATTTTCCCCACAATCAAACTATGAGTGGCCCCTGTGTCACGCAGAATCTTTACAGGTACCTTGTTTTTCCCATCCAAAGACACAAAACCATCTGAGACAAAAGGTGCATATGCCTCATCAACACCCTCAGGTGGAGCAGGCTCAGGGGGAAAAACATCCAACCCAGCCTTACCCATGCCTGAGGCAGAGGAGACTAGGCCAGCTGACTTTACATAAACACTGGAATCAGCTGATTTCTGACCTGATTTACTGATCGGACATTCTCCTTTCCAATGTCCCTTGTTTTTACATGCATGACAGACCCTGGTAGGATCAAACTTCCCATCTGTCCCCGGAACATGCCTCACAACCTGATGAGCGGACTCATGGGTGACCCCTGCAGGCTTGCAAGGCCCAGCCCGGAAATTCTCCTTCTGCTGACCTCCTCTGTAGACTTGACCAATCACCAAACCTCTAGCATGTGTTAAAACATACTCATCAGCAAGGACAGCAGCTGCAGATGCTGTCTTCACCTTTTTTTCACTGATATAAGTAGCAAGGTTAGCTGGCAATGAACTTTTAAATTGTTCTAACACAATTAAATCACACAAATCTTCATAGGTGTTTACCTCCGAAGCAGAGCTCCAGCGGGTGAAATGAGTTAATATATCCTGGGCAAATTCTACATGAGTTTGCTTCTCTCCCTTTTTCCAGTTCCTGAACTTTTGCCTGTATGCCTCTGGAACTAGTTCATAAGCTTTTAGAACTGCAGCTTTAACTTTAGTGTAATCATTACAATCAACAGAACTAAGGGCAGAAAAAGCTCTCTGGGCCTTACCTGTGAAAATGCATTGCAGCATCATCGTTCTATGACCCTCTGGCCATCCTCTACTCTCTGCAACACGCTCGAACAATGAGAAAAATGTGTCTGGATCTTTCTCATCAAATCTAGGCAGAAGACGCAAGCTTTCAGCAACATCAAAACCAGTAGCTCCACCTCTACTACCAGCCAACAAAGATTCACGTGCCTTCTCTTCCTTTAACAGCTCCAACCTTAGCTGCTCTAGTTTAGCTCTCTCCCTTTCCAATTCTATCTCCACCCTCAGTCTTTCTTTCTCAAACTCAAGCTGTAACCTCTCTCTCTCTAATTTTGATTTCTCCTTCTCTAGCTGCAGATATTCAGCTGACAAAATACCCCCACCAAGCTCAGAACTGACCTGACCTGGAGCTGCTGGAGCTTGAGCTACTTCCAGCAGTCTAGCAGCTACACCTAGCTCCTCAACAATGCTCCTCAGCTCTGCCTTTCTTGGAACTTTGTCAGTTTTTGACCAGCCTAAATAAACTGCCAAATCAACTAGATCCGCTTTAGTAAACTGAGTCAAAGTACTGCGAGACGGCCTTTTTAGAAACTCAGATACCAAAGTATTACTGTGCTCAGGCTCCACGTTAGACATAGTTACCCTATCTAGCCAACACATCCAAATGGATAATAAAAAGAACGAATAAACAGACAAGGCAGTCTGAGTGACACAGTACACAACCACAGGGAGATTGAGTAATTATGGAGCGCCCCTCCTAACTACCTAACCTCAAAGCTGGCTAACTGATCCCTAGTCTTCATGTGCGTACTGGCGGTGGGTATTTATGCACCTACAAACCGTCTGTATTGGGGAGACAAACTGTCTCAGCCAATACTTCGGGGTGCTCCCGAGACAACTGCTGCTACCCGCACGGACAACACACAAAAATAACAAACAGCCCTGAAAACAAAAAAAATAGCAACCCCTCCTTGTGAGATGGCTGCTGCTACCGCCTATCTGGGGGACAGACTAAATGCTCCAGCCAGACAGCAAAATAGCACAGCTACCCAGCCACAATCCTCCCCACTGTCATGCACTGCATAACCCAAACTCAATAGTATACCTGAATGCACAATGACTTTACAGCTAGAGAAACTAGAGAAAAAAAAAGTCTCAACCCTCCCTGCTTAACTAAACTACCGAATAAACGTCACTGTGGGCCTCCCACCCTCGCTAGACTCGTTAACACCAACCAAAATGGTAATCTTTAAGGTTCAAAACTGGACGAGCCCCCACTTGTTATGCCCAGCTCGTTGTAGAGCATAACAAATAAGGGAGGTCAACACAGTGATAGCTTTAAGTAAAGAAATAAGTTTATTGAGCAACTCAAGAAACCTAACTTGTGGTTTAGTCAGCATCAGTAGTGAGGTGAGGGTGTTGGGTGCAGTGAAATGTGAACAGATTATTAAGACTATGTGTAAAGGAAACTGAATCTAAACTTAGCATTACCAAACCAAACCAAACCAAACCAAACCAAACCAAACCAAACCAAAGGTGGGTGCCTGGCAGGCACCAGCCTTCCAGGAAGGGAGAGAGAGAGCCCATGTGGGACTCAAACATTTTTTAAAAGCTCCCACCAGGTGGATCCAATCCCCAGATGAGAGGGGAGGAGCAGGGAAACCAGGAAGCCCTGGAAAAAGAAAACAGAGGCAGGCAGGCAAGACAGCAGACCCTGATCCCAAGGCCTGTGGCCGTCACACCACGACTACGCTATTTGTGTGAACTAGTGGTCACAAAGCACACACCAAAGGTTAAATGCTCCACAAACTGCGCTGCTGAGCAGATAGCATCACTGCACGCCTGTGTTCCTTTATTCTTTTTTGCATAGATTCAAATGAGCTATTATGCATTTACTTGACAGTGAAACATGCATTTTTCTGTGTAAATGAGCCTCATTAGCAGAAACACCTAGCTCACAAACACCAGTGCTAACAGCTCTGTGCAGCAGGAGTGAAAATAATGGCATCTGCAGAGAGTTGGTGGCAAATGCATTGTCAAAGTGCTCGGAGATCACGACAAATATTCCATCTCCATATGACAGAGAAATAAGAAATCTATACATAAGGTCTGATGTTATTACTTTGGCACAAGTATTTAAATCATAAACGGTTTCAAAATGAAACTGGTTCTTGATACCCAAGCCTAGTCTTCTTCAGATCCAGTGATGAATGTTTTCATCTGTTGCTGCTTTTGTTCTTTCATCTTTTAAAGTGACAGACTACCTGATCATTCTGCTGTCTATCCCCAGTTTCAACCTTGCTGCAAACAGCACAACAAAAGGCCTTAATGATAACCGCGTACAGAGAACAATATGCGTCTTTTAGGTTGAAATAAAAACAAAGTTACATGCAGCACACGTTAAGAGAGACAGATTTGTCTTAGAATGAATATAAGTCTGTGTGTCCATGCGTGCGTTAGCATGTGTTTGAATGTGTTGGTGTGTTTCTAGATGGAGGAGGCGAGTGGGGAGGGCTGCTGTGGGTGGCAATGAGCAGCATCTCAGTTTCCACAGCAACCCAACCTAACTCAGTCAGTCTCCATGGCAACAGATAACAGCGTTAGCTGATTCAGCCCAAGTGAAGGTTCATATTTTCTTTTCTTCTTCTTTTTTTTTTTTCTAATGATGAATGCATGTTGGAAGCAGGGACTCCTGGGATACATTAGCAAATCAACCAGCTACTTGAAAGCCACAGGACTTAGATGATGGGGGTAAAGGGGAACAATGGTTCACTACTGTGAATATAGTGGTTATTGTTGGTATAGTGATTGTTAATGCTGGTTATTGAACATAAAGAGCGTTCAAAGGCGGGCAGTGTAACCTGTACACAATCCTTTGGTTTCCACAGAAATAAAAACCTTTACCTGTCAGACATATCGCCTCCAGGGAAGTCATTGTTTTTTTCTTGCTTTCATTAAGAACTAAGACTTTTAGTTCTGCTTTCTTTCTTTCGTTTTTGTTGTCAAAGGAAAATCACATTTCATAATCTAATTTCTCTTCTAATGAAAGGATTTCCTTTGAACATATTGTTGGTGCCAATTTACTCTTTCTCTTTTCTGTCTTGAGCTTAATTTTACAAAACTTAGCAGAACAAAGAAAATGGATTTAGGTGCTCATACAATTTTCTTTTAGAAGAGAAAAAAAACTTCCAGGTAAACCTAAGTTTCACACAGAACACCAGCGCCTCAGTATTCAACACAAGTGAACACCTCTCTGAAGCGTGACTTCTACAAACAAAGGGGGGACCTCCTCCTCCTCCGTGAAATATAACCCAATTAGCACAAACACAACCCACGTCACATGGGTACAATAACTTGACCTTGGTTTTAAATTTTCTTTACTCCCACCACATCGATCATGGCAAAGAGAAAAAGGTGGAGCTGGGTGGAATGGTAGTGGGGCTACAGGAGAAATGGGCAAAGTAAAAGAGACAGGGGGGACAACATGCAAACACAAAGATACTTAAAAAATGATCAGTTAAGTAGGAAAGAAGTTTATCTTACCAATTAAGTTTTCATTGATCAATCCGTTACACAAGGGGTAATGGAAAGTAGGGGCCTACATGGATGATTATGAAAACCAGAATGAGCTTTGGCACAGAAAACCAGTTCCAAATATCACAGATTTGTGATTTTTTTTTTTGCCTGGTGAACTGTTACCAATGTTAAGCTAAAATAGCAGCAGGAAATAGTGGATGTAAGGTCCCACAGGTCTGGCGTAATGAAAAGAATCGATAAGGGAATCGTTTAGCTAACAATGTCAACAGACTGAACCATTTCTTGCTGATTCTTGAAAAGACCCATCGCTTGTACAAAGCAGAACAAAGAGAACTGTGATCAATGTTATGTCATGTATGTAATACATGCATTGCAATGTAATCCCAGTGGCACAATTGGATTGGTTGCCATGGGAGCTAACGGGTTCCTTCATGCTACGGCTTTGCAAACACACACACACACACTTGGCATATTGGAAATACAATCAGAATGGAGAACAAAGAGAGAAGGAGGGAGAATGATCTCAATGATGTCATTGTGCATCCTAAAACCTGCATCCCACAAGACGCCACTATGTATTATATGGAGCTGGCAGTGTCACATGACTTCCCCCAGGATTCCTTAATCCCTCAGGCACCTGCTGCAGGAAACAAGAGGAAGGGGCATGAAGCCGTGCGCCGCAATCCACAGAGCACTGCAATGAGCAAATCAAAGAGAAGGCGTGCCTGCTGACAGGAGGCACAGGGTAGGAGACTGTAAAAAGGGCAGTCAGCTTTACTGTGTGAGTGTGAGTGTAGATATGTGTAAGGATAGGTGGTTTGATGTGATGGTTTCCTCTCTGAGAACACAGTACTAAGGTTTGTGTGATAACCTGGTGTTTTTGATGGAGCAGCAAGGCACGTTTGGATGAACCCAGATGGTCTGAGTAACAGTCTGTATACACTGAGTGTAGAGAGGGCCATATGGGAAATGCTGAACTCAACCTAGCTTTGTTTGACTTCAAGAGAGGTAAAGAGGCAGGCCTTACACCTCAGCCATACATCGACAAAACCAAAATAACAAGATTGCTCTTTGGTCTGAGAACAATAAGGATGCAGTCACACCGGCAATCCACACTGTGTCTAAGCACACTTCAACCTTACAGTTCAGTTAGATTAACCAGTGTAATCACTTCTCAGCTTTGGCACAGTTCAGAGAGGTGGGTTTCAGTGTGGTTCACTTCATGCACAAGGCAGGCATGGGGACATGACGTATACCACAGCTGCAGACAAAGTGCTGTACAGGTAGATCAAAATAAAATGATAAAAACAGATAAGTAAAAACAGATAAATAAAAGAAAAACATTGTAAAAACAATAAAAGCAAATAAAAAGCAAGTAAAAGGGAATAAAAGAAAATAAAAGAGAAGAAGACCAGGCAAAGAAGCTAAGTCTCGCTGGAGTTAAAAGCCAAAGGATAAAAATGGGTTTTAAGACGTGTTTTAAAATTGGACAGTGAAGGGGCCTCTCTAATGTGCAGGGGAAGACTGTTCCACAATCAGGGAGCAACATTAGAGAAAGCCCTGTCCCCTCTGAGCTTCTTCCTGGACCTCGGTACCTGCAGGAGCAGCTGGTCGGCCGACCTGAGGGACCGATCGCTGCAACCCTCACCACAATCATTTTGAACAACAGCGGGGTGTTTGAAGTCTGTGTCGGACCAAAATGACTTACTACAAGCCAAAAAGTCTCTAAATTTGTAGCCGTGCTCTCTGTGTCTCATTGAGCTGACTCTGATAAGATCATACTCTATAAACAGATCTTCCACAATGCCGTAGATGGGCCATGCGTGTCCCTTAAGTCTAGTTCATATTAGCGTAGTGTGACCGCTGGCTGCTGGGGGGTGGGCAACAGTGCTTGAGTACGGCCATTGACTGTACAGAGTGGACAGCTTAGCTTCACCATTAACTATTGTAAAGATTTGAAGCCAAAATACTGCCGTCACAGGTGCTGTCAGAGTCTGCGCAGTAGAGGCTGTGAGGGACTCAAAGAGAATCTGAGTAGAGGCGGGCAATTTTTTTTTTTTTTTCTTTTAAATTCAAATACAAATTCAACTTTATTTATAGGGCACTTTTCAGCAAAGATGTTAGTTTAAAGTGCTTCACAGAAGACATAATTTGGTCTATTGAAGCAATATCTATAGGGACTTTGATTCTAGAGCTGGTGGCAGAAGAATTTCCATTTACTTTATTTTATAAAATACTATACTTGAATTTCAGTATTCAATTATCTAATTATTTATTTTATGGTTTTTTTTTGGTTTTGTAGGGTCAGATTATGAATGGGGTTGTTTTCATTTTTGTTTTTCCAATTACGAATGGGATTCTTTATAAAGGTGGAACCTTGCTGGTGTGGCAGGTGTGTTCACCCGGAAGGTACGACAGGTTTTTGACCGCTGTGCGCTGTACGCTGTACGCTGTGGCAGCATGGTGCTGCAGGGTGAAGAAACTTTCTGTACTTGTATTAAACAAGCTGAACATTGTTATGGAAAATGAATTGACTGATCACAGAGAAAAGCAAAGATAACGTGGGGTTTCATTCATGAAGGAGCAGGGAATTGCAGCACGTCAGCCAGCATTGTCCATTGTGCTACCTGTAGAGGCCAAGCATTTGCTTGGCCTCTATAGACAGTCTTGAGTTTTCGTTTAAAACAACCAAAAAAATAATAAATCAGACCCTCCCATACCCCCCATACCTTCATTACCACAAAGATGGGTGTATTTGTGGTAATGTAGGTATGTGTGTGCACACACACACACACACACACACACACACACACACACACACACACACACACACACACACACACACACACACACACACACTGAGCAGACATTTAAGAGTAAAGTAGAAGAGGGATGGCTTGGCACCGAGACCTTGTGTAAGACCTTCGAGAGTCTAATCTTTTCTTGGCTGTACCTCCTGACAAATTTTACATCCCACAAAAAAAAAAATCACAGAACATCAGCTGAAACTTAAAAAAAAAAGGACCTGAATACCGCCCAATAATATCTTCAAATCACCACAACAATCAGATGTAACAAACATTTGTACGAGGTGTATTCATTTTTTTTTTTTTTAAGTTTGACCACAGTCCATCTGGAATGACTGGGGAGCTGGATTTTTTTACCTATACTGCAGCCAACCACCAGGGGGAGCAGTTTGTGTGTGACCTCACATCTTTCACAGTCTGTGAGTTCGGCAGAGTATGAACGACTATTGCAGCCACACCCTGAGAGTTAGTTGAAGATTGGCAGGCAAGTTCCTAAAGCTAATGCAAAGAATACAGAGTTTGAAATGTTGGGCCACTTTCCTACACAACCTCATTCGCTTTCAAATATCTGATGCCAACAGGCCAACCCATCAGCATAGGAAGAATAACTAATAAAGATCTCAAAATGTTTGGAATAGGTCCATCTCAGGCTGAGTGACACTATCTAAATCACTTAGTCACTTCATTTCATTCCCTGGGGTTCAGAGTAAGAAATTACTCACTGAGGTTTGTGTTTTACATCCTAGAAATCAGCACTTTTAGATCTGCTTGGTGCAGGTCACACAGCTAACAGGTAGTTTAAGCCTCAATTTCTTCCTCACACAGGTCAGCGAGTGTGAGCGTAAATGTGTGTATTCTGTCAGTTCCAACATCCTCAGTGGGGTAATCCCGTAATTTCCCCCAGTAAGGAGTTTCCCACTCACACTTGATCTAATATAAACTACCTCTTAATCCTGGTAATCTTATAACCATTAAACCTCCTGTGCTGCTGTGTGCAGCTTCTTTTGAATGCCTTCTCTATTTTTAGTGTTTCATTCTGTAAAAACAGGCGATTAAGGGGTGAAGGCTTAGCAGAGACATTAGACACACACTGGACAGCTGGATTTCACATTTCAGCTTTAGGATTGATGAGTGTTAAATTCCTTTTTCATTTCATTCATTTCATATATCTGTGCCAGTCTTTTCCAATCATTATTTTAATTCATTATATTCTGTAGAGATTAGATTATGGAGAGACAAAGTGATATCCAATAAGAGCTGACCCTCTTTTTAATGTTTGATTCCATTAAATTTTCACAGAGCTGGATGTGAAACCCAAAATAAATTCACATCTGACTCAGAGACACTGAACTCTTTATTTAGTGTTTTAATTTAAACTGTTATGCTCATATCCAGAAATGAAATTCAAACCGTTTTTGCGCACTTTAGGGTTTCATTACTAAAGCTATTGAATAATTAAGGCAGAAACAGTTTTATGCCTTTAGGGGATGAGCTCCAGCTCTTTTAATTTGGAGAACTTTTAATGTAGAAGCGTTCAGGAAACCACTTTTCTGGTGTTCATTCTTGTGTGTGTGTGTCAAAAAAACAAACAGGACTGGCTGCTGCAAACCAAAGAGTAGTTAACTTGTTTGTGTATATGTCTTTGCCCCAAGTGGAGGAGATTAAGTGACTTGGGGTCTTGCTCTGAGGTGAAAATGAAGTGAGAGATTGACAGACAGATCAGATCGACAGTGATGCAGACATTACACCGGTCATCTGTGGTGAAGACTGAGTTGAGCCAGAAGGAAAGGCTCTTTATTTACTGGTTAATCCATGTACCGAGTCTGACCCTCACCGATGGCCACAAGCTGTGGGGTAGTGACCAAAAGAACAAGATTGCAGATACAAGCGGCTGAAATGAGCTTTCTCTGCAGGGTGTCCGGGCTCAGCCTAAGGGAAAGGGCTCAGAGCTTGGACATACGGCAGAGGCTTGGAGTAGAGCTGCTCCTCCACAAAGACAGAAGCCACATGAGGTAGTTCGGGTAAGGATGCTTCCTGTATGCCTCCTTGGAGAGGTGTTTAAGGCATGTCCAGCTGGGAGGAGACACCAGAGGGGCCCAAGAACGTCTCAGTATCCCCCCACACTAAGGAAGTGTTTTTGTCTAATTTTTTTTTTTTTTTTTTTTTAAATGTGTCATTATACTGGGTTTGAGCCACGTTCAACTGGTTAGTTCAGAAAAATGTCTTGTTACAAGTTACTTAAAGAAAAGGAATGAGGTCTGAATTGTTTTTGTTTTTTTTAACAAGGTAACCAAGGTTTTAACAAGGTAACCAAGGTTTTTCACATAACACAGAACAAAAAAAATCCCCAACTTTGAATTAACAGCCAGACAGTGTTGCAGATATAAATATAATATATATATATATATATATATATATATATATATATATATATATATATATATATATATATATATATATGTGTGTGTGTGTGTGTGTGTGTGTGTGTGTGTGTGTGTGTGTGTGTATGTATATATATATATATATATATATATATATATATATATATATATATATATATATATATATATATATATATATACTAAAATAAAATATAAATTAAATAAAAAAAACTTCAAATTAAAATAAATCATTATAATAATAAAATAAATACAATAAATCATGTAGATAGATCAACAAAAATTACACGTGTAATAAAAAAAAAAAAAAAAAAAAAAAGACACATAAACAGATGTACATTACATGCATAAATTGCCAGGTGGCATGTTTTCAACAAATTTTATAAATGGTTGCCAAGTTATCTGAAATGCTCTGGTGCACCCGCTGATTCTATATCTTATTTTCTCTAAATGTACAAGACACATTACCTCCCTTATCCACTGACCATATGATGGGGGTACAGAGTCCTTCCATTTTGACAAGATGAGTCTTTTGGCTAAAAGGGAGCAAAATGCAATCATATTTTCTTGACTTCTCTGAATTGTTTGTAACAAGTAAAAATATCTGCCAAAGGAACAAGAAAAGGTTGCTAGAAAATTTGCTTGACACAAAATAATGTCTTGAAACAAGTAACTTTGCTCTTGTTCCACTGGCAGATTTGTTTTACTTATTATTGCTTATATTACAAGCAATTCTGACCTCATTTTTGTCTTTAAATGACTTGAAACAAGACATTTTTATGGCTTGACCAGGTGAATGTGGCTCATATAGAGTATACAAAGACAATTTTTACTACAAAATAAGACAAAAATACTTGATAAGAGTTCAGTTTTTTTTAGCACAGAGGAGCTGGTGGAAGTGTCTGGGAAAGCGGGGCAATGGTCTTCACTAAAGGTATTGCTGCCTCTATGATCCGGACCTGGACAAGCAGTGGAAGATGTGATGGGATGTTTATATGTCTGCACTGCCATTATGAGTTGATGAAAATTGAATTTAATAACGTAACTCTTCTCTGGGCTGAGATTTCTGACACTAAAACCTGAACTTGAATTGTTTTAGAGTTTTATAAAGCATGATCAGGTTCACTTTCTTATGGATGTAGATGATGCGATAGTCTGAAATGAATCTGGATTGTGCAAACTGAAAATTAATTTTGTGTTTTTTGAATTTAGAGTTGAATTTTTACGTTGGTTAAATACAATTTCAAAACAATGAATACAGTTTCAGATCATTCCTTTCAAATTCAGTATAATAAGTCAAATTCAGTTTCAGGTGGCACAAATCTCAGCCCATACTTTTCACTTCTTTCAGTTTTGGTCTGTAAAAAGATAGAGATTTACCTTCCTTCCTGAAGTGTTGACTTTTAAATATACCTCTAACTTTTTGTAAACCCATTTTTACTAATAGACACATCAGTTGAGAAAATGTGAGCCATTCAAGAAGCCAAATTTATCCTTAGTGCGTCCATACTGTATGTCCGTATGTTTTAGTTAGTTTCTCCAACCGTCTGTGTGAGACGATGAAGTCTGGCAGACTGAGTCAGTCAGGTGCGGCACATTGTGTGAGACAGTGTGATCAAAATAGGGTTTAGCAAGAGCAGATGGTCAAGATTAAGGCCTAAAAGCAGAGAGCACTTCCCCTCCCCCCTGGAGAGTCTACCCACAGGTTGCTTTAGAGAAGGGTGCACACACAAACACACACAAACACAGACACACGCACACACAAGGATCTTAAAGACGATCTTGGATATTCCCAGGGACATCATGGAACAAAGCTCTGAGGTATTTATAGAGGTAGGGCTGAAGTGAATTTGCTCTGTCAAACAAAGGAAACTCTAAAAACGACAGCGTTCAAAGAAGGTTCAAAAACTCCAAGAACAAAGACAGATTCCTCTTCTAATCTTCTGTTAAAGCAGGTTACTGGAGGGTTTTATCTTTATTTTCATGTATGGATTCTAAGAAGTCTAAGAATGTAAGTTCAGTTTTTGTTTCTGCACGCGCGTTGACACCAGTTCACTATTCGACTAAAAAAGGACGACTGTCTTCCCAAAGATAAAGACAGAAAAGATAAAACGCAACACTTCAAACCGATAAGGGAATAATTCCTGCTCTTGTCACATGTAAGCTTTCTCGCTCTGAATTCCCAAGGATTTCCGACAACTTCAGAGACACAGATCACACGTAGCAGAGCATCTGGTGACTCCTCCGGTAATATGTTGGGAAACGGGGAAAGCCTGGAAGCCAGGCAGTGAAACAGAAGCATTGGAAGTGTCTAGTTCTAAATACTGACTCAGTATTTAGTCGGTTTTACAAATTCTGAGGCCTTACAGCTAAAATACATCAGCTGCATCTCCAGTCCATCTCTGCACCACATCATATAGTTTTCCATTCAAGTCAATTTGTCAACTTACACTGGATCCACTCTGCTGCGGTCAGACTGTGTGGCTGGTCTGTCATGCCACAGAAAATACTCAACCATCCTATTCTGCCAGATACCGGAGCTGTGACACATACATTCACTTTAGGGAAGACAGAGTGGGACAGGAAACTACCAAAAAACACCCAAAGACTTTCAAAAGTAAACAAATTGTGTCAAAATCAGATCATATTTAGTTTGACTAAAAAACAAACAGACATAATGAGCAGAGCCCATCAAGGAGGTTTGAGGTTTTACAGCCCAACATGAATGAAGAGAGACTTATAGATGGAATGGGAAGCACAGGACCTCCTCGGTCTGTGACTCCAGCTGTCTGTCAGTCTTACAGCTTGCTGGACTGAATATGCAGCCAGGCAAACCCAATCAACACACAACAGAGCAAAGCCGAACTGCAGATGTATCAGTCAGGGAGAACAGCAGGAGAGACCCTGAGGTACAGAACAGAGCAGACAGGTACTAGTAGCAACACTAGTAGCAATATGACACTGATAAAATCAGACACAGCATGAGAGGAGGTGCTGAGGTGGAAGTGGGTGACAAAGTGAGAGGCTAAGGCTGTTTTAATGGAAAGCTCATTTTGCTATTTGCCAATTGGACGCATTGATGTACCAAGCTGGCATTAAGAGCGGTTGATGGCCTGAGCTTGATAAGAGAAACTTATCAATGGAGTGGGACACGTGTGAACTCCTCAGTCTGTGACTCCAGCTGTAGCAGCCAACTATATGTCGTGCTATCGGCAGCCTGGTGCTCCTACGTATCTGTAGGCTAATTTGACAACAATAAACACTGTCAGTTTGTTCGTAGTTTAGTAGCTGTTTATATTTAGCTTAACTGATAGCCTGGTGCTCACATGTCTGTAATGTGTAACGTTAGTGAACCCTGGTCATGTCCTGCCAGTCATCTACCAATCAGAGCTAACGTAACCTCACTCTTCATTTTATTGATAGACTCTGAAGTTTAAACAGACCACTGCAGAATAACTGCTGCAAGTGGGTAGGAATGAACATTAGCATTAACAGTTTAGCTCCTGTGTTAGCCTTTAGCTCGTGCTCTATCTCTCTCCTGTTTATCTTTCTTCTGCTCTTCTGTCCTTTTTCTGTCTGACAGTTAGGCTCCAGTTTTCACCATCACTACAAAATTAATCACAGAAATTGTTTTCAGCAGAGAAAAACATAGATCTCTCTTCTCACTAATAAACTTTGTCAGCTGGCGTGGCGTGGTGTTGTCATGGAGACCCAGACGAGCCATAAATGAATTGGTCTTGCTTGACCTGATCAGGAAGCAAAGAAGTAGCAAGTAATATTGGTGCTGATAATCTCATTTTAAAGTGTGGATAACAATCAGGTATATATCGACTTTTTCAAGATGACTTTCAAACTCCTCACAGCCCCTTTAAATAAATCTTCAAATATTCTCTTTCATCAATGTGCCACACTTCACTTTCCTAAGAGCCATTTCCCTTGAATCAAAAACAAAAGCTTGTTCCTGCGCTACAAAAAAAGTCTGACATTTTGAGTTACACTGGAACACAGTGACATTTCATTAACCCCCTGTCGTCGCTAATGTGTGGAAATGCATCGCTGACTGAGCCTGGCGTGAATAAATGAACTTTAACATACCTGAGATTCATTTTTACCTGAAACTCTGAGCAGTGTGCATCAAAGCAGCCAGAAAAAGGTCACAAAATGTCTTTTCTTCGTGTGTTCTCTGTTCTCTCATTAACTTGTGGAAGAATAACGAAGGTTTCATGCCCCTGCAGCACTGTAATTCAGCAGCCATTGTGTCAGGTTTTAGTGGCAGACCTTAGGGGGCGTCACCATCAACCTCTGCGCTTCATCAAAACAAGCCATTAAGAGGAGTGGGATGGGAGACAGAGTGGTAATACTGAGACTTTTCAACAAAGGGATGTTTAGATGCAATTATCCTGACGGAGGCTGCAGAACCAGCTGTTTATGTAAGCTTACTTAGCATTCACTATCTGCATGTACAATATGTGGAGCGCCATCATTTCTACAGCACTCTGCTGCCAAAGCTTTTATAAACCTGTCTGTACTCAGCTTTGTCAAAGATGTTGACTGACAGGATGTCTCAGAGTGCAATTTCTGCTAACAGATACTCGCTCACTGGCCTCTTTATTTGGAAACTAGTACCGGGTTTGACCTCTTTCACCTTTAGAGTTACCTTCATTCTTTGTGGCATAGATTCAAAAGGGTGCAGAAAACATTTATCAGAGATTTTGTTCAATATTGACATGAAAGCATCAACACTGCTATAGATTCCTTGCCTGACGTTATATGGTGTATGAGATGATTTGAACTTTGTGACATGGAGCGTTATCCTGCTAGAAGTAGCCATCAGAAGATGGGTACACTGTGCTCATAAAGGAACAGACATGGTCAGGAACAATACTCAGGTCGGCTGTGGACTTTAAACCATGCTCAGACCCACAGTGTAGAAATAAAACACCCCCTCACCACGACATCACTACCTACAGCCTGAGTTTTTGATAGAAGACAGGATGGATCCATGCTTTCATGTTTTCACACCAAGTTCCGTCTCTACCAGTGTGGTACAGCCTCTGCTGCTGTAGCCAATCAGCTTTGAGGTTGGAGGTGGTTTTCTGCACGTCTTGGTTGCTTAGTGGTTCTTTGAGTTAGGGCTGGGTGATGATTAACCTGACACGCCAGACGAACAGTTTCATATATCCGCCACGGAAATATTTCACTAGTCCATCTGGGTAGCAGCTATTCCGATTTGTTTTCAGAGGCGGGACTTTAAAAAAATCCACAGCTGGTTATTGGACGACCGTTCTGATTAACACACTCACCACAGACCAATATACATCAAGCCACGGTATGACGTAGCTTATGTGAGCCAATGCTTCTAAGAAACAATAGATGAACAACTACTGAATCACGAGAAACAGCTGTGATAAAGGCGTTAGACGTCAGCTTCCGTTTTTATGAGTTTAACTTAAGAATCAAAGGAACTCTGACGAGTACGAAAGTCTGCTGACGTCACGTCTGCTCCCAAAGCTCCCGCCTCTCTTCCCTGATTGGGCCGGTCAGAATTAAGCCGAGTGAAATCGTTGGTCAATGGAGCCTGGCAAGATGGACCTGCAGGAGTTCAGAAACTTAATCAGGCAGGTCCATCTGCTCTGCAAGGTTAGGTAAAAAGTCAAGATCACGATTCACTGAACCTTCTACTTTAATTTCAGTTAATGCTCAATTATACTTCCAACTCAGTTCATTCTGTAAATATTTGTCTGATTTTGAAACAATGGAAGTGAAAACTCATCAGCAGAATGGAAATGTCTTCAGGGAAAAAATATCACATTTTCCTTTAAAAAGGAGGAAAAAACAATTTTTATTTCTTGTAGCAAAATGAATAGTTTCAATGATGTGGTGTTAATACTGGAAATGACTTTCACCTTATGAAAAGGCTACTTTACTACTTTTGAATGGATGTCATCCTTAGTGTGTCCAAACTGACACTGAATCCCTTTAGGGAACAAACTGCTCAAGTTGTGCTGTGGACTCCAAGTTTGAGTTTTTCTTCATGACGCTTCTGTCCCAAAACCTTTAGAATAGAACTTTATTTGTCATTGCAACAAGTACAACAAAATTGCAAACTCTCTAGACAACTCAACTCTAGAGTCCTGACGAATCAAACCACAGTCAAATAGAAACCATATAATCTACATGTATCACTTAAGCTATGCTCAGTCCGTTCTTGGTCCAACTAAGCTGTTTATAGCTGTCTTAATAGCCTGATCTCATGCTGATGAAGCTCATAGTCCGACTTCTTAATCTGCATGTAAATGTACTGTGTGTAGCAGACTGATTGGGACAGTGTCATGTCACATGGCCTCATTTCTTCTTCTTCTGCTGCTGGTTTTCTGGCAGCCTTCACTCTTTGCTACACCTGGCTGCCTGTTGTGTAACTGCACAACCAATAGTGTGTTTTCAGGGAATGGTGTATTGGTAAAGAGTAAAATTACAATGGGTGAAAATCAAAATAATCAACACCACAGTTTTACGTCAGTTAGAAGCTCTAAATGTCTGTTTTGATTATTTTTCTATTAATTGCCGTGCCCTAATTTCAGTTACCGTTGCCCTTCTATCTTTCTCAAACAAACTTGGCCTTCTTCCTCTGACCTCTGGCATCAACATGATGTTTTAGCCAAAAGAACTGCTGCTCACTGGATATTTTCTCTTTTTGGGACCATTCTCTGTAAACCCTAGAGATGGTTGTGGGTTAAAATCCCAGTAGATCAGCAGTTTCTGAAATACTCAGACCAGCCCGTCTGGCACCTGTTAAATCACCTTTCTTTCCATTCTGATGCTTGGTTTGAGCTTCAGCAGTCGTCTTTAGTGTGTCTATGTGATTGGCTGATCAGATATTTGAGTTAACGAGCAGTGGGACAGCTGGTCCTGATCAAGCGGCTCGTGAGTAGAAGATGTCTGATCTAAGAGCTTAAAGAATCTCTGAAAGGGTGAAAGAAAAGAGGGTTTGGGGACGAGAATGATGCACAAATGTCTTTTTCTTTTTTAAACCCTTGTGGACAAGGAGGAGGAGGTGGGTGGTTGAAGTTTGCAGGCACTGGGTGGGAAGATAGCTGTCTGTGCACCTTGCTTTGGATCATATCAGGGGGTTTGTTTCCCTGTAATGAGCCAGTGCAACTTTCTAATTTGCACTGGTGTTTGTAAAGAGACACCAAACTGCCTTTCTTTGTTCACAGCAATGACAATAAAGTGTTATTCTATTCTAAATACAGAAAACAATTGTAAAGCTGCGGTCTACCTTGCTGACAGGTTATCTAGTTGTTGCCCACACACACCTCCATGAAGCGTGTCATTGTTTAGAGCATGCAGGGAATCACAGAAGTGAATGAACCAGTTGGAGAGAAACTAAACCACTCAGCATTATATCACAAAAATATGCGTGGCAGATATCAAAGGAAAGACACGCTGGAGATTTTTCTTTTTTTCCCAGTAAACGATACCCACACACACACACACACGCACACTCCTACACAAGGCTACCACACTGTACCAACACTAATCCACAAACACCATCACACACTGAACAATCACACATCAGTCACATAACAAACATTCAATCCTAGAGGAGAGGAAAGGAGGGAAGGAGAGGAAGAGAGGCGAGGCAACGCTGAATAGTTAGGTGAGCAGTGACTCACACTTATGTTGTCCTGGTTCAGCCCACACATGTTTTTCTGTGAGCTCTCTTTCTGCTCTGTTATGTGCCGTTCGGAAAGGAAAATATCCAGTTCTGCTCAAACAGATACATCCTATAGACTTCAGACTGATGCTAAAAACAAATTCCCTATCCAGGTTTTTATTTTTATTTCTTACATTTACATTCCTCTGTGCCACATGAACAGCAGACAAACTTTTTCCATAGAGAGAATTCTCTATCACTTCGTCCACCAACTATAGGTACAAGCTAAGTCTAGGAATGCACTAAACTGGATTTTTTGCTAATATCCAAAATGCCAATGTATAACAACTTATTTAGCCACAAATTGGAACCAGTATTTTTTTCTGTGCACACAACTGCAGAGATCATCAACTCTCTTCTGTATTGGAAGTAGCATATTACATCATGGTGTATACCCTTATTACATTTGTAATATAAAATTCATTTCTTGTGCACAACCAGAAAAATATATTTGAAACTGTAGATTTTTTTAATGAGAACTGCTTTCAAACAAAAAAAAAAAAATATCCAAAAGATAAATCATACTTGAAAGCTGGATGATACTCTTCCTGAAAAAATCATAACTTACCCACAACCAGGGTGAATTTGGCCAGTTTTTATAATTAACAGTCAGTAAACATAACCTCTGTTCACAGGGAACATGTGAGAAGTGCAACTGTCTAGCTATTGAACCCAAATTGAATAAAACGGTTTACTTTGGTAAATGTGCCTACATGAGTCAGCAACATGTACCTTACAGACTGCTGCTTAAATTTAAGTTTGACTTAAAACATATGGGACTGCTCAAAATCAAAAAAACTTAAAATTATCTGCAACTTCAGCTCATTATTTTATCTGTGTATTATATCCTCAGAATTTGGTGTGTTGGCCAATATCCAATATTTAATATTAAGTCAAAATCTTCTGATACCCATAACATGCTGAATATTGTCTATCCCTAGGTAAGCCCCCTGTCTGTAAAGTGCAACAAAAGCATCACAAACTCCAATCTCTACCTAGGGATGGGTACCTTTCACATTTGAAACGATACGGTACCGATGCCCGGTACCTGGCAATCGGTACAGGTACTCAACGGTACCAAGTTTCGGTACTTTTTTGTGTTTATGTGGTAAAAAATATCAATTTTTTTTAATAATGAAATATACAAAAAATTTCAATTGAATAAATGTATTCTTCATTATATAACCTTGCAATGCTGTGTTCATGTCCAGCATGGAAAATCTCCTACTCTTCCACTCCCTCACAGTCACAAGGATGCATTCAGGTACCTAAACATGGTGCCTTTTGGTTTTACACGAATCAATACCCAGTACTTTTGACAGAATTCGGTCGGTACCTATAAAAGTACCTAATTCGGTACCCATCCCTATCTCTAACATGATCAAGGAGAAAAGTCTTTAACTTATGATTCATGTTAGGACCTAATTTTTGCTAGTGTTGGCAAGATCAGCATATTAAGTGAGGATGGAGCGCATTGTACACTGCAAAAATTGAAATCAAATTAAGGGTTTGTCTGATTTTAAGTAAAAACATCAGACTCAATGTAAGTCACATTCACCCTTAATATAGAGAAAAATGTTTTAATTTAGGATATTAAAAGCTAACATTTAGGCCTAAAGTGCTTGAAGTGAGTCAAAAAAAATCCATCAATGTGGTTAAAAAAAAGTTTGCTTCCCAGATATATTGTTATAGGAAGAATGTCTTAATTCAAGAAACTTGTAATATTTTCTTAACCCTATGGAAGACTTTTTTTCTTCATCTTTTACACTGTAAAAAACTGAAATCTTAACAAGTGTTTTCACCTTATTTTTGTAAAAAATTCTTATACTTGGTATGAGCCACGTTCAACTGACAAGTCAAGAAAAATGTCTCGTTAGAAGTAATTTAAAGACAAAAATGAGGTCTGAATTGTAAAAATAAAAATCTACCTGTGGGATGAGAAAAATTTGTTGTTGACTTTCTTGAAATTAGAACAATGTCTCAATACAAGAAACTTTTCTCTTATCCCATTGGCAGATTTTTTTTTTTGTACTCATTAAAAGCAAATCAGACCTCATTTGCATCTTTTTCTGGGCCAGTCTAATGAATGTTGCTCATATAAAGTCTAAAAAGAGATTTTTTTTTTACTGAAAATAAGACAGAACACTAAATAAGATTTAATTTCTTTGCAGTGTCCAAGTAGTACAGGTTTCATTTTTTGCCTCTGATATCTTGAAATATGACATTTATCTGGACTTGTAAGTTTAATGTGGCTTTCATTAAGTCCGATGAAGTGAGGTGTTTTTACTCAAAATAAGACAAACACTTGCTGAGATTTCACTTTTTGAAGTGTAAAGCTGATAATGGGTAAGGCTGAAAAGTGGGGCTTCAAAAATAGAGCCCTGAAAAGCTAGCTTACATAGATACTTGCTTCCTTAACAATGTACAGTAGTCTCCATACCTCCATTTTTGATCTATGAGAGCAGCTCAGGGTCAAGTTTGACCCTTTTTATGTTTTCAGTCATCTCATTGAAAGAGCACGAGGATCAGCGAGTTACAAACAGCTGTGGTCCATCCTGGACTCAGAGCTGTCAAGAAGACAGATGGACTCTTGTGTTAGGTGGACTCTTATGGATTCCATTTGACTGATCCAGGCTCCCACAAACCAAAGGTGAGCCAGCTTGACCCAAGCAGGCCTCAGGGCACAACAGAAAACAAGCAGAAGCACAATGAGATGTGGAAAAAATGGGCATCTGACTCTGTGGGGCAACAGGTAGAAACCTGTCAGCAGAGAGTGTCTTGTCTTTAGCTGTGGGTCAGATTAGGTCAGCCATATCTGAACGATTGCCAAAATGGAAATGACTTTGCTTGCTTGCCTGTGATGGCCAAACCCCTGACAGAGCAGTCAGGTGTAAAACATTGAGGTCAGCGTTTTGCAGTCAATCAGCTGTTAAAGGTTTATATCGCTCATTATGAGTTACACTTCCTCATGGTCTTTAATGATCGAACTGAAGATGAGCTCTACAATCTCATGGGCGTGATCACGTCACAGGTAAATAAATGAGGGAAACTTAAAAACTTAAAAGATAAAACCTCAGAATTACAACAGCTGTGAATACGACACAGAACAAACCGATTCAGCTCATTCAGCCATGAGATGTTATTTAAAAAATGTTCAGACTTCACTGACCATGAAGCATGACTGGTGTTAAGAAACTGGACTATAGCCATCCTGGTCTCCTTGGCCCTCTGCCCTCCCTGTAAAGCTGCACATATAAGCAGCTACCTTATGTACAATGCCAAGCACTCCATCAATGACACGCTGGTTGTTTATGGTCCCTGTATTCCACCTTGATTCTTATTTATGCTCTTTATCCTTGGAAAGAGACAAGGTCATCATCAAGTGCTGAGGGGAGAGAGGACACCAGGACAGCAGAACTCGAGTCAAAGCAGGAAGCAATCATATGTTTTATTTTTAGTTAAATTGTCTGATATGATTTAATATGAGCCACATTCACCTGACAAGTCCAGAAGAAGAAGAAGAAATGTCTTGTAGATAGATAATAAAAGACAAAATGAAACCTGAATTGCTTCTAAAAATGTCTATAAATGGGCAAAGAAGAAATTGCTTGTCAGGTTTCTCGAAATAAGGATGTCTTTATACAAAAATCTAAACAAGTAATGTTTTTCCTCACACCAAAATAAGTCATCAAGGCTTTTTGGATATCAGTTTTTTCATTGTTCATTTCTAGGAAATGTTCATGTATATTCTTTAATTGTTTTCAGTCAACAAAGCATGTCTCGTATTTTTGTCTTCTGCCGTTAAATGAAACTATAAGTCCGCTGAAATGACACATTGTGAATTCATTAAAGAGCTCTGCTTTCACTAAACATCAGACACTTTTCACCCCTCTTACCTAATCTCCAAATCAACACTGCTGACTATGGTAACTTTTCTGACCTCTCCTGCCTGAAACCTACAAAAACCATAGGTACTGTTGTGGATGAGCTGTTGGTTGAAGAAGATATGGATATTTTTTACTGTAGTGAAACTGCTTTGTGTAAGTTCTGTTGAATAATTAAACTGTACAGTGGAAATAGACTGGTGTGTTTTTTTTCAGGGCCAATACTGATTATTAGTCGTCAAGGAGGCAGATAACTGATATCTGAGGTTGATATTTAATTTTGGAGAATACAAACTCCAACACATAACCTTGTTTCAGTGCCTTTAAGCATATGTTTATCAAACAGCTCCCAGGCTCAGCAGCATGTTTATAAAGTTAAATAAAAACTTTAAGAAATAGAGACTGGGATGTTTATTACAATTTCAGGAGAGTTGACTTCCTAAATTTGGCTTTAAAAAATGCTCTCCGGAGCTTCTCCACTCAGGATAATCTTTTCTCCTTTCCACAGTGTTTGTGCACTGTGCATGCACTGCTTTTACTGCTGATTGGCTGTTATCAGAGCCATGGCTCTGTGTGTGACCAATCAGATGGTACTGTGGGTGGGACAATGCTGGAGACATATTCAAATCTCTGATAAAAACTCACCTTTTCAATTAGCTTTTAATTTGTGATTGTACTGTTGTTTTGTTTTCTTTTGTTTTGTTCTGTTTGACTTCTGTTTGTTGCTTGTATTGATTTTAACAGTTGTAAAGTGTCTCTGACTTCTTGAAAAGCGCTACATAAACAAAATTTATTATTATTATTATTATCATTATTTTTATTATTATTATTATATGGTGTGTTCCATTTGCACAAGGAAGTCGGCATATACAAGGGAAATTTCAACTGAACCACCCCCTGAGGTCAGAATTTCCTACCACGTAGTCAACAGATCCACACCAAGTTTACAATCAAAGATGGCTGCCCCGGCTGTAAAAAGTTACTAAGCTTCTGTTGTATTCCATTTATTTTATCATTTCTAATCAGTGTTTCTCGCAAAAAATCAGCCATACACATAGCATTATTCAATGTTTATACATAAAGAACATAGCTGTTATGACAAGTTTTTCCAACTTGGCAACTTAAACGCTTTTAAATCAGAGATGATCTCATTCCCACTTCCAAGTTCCGATGTAAATGGAACACAACAATAGTAGTGACTGCAGACAGAGACACATGGCTGCACCAGAGCCAAAATAACAGTCTTAAATTGTTAATCAGTCGTCAGATTAAAAAAGGCAGATTTGCCTCAAAATGTTGAATATCGGTGCCGATATATGATCTATCTGTAATTCATTACTGATGTTCTTGCACTGTTCGAACAGAAAGCAAAGCCGAGAGGAAGTGACACATGAATTGCTTATTAAAGACTAAGACTGACAGGTTGTTTTTTTTACTTTCAATAGGCACTTCTAGGGTCATTTTTGTCTTGGTATCTTTAATAAAAGATTGTACTGGACTTGTCGGGTGAATGCAGCCCATATTAAGTCTTTTTAGACATGTTTTTACTAAAACTAAGACAAAACATCGCTTAGATTTTAGTTTTTGCAACTGCGAGAGTGGGAACTCAGGGTAAGCTATCCCACTCTACTACTTACCAGACAATCGGGTTATTCCTAAGTAAAAATGACTGTCGAACAGTAATATAAACTTTGATTCACAATAATAAGGATATGTGCGACAGTTTCTTGCTGACATTACTATTTGAGGATCTTCAGCTTTGGGGAAAGGTCTGTGATGTCATCACCCAGAGTTCTAGAAAACTGTAATTGCAAGTTTAACTTTAAAGACAATAAAAAAACAAATTGACAATATTATGGATAGACCGATTATCGGCCGGGCTGATTATCGGGGCCAATATCTGGCCGCTATTGGCCTTTTGTTTAATCCGAAGGCCGATAAGAAAAAAAATTAAAACTAAGTTGCTACAGCTCTGATGCAGCTGCTTCGCTGTCTGCAGTCACGACTCAGTCCCCAGCACTGTCCCACCCACAGTACCATCTGATTGGTCACAAGCAGAGCCATGGCTCAGGAAACAGCCAATCAGCAGTGCAGTTATTAAAGTTACATTGAAATTTTGGAAAATTTTATTTACTGCAGAAAACTTTAGCTTCTTATTTTTTTTAAGTTTTCATTTAACTTTATAAAACATGCTGCTAAGCCTTTGAATGTAGTTAAGTGTTGGAGTTTGTATTGTTATAAATTTTGATACCAATATTTGCACTTTGACTGCAAATGAATATCGGCTTCAAATATCGGTTATCAGCCTCCTTGACTACAAATAATCAGTAGCGGCCTGGAAAAATCAATATCGGTCTATCTCTACAAAATATATACCATCCCAAATATGGAAAAAACATTGCAACCTTATGTAACACACAAGTCTTTTTTCAAAGCCAGGAGCACCCGCTAACTACCCTGTGAGCATGGTGACCAGTGAGTTGATCTTCAGAAAAAGCTGGAGTACCTCTCCCATGCAGAGAGGCAGGGAGGGAGATTGGCAGTTAGCTGGCAGACACGCTGGTGGAGTGTGTTAGTGCAGCTGCCAAAGCTACCGCAGAGTGAGTCTCTTTTTCATACAAAGAGCCTTTCCCACATTCTCTGTCTCACACTCACACTCACTCACACACACACAGCATTACGTCAACATGGTCACAGCTGAGGACTGTGTTCTTGTGTGCCTGCGTCCAGCTGACCAAGTATCCTTTTAGAATCAGGATTAAACTGTCTCACTGACACACAAAGCTCAACCTGTGGGTCAGCTTTACCGCCGCACACGTGTGAAGCAGCCTGTTGTGTTGATACCTTAGCTAACACCTTGACTGTGCACATGTGATCACACAACAAATCCCCTGTTTAACCTAGTTATGTAAGTCTAAATGATCGTCACAGCAGGGGAAACCAGGTGAACGTTATTTATATTTTCCACCCAAACTCTCTCAGGTATTTCCACCAGATCATTAGCACAGAGAAGTATTAAACCTGACAAAACTCTGCTTCTGAGGAAGTCAGCGGTCTCCCCTGCAGGTGGTCCAAAATGCTGCCACTCGGCTTCTGACTGGCACAAAGAAAAGACGACATGAGTTACTCTGTACAAGCCTCTCCCCACTTTTTACCTGCTACAAAGTACAGATTATTTCTCCACTATCTCTGTCTTTATTTCGCTCCGAGGTTCACTCCTGCCAATTACAAACCCAAAGGGGATTCTGTGCAGTGAGCTTGCAGAATATTCTTCACTTCGATTGATGTTTTTTTTTTTTGTGATGGCTCTGCAATCAAACCTGTCCAAAGCCAAATCCCAGGGTATATCTGGGCTCAATTTATTTACTAAAAATAAGCATGTGATGCACCCAGAGTCGAAAAACACCACGATAAAGAGTCCAAGAAAAGCAATCAGTGCTCTGGTTTATCTCCCAGTTCCTCGTGTGAATATCTGATGGACAGTCTTTCAAACCAGCAGCTACTGTATCGACCTCACTCACCACAGGCAGTGATTCATTAGCTGAGATATAAACCAGCCATGCATCACCTTGACATCTGCACCTTTAGCTGAACTTAATGAATACTTAATGAATATTCACTCAAGATCACATTAGTCCTGTAAATCAACGTGTATCAGATTCAGTTTGGGTTTGGAACAAAGGAATGTTCCTTCAGCAGGAGAGAAAAAGGGTACGACTATTGTTGGCCTTGAGAAGAAGACAGAAAAACTGAATTGAATCTACCCCACTAAGGATGGGTACCACATCAGGTATTTTTGTAGGTATCAATCAAATTCTGTTTTACAATATTAAAATCAGGATTCTTTGTTAAAAAAAAGTTTTTTTTTCTTGTTTTCAAATTTAAATTCTTTATCTCAGAAGCTGGATTTGAAAAAAAAGTTTCCCCTTTTCTCCAGCAGAGGGCAAAATGTTTTCCTCTGCCTCACGGGATGTGCATTTTTTGGGGACATATGTTTCCTGATAAAGTCTGTAAAAATTATCATCATCACTCACGAAGGCAGCCAATACTCAAGGGAAAAAAAAAAATCTTGTGCCGAGCAAGTCCTCCTCACCAGTAGTTGGCACTACTTGCTGTGAATCAACATGAATGTACCATGGTTAACAGTTAAACTGTGTTATTTTGCACTTTAGTTTATTTTGAAAAAATTAGTTAAACTCTGACAGTTGTCAGTTTTATTTTGTATTTTTGTTGATTTATTTAAAAAACATTGTAAACTCAGAGAGAGCTGTTTGGGTTTTATTTTGGACTTATTTGCAGAGTGACTGCGCTGTCTTTGTTCAAAATGATCTGTCACTGTTAAATATATATATATATATATATATATATATATATATATATATATATATATATATATATATATATATATATATATATATATATATATGTATATTTAACAGTGCAAATATATATTTGCATCAAAAGTACTAGTAGTATCTGTACTTGGTATTGCTGAGTACTTAAGAGGGAGTACTTGTAATGGTATGGGTCCTACAAAAAAAAAAAAACATGGTATTGAACATCACTAATCATCATTCAACTTTTTCACATGGTCAGGTGTTAAAAAAGAAAACTAAAAATCGCAAATACCAGAAATATCAAAGAATCGCAATTTAAATCTAATCTGCACCCCAAAAATTGTAAAAGAATCGAATCATGAGAAAGGCATACCATCTCTTCCCATTATTTTGGTACCTCAATGCACCCTTGTGACTGTGAGGGAGTGGCAGAGTAGGCGATTTTCCATGCTGGGCATGAACACAGTATTGCAAGTTTATACATTGAGGAACAAATGTGTTAAAATGAAAAACACATTTACACACTAAAGTACTGTAAATTGGTACCATTGGTTACCGATACTGACTGTCAGGTACCAGGCACTGGTACCGTATCGTTTCAAATATGAAAGGTACCCATCACTACACCTCACTTAGAGTTACAAACATGTAACAGTAAACACTTTAACATACAGTTGAAATCTTAAAAACCCACACATAACACAGACGTGTTAATCTACTAAAACAGAGGCAGAAAAACATTAAAAGGATTCCACAATTCCTTCCCTAAAGAAGCACATACAATACTTTAAGTTTGATACATCACACAATAAACTACGATCAATATCCTTTCCTCTTTCATTTCTTTGCTGCAAGCAATAGACGACCAAATCAGATTACACAACTCCTGTACTCAACCTGTACAGTGGGGAAAAATCCTAGTCTTGCAGGAAAACAACCCTGTTCCCTCAGCAAGGAGGAGCCCTGAGCTGCTGCCTCGGTTTGAATGCATCAAGCATTTAAATGTAACTGTGCACACGGAAAGTGGACATGACAGAGGGGAATCAATAGCCAGTCAGTATGCAAATGAGACCGCATGATGCCAAAAAAAAGAGGAAAGATATCTAAGCTCACAGTTTATTAAGTGTATGAGGTAAATGATATTCAAGGTGTCACAACACACCCTGCTTCAGCTGCATACTGTAGGGTTCATGATGAAGCTGGATATTCAATAAAGGGATCCTATCCTGATGTAGCCAGCTTTCATACATGGCTACATATGGAATCAATAAGCAGAACAGCAAGACAGCAGAGGCTCTATGTAAAAGAAAAATACAGGCTGTGATAGTAAAAGTGATGCATATAACAGGCTGTAATTTCAGTGATTAATCTGAGGAGCCAATATGACTCAGCACCTGTACTTCATCCCCTCTCTCTGCTTCTCCTACTGCCTTTCATAACACAGGTTTTAAACCACTACTCTGATTCTGCAGTTTCCAATTCACAGTCATTTCCACACTGACCTCTTAATACATCTTTATGTGATGGGTGAAACGCCTTCTTAAGCCTGGCAGCCAGGCACTGACACCGCAACAAGGCAAGTCCCCGCAGTGACCGCAATAGACTGAGCCTTTCTGTAGCACCATCCTGACATTACCCTCTCATCCGGTCCACAGAACAAACATTTAAGTGCGTAACTGGGCCGATAATAGGGAAGGCAATCAATAAGGCTTACCTATCTGTGCGATATGGCTCCTAGATCTGTAGCTCAGCTGTGATGTCATGTCAGACTAATTCCGCAACACTGCTCATGTAAACCTGGCTGCAAACAGAGATGAAACAGCACAGACTCAGAAGAACCCAGACCCAGTTCTCCTGTAGACGAACAATGCGTCCTTTCTCCATCCACACAGAGAGGGGCACCTCATCATTTCTGCTTCAGTGCCTGCTGAATTGCTCATTCAATGACGAGTGACTGACTCCATGTGATCGCCAAAACCCACCACCAGCTTCTGATTAAGGTGCAGTCATTCAAACACATTCGCTTGAGTGATAATGTCATAAAGTAATAAAAGAAATGATTTTTCCCTTTACCTGTTCGGCGCAGTGTCTCTCAGAGCAACTCCGGGTCTGTCGGACAGGCTCCGCAGCCTACATTTACCGTAATGAATGTAGTAGTCACGCAGAAACGTCGTGAAGTGCGCTCTTGTGATTACGGTGTGGTGACTTTCTTGAAAATGAGCACTGAGGCGAACATAAGCTTTACCCAAACTCATCCTTACATTTAAAACTGTAACAGGTCCTTGTCGGCGTCTTTTCACATTTTAATCTCTTTTACAGGATGCAGTTCTGCATATCTGAGATGATTAACATTGGCCTGAATGTGTGGCCTAGACACCCTAAAAGTGGCTCCTTGCTAACTCCAGGAAGCCCTCATATCTGTAAAAAGGCTTATGTATTCTCAAGTTTTTATATTATTTCAAAATTAACTTCCCAGTTGATAATAAAATTTCAAAAGCTGTGTTTTTCACTTCAAGGGGGCAGATTTATCTCAAAGCAACGCAGCTCACACGTCTGGTAGTTAGCGCTGCAGAAAAACCAACACACACAGGTGTTCCGGATAATAATTAATTACGTCTGCGTGTTACGTTACGTCAGCACGTCTTGGTTCTACGTCCTCCGTCTTCCCTGTGAAAGGACAGTAAGGATCTTTCTGTCTTTACTGTTGGTCTTAACCCTTTATTTGTTACTGGCCAGATTTCTTCTAACCTTGGTGTTAACATTCATACTTCCAATTGGACTATTTTCAGATACAACTTTTCTCCCAAAATGTAATTTTACACACTGCAATCAAAGAAGGGGAAAAGCATACATCAAAATTTAAAAATATAAATGCATAAAAACAAAATCAGTTGACGGCAGACATGCATTTCACATTTTTACAGAGTGAAAAAGTGCACAAGGACTTTAATGTACTGTATCTGGTGTTATGTTCTGGCCTTTGACATCTAAGAGCACCATCCAGAGCACATCTCCAGTCATTACAGGAATCTTAAAATACAATAGGCCAATGCACCACTTGAGTTGAAGCCATGACAAAGAAAAAAAATTAAAGAATTGAGAACAAAAAAGTATGTTTAAAATAATTCCTCATGTAAAAAAAAAAAATAATAATAATAACATTAATTTTTTTTTATTTATATACTGCAGGTAAAATAAGTATATGATACACTGCAGATTTTGCAAGTTTTCTAGAGAAAATCTGCACAAAATGGGTCAGAATCCCTGCTGCAGTGTCTGCAAACCTGGTCAAAAACTACAGGACACATCTGACCTCAGTGATTGTAAACAAAGGTTTCTGTACCAAGTTCTAAGTTCTATTTTCCTATTGTATCAAATACTTGTTTAATACCCTAAAAAGCAAATTATTAAAAAAAAAAAATCATACAATATGATTTTCTGGATTTTGAGATTCTTTCTCTCATAGTTGGGGTCTGGAATAAAAATTAAAGACTTATCCATTCTTTTAAGCGGGAAAACTGGCAAAATCTGCAGTGTGTGAAATACTTATTTTCCCACTGTCTCAATAACACTGTTTGAATTTCTTTTATTTTTTAAACATCTGTTCCAAGCTGCATTTCCTGATCCCATTGATTCCTTTTAACTTGATGCTACCTTTTCTGTTTTTTATTTATTTTATTGTTTAACTGTATTTTAATCATTTGTAAGGTGATCTTGAGTGTTATGGAATGTGCTTTTAAATATCATTTATTATTCTTATTAACCAGATGTCCACACTTTAACAAGTATTTGCCATTGTAACTATACTGTATTCATTGTTTTATGTTTGTTTTTTATGTCTGACCTGTTGAGCAGAATATTCCATACCCATGTGGACCTCCTTTGCTGTTAAGGCTTCAGAGCTGGCCCTCTGTCTGCCTGCCTGTAGAAAGACAAAAAAGTCTCTTTGCAGCACAGGATGTAGTGAAAGAAGCCATGTCCAAATATTTCTGCTCAAACGTCATCTATCACTAACTCAGAAAGCAAATTTCAAAACTAAGAGCATTCATTTGAAGAAAAATAAGTTGAGGGTTGGTGTCAGCAAACAAGCAGAGAAATTAGAATCTCAACCCACAGCAAAATCCTCATCCCCTCTTCTTACCTGGAATCAGTTAGAAGATCTTTTAATTCATTTCATGAGACTGAGATTCTGATTTCTGGAACCCAGTCTCTCAACCCCTTGCATGAAGCAACAGCCACACATGCACTGAGATGAGAGGGATGACCTTGACCACCATCTGCCCATTAGGCCTCCTGCTAGCTGTGAAGGACATCATCAGAGGAGGTTATGCATATGGGGTCACACCTTCACTGCTATAGTGGCTTTAGAAAGCAGTAATCTCTGTCAGCGCTCATCAGTCAGATCAATGAAATGACCTCAGTTTGTCCTTTTAGTGTTTTAACAGTGGTAGCTCAGCAAAACATACACGGATGGCTCAAGATGAGGAGTGAAAGAAAATCACAGACTTATGCGGTGCTCTACTAGAAAATGAAGTATAAAAACAAATCTCAAAGTATAACATCCATCACACAATACAGTAAATCTTTTAATATCACTGTTGTTTGTCAAAAATATAAATACATACAAATACAACAGCATTAAAAAGTACATTTTAAAAAGGCCAAGTTAAAGAAAATATCACATAAATATGTGTATGCATGTAAGTTTCTTTTACAGACTCTTAAAGACAAGAATGGAAATAAATAAATATTGTGTTTTGTTCAGTTTAAATATTACACAAACCTGAGACTACAGTACTGGTGTTTAATTATTGACATACAGCACCTCTAGTTCATCAAAATATGAAAGTGTAGCGTATGCTGCACCAGCAGTTTAAAATTAAGGTGACATAAGATACAATACTCATGGAATAAACATTAGTGCCTCAATGTCAGACAGAAAACAACATCAAATAAATGTATTTATGGAATGTGTTTGGATTTGGGTTCAAATGAACTCATCGTCTTCTTGTGGTTCTGGATGTGAGACCTGGAGAGAAGAAAAAATTTATTAATAAGTGAAATGAGAATCCACTGTCACACATCTGCCTAAGATAAACACCCATCACAAATAAATAGTGATAAGACTGATTTTGTCATTAGGAAGCAAATCATAAGCACAGATTATTTAGTGAAAGTGCCAAAAAAAAATCATAAACTGACATATGATCCGTCGTCAAACATTTTTCATCTCTTCTTTTATAAATCTCTCACGACTGTTTTTCCCAGCAATGAGTAAAAGAAACTCGATGATGTAAACAGTTGAATGAATAAAGTGTTGGGAAAATCAAAAATCAAACACAACCTTGTGAATGGAGCGATGCTCCGTCTCAGCTGATGCTGTCTGTGCTGCTCTTGCTTTGTCCACTAGATGGTAGTGTAGCACCAGGAGACACAGCTGGGGAGAGCTGGGACATGGAGTTCTTTGATGTGCACGAGACAGCACAGTGTTCTGACCAGCTTGATGGGATGTTTTCCAGATCCTTTTCCTCATCATGACCCAGAGGAAAGACCCGAGGCTCCCAAGGCGTTTTAGGCTGTAAGCAGACAGACAATGAATCTGGATATTGTGTGTTTGACAAGGCAACATATTTTGAAGTCCAATGTGTACAACTTTTTATCATAGACCGTGTAATTAATGGATGTAGTCTCCTTGACGTCACCTGTTTGTTTCTGAAATGGAAGCAAATCGGCTATTGTGGCCATAAAAGAAGTGAAAGGGGCTTCGCATACAACTATAGGGCGCCTGTCAGTCATGTGAGCTGAGCTGTGCCTCTGATTGGGCGAGCTGTAAATAGGTTAATTTCTGCTTTGAAAATGGCTTTTTTGGCTCGGTTGTGTATGTGACTTCTGGTACTTCTGGAGTGGATGCTCAAGAAACAGCAGATTTTAGCACTTCAGCATTGTCTCATGTTCTTGGACCAGAGGTTTTAGCTTGCTTTATATGCACATAAAACAGAAGTAAATCTATAAATCTGCTTCCAACTAATGTTTAAAAGAAACATGAAGAAATTTGCTGTGAAATAATGTCCAAAATCACACAAGCAACACCTCTAGTTGGATTGCGACTTGGTTCACTGAACCACATATCCTCCTGACTACCAGTAGTTCAAATTTGTCCTCTGTGGAGGACATTTTTAAACCTGAATATCTCCCACTTACTTCACACTACTGAATAAACTCCTCATGCCATCTACAGAGGACATTCAGGGCTTTTCAATGATACCAGATGTGAAGAGCTGGGGCTTTGGTACCTTTCTCTTCTTTATTCAGGAAAATGGCGTCCATCAGTGCAAGAGCATTTTATGGAAAGAGGAAAAGTAAGTGTATAAAACTTTTTGATAAGCAAATTTTGGCTTGAAATTTTGGTGGCATATTTTATATAGAACTCTTAACAACACATCTGAACAGTGTCTGAATCATTTTTACTGTATTTTAGCATTGTAATTAAGTGTTTAAAAATTGTCCTCCATAGAGGACATTAGTAGTTATTTACTTCTTTTTGTTCTGTTTTTTTTTTTTTTCAAATGGCGAGAAAGGGGCTCATTCTCCGAAGCAGAGAGAACTTTACTGCCAATTGTTGATAGAAACTCAGATATTGAGTTGTCTGATGAAGATCAAGATGCAGAGACAGAGGAAGATGATTCTGAGAGCTCTGAGGATGAAACTCAGGCAGGGCAAGCAGATGCAGAGGAGTCAGATGAAGCAGACCAGTCCACATCTAAGTTCAGTCGGCGTCAACTGTGGAGCAAGAATCCAAAGTACACCTCCAGTTTGTGTTGTAAAAAAGGTCCAAGAAAGACAGAAGGTTTGTCCTTGTGTCAAGGCCCCTTACGATTGCTGAGTACAACACCAACATCCCATCCATCTTCCAGAAATGGAGACAAAAGCATATGCAGCAAGATGTTGCAGATCCAGCTGCAAGGGGAAACATATTTAATGTTCACAAAGTGCAAAGTTTTCCTTTGTGTTTCCAAGTTAAACTCGTTCTTATATTTACTTTTTGGTATTTTCTTTGGCACAAAATGATTGCCATAAAAGGTTCAGTTTCACATGTACGGCGTTCTGATGTCCACTGTAGTAGAAACATAATATCTGAAATATAAAAAACTTTTTTTCTAAAAAAATGCTTTCAGTATTCTAATAACCTCACAAAGATTGGAGAATCTTAAAGTCTTTGTGATTTGATAATATTTTTTTTCCTGGTAGTCAGGAGAATATATTCATATCACTGAGCTCTGTTAAAATAATCAAATGCTTGGTTTGCATGAAGTACCAGCATGCATGACAAATGCAAACAGTAAAGTGGACGATATCTGCGGTGTGGACAAGGTTGATTAGGACGGTCTGGTCAAGTGGCAAATCATCCCTTCTCCAATCAAAGCCGAGTGGCACAGAGCACCGCAATCAGAGCATCATCAGACGGGGTGTAGTGGAGACAAGGATCTGTGTAGGCTCTCAGGGATTTATTTAGGCTGCATAGCTCACACAGCACGACTGAGGGGAGAGTATTGATTAGTCTGCAGCTCATTTTGCCTCTCTGTACACCCCCTCTCCCTCTTCTGAAGTAAAAATAAGAGACATATTTTTGGGTGGAGTGTTACAGAAAATATCAGTTTGAAGTGAGAAATGTTTTATTCTTTGGGTAATGCACCTTTCTTGTCCTTATACTCAGAAAAAATAGACAAAAAGGGGTCATATCAGCTAAATAAGGCTCAAAATGCAGTAAAAAGAAAATGTGACAAAATGTAGCGCATCAAGACATCCTGGAGTAATTTATACTTTAAGTTGCAGCTTCAGACTTGTTGCCTCACTTGCGTGCATGTTCAACATGTTTCCACAAAGCTGGAGACAAGGGGATCCCCCGCTTTCTGATTGCATCATTACATAAGAGCCAAAAACCCCCTGCTTTGTATCACCCTGAGTGAGTGCGCTCCCTCCTCCTGCAGCTGGGGCCTCGTACTCTCATCTCCTAAGAGTTTGTTTGAAGGGTTTGTGATTTCAGCAGCCAAGGCTTTTTGATCTTACCAGCCACTCCTCTGGGCTTTGCTGATCGTCTGTATCCAGCTGAGCGCAGCTCAACTCGGCGGAGCTCTCCTCTCCTGATGTGCACAGCCCGCCCCCACTGCTTGACAGCCTGCTGCCAGATCTGGAATAAGAAAACAAGCGAGCGCGATGAAACTTCACAGAGGAGTTACTCGATGTTCTGCTTTCACACAGGCTGTATCGACACGTACAGAGGTTTTCTTTTGATTTGCTTTTCCTGCAGATGCTAGACACTACTTTATCTTCTTTTGAAAGTTTGAAATATGCCAAATACTTTCAAAGAATCTGCCAGAAATCTGTGTGTCACCTTGTATTTGGTGCCACCTGTCGTAACTGTATCAAAAACAAAAACATTACACACGTTGCATATTTTTTCCACCTGTTGGATCGTCTGAAGCATTTCCTTTTCCCCCAGGACGACCGTGCCCTTCTCTCTCTCTGCTCTAAAGCCAGATGTCTCCGGACAAAGACCTCATCGCTGAGATCCTCCGCCTGAATAAACACACAGAGGTGAATAACATAATATTTTCTCTTATTTTTAGCCAAAAGCCAAAGTAATGAGATACCGCAAATCTTTACCTCCACATTTTCTGCGTCCTTTTCTTCCTCTGTGCTCATCAGAGATGAGGAGTTAACCAAGCGCCAGCTGTAAAAGAAAAAAAAGCCACTTTCTGAGCACCTGAAACAACATTCAAGACCTCTTCACAAAGAGACACAATCATCACATTGGGATGCGTTTTTTTAAGGTTTCAGAAAGTCTAGAGAAAATTCCACGTGTGCGTGTAGCCCCTCAGGTCTCTCAGGGAGCATTTTGTTCCCTACCTGGGTGTTAGGATGTCTTTGTACTGCAGCTTTTCCACTTTAGTCAACGACATGGGGATGACGATGTTGTTGATGTTGAACACACTCTCTCCCTGGCGTTTGCGAACGCAGCCCTAAAAGGAAACACAGCCTGGTTGAAGTAAAGAAGGTATGTGACGAGTCGCATTGGTGAACACATTTGAAGTTTTGCTTCATCCTCACGTTGCTGTAGAAAAATGGTGCTCCAAGGACTGATTCAATATATTATGTCAACGTGTAAAAATGTGTGTGTGTGTGTGTGTTACCTGTGAGACCTGCTTGTGTGAAGCCTCTGTGTAGCTGTCCTCCTGGACACCATCTGAGCTGTTTTCTGGGTCATAGAGCTGGCACAGAGCATCTTCCTCATCTACGTCAACAATCAGAGCAAACTGATGTTGAGCGGTAACAGACACCTTATCCTAAAAAGCTTTTAAATATTTAAAAAGGTTTTTTTTATAGATGAATAATTTAGTTGTATGGTACATCATTGTGATTTTTATTTGACGGGTAGATTTTCTCTTTTCTTTAAAGACTTAACCCAACATAGCACTAGAGCTATGTTTTACATATCCATTTTTGATTGGCCACAGATTTAAAACCAGATTAAATGGCTTGATCATTCTTTTTGCAAATACAATCTGAAGGGTTAAAGTAACATTTCACACAATCAGCATAAATTTTTATGGATGACGCTATGGCTTTCTGCAGAATTTCCTACATTAAAATAAACCTCATCATGATGTGGGCATGAGCTGACACGTCATGATGACGATCATCGACTGTATATGGAGTGGACGACGTGGTTCCGCCATTTATCATTGTATGGTTTTGCCTTAATTCCCCCGTCACAGGCGCAGCCATTGTAGCAGTTGCAGCCAGAGTCTGCGCAGTAGAGAATATGAGGGATTCTGGGAGAATCTGAGTGGAGCCGGGTGACAAAAAAACATTTTTTTTTTCTTTCGAGAGTCTAATCGCTTCTTGGCTCTACCTCCTGACAAATTTTACAATCCCCGAAAAAAATACACGAGAACGGCAGCTGTCAATCATCGTTAAATGTGACGTAAAACCTTGTTTTTAACCTGGTATAACTAATGAAAATGAAACTTTTCAGAAAAAAGAGGACTTGGATACAAGACAGCCAAATGAAATCTTCAAATCACCACAACAATCGAATGTAAGAAACATTTCTATGAGGTGTATCAATTTTTTAAAGTTTGACCACAGTCCATCTGGAATGACTGGAGAGCTGGATTTTTTGACCTATACTGCAGCCAGCCACCAGGGGAAAGCAGTTTTTGTGACAACTTCACTTTGAGCCAAGCAAAATGACGTCCATATTTTTTTACAGTCTGTGGTCCCTATCAGGTTACCAAAGGTTATAACCGTTTGTAAGATATTTTGACTATATTTCTGTCTGTGCCAAAGTATTTTGTAACTTTTTTGAATATGAAATTTGAGAAATACAGCTATGCAATTTCTGTATTTTGAAATACATGGGTTAAAAAAACAATGAATTCCCTTTTCTTTTTTTTTTTTTTAGTTTATCAAACTTTTAACCCTTTAACTTACAGCTCAACTAATTGGTAGAGCGTTATTTTAGTAGCTTAATCTCACTAAAAACATGTGGCACTGAGGGAGCCTTATTTAGTGGTGTTTTTGTGTGAAAGTAACGCGCTGAAAATTCTCTAAATAAAGCGTGAATGCAGACCCATATCAGAGTTTTTCAGTGGGAGTCCGTTTATTTGTGTTTTTGGTCAAGTAAAATATGGCCCCGTCTGAGTGCAGAGGAAACCAGCAGAGGAGCAGGGAGGGGGTGTTTGGTGCGAGCGTTTTGGGCTTCTGCTGCACAAAAACACTGCTGTAGGGGTAATTTCTGCCCTAAACCTTGTGATAGGACCCATCTTGTTCCATTGTGGAGTATCACTTTAAAGGGTTAAAGCCTGTTGCAGGATAGTAGCCACTGCTAAGTTTCCAAACCTTCTGTCAGCCTCTGTTTGCGTCTTCTCTTTCTCTTCCTCTGATTGGCTCCTCTCCTGTGTTGACTGAGCACAGACCTTCCCATCCTGATTGGTGACAGGCCCATAACTCTGCTCTTACGGTGCCTCGCACGCTGCTTGTCTTTGTGACCTACAATGACACACACACACACACACACACACACACACACACACACACACACAACCTGAATTAATACCACACAGGATTTCTCTTTCATTTCTTAACACCTTTCATGTCCTCAGGGTTTTAATGCTTTGCCTCAGGTGAACAAAAGCTAATCCTGAACCATTAGCGCTTTTATTTTGGCAGGTGTGTGGCTCTTTGCTTTCTGCTCCTTGTTCAGAAGACACCGAATGCTTTTATCTATTGAATAACAGAGTAAATGACTTTGCCTTATCCACAGGTTTTTCTTCCAGTGTATTTTTTACCAGACATCAGCTGTAAGAGCCAGTCTCTTTGGTTGTACTGCCTGTTCTCTCTGTTCTCACATCAATCACATCTTTAACTGTTGAACAATCTGATCTGTTTCAGCTACAATCAGTGATGGTAGGATGTCAGCCACCATGTGTCAGGCTATAATTCAAGGTGATGTTTACTTGACAGGCCGTCCTCTCCGTCTATAGACAAAGAGAAAATGAGATCATTCAAGCTGACAGTTAATCGACAGAGAGTTGGGCGACTGACACATCATCAATTTCCAATCTGCCCTCCTTATGACTCTCCTCTTTTCCAGCCCGCTCAACTTCTACTTCTCCACTTCACGTGTGTGATCGTGGTTATCAGCCGTCTTTTGGCTGTCAGAGGGATTCTACACTCATTCATTTTCTTTTTCATTTATCCTGTTCAGGATCGTGGGTGGCTGGAGCCAATCCCAGCTGTCTAAGGGCGAGAGGCTGGGTACACCCTGGACTGGTCGCCAGTGGATCACAGGGCTGGCACATAGAGACAGACAACCTCTCATGCACACACTCACACCTACAGACAATTCAGGGTGACCAATCAACCTGATGAGCATGTTTTAGGACTGTGGGAGGAGGAGATCTGCGTGCAAGGGGAGAACATGCAAACTCCACACAGAAAAGCCCACAGGGAGAACCAGGATCCGATCTGGTGACCTTCTTGCTGTGAAGCTGCAGTGCTAACCTTGCGCCACCGTGCAGCTAGGGATGGATATCTTTCACATCTGTAACGTATGGTACTGATGTCTGGTACCTGGTGTGCCTGGTAATAAATATAAATTTGTTTAATAATAAAATTTCAAAGTTTTTAATTAAACATATTTATTTCTCAACATGTGAACTTGCAATGCTGTGTTCATGTCCAGCATGGAAAATGACCTTCTCTTTCACCCCTTCACAGCCACAAGGATGCATTTAGGTTCCAAAGCATGGTACCATTTGATTTTACGTGAATTGGTACTCCGTACTACAGACAGAAATTGGTTGTTACCTATAAAAGTGCCTAGTTTGGTACCCATCCTTATGTGCAGATACAGATCATTAATCAAGGTTCCAATTAAATGAAGTGAATGTTCAATCATGAGCATCAGACTAATACAGACACTGACTGGAGTAAAATGCAAAATTATGTGATTTCATCCTATAATTTACTCCATTTCAGACTCAACTGCAACTCAACTGCAATAGACAACAGCAAATATACAGTGGGAGTACTTATACAAACCAATACTGTTAAATCTGAATAAGAAAGGATCTCTGTGGATCTCTGAAGGGCCAGTTCTGGAGCGTGAACAGTTAAAATTTTACTTCTGCAATGTGTCTAAAGTGCCTTTTTTTAATTAGATGCTGATGAAAAAAACTGGTTTGATTGTAACAAGTTGTTGAATTGAACATGATTCATCCACAATTCAACCCTCTAACTTATGATAAATGATGAAACGGATCAAGTTTATAAAAAGACATTTCTGGGTGTGATCACTGCTCACAGACAGTAATGATAGTTGCATGTAAACAATTTCTAAAGTACAATCTCGAAAAGCATTGCTATGCTTTATCAAACTTAGGACTCCTTTCATCAAAACTCACACACTCTATTGTTCATAGTTGAGTGTTTAAAAGCCCTTAAATTTCACAATTTGGTGAAAATAAAACTCTGCAGGCAATAAACAGAGCACAAAATAATTTACTTTCCTACTGGGTTGTGAGCCTGAATTCAGAGAAAGTAGAGAAGAATTCAAAGGAACAAAACAAAAACAAAACAAAGATGAGGATAAATGAGTTGTTAAATAAAAGCCACTAAAATAACTCAGCTCGATATTTGCGCTGAAGAAAATGTTTTTTTTTTCTTTTTGTTTGTTGTTTGACTCTGAATGAGTTATTTAAAGACTGTTTTGTTTTGTTTTACGAGTGCAGGGTTGGGCAGGATTTGCACTGGCGTCAGCACACACTTTTTTCTTGTGATTGACTAATGTGGTTGGTCGTTAATGTGAGTGCATGTCTGCTGCGGTGACTCCTGAATTTCCCCTCGGGGATAGATAAAGTATTTTCTATTCTATTTTTTTTGTGAATAATTATGGCTCTTGTGCCACAGAATAAAATCTTGATACAGACTAAATTAAACGTAAATCTCAGAAACCCAGTATCACATCTGTCATGCAAGGAACACGAAAAAATCAACCCCACCTGCAATATTTTAACAACATTAAATTACAAATAATCATCGAATACATGTTGAATTTCAAATGAATAATTATGAAAATGGATAAATAAAGGGCAGAAAAGTCATTATAAATTTATCCATAGTGTTTCTCTGCACTTAAGGGTCAAACATTGTCACTAATTGACATTAACATGTATTAACAGAACATTATAAAAGTCTCCAAATATGAGACTTTGTTCCAGCTTTATTAAAACACAGCACCGTGGATCAAACACCAGCGTTGGTGCCTGCAAATGAAAAGCAACATCAAGAAAGCAGGTGCAGCTCTTGAGATACCACCTCTGCCCTCCTGCCATCGTAAGCGTCAGCTGACTGTGATGTCAGCACAGCAGGTAACATGTTTGCTTTGGTGCTGCTTGCAAATAGCTCCTACACATACTGGTTCAGAAAGGCACGCAGCGAATCAAAGGAGAGCAGAGCTGAAGAGAAGAGACTTAACAGGCAGGAGCAGGAGAGCAGCGTGGAGAAGAGCAGATCTTACCATCGTGCAGGGGCGTGGAGCTGCGTCTTCTGCAGAGTGTTGGAGTGAAGGCTCCAGAATTGACCACCAAAGGCTTCAGGAACCATTCTTCTCTGCCTTGGGTTTCTTTCAGGGGGTTGGGCAGAGGGGTGTCTAGAAGAGAATTATTTTCAATAATGTATCCAAAATTCTGATTCAAGCAGTTTAAACCTTTGATCATTGATAATTTTCCACTCTATGTGTACCAGTTCTATACAGTCCTTCTTTTTCTTCTGCAAATATCAGCCATAATGACAGAAAATCAGCAGAAAAACAGGCTCAATGACATCATCATTCTCTAATCTGCCCCTCATTTACTCTCTTTCACGAGTGCCTCCGACTGAAGCTGGCCAATCATTGATTGTTGGTGATCATATATTCACATTTCTCAAGCTTTGGCTGATCATTCAGCGGCGTCAGACTGCACACACAGGCGTGCATCGACGTTAGTGAAAGGGCGATGATTTGATTTCCTTCTCCTGCTCTGTTGAGGAACCTCACATTGACTCGACTCACAGCATGTGTAAAACATTCAAACATCTAACTTCTTATGTGATTCATGTCCAGTGATGCAAACATTCCTCTTACCAAATGATGAAGAAAACACAGCGTGAGGTTTGGAGCTGGGGGTCCTGGTTTGCTGCACCCTACTGGAGCTGCAGTCAGGATCCAAGCACATAACTACAGGATCACAGGAGGAACAGCATGAACAGAAAGAGGACGAGAGAGAGGAGGAGATGGTGGATGTGCCGATCCCTGAGTCCTGAAAGGAAGAAGAAGAAGAAAGCAGAAACGTAATCAGTGCATCAGACTGGCTTTAACTTCAGCTCTAACTCAGCTCTTCATGTTAGAAGAATGAGTCACGAGGCTTTAAGAAAGCATCTCTCTATTTAAAGACACTGATTCAATTAATTGAGCTGTTAAAGTGCTCTTTATCATCAAGCAATATCACAATGCTCAGGGCTCGATGCTGCTTCTGACATTAATAGCTATGATCATCCAGAGCTTTGTATCAGAGGAGCAGTTTCCTGCTGCGTGTATTCTTATCGTGATCATCAAATGACGTGCTGTTCATAAGAAAAAATGTTTTTTACATACTTTGTTTTAGGTTTTATGGAGATTTATAAAGCTTTTGTCCAAAACAAGGTTCAGAGATTTGAAATCTATTACCTTCTTTATGACTTGATGGGGGAGGTATTATGCTTCCCCATATATTTTTCAATCTGAGTCATGAAATATGAAAGTCTGTGTCAAGATTTCTTCCTTAAATGTTTAAATTCTTCTTCCCAATATCTTCACTGGGCTTGCTGAAATGATGAGGTCATCACATAAGGATCTCTTGTTTCATGACATACTGGAGGGGAAAGCCTCAAATACCATGGTCTGTCCCTGACAGAGAGCTGGCCAATCAGATGGTAAGGGGGTTTGTGGAGCAGGAAGTCTTAAAGGTGGAATCTACAGGATTTTCCTAAAAAGTAAACTGTCAACTTTTATGAGAATGATTGTCTTGGATGGGCCCCTGTACATATGTGTCGGTGTCTGTGTTAGCCTCGACCCCCTTCTCTGCCTGTATGTTGATGTTTTGGTTGTATTGGGACGTTTCTGGGTAGAGAGTTTGCATGGTTAGATCAGCCAATCACAGCGCACCCAGTGCGCAGGTGACTTTGCGTGTTGATGGTGGTGAGAGGAAGAAGCTATACCGAGCTGCTACGATTGTGGACGTAGCACAGAGAAAGAAAAACACCAAAGTGAAACAAAACATTAAAGTGAAACAAAACACTAAACCGATAAAACTTTTTCCTAAATGAGAGTGAAGTTTGGCTCAAATTTCACTAACTTTCAGGAACTTGGAGAGCAACATGGGATGAAGAGCAATGTGAGTTGATATGCTTCAAATGCCCATGAATAGCTTGTGCTAACATGTTAAGTCAGGTGCACGGCTCTCCCATGTAGAAACATGATGCTACAGGTGGTTTTTGGGCTAGTGAGTGTGTTCATGTGGGATGGGTGTCTTTCACATTTGAAACCATACGGTACTGGTGCCTTCAGCTCATCCAGAATGCTGCTGCTCAACTTACACCAGTCTTGGCGTCCCTCCACTGGCTCCCAGTCTGTTTTCCCATTGATTTTAAAATTCTTTTAATCGCTTTTAAAGCCCTCAATGGACTTGCCCCTCTGTACCTGTCTGAAGTGCTACATCTCTACTCCCCAACCAGAGCCCTAAGGTCTTCTGACCAGCTGCTGTTGGAGGCTCCATAAAACCAGGCTTTAGTGGAGAGGTGACAGGGCCTTTGCAGCGGCTGCCCCTAGACTGGACAGTCTAGGGGCAGCCCTAGACTGTCAGCCTCCCAATCCATATAAGAGCCTCCCAGACCATAGAGATTTTTAAATCTTCCTTAAAGTTCCACTTTTTCTCCCTGGCATTTCATCAATGAGCTCATACAAATCACAGGCACCTTAGTTTTTAGTTTTTAAATTTTTACTGTTTTATTACAATGTTTTTCTTTCTTTTTTATTGTTTTTATTGTTATATTTATTTATTTCTATGTATTTGTGTACAGCACTTTGATTGACTGCTGTCTTCTTGAAGGTGCCCTATAAATAAAGTTGACTTGACTTGACTTGTACCTGGCAATAAATATAAATTTGTCCAACAATAAAATTTCACACAGTAGCGCCACAGTCGGAGGCTGTAGGTGTGTGCTGCCGCTGGCACTGAGCCAAGTAGGCGGAGCCTAGTCTAAATGTTTAGTTTACCAACAAGTAACAAAAATTCCTGCAGACCCTACCTTTAAGCTTCAATTTAATGTAGGAGTGACTATTGGAAGACATTTTTATGTTGAGCAATCCACAATAGAGTAAAAAAAGTGTGACAGCTAACCCTGTTCTCCCCTACTTTTTATCAGTCTGGCTCTTGGTGCAGGTAAAAAAGTTCACTGTTGCTTTTTTTTCTGTTCTGCCAAATCAAACCTGTTGCATCTGGAGCTGTGTAAGGCTTTCCAGGACGATAGCAACCACTTGAAAGGCAGCACTTCCCCGACTCCCTGATTGTGCTGGATGATAGAACAATCTTTGCTGTGCCCCCTGGGTAAACAAAGGCTACAGCTTTGAAATGATCACATGATGCTCCAGTCCTGTTTGTTTAGAGCAATTCCAAGAGATCCTGCAGTTTGATTAATGGCAGGTGTTTGGCTTTAAAAGTTAATCCCTGTTAAATTTGAAAGACTGTTTAAACGATACAGCATTCCACCTCTGAAGCCTGGCCAAGAAGAAGTGCTTTGAAGCTGCATTTGATATTAGTGTGAAAAGCATTAATGTAATAAACTAAAGGATAGTTTTGACAATTTTTTCAGACACTCTCTTTATTGTGAAATTAGGGGTAAACAACATAAAATATGATATTTCTAAAGACAGAAAGTTTTCAGAAATGCCTTTTGGTTAAAGTTTTGTTTGCATGAGACCTACCTGTGAACTCCTGTGGGTGTTGAAAAAGAACAGTCTTGGCTTGCTGTAGGTGACCAGAGGTCGGGTTCGAGCACACACACACGACAAATCAGCTTTGAAGAGTCTCCTGATCCCTACCCTCCTCCTCTTAAAGCTTCCAGGCATCAAACCATCTCCTTTCTGACCACTGCAAGGACACGATTCATGTCAGGATCAAACGTGCAATGAAACAAAGTTTTCAGGCTGCCGCTGGACTTTGATCTTGTTCGGGGAATAACAAACAGGCCCAAACAATACCTATGTATGAAGCATTGTTGCGTGCAAAAGCAAAGGGGAGAGTGATTTTATTTTCAGTCACGTGGCTTTTATCTTCACAGCCAGAGAGAGTTTGAAAAGCAGGAGGAAGGAAAGACATGAAGGGATGATTCAAGTCTGGCCAGATGGCGGGGACGGAGCAGGTAACCGTGACAGCAGCTGACCTTGAAATACAGATTTAGTATTTGTCTTGTGTGTTCAGGAATCTTGTGTCTCAAACTCTTGCAGTGCCATGTTTGTAGGTTTCACTCCCCTGAGTGTGTGTGTGTGTGTGTGTGTTCTCTACCTCGTGCAGCTCCCCTTGCCTCTCCAGCTGTGCGGCTGCTTTGATAGCGGTGAAAAGCTGAGAGGATGCATCAGACTGTTGACAATCTGGCTGAGCTGAGCACTCTGAAATGAACACATCATACATACTTTATAGCTCATTCAACCAGGGAGTACAATGCAATGAAATCCATTCAGTAAAGCTGCAGTAAGTGAGCCAGAGCTCCGTCTAAAGAAAGATCCACCGCTATCGTTCTCAAGTGTCTGCTCAGGTTTTAAACAGCACGCACCGAAATCCATTTCTGACTCCACGCAAACCCAGCACTGAGACCTGGATATATATAGAAACACACTTTACAGGCTTTTAAAAGGCCAGCCTGAGGGGGCTTTACATCCTCACACCACTCCCTGCCTCTGTGCAAGATAAATTGTACAGCTGAGACTGTGACTGTGAGCTACCTGGAGCAGGAGGAATTCACACATTTCCATCTGCAGCTTCGGTCAAACTGAATGTGTTCCCTAATTGACATGATTAATCCTCACAACCCAAAGTACCAGAGTATAAAACTGCAGATACATTCTCCTCTGTGCTTTTATCACATCAGACTGATAAGCCAGCAGCTTTAATGGGATTTACCTGAAATGGTGTTGCGTAGATTTGTTCTCCCCTTGATGCCACAGTTTTCAGTGATCCTGTGCGTGTGAGAGTGTGTGTGTGTGTGTGTGTGAGTGTTATTCCTCCCTCCTACCTGTCTCTCTATGTTATGCAGAAGGCGTGTAGGGCTGCAGGGTTCAGTGTCAGCATCCGAGGCGGTGCCGGATAACCCTGCCATTTCTCTCAGCAGGGTGCTCTGAATCTGTCTGTCAGTCATCGGCTGGGACTCTGCGAGCACCACACCGCCCTGAGACACAAACACACAAACAAACAAACAAACAAAAGCCTTTAAATAAGGAAAGTTACTCTTTAAACCAGTGCATCAGAAGCTATTTTTTGAAGCCTTGTAAGGAGGATTGATTGAAAAACAGACTGACTTTGACACATCACTATGTTTTTGTTGCTGACTTCTTGTTCTCAGGCGTCACTTTAAACACATTGCCCAGTAACGTAGCATCAACCTGTCAGAGCGTGGGAGTAAGTGGTAGTGGATGGAAATATATTACATTGTAAGTGGTGTGGGGAAAATCTATAGAATAGAATAGAATAGAACTTTATTTTCATTTTAACAAGTACAACAAAATTGAAGTCACAGCAGCAATCAAGAAAACAAAAGTAAGAAAGTGTAGAGAAAGTGCAAAAAGGTCCATAAGAAAATAGACGATGACAGCCAGTCCATCATCCCCCAGTTCAGCCAGCCTCCACCTCCACAGGGTCCAGGACTGAGCCTCCTCAGTCATGCTAATCTCCGTCTCCTGGATCCTGTCTGCTCACAGCAGGCGAAGCCTCCCCCAGCACAGCGCCGGTGTCCGATGTCAGCTCCGTTAGCCATGTCTGTGAATAGCATGATGCTACTCTGCCTTCTGGTATTCCCTCTGTTGCTGGGTTAGCACAGCTAGCTTGTCCATCTTATTGGAGATAGATCCTACGTTCCCAATAACGATGGATGGAAGGACAGGTCCATGTTGTCACTTCTTAGCTCACACCTGAGAACCAGCACGTCGACTTCACCTCTTTCCCCTCACCCCGTGGGAAGACATCAGGCCTTACACCAGTTAGCATTGACATGCTACAGGCTGCAAACAGCTGAGTTCACATGTAAACAATGCAGCCATGGTTACATGTAAGATCTCCAGACAAACACAGGAGAAAAAGTGGTAAAAATATCACTGAAGACACAAAAAGTTTGGTGTCTATGACCAACAAATGAGCCATACAAAGCAACTATCCACTCCAAATACAAATATTACAAAAAAGAGACAGAAAAAAACAAGAAACGGACAAGGAGAGAGTTGCTGCAAAAGGCAGCCATAGCCAACAGGGCGGCGCCGAGCAACTATCTATCTATAGAATCTATCTATTCATCTATTCTATAGTAAATCTAAAGCATACAAACCAAGTTTAATTTTTGATTTGAAAGCTGATATAACTCCTGATGTCATTGCCCTGATCTTTGAGTTAACTAGCCGTAGTTCAGTCAGACAACTCACGTTTGAATTGTTTATTTTAGCAGCAAATACATTTTATGTTGGCGCCCAGGCCCCGGCCTCGTTGGAGATAAGTTTACATGGAGACACTGAGGAGTGATGAGCAAAACATACTGAACACAATCTCCTCACCCACCTGGAGCCTGCAGGTGGCTGCTGGTTGGTGGTGTGGACAAAAGAACATGCAGCAATGAAAACGCAGGGCAGCAGAGGCTTTGACCAGCAGAAGGAGAGAGAGATGGGAGATTTCCAGTTCATATAGGCCGCCAAATTGAGAGGCAGAGGGTGCGATTGAAAGATGGTTATGTCGATTCGGACATGTGTAATGTGTGTAGCAGTGCAGCTAGAGTTGTAGGGCTATAGGAGAATGAAAATCGTGATTCTTTGTAAGATAAATGTTTTTTTTCTTAATTCAAAATTCTTCTTTTCAGTCAACTGGATTGTAAAAATTAACCACTTTTCTCCAGCAGAGGGTGAAATGTTTCTCTCTGACTCACATGATATGCATTTTATAGGGAAACATCAGCTCCTGATATAGTCTGTAGACATCATCATTTAACTTTTTACATGGTCTGGTGTTAAAAAAGCAAATAAAAAATCGCAAGAATCGTAAATATTGAAGAATCACAATTTAAATTGAATCGGCAACCCAAAAATTGTAATAGCATTGAATCACGAGAATAGCATATTCCCCCAGCCCTATCGAGTTGTCCGCCCAAACTAGCTCGCAGCCTCCATAAATGTTTATCTTGAGCACCAGAAAGTTGAAAAAACCTTTGTGTTAGAAATAATTGAAAGCAGGTAGTGATTTCAAAAATCAGAATAATGTCACTGAAGAGTATCCAGGTTTTTTCACACCCAATACACTGCAAAAACTACGATCTAAGTTAGTGTTTAAGTCTTAGGGCTCTAATTTCGTAGACCAGGCGCAGGCGCAGGTGCACCTGCCCTGCGCCGGCCTTCGCCGTGCGCACAGGGCGTGACCGGTGCACTTTGCAAGTTTCCTGCATTGCCAAGAGAGGCGCAGTACAGGCGCACATGAGCGCAGAGCTGTGCGTCCACGCCTCCCTCCGCGCAAATGGCAGAGAGGGAGGAGAAAAGCCGTGAGTGGGTTTAACACAGCCGAGCGCTGTTTTCACCAATCAAATGAGCGCCTCTCCTCGCCTTTAAATGCCCTGCAGCCGAGGCGCAGCGTCTGATTGGTCTGACTGATCTTCAGGACCACGGAGAGAGTGCTGGTAGCGGAGACGGTCAGAGCCGCTGTGCCTGCAGCAGGTCAATGGACAGCGGGGCACATCGGAGGACACGACGCGCGTCACTGTGTGGGCCAGCTCCCGGGACAGATGTAATCTGTTCCTTTGTCATTAATAGGAGCAAAAAATGAAGAGACAGTTACACAGCTGGCTTATCCATTCAGAATATTTTTGATCCACCTCCACTCCTGGTTTGTCATCGCTAAGCAGAGCCTTTGGTGATACACTGTATACTCTCCCAGTGTCTCCACCTCATCCTCCTTACAACAATGTACTCCATCTTTTTAGATCATGTTAAAAATAAAGACTAAAACAGAGAAATATGGGAAATCACGGGTAAATCCTGAGTGACAAACATTTATTTCGTCTCTTTTTTCTTCGTCTTTTCTCTCCCTCTTTTCTTTGAATTAAATGAAATGAGAGAACCAGATATATACTCAGTATCAGATGTTAAGGCTGTTTATTGTTTAATTGTAAGATGTGCATCAAACTTCCAGCTGCTGTCAGGTTAACTTTCCATTATGACGAAAGGCTTTAATCTGACATCAGATGTGACGGGACAGTTAATATAGATATAAATGTATATGCTGGTTCAGACGGTTATATTAAATAGTGATTGCTGTGATTGTTTATTGCATTAAAATGTGCCTGACACTCTGGAAACCTGCCTCTGTGGCTTTGTTGACATGTGCGCACATGTGCGTCTGTCACCAAATTACAGCTGCGTGGGGTGCGCTCCGCCTTGCGCCGAGGATAGACCAGGTTGGAGCTGGCGAGCTTTCAGCGCACTTTTTTGGCACGAAATTGTCACTGCGCCAACATGAATCTGCTGACACCTCCCCCTGGTGCGCCGTCAACTCCCCCTGGCGTGCAGTCACACCCATCTCTGCACAGACGGTCTACCAAATTGTCAAATTGGCAGCGCACTGCGGTGCGCCGCATGAAATTAGCACTGCGCAGGCTGCACCAGGCTTGTGCACCCTGCACTGCGCCACAAAATTAGAGCCCTTAATGTTAAAAATTCACTTATCATACCTTTAAGCAACATTTATCTGCAAAGTCCAGTAAATTGTTTCATTTCAAGATAACTGAAGACAGAACGACGTTCAGGTTTGTGGCAGATGCAGGAATTGCTTGTAGAGAGAATAATAAAAATCTGTCTGAGGAGAAAGGAGAAATGTACTTTTTTAGAAAATTTTGTCAACAAACCTTACTTGTGAATTTCATTATCACTTTTAACTTTTAATATTTTGAAATAACATATTTTCCAGACTTTTCAGGTGAATGGGACTACAAACTAGAAATAAGACTAAACACTTGTTCAGTTTTTGCATGAATAAGTGGGCATCCTCTCCACACACGTCAGTAATGTAATATGGTAGGACTTACAATCCTCTATAGATTCTGGAGGTATTGCTGGCAAATAGCCCCGTTTCAAATAGGCGGTCCAGTTTAGACCAGCACAGTTTAGGAAGAGGTGGATCGGTAAAGCCTGATCCTGGTTGAATTTCTACAGCCAATTGTGCCCCTTTTTGGTAGGTGGTGTGTAAGCCAGATCCCAGTAGCTGCGTCAGTTAGCTTGACGCCATAGCAGCAGGACACAGTGTACCCTGCAAATTAATCCAACGAGGAAGAAAACCACAAGATCCACCTTCTGGGGTCGGATCAGTATGTCTGGCACCCCAATGGAGGGATCCCAAAAGGTGGAACTGTATGGGTCAGTAATCTGGGGACCTAGTCAGTGGAAAGTGAAAATGCGTGCTATGTTGAGACGAACCAAACTGAACTGCTTGGTCAAAACAGGGCTAATGGAAACCATACCCATCTGACTTGGTTACAGAGGACAAACCTTGGTTGAGCGAATGTGCTTGTGAAGACTGTCCAGTTGTTGGATCCTTCCTTCCAGCTCTGTCAGGCGTAACTGCAGCCAGCTCCATGAGCTACCCAGCTCTGCTCTCTCCTCCAGCCACTGCCTTTCACTCCTGCTGCCGCGGCTGAAGACCCTGCTGAAGGCAGAGGGGACAGGGAGATGGATGACTGGGGGCGGGTAGACCCATCCAGTAGTGTTGCAGCAGTTTTATAAAGCGTTGTCTGATACTTAAATTCCTGATGATACCTCACAAGAACAGCATTTCAAATCCTTTGGAGCTAAACAAAATTCCTCCTTGCTGAAGCCAATCATAAAATCCAGCATGACCAAAATAAATCATGAAAGCGTGTGGTGGGGAAAGCTTTAATTTACACATTTTCTTCTGACGCATTGTGAACATATGACCTATTTTACACAGCCATGTTTGCCATGGAGGGTGTAAATTGTTTAGCATCCTGACTGAATTGGGGGGAAGGGGGTTGCCAAAGCACAAAGCTTATCTGGGCCACAGAATGAAAACACGGTTGATTTGTGTGGTGTGTATCTGTAGCAGGTTACCATAGAGCTCTCCTGTTCAACGAGCGATTATCCTGAGTGTCTGTGTGTGTGGTTGGCTGGGCTCAGAAGGGTAATAGTTGCTAAGGCAGTGCTCTTGGACCTTGGCTTGGTCAGAGAGGGACTCCCCCCACTTCAAACACGAAGGCCAGTCAGGAGAGTATCTGACAACACCCTTTGGCTTTACACTATGATGTGGTTCAATGAGGACTCTGACGAATCAGAAAACAGCCAGTTTGTGGTGTAAGAATGAGGTCTTTTGTTTTTAACTCAATTGACCTCAAGCTAACGCGTGTTTGTTGAGGAGCAGGCTCACTCTTTCCTTCAGAGACAATGAGTAGACCTGGGTGCCCTGCAGCTCCTCCAGCTGCATAATGAGAAAATTCCTGGAATATTTGCCAAGCGGTGGGCAAGTCATGAGCAACGCATGAGGAAAAACTGTTGCTTTGTACCTGTTAGAGTGCAAGTTCACAGACTACAACCTTACATGCATATTTATTCATAGAGACACTGAAATAACTGCACACAGCAACTCAGAGGCCTTACTCGACACTGACAAACAGAGTTTTCAGTCTGACTGAATGAAAGGCCAGCCCCAGCAAGTAATTCAGGGTTTGAGAATTCCTCCTCTGGAGTAGTGTTTCTTGGCTCTTGCTGAGGCACTAGAGCTTTTGGGTGTGTCTTTATCTTAAACTTTCCAACATGTAGTCTCCCTCCAAAAACATTCAGTTAATTTAACATTACAAACATACTAAAACCAAAAAATGAGTAACAGCTGGTGATGTGAAGGGGCTGCTGCCAAAGCAGAAAATGAGCCCAGCGCATGGTTTCAAATTAAAGTTAAACTATGACTGTTTAAAGTTTAAAGACCAACTGTTTCCACATTTTCTTAAGGAGGGCAGTGACTTGTTCCTCCTCCAGCAAGGAGACATCCTCCTCAAGGAGGAACCTGCCATAAAACCTCTGCAGGAGACGTTTGCTGACGAAGTGCAGAGCATTGTTCAGGACACTTGACACAAAAGACAAGCTGTGACACTTCCAGGATCACCGGAGCTGGCCAAGAACAAAGACTCACACACACACACTTTAACGCCTATAAAACACCCTTTCTCATTTAGTTCTCACTGCCAGTAAACATGCTGTAAATGGTTCCTGTTTATTGCACCGTCCTAAGGAACCAATGGGGACAAACAGGAGGATTTAAGATCCATACCAAATGTGGTGCTGCACTTGAAGCAGACATGACTGAAGTCCAAAACTGTGACGTGGTGAACATTGCTGAGAAGTAAGATCATTAACCTGGTTACATGAGGTTGGCGTAATGTCCCACTAACATCCTCACACACTGAAAAGAGAGCACAACAAAAGCTGCAGCTCAGAGCTAATATTTCAAATAGGAATCTCACTCAGTTTTCATTTTGCGATGCTGTTTTGTTGCAGATTTTGCTCAGCTTTTTATGCAGCAGATGAGCAGAGCTGCTTCTCTTTCTCAGGGCTTTCTGACACAGATGTAAAAATCATCCACCTGAAATGAGAGGAGCACTGTCAGGGATATTTCTGAGAATGTATGCTCTAAATCCTCGCATCCTTGATTCCCTTCCAGGAAGTTCTGCTGGGTGAATTTCCTGAGGCGAAATCAAGGTCTGCAGATCTGTTCTGGCTCAGTGCAGTTTCTTGGTATCATCTTTCTCTTGGTCTCTCTTTCATGATATGTACTACTGTCAGTCTGAAAATCAGGTTAGAAATAAAAAGATTTTTTGTTGCTTATGATCTTTATTTTTTTTTAAGATCAGATGTGGTTGGCTTGTCTTTGCATCATTCCAACATGCTGGGTTTGTTTTCTACCAAGAGCTGTAGCTGTTTTAGCTGCTTCTCAGGTGGTGTATTGTTTGGAATCCTACCTGTATTCACACTAAGGTGTCTAATTTCAACATTTTTACTGACTGACACGCAGATTAGGGTCAGGAAGCTAAGGTAACTGGTGATATGATACAGCCCATAATAACAATACCAGGTGATAATGTTGAAGTAGTATGACTTTCAAAAAAAATACTCCATCAAAATATCACGTTAAATGATGATAATGTGCAAAAATAATATGCAATAATCCTCTGTTTGTGCTATTTAAAGAGGGGGTATTGTCCTTTTCTTTTAGGCTTTATACTGTCCCTCTGCTATTCCCCCAGTAGCTTTACATAATTTACAGCAAAAAAAAAAATCTCTCATTTTTTTTCATCGTAGTTTTCAAAAACACTTATTTAAAGGCCACTGTCTCAAACTCTTCATTTCAGCTACTGTCTCTTTAAGTTCCCCACTCTACAAGCCACCTTCCTTCTGATTGGCCAGCCTTTTAGAGGAATGTGGGCAGAGCTCTGAGCAGACCTTGGTGTTTGAGACCACCTTGCTTAAGTATCATGAACGAGTGAGTACATCCTTGAAGATCCTGTGCTATTTTTTTAGAACAGACTATTCCGAGCAGTTTACACAGATTCAAAGATTTCTACAACATGTCATTATGTAGCTGTTTGAAAAATGTGCACACATTTATTACAGGCATCCAGCATTTTTACTTCATATCCATGTTTAAAATATGGGAAAAAAATTAACCCCCTCTTTAATTTCGGGTTGAGCAGAAGGGACCTCATTTTCCAATCTCTGTGCTTTGTTTTAGATAATGCACACAATCTGAAAAAAATAACAAAAGCAGTATGAAGTAAAAGATTCTGATTTGTTTTAACATCTAGCACTGTTACTTTATATCCATGTTTAAAATATGGAAAAGCAGTATACCCCCTCTTTAAAAAAAAAAAAAAAAAGCAGCCGTGATAAAAAAAAAAAACAAGTTGCTGAATTGGAAATAATGATGTGAATTGTGTGAGTTTCAGCATATTTTCAGTGTGACATTTTTGTTGCAGCTGACACTGTTTGGTAGCTTGTTAGCTCGCCAACAAAATCACAGAAGTTTGTTTACACCTTTTTCTCACCCTTGGGAAATATAACTCCCTGGGAGCCGTGACACACAAGTACAGCATACACACACATGGACACACGCAGGCACAAATTATTTTCACTAGAAAGAGGAGGAGCTCGATGGCACAGAATGGCTGGCATGTCTGTGTTTATTTCCTAGCCTGAGGGCGAAGGGAGCTGGCGAGTCTGCTGAACGTGTTACGACTGCAGTACGGAAAGAGGGTGTGTGTGTGTGTGTGTGTGTGTGTGTGTGTGCGCATGGGAAAAAATGTCATCACACTCTCCACAGCTGGGAGGACAACACTTGCAGTGATGAGAACCACACTGTAAACACTGCTGAGGGCCAAATAAAATAAGTGTTGGACTCTGGAGAGGCACAGTGGGCTCATACACTGAGAGGACTGACCGTCTAAAACCTGGGAGGAGTCGTGGAGTTTCAGTGTCATCTTTAACATCTTGGGCAAATTTATCTCAACTTCCTGATGTGTCAAATTACTTTAGGTTTTCCCGTTTCAACTATTTTCCTGTTTAATTATCTCCTTCTGACTGTTTGTTTTCCACACTGCCCTCAGAGTAACGTCAACGTCTGTTTACTCCTCTCTTCTTCTGAATGACAGCCAGTGGCTCCAGAATGAATCACAGCTGGGGTCTGACGAGCCAACCCGAGAACGGCTCAACAAACATTTTGGCAGTGAGACTCCAGTGAAATGAGAAAATGATTTTGTTATGCGTTCCTCAGCCATTGTGAAAAGATACAATTCACCTCTTCTGGAAAAGTGGAATACCAGCCCCTTTTACACCAAGCGGTTCAGTTTGGTTCGTCTCAGTACAGCATGCATTATGAGGCATTTCCAATGACTAATCCCAGGACAGATCCCAAAATAACTGAGAAGAGCCATCCTACTTTTGGGACCCTTCCGTTGGGGTGCCAGACTAAACCGATCCAACCCCAGGAGGTGGAGCTACAACACTGCAGACTGTTGACTGGTTGAAAGAATCGTCACTAACTGTATTCCACCTCACAGCTCACAGTCTTTTCTGAAACAAAGCTTGATTGCACTTTGTATCAAAGAGCCACATACCGATAACAAAGAAGACGAATTGCTGGATGTTTTCGTTTACTGCGTCGTATTTTTCTTCTTTGTTGGATTTATTAGTGGGGTACTCTGTGTCACGTTGCTATGGCGTCACACTATTATGTAACTGACACAGCTATCAGTATCCGGCCAGGGGCGTATTTAGTCATTTGGGGGCCCAAGGCAAACCCAGTCAATGGGGCCCTCCATGTCCTTGTAACTCATCTTCCTCAGAGCTAGACTGGCCTTCCCTGGGTCCACTGTCTCTTTCCCAGAATCAAGGCATGAGACAGTGCTAATCTTGTACATGGTAACTTAACGCAACTAAATGCATTTCCTCAAGTTCTGTTCTTTAGTTTGATTTTGAAAAAAGTGAATACATAATTTAGTCCACTTTGTCCTGGATTTGAAATCTTTTATGGTCAATTGACAGCTTATTTGTCCCACAGTGGGGAATTTACAGAGTAACAGTAACAAACAAGAAAGTATGAAGTAAAAAACATTACAATAGGTAAATATTGAAAAAAAAAAATAGTAAAGAAAAAAGATGCAAATATCAAGCACAACATTAAACTGGAAAAAATCTACTGAAAGAGGTGATATTTACAGTTACCATACTTTTTGGTACTATTATTTTAAAGTTAATGTTTTTTTTATTTGACCCCCTGTCCAGTGAGTTATGTATCCAAAAAAGAGATTTTGTACAATAATATTTATCACCAACTCAAAGAGTTTGATTTTGAGAAAATGTCCTATTTCCTGGACTAGATAAAGTCCTTAAAACCCTGAAAGTCTGATATGTTTATCTCAGATCTCAGAGCAACATTGTTTTTATTTCCGACTTGGTTGAAAATAAGAAAAAAATGGGTAAAAAAAGTGTTTTTTACCACTTTCTTCCGGAATCAAATTTTCAGATGTGTTGTAACATGGAATAGCCCATTGAATAAGAAGGGGGGGGTACCCTAAACCATCATTAAAGATTAAGCCTTTTGATGTATTTTGAAGCATGTGAAGTAAGATTTAGAAAAAAGAAATGCTTTCAATTGAAGAGAACTTCATAAGTCAGTTTTTAAGATATGTTTCGGGGGCCCCTGGGAATCTTGGGGCCCCAGGCAACTGCCTGTGTTTGCCTAATTGTAGCTACGCCCCTGTAGATGGCTTACACGCCGCCTGCCATGAGGGGGCACAGTTGGCTGTGGAAACGCAAACAGGACCAAGCTTTACTGATGCAACCCGTACCAAACTGTACTGATCTAAACCAGACTGCTTGGTGGAAACATGGCTTTTGGTACGGATTGGATCAGTAAAGATCCTATTTCCCCCGTGGCACAGGCCGTGTGTAAGCCAGATGCCAATAGCTGCATCAGTGACATAAAAGTGTGACTGCATAGCAACAGGACACAGTGTACCCCTGCTTATAAATCCAACAAAGTTGAAAAATGCGAAAAACTGAACAACGGATTGGTTTAGTTTGGCACCCCAAAGGAAGTGTCCCAAAAAGTGGGACAGTTTGTTTTGGTTATTTGGTTATCTGTCTCAGGATTAGTCTCAGGATTAGTGACATGAAACTTGGTGGAAACGGGGCTTAGAAACAGAGCAATCAGACCAGATGAGTTCATCGTAACATCACACTAAATGTGCCATACCACCTACTGCATACTCACGGGGGTGAAGTCCTGCTTTTGCTGTATCCTTTATCCTCCTCTTCCTCATCCGAGCTGCTGCTAGCTGTAGCCTCTGAGTCCAAAGCCTCCTGCAGGCTCCTCAGCACCGCCTGACTAAAGAGGCTGAACTCCCTCAGCTCTTCAAAGGATAACGAAGGTGTGGGTGATTCTTGCCAAGAAAAATGGGGAGTGTAATCCACTTCTGGAGGTATAATGCCCGAATGTATGGAATTCACGCTTTCAAAAGACTCATCTTCAAGCTGGCAGTGCTTTCTTAGCCCCTCCAGCTGCTGGTTGCAGTGTTGTAGAGCGTGCTCTCCAAGTAGGGCTTGCAGCCTGGTCTGCAGGTTCTTAGCTCGACTGCACAGTCCTGCCTGCCTGCAGAGCTGCTCCTTCACTGCTTCGCTCGGCACAGCTCTGGGTGCTGGCTGGTCAAAGCTTCCCCTGACCCCACAAGGCTGCTGTGATGGAAGAGGACAGACAATCCCAGCCTCCTTTTCCTGAGGAAAGAAAGGCTGGGGTGTCAGGGTAGGAGAGTAACCCTGGTGCTTTTTCTCCACATGGGAATACGAATGAGGAAAAGCAAGAGGGAAGTAATGCACATCACCACCATCTGGCACTGCACCGCATCCTCGCAGCAGAGAAGCCTCTTGTCTATTGTTCTCAGGGACAGGGACTAAAAACATGTCTGATACACCTGGGAACACAGAGGCCACCTGCTGAGACTCTCTGAGGCCTTTGTTGGGGGAGAGGAGGCTAAGGAGGTGAGCTGAGCTGTGGAAGAGCAGATTTTCCCCCTGGTTGGGAGAAGTCTGGAGACACGGGGTCAGCATGGTGTTTGCTGGGGTGTCCAGAGGGCTCATGGGGAGGCAGGAGTCCAGAGAGGGGATCATAGAAAGATTCAGCCACATCCTCTGGAGGTCACCGTCTTCTGTGGAAATCAGCTGAACATCCAGGTCTGTGCTGTGCTTGGCTAACCCATCTGAGTCCATTTTGACTGAGGAGGGGGGCGAGGACAGGTGGATCCCATGGCCATCTTTGAGGATTTTAGTCAGGGCTGGGGCCATTCCACTTCTCTGAATCAAGGATGATCTAAGCTGATAGGGCAGGGGACTTCAAAAGTGACGCTTCAATCCAGCTGTTGGAAAGAAAAGCATATGTTGACCTGCCAATGCCTCTGAGAGATGAAAACATAAAAATCCTACAACTCAACAACTTTGTTTCCAAAGTTTAAAACATGAATAGATAGGGATGGGTACCTTTCACATTTTGAGACGATATGACACCGATACCTGGTACCTGGCAATTGGTAGCGGTACTCAACAGTACCAATTTTCTGTACTTTATGTGGTTTGTTTCACAATAAAATCTGAAAAAAAAATTCAATTTAACATTTATTTCTCAATATATAACCTTGCAATGCTGTGTTCATGTCCAGCATGGAAAATTGCCTACTCTTTCACATTCTCACAGTCACAAGGATGTGTTTAGGTACCTTAACATGGTACCGTTTGCTTTCATGTGAACTGGTACTTGGTACTTAAGAAAAAAATTGGTCAGTATCTATTAAATAACCTAATTCAGTGCCCATCCCGAAGAATAGATAAAGTAAAAAGGAAATAAATCGTCTCCTAGATTAAATTATATAAAATAAGTAGTGGAAAGGAAAATAATCCGTTTCTTTGTATGAACAAACTTCACGCTAACCCTGCAGCAGTTGGTGCCCCCACAAGGCCACCGTAGTTCAGAGAGTGTATACTCGCCCCTGCTAGTGGCGATAACTGAATTTAACTTAATTAAGACAGATTAAAAGGAAAAAATCGACAAAACAGAACTTAGCTGAATAAACACATTATGTTCACGCATTTTGCGGTTACCGAGTCGGTTTGTGGCCACAAGTAAATCAAAGCTAAACTTGACTCTTATTGCGGAAAAAACCTGTGATGTCTGACATTCCAGGAGATACACTCCTCTTAAATCCCAAAAAATGAACAAAATAAGTCTGAACAAACGTTATCGCTAACTAACGTCAGCGGCGGCTGTTTTAAAGCATTCCTGTAAAGTTGCAGTGATGAGAAACGATACGGTACCAAAACAAACAAATAACATCCGAGCTGGAGGGAAAAAAAACACATTTTCCTGCTTTCTGGACATATATCATCAGGTTTAGTACACATTACACCAGGTTTGTCAACAACAATATGACAGATTACAACAATTCAAACGAATGCACCTAGCTAACCGTGCCCGATCCCGGACACAGCTGTTAACTCTTCCCGAAGTCCCCACTTCGTCTTTCTTTGCTTCAGTGTTTCCATTACTCACCTGATCCGGAGGTAAACCGTTGACTGGAATCATCTCTCCTATTGAAATTGAAAGCAGAAGAAGACGAAAAATTTTGCGCAAATATAAAACGGTGACTTTGATTTTTGCAGCACATCTGTAACAGTTTTCCCGTTTTCTCCCTGACAGTCTGAGTCCCTCCTCCGTTCCTCTCCAACTGCCGAGAGCACAGTGCCGTTGCACGAGGAGGGGCTCTACCAAGAGTCCGTGGGCTGAACCAAAGCCATGATGCCTTCAAGTGCACGACAGAAGCTAGGATTTAACTATTCACAACACTGAGGAACAGTTACTGCAATAAACAATAGCTCAAATACCTCATGTTCAACAGCCTGTCTGTTTCTTCTTTGCACATTCTTTTCCATTGCCAGTTACACTTCTTTTTATTCAGTGTTTTTATTCATTTCACTTAAATGTGTATATAGTTTCATTCTTTTTTTTATACAAAAGCTTTTATTTTTCTATGTATTTTACCACTTTTGGTCTAATTTCTATTTGTGACATTTAATGTCTGTATGGGAGGGGTGCAGTTTAAACCAGGCTCGTATTCTTTTTGAAGATGTTTGTTAAATAAAGGCCATTCTGATTCTGAAACAGAATATATATTTTGACTGCATATTGTAGCACATTTTGCTCCTAAAGAGCTCTTACAGCTAACGTGTTTACATAAATGTATATCATTATTTTAAAATATGCCTCATGAGCACTGAGGGTTCAAAAACACAGTAGAGGACACACGCTTAGATTTAAGATGTGAAATGTTGCAGAAAAGAAAAAAAAAAATTCCGAATGTGGAATAAGAAATATTCTGGTTCAAGAATTTCGACATCAGATAACATAAGGCTTTCTAAATATTTTTGATTTACAAAGTTGTTTTTCTGTGTAATGTGACTATGTCTAACTTTTGTCAACCTATTATTGTAAAAATTTTAACAACACACAAGGCTAGTATAGTGTTAGACCTTTTTACACTTAAAGCTAGCTACAGAGCCACCATACAGCTCCAACATCATAATGTCTTATACTTTCAAAATGAATTTTCTATAGGCCTTTCCTGTGTCCAAATAAGTCAATTTATATGACGCTTTGGAAGCAGGTAAAGGTAGAGAATACAAAATGTACAAAATCAATGGATGATAAAGATTGTTATGGTCCTGGCAAAACTGCTGATGCAATTTCCTAGAAATGAAAAAATAATTTTAAAAAGAGGATTTTAAAAAGGGCAGCTCAAAATACAAAAACTGAGAAGAAATGTGAACTTTTATGACAATTTAATGGTAAATGTTGTTTACAATGAGCTTAGACACGAAGTATCACAAGAATCAAACATAATTTAATGTTTGTCATTCTTCAACTAAGCCTTTCTTTGGTTTACTGTAGTAAAAATAACCCCCCAAAAATCTGCCTGATAAAAAAAAAAACAAGCTGGCAGAAAAATAGCAACTAAGAAGCCACTTCTAATATTTATACTACAAAAAATGTCCAGCCTTACTGTTTATAGATTCACATGCAATGTAAAAAATAAAGCATTAACACAACTTAAAACAGAATATACTCATCAAATGAACTGACATCTAAGTAAAAAAAAAAAAAAAAAAAAAAACTTTCAAAATACACACAGGAAAAAAATGTGGTTTTGATCCAGATCCAAAAACAAAAGGTTTGACTTTCAAAACCATAAAGCAGTTTTTTCCTTGGAACCCAAAATACAAAATGCAAAGCTTTAGAAACACTTGTCATCACAAGAATTAGTAACAAAAATTACTTTGGCAGCCTTGGTCTTATGACCTGAGTCAGTCTGAGCCAGATGGCTTCCAATCTCAGTCTGAACACACTTTGAACAGCTCCCAGGCTGAGAGACGAGCCCGTCACATACAAGTTGACGACAGTGAAAGTGTAATATAAATTTAAGGACCCCTTTGAAAATATATCAAAAAAGACCGTGGACACACAACACAAAAAGAAGAGAAGTCCCTGCAGGATGCCGATTACAGTGACTCTCACCTCACCCCTGAAATTTGGACAGGAGAGGCTCTGTCTGTTTGCTAGCATACGGCGTGTGTGTTTGCCCAGGTAGATGACAGTAGAGGCATTGGATAGCATCATAACACACACATGAAGTAGAAAGTTGACCTGTACAGTGTGATGGGTAACTTCATAAATCTTTAACACAGAGTGAGGTACCTGTATACACACACTGTTAGTGCTTACAGTGTCATTAAGGCTGACATGAAGTAGATTAGCAGTGATCAAATTTTCAAAAACCACAACACCAACATAGAGGAAACCAAAAACTCTCCCCCAAAGCCAAGCACAGTAAATGATGTGTTTGATATTTTTCTTAATCCAGATGAAAAGTGCTCTCTGTGCCGGTACAATCTGGGTACAGTAGAAAAAGTTGAGCCAAACAATAGAGTCCATACTAGTGCATAAACTCCAAGCCTGCACAATACACAATGCAAGGAACAAATGCAAGTTTTCAGCAGTGACATTAAGAGAGAGCAGCAGCAAACCCGAGGGCAGGTAAATCACCGCGCAGAAAATCACACAGCACAGGAGAAGTTTCTGTGGCTGTTTGATCCTTTCCCCGTGAGGAGGGTAGAGTATGCAAAAGACATAGAATAAATTCATCATGATGTTGAGAGCAACAAAAGGCCCATTAATGATGGCACAGGTTAGAAAGTCCATCCTGGTTGGTTGACTCTGCAGATCAATTGTTTCTCCTCTTTAAATCTTCTGTCTTTGCTTGGAGAGTTTCAGATCCAGCAGCACAATTCCAGAAAATCCCTTTCCGTCCAGTTTGTTGTTTCCCTTTTCATGCCTTTTTGTCCTGTCGCGCTTTTTAAAAGGCAACTCTACTGTAAAAGTAGTAAATCAGACCCATTTGCATCACATGCAAATGAGACTATGCAAATAGAACATGTTCCATTAAATTTACATAAGTACATTTTTCACTTACTGTCTACTACATGAAAGGCACAGCATTGCTTTAATCATGCACTTTAACACAGTTCAATCCAAGACATCTTAATTTCAAGTCTATGGTGCAAATTATTAGATATAAAGTTTAGAAATTACAAACACTCCTCAACAGTTATCAAAAACTCCTGATAGAGATAAATGAATATTCTAACCATTGCCTTACACATCCATTCAACATCCCAGAAAGCAGTACACATGACAATCATAATAAGTCTACAAATTCAAAAACAAGAAGAAAACAACAGCTAAGGACCAGCTTTTTATCTGGTATTCACAAGGTGCACTTTCGAGACAGTGTCTTCATAGTCCTCCACATATCGACCACCCTCCACCTGAATGCTGCCTGACCGACGCCCAAGTTTACCGTGGTGCCCGTTATGTACAGTGAAAGGACTGTAAAAGAGACCCAAGCAGTAAAGACATGGTGGGAATAAATGTTGGTGAACGATTCCACAAGGTTGTAAGTGTCGAGGAGGAAATACAGCACTCCTTGACTGAGCCCAGTGACGGCAACTCTCATCTGACTTTGAATCTTTGGAGTGGAAAAGCCGCTGCCGCTTTGCACCATGCTTCTCATGTGTCTGTGCAAGTAGCGTACTATAGAAATGCTGGACGTTATCATTACACACACACTAATCAAAGTATAAACTCTGAATATGTAGAAATAAACCTTGTCTGCAATTTCTAGCATGGAAATGTCATGATTAGCGTCTGTACTGTTGATGTCATTTTCATAAGCTGAAAGAATCATAAATGCAACAGTCCCAGCAGTGTTAAAGAAAGAGAGTGTTCCACCCAGAAACAAAGCAACATAGATGACTGATGCTATGTTCTTCTTTACCCAGATCAAGAAAACTCGCTGCGAAGGAACAATCTGGGTGCAGTAGAAGAAGTTAAGCCACACGGAACATGTTGTGCTATTATTCACAAAGGACATCCCGATGAGCCACGCCACCAAAGCCTCATAACTTTTCAAGTCATACAACACATAATACACCATGGCCAAAGAGACGCAGTAAAAGATGGAGCTCCAGACAAGGATTCCCAGAAGTACCTGCAAAGGTTGCTTGAGTCTTTGTCCTTTGGGTTGTGGAAAGATCAGGCAGTACGCATAGAAGGTGTTTGCAGTGCAACTGAGAATAATAAGAGGTGCATTGATGCATAAGAAAGCTTCCAAGCTCATAGTAATGTATTGATCAGCCATGGTTTGGAAAAAATAACAAGTTAAAAAAGATTCTGTCTGTAAGTGTGCTCAGGTCCAACTGAGCTTGCATGAGAGGGGATGAAACAGAAGAGCAAGGAAAATACAACAATGTTAACCAGCCAGAACCAAGAAATGTATTATGTAAACGGCTACATCCACAGAGGAGTTAATGTAGCATGAGTGTTGACACACACTTTGCCTAATATTTAAAAAGTGCAAAGTAACACGACTGAATACTTGGTCATTATTTCAAGATGTTATTTTCATACATGTCTTTTTATTTTAAGGCCATAATACAGGAGACAATGAGAGAATTTTGCTGTCAAGGTCAGTGGATCATGTAATCTCTGTACAGTATAAGCCAGGAAGGGATTAGCTTAGCTGAGTTAAGCTTAATTTTTAAGGAAAATATAGTTGTTTGTTGCTGCCCTGCCTTGCCTATCCACTAATTTATGAGGAATAGTCAGTTTTCTTTTCACAAAGAACTCAACACAAGTAAAAAATTCAGTTGGACAGTTGGAAATTCAGGTATTTACCATAGACTGTATTTACAAGTAAGAGAAAACAGTGCAAGGGAAGCTAATGGCTATCTCCTGGCTCCAGTATAAATGTACACATCAGGGTACTAAAACTAAAGTAGCTAAATTTAGCTATCATTTTGCTTTTCTCAAAGTTTTTTTTTGTCAAACTATCCTCCTCAACATTGAAAAAATAATAATAATAAAAATATGCTGAGTAAGAAGCTTCCTATTTCAGGTGGAATAAAGGGTGTTTTTGTTTTTTTGTTTTTTTAAGATTTACATGTCTGTGTTTTCTCTGGGAAAAATAAACGATCTTTTCACTCACCTGCCACTTTATTAGCTTCATGGTTCGACGTGTTGTGCGTTCAGAGATGGTCTTCTGCGTATTAGTTGAATGGTTATGTTACTGATGCCTTCCTGGCACCATCACGGTATGTTCTCCCACAAAACTGAAGCTTAACTGATTTTTCTTTTTCACACAATTCCTCCATATTTCTCCCTCATTCATTTTTTAAAAAAATACTTCCATCCAAACGCATTGGGAAAATTCGCCAAAGCATGCTAAACCCATACTTGGAAGTGTTTTGTTTTTCAAGAACTACGTAAAAACTGTGACAGCCAATCTGAATAAGGTTTTCGGCTACACAAAATCATAAAACTAGGGTCCCCCATAATCTTCACTTTGGTCAGAGTTTCAGAAAACATCGTTTTTAGGGGAAAAAAACGCAGTTTCGTGGCGTATTTCTGTTGTAAATGGCCGCGTGCGTGAGTTTGATACGTAGTTACGTGGAGTGTGAGCGGGAGGCGTTGGGTTGTGTTTTGTAACGGCGGTTAAAGAGCTGTTGAGTGAGGCGAAAGCGACAGATGCTCAGTGAGACTATTTCATATGAGTGTAATGACCCATTTGTGCACATATATAAAAATAAACCCACGACTTTACTCAAGAGCCAAGCCGAATTTTGGAGAATCATTATCGCCTGCTACGTACTTGTTAAATGTATGGGAGTAAACCCGAGGCTCATATTAGCTTCGGCCCAAGAGAAGTTTTAAGTCTCCACTGTGCCTTCCGACCCCGACCTGGACAACGAGGCAGGGGAATTCAGTATAAACATATGTGCAGCTTCCCAGATACCCGGCTGCATGTGGACATGGCTTAAATCACCTAAGCTGCCATGTGATTGGCTGACGTGACGAGCAGTTGAACAGGTGCAGCTAGTTAACAGGCAAGTGTGAGTGCTCTTTAATGTAAAGCCTGTTCTGCTCATAGTGATTCAAGGTAATGTAAATAACAATACCCATATAATAACAATTAAAAAAGCCTTTATGATGAGTATAAATGTGGATATATTTCTTAAACTTAAACACTAAATTTTTACTGTTGTGCTACTTATGAACTTGGTTGTATAACAATCCAAATGAAGTGGTTAACCAGATGATGTTTTGTCATTTTCTATACATCAGACAGCAGGGAGCCAGCGTCAGTAGACCATGGAGAATGTAAAACTTCATCCACAAAGGAGGAAGCTTGGATTTGTGTTTTTACAAATCAGGTGTACACTTTTGCATTTTTGTTTGTCTGTGGTCAGAAAAGTTATAACATGGCATTGAAAGAATAAGCTATAAATTCAAGAATATCTAATAATTGTACTTCAAGATGTCCTTAGAATATTCAAATGTAAGTTGAAGTCAGTGATGGATAAAAATTATATGGTGCCAGCTTGTAACAAAATGTTCCAGGGCATGCTAAAAACATTTGTGAAGAAGGTGTGATTGTATTTTTTCTGTATAAATGATACGTTATATATTCACTGTACATGTTTAAATATTGTTGGCAAATCTAAGACTGCTGTGATTTTAGAATAGCAAAATTTAAAGCGGTAGGATTTAATAAGTTGAAACTTCTTCCTTTTTGCTCATGTAAACTGAAAACCCTAAATAGTGATTGTCTTGTTATGTTTTCATTTTAATCTGATTATCACTTATTTGTATTTTTCACTTTAAATGAAATAAGGACTGACTGATTCCTCATCCATAGGTTCAAACACTGTCTCAAAAATGTTGTGTTGGATGTAAAAAGTAAAATACCTCCAGTAACTGAAGAGCAAAGACAATGTCAGAGTGAGAATTCTGTGCAGGTTTTTTTATTTAAATAAGCGCCTCTGACTAAAACGCCAGAACTGATAATAATAATATAAACATAAACAGAGGAAACAGTAACACACAAATAATAATCCATGTTAGAACAGCACACTAATTATGATACACCCTTACATTCATTAACAGTATGATTCTTCTTGTATACAAAATATTACTCTGCACACACATTTATGCACACTCAAAAACACTAATACTGAAAACAAAAACAGTCTCTCTCTCTCTCTCACACACACACACAAACACACACACACTTAAAGCCACAGGTTTATCCATCTACAGTCAGTCAGTGTGTATCCATGAGATGTGTTATGCTACATGTTAACTACATGGACATAAAGGGAATAAATAAAAGTTTGAAGAGTCCTTCCTCAGTTTCTCTTGGCAGTGGTCTTTTATGGTATTTTTCTATCAGTATTTTTTAAATCACAGCAGTGGCACACACATCTTGTTTTACAACTTAAAGGACCATTGCAGTGTTTCTCAAAAACTGTGAAACAGTCTTTCAAGAATACTCATTTTACCTGTAAAATGTGCAGAGGGTGATGTGTTCATGCTTGTGTTTGAGTGTTAAATTCTGGCTGGTTAAAAGTAGTCTCTTCTTCGGGAATCATCACTGATGAAGGAAGGGTTCCACTGGGCAGGATATATGCACGAGTGGCGTGAACCAGGCAGGCCAGTGAAGGGATAAAGACCGTTTCTCTCAAGGTCTGCGTTACGTAGTGCAGGCTGATGAGGAGCGCATGAGAGAAGAGAAGAGTTAGAAACTTATCAAACTTCTTTTTCTCTAAAAATTGATCAAGATTACTGATTGTTTGCTCACGGAGTAGTAAATGTCAGTCATCTGGAGAAGGTTTTTGGTGCTGCCGTTCTCCTGCATCTCTATGGTCTCCCTCCCCCACTCCATAGAGATGCGGTTACTTTTTGGGAAGTCTGCGTACGGGGACATCTGCATGTCTCCACTTTTGAAGATGATCTTGTTGATGTCATTCTTGTCTCTCCTTAGAGTCCAAACACAATGGAGAAGTTAACCAAACCATTTAAAGCCAGAGCTGTAAGGATTTTCTTAAAAAAGGAAAAAAGTCAACTTTTACAGGACTAATCCTCATCAATTGTCTCCTATGGGCCTCTAAACATGTGTGTCAGTGTCTGTGTCTGCCTCAACCCCCTCCTCGGGCTGTATGTTGATGTTTAGTCATATTGTGACGTTTTTTGGCAGAGAGTAGACCTAGTTACATCAGCAAATCACAGCACACCCAGTGTGTAAGTGGCTCTACGCATTGATTAGCAAGTACAAGAAGCTAATCAGAGCAGCTACGGTAGTGGATATAGCACGTGGGAAGGAAAACAAAACAAAAGTGAAACAAAACGCCAAACATATAAAGCTTTCAACCAAACAAGGGTGAAGCTTGGCTCCATTTTAACTCACTTTTGGGCACTTGAAGAGCAGCACAGGATGAAAAGTGACACAAGTTGGCTTCCTGCTAACCAGATATGTGTCAAATACCCCCGATTAGCTTGTGCTAACATGCCAAGTCTGGTGCACAGCTCTCAAGTAGAAATATGATGCTACAGGCTAGTAAATGTGTTCATGCTGACACGGTCAGGCAGGTGGGTGTGTGCTGCCGCTGGCACTGATCTAAGAGAAAGGACCCCAGTTTGAACGTTGTGTTTACTAACAAGTAAACAAAATTCCTGCAGACCCTAAACCTATTAAATCATTAGCTTTGCTTGTTCATTGTGCTTGTATCTAAACATGTTGTTAAAATAAGCAAGACTGATCATATGGCTCTCTTACTTGCAACAGGTGACAATAAGGGCAATGAAGAGGATAAGGAGCAGAGCGCCCCCTGCAGGTGACACCACAACTGCAATCAGCTTGTAAACTGCAACAACAAACACCAGTTTTTTAGACACAACGTTTAAAAAAAAATGTGCACAAATTTCACGACTTAAGTCAAACTTACAATTTCCACAGTTGAACCCTCCGAATCCAAACATGCACCTGGAGAAGAGGAATAAATTCACTGTGACAATGTGCTCTTGGATCTTACATCGAAGCAGAAACTCATACAAGGAAGCAAAGTTACAAACTTACGGAACACAGGTGCCATTCTCCAGCTTGTAGCCATCACCACACTCTGAAATAAGATGTTTTATTTTTAAATTATTTAATCAAACTTTCACTTATGTTCAGCTTACATCCTTAATTCTTCATAAGAAACTTCCTTGTATGCTGATTTCTGGGGTGGAAATGCTAGTAGTCCTTTACCTAAGCAGGACAGGTCTTCAGGGTTGTGTTTGTAGTATCCTGGCAGACACTGGCAGTAGGCTGCACCGCTGCTGTCTGTGCAGGTGGAGCGCTCTGTGTCACACTGAGTCTTCTGGGCTACACACAGACTCTCCACTGGAATAAAGTGTTGAAAAAACAGTTGTTACAATGGAACGTATAACATTTTCAATGAAGAATGCACTGCAGTATAGGGTTTTAAGTGATGTTATAGGTTCTCTCAAATCTACAAGAGGGGATATTTTGAAACAAAACTGTGCCCTCTAGTGGCTTCAGATGTACTTACAGCTAAAATCAAGTCTCAACCAAAGCACTTTAATTTAGAATTAAAATGTAAAATTGTGTAAAAATCATTTCATGTCTCATCAGGATCTGTTTGTTTACCATGATATGTGAGCCTGTGGTGAAGCACCATCCGGCAGTGAGCCAATGAGGAGCTGCAGTTGCTGAGAAACATCTGGATGCTGTTGTAGACCTCAGTACTCGTCACTTCGGTGGAAATGGAAAACATGTTGACAGCTGTGATAAGAACCCCGTCTTCTCCTCTGCAGGGATGAGATCAGAGGTCAGACTTGTGGTCTTGAACATATTGTAATCAGAATCAGAAAATCCAGCCTTTTACATAATTCTGTGTTTTTATTTTGAAGTGTGTATCAAAAAGGCTTGATATAAGACACTGGAGCCCTTTTGTTGATAGAACTTACTTCCTGCTTAGTGTTGAGCGACTGTAACCTCGTAGAACTGACAACGAAGCGTTGAGCTGAGGTGAAGACAAGAGGAGAGTGTCTTTCAGATTTAATGCACATATGCCTGATAGAGCTCCATACAGAAAAAGAGTGGGAGATGATGCATAGATGTGGACTTCCTCTCACCAGCTGAATGATCTCTCTCTGGATCTCATGCAGGGTGGTGCTCTTAAAAACAACGGGGTCATATGGCTGTTTGTCTACACTGAATGTTCCCAGAAATGTTTTCGCTGGAGCAGGAGAAATATACAGTTGGTTACTTAAAGAAAGATAAAACTTTAACTAGATACTTTTCATATGTGACTTTCTGTATTTGACTGTTTATTATTTTACCTCTGGTGCAGGTGCGTCCGTCCTCCAGGTCAAAGCCCAGCGGACACTCACAGCTGAAGGACCCTCTTGTGTTTACACACCTGGACCCAACAGGACAGGGGTCCCTGTCACATTCATCTACATCTAGATATACACACACATGCAGATCTTATCATCTCAATGACCACACTCATTCATGTTAAAGCCAATACACTCTAAAGAGGAAACTATGCACAATAATGTTATCAGACTGTTAGGGAGTGTGGAGAAGAAGCTCACCTTGGTTGCAGGTGAGTCCTGTCCAAGCCTGCTGACAGTGACAGGTGAACTGATGCTCTTGATAGCTAACACACATGCCTCCGTTCATGCATGGGTTCGACACACAGGGGTTTCCTGCAGTTCAGAGAAGACATAAGGTCATATTGTATTAACACTGTATGTCTGTGGGGACCTCATAGAAGAGGGTGGAATTTCTTTGACCTTAGGAGCAGCTGTAGGGCAACTACATTATCCATTTTTTTGATATACAACAATATTAAAGAGGGGGTATAAAGTAAGAATGCTGGATGTTCACACCATAGACTGTATATTCTGCCATTTACAACTGTGCAGTTGTAGCATATTAACAGAGGCGCCGCCATTGTGCAGCAGGAGTCTGTGCTGTAGAGACTATGAGGAGCTGTGAGAGAATCTAAGTGGAACTAAGTGACAAAAATCTTGGCTCTTCGTCCTTATGCATCTTACTATTCCTGACAAAACTACTCAAGAACAGCAGCTGTCAATCATCCTCAATAATGATGCAAAGCCTCGTTTTTAACCTCTCATAACTACTGAAAATGAAAATTTTCAGAAAAAAGAGGACTTAAACACAAGACAGCTCAATAATATCTTCATATCACCACAAAAATTGGATGTGAGATACATTTCTGTGAGGTGTGTTATTTTTTTTTTTTTTAAGTTTGACCACAGCTCATCTGGAATGACTGGGGAGCCGGATTTTTTTTTTTTTTTTTACCTATACTGCAGTCAGCCAGCAGGGGGAGCAGTTTTTGTGGTGACCTCACTTTAAGCCAAGCAAGATGAGCTCCATTTTTTTACAGTCATTGGATCACACTAAACGTGCAGATTTTCAAACTACTAGACATCTGTATGTTGAATCTGAACAGCACAAAATTTTCATGAGACCTGCAAATGACAATGACATTCCCTGACGATCTTCTAGCCTAACTTTCTGCTCCTAAAATAAATTTCAAAATAAGATAGTTTTGAGCATCAAACTCATGTTTCTTTAAAATCATAGTCTGTAAACACAAAAAAATGTGATATTTAAAAATACTAAATAAGGGAATAAATTAATGCACTGATTAAAATATATTAAATCAACTAACTTGGCAGCAGCGGCGCCTTGGTGGTGCTAAAGCCAGTGGTTGCTGTAGTCATGACCAGTTTGGTAGCTCCACCCCCAGTCGGCCTCACGGTGGTCTGCAGAGCCTCTGTACTCTTCAATGGCGTGCTGAGGGTGTAGGTAGTGGTGATTTCTTGGCCACTAGCCGTGGTGACTATCGGTGGGCTGGTGCTGGTTTCCACTTGCAGGGTGGTGGCACTGGTTTGGCTAGCAACCCCAGCGGAGGGCCCCTGGGTGTGACTGGGTGATAACGGCTGAGTTGGGTGAGCGACAGAGGTCTGCAAGGTCGGGCTGGAGGCTGTGGTGGGGACTGTGGTGTACAGGAAGGTGGACTCAGTGGATGATTCAGGTGCAGAGGTGCTGGTGGTGCTTGTGAACCTGGAGGTTGAGGTTTCAGGGAGAGGAGAGGTGGGGGTGGAGGTGGTGGATGAGGTGGAGGCAGTGGCTCTGAAAGTGTCTTCTTCTGTGATCTGAGATCTATGGAGAAAAATAAAACCAGTTAGTCACATTTCTGACAGACTCCAGACAACAGTAATAGGGCCTAAAATCTCCAAGGTGGGGGTCTACCCATGACAGGAACATCAATCACTTTTATCTATGATCCAGCAGGGGGCAGGAGAGCCACTGATATAAACTTCACAATCTCCAGAAACATTGTTGGAATCTCTTCAAGTTTTGACAAAAAAAAATATGCACAACCAAAATAATACTGGCAAAATAAAAAATAATTGGATTCCAAAGGAGATGTACTTCAATGGACATAGGATTAATCCAGTCATAGGTCGATGTATCTTCAATACCTGTTACTGTGTGTTGTTATGCCTCTGTGTGCATTAAAGAACATTATTTATGCTTTTTTTGTTTACACTGTAATTTCTAAATCCTTATTTGTTGAGTATTTATATTTTTTATGCTCATAGAAAAAAATAAAGCATAAAGCAAAGTGATTTGTAGCTCAAATAGACTGATTAAAAAGTTTATAATGAACACATCTGTCACAACAGAGTATATATCAAATATATTTGACTGATGCTAAATACATGACCAATGGCTCACACTACTTCCTGATTTGACGTTATTTTATTATGGACTTAATTCTTTATCATACATATCTTATTAAACTTGGCAATTATTGTTTTTACTGCTATTACTTTTAGTTTTTTTTTCTTGCATTTATTTCTGAAAAGCTGAGTGTGTTTTAATTGTTGAAATGCTCCTTTTATTTTATTTTATTTTACCTATAACTTTTTTTCTTTCACAGTACATTGGCAGAATCTTCAGTCTTTTATCTTTTGTAGTTTTAATTTGTTTCAATGTTTTTATTTTTCTGATATTTTCCTTTTTTTTATTTGGTGGTACTTTTGAGCCTGTTTTTATGGTATGTTTTCTTTTCTTCCTCACATTTTTTCCTTTTACCCCACTTTTAATTTTTTGCTGTTAGTTTCATTTTGTACAGCACTTTGTAACATTGCTTTTGAAAACTGCTGAATAAATAAAGTTTATTATTATTAATTCATTGAACACATATGATTATCAATTTATTATAGTAATTATTATTATTATTATTAGTTCTTGTTTAGAGCTTTGTGGATTTTTTTGCACACTTATAGAGCAATATATGCAAAACTTACCTTTTTATTTGTTTGTAAAAAAATACTTTACATTACTCTATAAACTAATATTTTTATTGATTTAAGGCATAATTTCACACAAATGATTATCATCATAACATTTGTGTTGTTATTACCCTTTTTATTATCATACAACTATAGTATTGCAATAATAAAAAGAAAGTAAGATTAAAGCCTTCCCCTTTTGAACTGGACCTGTACTAAATCACCAAAGTTTCTGTCCAAACCATGATCCTTGTTTGCCTTAAAGCATTTTTAATCACCAAGTTTTTATAAGGACGTTTTAGAGCGTACCTGTGCGTCACAGTGACAGGTGTCGTCCTGATGACAACCTCTGTATGCAGCAATGGGGTTTCTGTTGTAGAGATGTCTGGTCCAGAGGTGCTGATGCTGATCACATGGGGTGCTGTGGTCAGACCCCAGCTCACACTGTGCTCTCCAGTCTGGGATGAAACCCCTTCAGTTCCCTCCTGGTTCTGAGTGCTGGGGTAGAGAGATCCAGAGGAAGACTCTGTGGAGGTTCTGATACTAGAGTCTGACCCCTGATCCGTCCCTGAGATACTGGTGAGACCCTGTGCTGGTGAGGTGAGGGGAGGAGGAGTTGAGGAAATGGACACATCTGATTGGTCTGTGCTGGGCTCTGTGACTCTGAGAGACGGGGTTGACTCGGATGTATGCTCTGATGAAGAATTGTGCTGAAGCTGGGTGGTGTTGTGTTGTCTGTATGAACTTTGGATCCCGCGAGGTCCTCCAGTCTCTGTGAAGGACTGGGTCATCTGCTGGTCTGTGGTGTCACCACTGTCAGTCTGAGTGGAGGGGGCATTGTGGGTGTAGTCCTCAGTTTTAGGAGATGTGTCCCAGGTGAAGGCTGGCTGATGGGAGTTGGAGTCATCTGTGAAGAAAGAGGAGGTGCTGTTGCCTAAAGAGGAGGTGACGGACAGAAGGTTCCTCTCCCCAGCTCGGGTGATGGAGGTGGAGGTGTAGGTGCTGACAGATGCTGTGTCTCCAAATCGATGAGTGGTGTCAGGGCTGTTTCGTGGGAGTCTGGCTTCTTTTGTAGACACAAAGAATCGAGGCTCCTCTCGAGATACAGCAGAGGACGTGTCGGGCAGCTGGTCTGTGTTAGTGAAGTCCATGTAGTCTCTGCTGCTGCTGCTGCTGCTGCTGCTGCTGCTGGCTTCAGTGGTTGCTACAACGAGGGTGGAGGTGAGGGGCTCAGTGGAGAGACTGATAGGTTCCAGTGATTGGCTGCTTGTTTCTGTGAAAGTCTGTGTCTGCTCAGAATCTGCAGGGAGGAGAGATGATAAAATGTGTTATGATCATGAAGTTCACAAAATAAAAACGTATTTTGAAACAACCCAGTTATGGCTTTAAAGTTTCTTGAAAACAATTTTTCAAAGTGCATTTTTAAAATCACTTCCATATATGACCACTAGAGGGAGCTCAGCAAGCTGTGTCAGGCCTGTAAACACACACCAGGGGAAAGAGGAAGATACCTTCCAAAGTAATAGTGAAGACAATGCTTTTTGGGTGGAGGACAACCAGCAGCCAGGCTCATCTAGTCTAACAAAGGCATGAAGTCCTAAATGTGGCAGTGACTGTCTCTGTTGGGAATTCAACACTTCCTTCCTAAAGCTGAGTGAGCACAAGGCCCTGCCAGAGTGTGTCACTGTGGATCTGGGTGTGTTTTCATGTTCTGTGGCTGTGGAGGTTCTGTTTTTTTTAGCCTGGCTCAAAATTGTTGTAGACAATCGACACATAAAAGTGTCAGAAAAGAATGTTGCTGGGGAATAAGGGTTGTAGGTTTGGATAAATATTATTATGGAAGTCTGTCTTTGATGGCACTCAGCAGAGACAGACCTGAACCGTTCGAAGGGATCTGTGTTCATTTGCACAGGTACATTTTTACCATTATTGAGCCTTTAGAGCAACATGAGTCCTTATTGAGTCCACTTCTGTGCCTGTTCCTAGATATAATTTTACTAAACCAAACTTAAACACAGCATACTGCAGGCTTATGTCAACTCATTAAGTTACTTCCGTCGCTTTCATAGTGCTGATTTTAGTTCTAATTTTCACACTGGGTAACTATTTTTAACTAAAGAGACTTGAAGTTTGGGTGTGGTAACAGCTTTAAACAGAAGAGGAAGAGGACTGTCCTGTACCCACGAGCTGGCTACTTCTTTCAACCTACCAAAAGTAGAAATTGCTGGTTCTTGGTTTGATGCACAGTTCTAAAATACCTGACCATAGAAACAATTTAAAAAAATCAATATTCATCCTCATGTTCAAACTATAAGACCTCTTCCTGTGCCAAGCAATCCTCTCAAATGACTGACTAGGGCCCAATGATCATCAGTCTGAGGTCATTCCTAGGGCAGATATTTGGTATGTAGCCATCTATGTGTACTGACATTTTACTTTACTAAACAATAAAATTAATTGTTAAAAAAGTGTGGTACTTTGATTCATTCCTCTATATTGTAGAAAGTTTTGCTTAAATGTTTGCTAGGAACTTAAACAGTCTTATGTTAGTTGTATGCTTGTCCCCAAGTAGGGATGGGTATCTTTCACATTTGAAATGATACTGATACCAATTCCTGGTACCTGGCAAAAGGTATTGGTATTCTTGTTTGGTACTTTTGTGTGTTTATGTAGTAGTAAATACCAGTTTGTTTAGTAATAAAATCTCAAAAAGTTTTCAATTTGAAATATCTATTCTTCAATATATAACCTTGCAATGATGTGTTCATGTCCAGTATGTAAAATCAGCCACTCTTCCACTTCCTCACAGTCACAAGGATGCATTTTGGTACCAACTTCTGGCACCATTTGATTTTACGAGAATTGGTACTCGGTACTTTGGAAAGTTGGTACCTATAAAAGTTCCAAAGTCAGTACCCATCCCTATCCACAATATAGAGTATCTTTTGGTGTCATGACCTACAAATAATCAGTGCCAGCCCTGTAAAACCACTGTCAGTTGACCCAGCCACCAGACCACTTCTGAGTGCAGTTTAGTTACTGCTGGCATATACTGTAATAATATAATAACTGTTAGTTTGGTAACTATTTTTTCACAAGTGATTTCATGTTAATGATGTGACTGGACTTGAAAAAAATGTTACTTCACTGGACCTGTCGATTGATGAGCTCCAACCTGAAGAAATTTCAGTGGTCTAGGTCGCACTCCATGAGGGTGGCCCAGGTTTGGATCCAGCCTGTGGCCTCTTCCTGCTCTATCCACTGTCCTCTCCTATCTGATCAAAGGCATACAAGCTACTAAAAATAACTTTAAATCAGAATGCCTGTTTACATAGACAACACCTGCAGTAGGATTAGAGAAAGCTAAATGACAGGTGACAATCATGCGGAACATCTGGGTCCAAAAATATTAAAGTGAAACTCAAAGAACTGCAGGTTTTAACAGTTCCACACTGGCTTAAAGTGATACTCAGGGATGGAACAAGTTGGGTCCTATCACAAGCGAGCTTTGTGTAACAGTAACGCGCTGAAAGTTCTTAAAATAAAGCGTGAATGCAGACAGATATCAGATTTTTTCGGTGGGAGTCCGTTTATTTGTGTTTTTGGTCAAGTAAAAAATGGCCCCGTCTGAGTGCAGAGGAAACAGGCAGAGGAGCAGGGAGGGGGTGTTTGGTGCGTGCGCTCTGGGCTTCTGCTGCACAAAAACACTGCTGTAGGGGTAATTTCTGCCCTAAACCTTGTGATAGGACCCAACTTGTTCCATTCCGGAGTATCACTTTAAGCCAGTGTGGAACTGTCCAAACCTGCAGTTCTTTGAGTTTCCACTTGAGGATGACTGCAGAAACAACAGAAACTACGAACACCAATTCAAAAAGCAGATTGTTTTTTTCAAGCAGTAAAACTATGTCTTTAGCCTGGTTCAACAAAATCTTTTTGTCTCAAGCTCATTTCTCCATCTGCATACACTGTACAGGGGTTCAATTTTTCCATTACTGCTTTTTGAAGTCAACAGACTTACAAGTTTTAATCATTTCAGAGCAATGATACCTCAACCCAACTCGAGCGAAGCTAGTTGGAGTCCAGTTTTTCCATGAGGCAGTCACCAACAATAGGCCTCAAAACTCTGTATCAGAAACAAATGGATGATGTCACAGGCACTATGCCTGTATATTATACAGTCAATGGCTAATGTAAACTAAAATTGTATAGAATCATTAATCCAAACAGCGAGCTAAAAAAAGCTAAAATGCACCATAGAGAGCCTGAAACACAAGAGTTGGATTTTTTCTTTCTAATTTATTTAGTTTAAGGAGCCTGTTACCACCAACATTATTTCATTACTGGGACATTATTATTAAGTCAAGACATCGATGAGTGCAGCTGTAGATAACAAAATGATAATCTGAAGGATGATCTTAAAGTGTCATAAGGGTAAGTAATCACAAATCTCCCAGCTGGGTACCAAGTGTGTGTGTGTGTCTATCTCTGGTTCTGACAGCCTGTTATCTGGCCCGTCTCCAGAAGCAAAGAACTGGAACAACAGCACTCTAAGGACAAGTGTTGGTGCTGGACTGCAGCCTGACAGCTGACACACTGCAACCAGCAGCTTTACCTTCCAGAAACCCACAGAGTGGAGAGTTCATGTGTGGAACAGCTGGTCCACTGGGAGTCTGTTTGGGGAACTGCCCCACTGGACTCTATCCCCCTCTCACTTCCTCTGCATGTGTCTCTCCTGCATTATTTCATTTTCTTTCTCTCTGGATCCAGTCTGGGAAACAAAACTCAGACTGGAACATGGTGTTGGCAACAAGTGCTGGACACTCCCAGATTCTCTGCTGTTTATGTCTCTGCTGTCAGAGCTAACACAGTTGTAAGTCTCATCTTCTAGCATCTGCTGAATCTCTTCAACTCAGCGACTTGCATATTAATTTGTGTGAACACAAAACTCAGGCATATTAATGAGGATCAACAGTGCTGTTACATAACCATGTGAAAGGAATGGTTGATGTATTATTACTTAATATTGTTTCATGCTGTTCCCAGTGAGCACATGTGGAGCTGTGTTTGAGATCTCTGAGGTTTTTCATCAAATGATTGTGATTACAAGTGAGAAGATAAGGGTGAAACGGGGTCAATTAGTCCACTACAAAAACAGTTTCTACCCCTGACCAGATCTTTTGACCCTCACATTGTTTCCGTGGAATCTAACTCATGAGACAAATATCCTCTACATCATTAGTGACGTTACTGCTCACTGTCATACTCGGGAGTTAAAATATGCACCCAGATCTCAGGGCAGCACTTAGTTTTTGTGTGTGTTTTAAAAAGTATTGAGAGGTTTATTCTGGGTTAACTGTGGGGTTTGGTGTTTTACAGTCTCCTTTGACAGGTTGCAAATTGTCAGAGCCTAAAGGCAAAAAAGTGACTAAATAATGAGATCCTACTAGGTTGTATGTGTCAAAGCAGAATCACAGTAATAACACAGCAGTTATTTGTGCCAATGGTTGTGTTTGCATCCAAATGTTCAAAGTCTTATTTCTTAAAGTTCTTTGTTCATATCCTCACAGCTTCGATCTTTCTCTTTCCTCCCTCAGACTGCAGCTCAGGTTCAGTGAGCTGAGCAAACGCAATCGAGTTTCCTGTGCGACTGCAGTGTGCTAAAACCCTCAATTTGAGGGATAAACTTGTATCTCTGTGGTAACACAATGGGGCTGCAGATTCTTCTGTGAGGACACAATATGTTACCATGAAAATCTTTTTTTTTTTTACAATGTGCTTCTCTAAGTGTGCAAAGGGAAGTGTTCTTACTAGAGATGAGTTGCGATTTTCAAATATTCCCTTAAAGAGGACATATCATGCTGATCCCTGATTTCATACTTACATGATGAATATAATAAATTTGAAAACAAGACCTTACACCCCCTGAATTTTCAAAAAATGAGATATTGTATTTTTTCTGATATCCTAAAACGAGATTTGATGCCTCTGAAAATAGGTCATTGTCATTTGGCAGATTTGGTGAGATTTTGACCGCCGTGACGACACGAGGATCCTTTCTTTTAATTGGAGTAATCTGATAAAGCAGCTCCTCCTCTGTGATGTCAGTTAGTCACACAACCACCACCGAAGGATACACCCACCAAGAGCTGAGTATAAAGGTATAAACTATACATGTTACAGTACCGGTTTGACTCACCACACTGAAGCGTCCTGAGATGATCTGTGTCGAGGTGGATTTTCTTCCTCCTGAGCTGCAGAGCCATCCGGGTCTGACTCGGGGTCCAATACAAAAGGACGTACCCTACACTCTGCCATTTTATTAGTGCTATCAATGCCTTACGGTGAAGTTTTGGCAAACAGCAAAATCGCTCGGTCTGCTCCACTCAATATGGCGATTTTGTTAATACTGCCATGCTGCAAAAACCGCCCCCTGGCTTTACCCCCTCCGCCCCTCTGATAGAACTGACCAATTGGAGCACAAAGAGCTGTGATGTTGCGAGGTTACTGGAGCGTTTTAATGAGATCTTCAGAATGGCCTTAAATGAGGATATTGAGAACGCTATTGTGGGGCAATGAAGGAACTAAATGACTTGTACTGAGGGCAGAAATGCTTTACAGGCATCCTAGTCTGGCATAGTGAAAAGGAGAAACAAGCATGATATGTCCCCTTTAACAATAAATAACTGAAACTTTTCAACTTTTTTTTCTAGCCCATGGTTAAAATTCAATATAACCATCTGACGACATTCCTAAAGCATCAACAAGCTGTTTGATTTTAGCCATCAGACAACAAAAACCTTCATTATAACATATAAATATTCCAAATAACATGAGAAAGTATATGCCAGTTGCCAGTCAACAGGCGGGATCTCTGTGAGACGCAACTGGAAACAAACTATATGTAATATGAGAATCTTACAACTGTTGTCTTTGCAAAACCCAAGTTTGATCAATGGGACGACATGAACTGGATGTTTTTTCAACCAAGCTACTGGAGACATACTTCTGAGAGAACAATACCACTGCTGAGAACTAACAGAAAATTGCAATAAGAAGTGGGCAAGCACCGATATCGTTATCGAGTATCGAATCTATACCAGCCTTATTTCAAGGTATCAGCACTCACAAAGGCTGCAGATACGGTACTCAAGGCAAAAGAATTGTACGTTGAGTAAGTCCTCCTCACCAGTGGGTGGCACTACAATGCTGTGGTTTGACACCAAGGGGAATGTGTCAGGTCCTGTTCAGACAATGTTAATGAACCAGGGGGTTAACAGTTAAAGTGTTTTATTTTGTGCTTAAGTTTTTTTTTTTAAAAATGAATAAAACTCTGACGAATGGTAGTTCTGTTGTGCTTGTTTGATAATTTATCAAAAACAAATCCTAAACTCAGAGAGAGTTACTTGTGTTTTATTTTGGACTTAATGGCAGATTGACTGTGCTGTCAATGTTCAGAATGATCTGTCACTGTTGACTGAAGTTTAATATATCAAAAGTACTTGTGGTATTGGTACACAATATGGTTGAGTACTCAAAAAAGAGTAACGGTACTGGTATCTGTCTGAAAAAAGATGTAACCAACATCCCTGATTACTATATAGGGATGGGTACCGAATTAGGTACTTTTATAGGTCCCGACCGAATTCTTTCAAAAGTACTGGGTACTGATTCACGTCAAAACAAAAAATACCATGTTTAGGTACCTAAACGCATCCTTGTGACTAGGAGGGAGAGGAAGAGTAGGCAATTTTCCATGCTACACATGAACACAGCATTGCGAGGTTATATATTGAAGAATAAATATGTTAAGTTGAAAAACGTTGACATTTTATTATTAAACAAATTGATATATTTTACCACACAAAAAGGTAACAAAAATTGGTACCATTGAGTACCAGTACTGGTTGCTAGGTACCAGGCATCAGTACCGTATCATTTCAAATGTGAAAGGTACCCATCCCTATTACTATATGGGTTTAAAATAGTGAGGAGAATAATACATGAGTAAGAGTAAGAATTTTTCTCAAATCACAACCAAAGACTGAATATTTGGCATTAAAAAGAAAAACTGCTGAATTGTATTCTGGACAATTCTAACTATAACTCAAATTGTAATGCGGAAAACATTTAAATATTACATACACTGTCTCTGCAAGCAGAGGTCATGGAGTCAACTAACTTTAAGAGTTTTATTCATGATAGTTGTATTTTTCACTTTTCTTTGTTTCTCTGTGGGAAACGGTAAGAATTAGGGGTGGGGTGTATCAAAGTATTATGATATTTTTTCCAAAAGATTTTATATTGTGAGTTTTTTGTTCAATTTTTTATTTTTTATTTTATTTTTATTTATTTTTTTTATTTTGAGTCCTTCATTTCAGTCTATGTTTATAAACTGGGTGGGGACTAGTTGAGATGTCAGTTTCCTTGAATAAATCCTAAAAACTGACTCACATGTGATTTGGGGGGAAAATATGGCTCCTGATATAGCCTGCAGACATCATCATCATCATCATCATTCAACATACTGTCCCAGCCCTAGTAAGGATACATGTATGTACATTGTGAACTTGTTTTAAAAGCTATAAATCCCAAGACAATGAGTTTAAGTAAAAATAATTTACATCACTTTACTATAGAAAACAAACCAGAGACAGCAATACACTTCTTTTATGAATAGGCTGCCTCCCTGATGCACTTGAATTACTTTTGTAGTTATTTTTACTCATTGATCTGTGTAACCTCTGAATTAAGTTGTAATAAAGAAACATTGTTACCATGCGCCACTTTCTGACTGACTTAGCTACAATATGAACACTTGTACCCTCAAGCAACATCAGGCTTCAGTAGAGAGTCATAGCAAAGATATTTTGTAGGGATTTACTTCTAATTAGGATTTGCTGTGATCTTACATGTCAGAAGTGTGGCTGGTTGTAACTCTTGGCTCTTACCGAAGCGTCCAGCAGCAGCAGCAGACTCAGTCTCAGCTCTGCGTGTGAGCAGGATGTTCCTCTGTGATGGTGATAAACTCTCGCTGGAGTAAGAAACTGAAGTTGCATTGTTTTCCTCGTTACTTAGTTCATCTGTTGCGGTAGAAATATCAAATCCTGTCGTTACCGGATCCGTGCCGTTGTTATTGGGGGTCCATGCCCCGAGGGGCCCCGGTAGACCCACAAGGAGGACCGACAGAGACAAACCGAGGACGTGATTCAGAAACCACGTTTCCATGATTTACAAGACCCCCAAAAACGGTCGCCGATAGTTTCCGTGAAGTTGAACAGAGGCCGGGGAGTCTGCCGGGGACACCATGAGAGGAGCACTCCGGCTGATAGTGAGGTTTGACTGGAAATGAATAAATCCTGGTAGAGGTCCGGGGGAGGTCCGCTGCTCGGACGGCGGGGAACGAAGATAACAGAGTGGAGGCAGCAGCCTGTTATCACAGCAGAGCCCGGGCTCCTCCTCCGACACACACACACACACACACACACACACACACACACACACACACACACACACACACACACACACACACACACACACACACACACACACACACACACACACACACACACACACACACACACACCGCTGCACAGCGCGCGCAGTGGTTTTCTATCCTGTTCTGTTATTTAACCCAGGGGGCAGCCTCTGATGCCTTCAGGTGTTGCAGGAAGTCCTGCAATTTTAAAAATCTGGAAAATGTTTCTACTCCAGTCAAGGAGATTATGCGCTTCAATGCTCAGTCCTTCCATCACAAGTCTATTGAAATTCTATCACTTCATACTTAAAGGCTATTTTTTTCATGAAATGCACAAATCCTTTTATGTTGTCTGTGTTTTTGGACTGTCAAACTGTTATATACTGATGCAAATAAAAATATGTTGATGGCTGCTTCACATTAAACACTAATGTTTTTGAATTATTTACTGATACTCACATAAGGTACATTAATAGTTTTCACACAAAAAAAGATAAATAAATAAATGTCAAGTTGATCATTATTTTCACAGTTGACATTTAAAAATCTGGGAATGTGACAGGCAAAAACAGTTATTTTGACACCTGTGAGGTTTTTGACGAGAATGAAATAATTATGATTGGAAGGTCGTAAAAAAAATTAAAAAGGGGTGATATTATTAGTTTAACAAAGAAAGTCAAATTTGTAAAAAATGAAGTGTATTTTTGAAAAATATGGTCCAAGGACACAAATGTGTACATAGTCAAAGACTACCCCCAAAACACAGCTACGAAAAATGCAGCCACATCTGACAGCACCTCCTGTCAAAATGTACTGGACTTTCACTGCTTAAAAACCTTACTCTACTGAAAATAAGCAGCCAATAAAATCACAGAGACAATAAGGACCAATAACTAGAAAGTCAACACAAACAGTACGTGGAAAATGTAAACAAGTCTAACTGAAGAGCATTTCACTTGCAAATTCTGACCATGAAGCAAGTCAGATGTACCAGACTATTGAAGTGATGTCTGCTTGACACTGGTGACACATTTTCAAAGATATGGCATGCCATGAACTTTTTGTGTTCATATGATAGAGCACAGAAGGTTTGCCTATCCTTGTTTCTCCTTAGGTTGGACAACAACAAAAAAAGTGAGTCATTTTGGTAACCGTCAGCTTTAAATAATGAAGTTCCCTCAGAGACTCGTAGGCTTCTTATGTGCACTCTTTTCTTTTTCTCAGTACTGGTGAAGTCATTCCTGGAAGAGACAATCACAAGGAAACGGGTACCGGTACCTTTGGTTGTGAGCTCTTCAGTAACTAAATGGCAAGAGGAAGTGGTTTCTACAGCTTTGTGTTTGAGAGGTGAGCACCGACTCTTCTAAGTCTGCACCACAAACTTCACCTGAAGTCATGTTACATTAAAATGATATTCAGTAAATAAAAATAAAGAAAGAAAGAAAGAAAAAAGATGTGCCCAGTTTTAACTTGGTTTATTTTAATAGAAGATAAATAAACCTAAAATAATAAAGATCTATGTTAAGAAAATATAGTTGTAGGATGAGACAGTCTGAGGCAGATGAGGTGTTTGCAGGCTTTCAGCTGTTGTAATAAAGACCTGTTGAATTTGCTCAGTGAAGTGCGGGCTGTACCATCTTGTCAGCTCTGATAAATGAGGATTGGTGATGGCGGTGACGGGAGGCAAAGTCAGCGTTTTCCTCCGTCAGCTGCTTGGTTTTTAGGCCAAACCCCGACAGAGAGGGTGTGACCACCATCTCCTCCTGGAGGAGTCCTTTAGTCCTGGAAGATGAGTTCAGGAATTACTACACATAAACTCTAGATACAGAAATACTTTTGAGGTTTTAGTTTCATGGAGAACAAAAAATAGCACAGTACCTGCAAATGCTTTTTAGTGTTGATTTAAGCCATGTGAAGAAGCTGAATCGGGCTGCGATTCCTGCAAATGATCAAAATAATCAACTGTTGCATCAACAGATTTGCTGAATGTCACAGCTAGTCTCCATCTGACTTCATTTACAACCGGGAAAAGCACAAAAATGTCTTCGACCACCTGTGGCACAAGTGTTTAACACTTTCTGGCCTCATGCTCACAAATGTTTTGAGTCAGACAGCTAAGGCATGCAGCAATGAGGTAAGCAAAACACAGCAGCTGCCAGCCTGGAATTCAAAATGACCACAAGTGAAACTCCCAGCAGTGTGCATTACACAGTCCCAGAATGGCTTAACGCAGGGTGACCACATCGACGCACATGAATGCAGACTGAGAGGGCTTTTGTTGCACACAATAGGAAAATCACAATCATTTCAAAAGATTACAAATACATCCTGGTTAGATCAAACATCTAAGGTTTTTTTTTAAAAAGAAAAGATCTGTCCTGATGAGGCAGAGAGAGAGTGTTATCTGTTCACTGCCTGAAATTCCTCACAGTCCAGAGATGTGTTGTTGTAGATATGTGAAAGTGTGACCCATATCTGATGAAAGTCATACAGGGTATTGTCTGACCACAGCTTTGTAAAGACTCTACCTGTGACATTTTGGAATTACAGCGCAAGTAATTCAGATTTTCTTCTGAATGCCACACACAGAACAATCCTGATCTAGGGTGAGTATTGGCAAGAACCTCAGGATACAATACCCATCACAATATTTGCTCAGGATACGATAATATCACAATACATCACAATATTGTGACTGCATATTGCGATGTTCTACCCAGTTAACTGATTTAAAACAACTTTCCTATTTTTTTGTGTTTGAAATAAAGAAAGTCAGATGCAGTGTTTCATACATACACTTAATCTAACACATAAAGTGTGCCAAGTTTTACACTTAAACTACTGACATAAAAGTAATGTTGTGAAGAAATTACTGCTTAAAAGACATGGTCTGTTGGTGAAACTCGTAAATCTCACTTGGTGTAACCAGTGTTACTCATAAAAACATCTAATATTGCACAAAACATGACTATGATTATTAATTTATCAGTCTACTACGCTGTAAAAGTTGAACTTCAAATGATTTTAAACTTGCAGACCCAAGAACAGAGAAAAAACATTGATGTTTACAGCATCAAAACCCCATCATCACGTTTAGGAATAAAATATTTTGAATATACTTTGAGATTACATTCATCATATAGTTTATGGGTAACATACAGCAGAGTAGCTCTTTGGTGCCATCTACTGCAGTGGAGGTGTGGAAGACGACTTGTACTTTCAACTCCACTAAAATATGAATTTTTATTTTAACAAAAATATTGATATTAAGAGCTGAAATATCAATATTTTTTTCACAACACTACTGATTTCAATCCAGAATTTTGAAATACCTATACCAGGGATGAGAACTGAACTTTAAAATGTAGCGACTGAATTCTGTCTGTAGTAGTGAGTACTGATTCATGTAAAATCAAATGGTACCATGTTTTGGCACCTTAACGCATCCTTGTGACAGTGAGGGAGTGAAAGAATAGGCAATTTCCTATGCTGGACATGAACACAGTATTGCAAGTTTATGCAATGAGAAATAAATATGTTAAACTGAAACACTATGAGATTAAACAAATTTTTATTTCCATATAAACACACACAAAAGTACCAAAAATTGATACTATTTAGTACTATTTAGTACCGTTTAGTATTGATACTGGTTGCCAGCCCTTACGAAAGAAAAATATATTGCAGCACATTGAAAATATCATGTCATATATTAGGTAATATATTTCCATATATGAGATTTAGTATTTATATTTTCCAATATATTGCAATATATGGAAAGCGGCAATCATTTGTATATTTTGCAATATACTGCAATATATTTCATGAATATATAATATATTGTATATGTGCCCTCAATATATTATTCCATGTTTATCATAATATATCAATAATATATTACAATACATTTCAAAAATATATTGGTACATATATTTTTCTTTCGTAAGGGACGTACCAGGCATTGGTACCATATTGTTTCAAATATGAAAGGTACCCATCCCAAATCTGTCCACAGTGTTTTCTATGACAGAAATTCTGTTCTGTATTTGTCCTAATTAGGGCTGCACGATTATCGCAATCGCAATCGCAATCGCAATCGCAATCGCAATCGCAATCGCAATCGCAGCACATGCAATTATGTAATCGCAAAAGAGGATATCGCAATCGCAATGTCAGCACATGCAATTCAGATTTTTCTCCATGATAACCAAGCAAGTCTGTAGACTCATCATGACACAACTTTTTTATTAAATTGCAAGCGCCATCGCATTATTTTCCACCTAATCGCAAATCGCACCTTTTCCCCAAATCGTGCAGCACTAGTCCTAATACAAATAAAAATAATCTCAGTTTTAGTTCAAGATGTGATTCAGGTTCATCTCATCTCTTGGTTCTTGAGGTTTCGCTCAGTGGTTGGTGCTAAGCCCAGTGCTGAAAAGCTTCATATTCATAAAGCAAGTGCTTAGGTGAAATCAAATTTTTCATGCTGATTTCTATTTGTATTTTAATAATGATAGCCTACAGCTCGAAACATGAAAAACCTATCAAGTGGGTGTTTTATTTTGAGTGGTAGTAAACCAAGCTATTAATACTTTGCACCTTTGAAAACAAGCATCACCAGTCTCTACAAGGAGGGTCAGCTGTGGGGTCATTATTGAAAAGGCTGACTGTTCGCAGACTGATGTATCAAGAGATATAAATAGGAAGTTGACTGGCAGAGGAGGGAAAGGTGTACAGCAACAGAGATGACAACTTTAAGAGGATTGTCAAAAAACACTGATAAAGAACTTGGGAGAGTGGACTGAGGCTGATCTCATCAGGTCTGGTTTAAGAAAGGGGCTTCAACCAACACATTCCTATTATAAAGCCACTCCTGAACCAGAGACGACATCAGAGGCATCTAATCTGGGCAAAGGAGAAATTTGACTGGACTTGCTCAGCAGTCTTCCTCTCAGATGAACGCCAATTTTGCATTTCTGAAGTTTCTGCAAAATGAAATGCAGTCTGTGATGGTTTGGAGGAGCCATGTCATTTGCTAATTTTGGTCCCTTGTGTTTTGTCAAGCCGTCTACAAGGAGACATTAGAGCAGAGCATGCTTTGGTATGCTAACATGCTGCACTTGGCCCCTGCCCACAGTACCAACGTCACTACCACTTGGTTTGCTGATCAGGACACTGCTGTGCTTGACTGGCTGGCCTACTCACCTCACCAGAGCCTATTCAGAATCTAATATCCCCATATTTGTCAAAAGGAATGTGAGAAACAGCTTAAAGGGAACATACAGTTCATCCTTAATGGACAATACCATTCAGTCAAGTTGTGTCTCTAAATGGAAGTCACCTGTAGGTAGTCCAGGATTTGTTTTCCCGATATAGAGGTAGAGAAGCAAGGCGATGACTATGTTTGCTAAGGCGTAGACCCACTGAATAACAAACATGATCAATATGGAGGTTAATGCCTGAAAGGAAAGAAATAAAACATTTGGATCAGTCATCAAACCCTGATAAAAAGAAGGCAATAGAAACATTAGAGATAATATAAAGTATGAAATATTCACCCACCCCTAAAAGAGCGACCCAGTGGTTGCAGAAATTTGCATAAACTGAATCCTGCATTGATTTAATTTCAACATACTGGTGCTCTCTTTTTCCATCTGCACCTAATAAAAAAGTCATGATGGTTAAAAAAAGAAGCAGCTAACCTCAATGAAATTTCATTCAGCTGGACTGAAAAGTTGGAAATGATCACCTGCATTGTGAATGTGAGAGTGAGTGGAGATATCCTGCTCCACATCGTGTGTTTTTGAATGAAGTTCAGATCCTTGTTCAGTCTTCACGTCTCCATTCGCCACCTCAGCTTCCTCTTGTGCAGAGGCTGGACGCGTCTCTTCGTTTTCATCTGAGAACATGTTGCTGTTGACGTCAAAGCCGAAGCTGTCCAACAGCTTCTGCTTGGTTGTTACATAAGCCTTTCTCCCCTTGTCTGCACTGTTTCGCTTTTCCTTAGAGAGGCTCCTCCTAGCTCCAGCTTCAGCGTTTGACAGGGGGGGAAATATCTGGTCCATGTCTTTGGTGAACTCTAGCAGGGTTCCTTTGCCCTGCATGTTCCCACCTCCACTTCCATAGTCAGGAACAGTGTTTGCATTCAGGGAGTTTGCGCTCTGCCTGGTGGACCTGGAGGGGCGTCTGTGTTTAGACAGAAGAGAGTCTCTCTGGTCTTTGGTCTGCAGCTGGAAGGTCATGGCAACACTGAAGTAAGAGTAGTCGATGAAGCTGTAGGTGAGCATGAAGTTGATGCTTACGATGGGCGCCAGTACGTTGACGCGGCCGATGAAGATGAAGGCCATGGTCAGCAGGCTGGTTAGACAGATAGCTGCGACTGGAGTCTTGTTTGGGCCTCTCTGTGAAATCACAGGTCATATTAGGTCATGACAGGCATATATCTAATGGCCCATTTCTCCTCCTTTTACATACAAAAATGTGTCTGTCCTAATCAAACAATGTTACAGCAGCCCAGAGTTAAAAGTTTATGACAACAACAAAATCAAAAGCAAACATGGTGACTGTGGAGGAGGTATTGCTGATGTACCTCTTGAATAAAAAACAAAAAGGAGGCATTATAGACTGTATAAGTAGTGGACGCAGTCTCCCCAACGTCACTCATCTGTTTTTGAAGCAGATCAGCTATAGCCGTCATATTGGAAGTGGCAGGGACTTTGAGTACAGCTATAGGGGCACATGTCAGTCGTGTTAGCTGAGCTGTACCTCTGATTGGATGAGCTTGTGATCTTACAGTGATCTCTGAGTTTAAAAAAATTACCCCCCCCCGTTTTTTGAACCAGGCTGTAAATATTACAGGTGTCCCAGTCCGATATTGATATAGAATATCTGTCCGATATCAGCAAAAAAACAAGTATCGGTATGGTATCGGAATGCATCTAAAATCTCCAATATAAGCACTGCGATATAAGCAGTTTCTGTTACCCATTGGTTAATAATAAATAGGTCAATTTTGCCTCATACCTACTGTTGCTGTCTACTGTTCTTTGTTTGAATAATATTACTTAATCAAGCCTTTTCTAACATGACAAACTACAAAATAAGTAATAAAAGTATGCATGTTTAATGCTGATATCGTATCGGTTTAATATTAGTATCAGCCAGTACTCAATGCTGCAGTATCGGTTTAGTATCGGAAGTGAAGATGTAATATCGGGACATCCCTAGTAACTAGGTTAACATTTTTCAGTGAAAATGGCTTTTTTTGGCTTGGTGTGTATGTGACTTCTGGTACTTACAGAGCCAGCCTCAAGTGGACACTTGAGAAACAGCATATTGTAGCACTTCAGCATTGTCTCCTATTCCTACACTAGAGGTTGCAGAGTTAAATACATCGCGGAAGTTCCGCAACGGTTATTTCTTCTTCATGTCTCACTAAAGCTATGTATCGGGTAGTCACAACAACACTGCCCCCATGGTTCTGGTCGTACTGCTCTGTTTAGCCCGTATCCGTAGCTTTATGAAAATGTACAGAAATACAGACGAAATGAACCCAGAGCATGAACAGAAAGCTTTGTCCATATCAGGACCTGTATGTAATGCTGAGTATAAATGGGTCTTAATGAAGGGGTGTCCAAATGACCCATGGCTAAGTCCCGCCCTTAAACGTGATGAGCCAATCACAGTGTGTATAGCCAATCTCTTACACTTGGACATTCTCTGGACGTCCATCGAAATGCATTGCAGAAAGTCAGTTTCATTCTCTTTTATTAGGTTTTCTGAGATTCTGAGTTTAAAAATTGTCAAATCACATCTCAACAAAGAGAGGTGTCTTCTTTGGATTGAGTTGTGCAATAGACCACAACATCAATTCAACATGAACAAAATGAAGAAGGATGTCTCCCTCTGTTCTAAGGTAAGCTGACATCATATTAAAGGCAGCAGTTTGTGACTTTGCTGTAAAGAAATATAAAGTTATCTTACGCTTTGGGATTTTCTCTAACTTTAGCTAAATTTCGCCTAACATTAGCTCCTAACCAGGGTTGCATGAAGTGGGGTGCTGAGGGTGCTGCAGCATCCCCTGGAGATGGAGGAGGGGAAAAACTATATTTAGATTTCTTTTTTACCGCTTTTTTTTCACACACACATATTAAAACAAACAATAATGTATTCAACTTTGAGGAATAAATATATGTTGAAAAATAGTGTTTGTTCTTTGAGTCACCTTGCAACTGGGTTGCGTCACATCTGGTTTACAACGTATGTTGATTTACAGGTACGAGAGGCAGAGGAGAGCGAGAGCGACACGGGGTTTTGATCTTGATCGTTTTGTATTGTTGAAGTGTCATTGAGGCGTGTGTGAGTGGTGTTTCCTAGACACTGATAGAATGCACTCTTTGTCTCTCTGACCCTCTCTCCTTTCATGAACGTCACGTTGTGTCTTGTTGGGTTGTGCCTTTGTGTCAGCCTGGACGGTGGTGCAATAATATTTTCTTTAATTGGTTTGAAATAAACCCTGATTTGTTGCCACACAACGTCTGGTTATTCAGCTGATTGCAGACTCAATAAGAACCCGTAGAAAACCGAAAAAAAAAAAAGAAAAAAAAGACCCAATTTTTCGCGTGCACACGCGTTAGTATCCCCTAGTATAGCCCCCCTTGGTATAAATGACTTCTCGCGTCACTGCTCGTAGCTTTGTTCATCTGGAGTTCATTGGCCTGTTTGTTCCAGGTTTTGTGCAGATGAAACACTGTGGATTTTTTCCTGATGAATAGGGGGCAATACTTTAGCTCAATCTGATGGTCTAAAATCATTAAATATAAATGAAAAACCATGTGTAACAAGATGTGTAACTCTCCCAACAACAGCCTTTTCCTCAGAATGGATCCACTACTTTAACACAGGCTTCATTAACCAGCTTGCTCTCACTTCCTAGGTCCCATCACACAGTTTAAGGAGCGCTGATGTGTGCCTGGCAGGCCTCCAGAGCGCTCAGCGGAGCTGCACCCTGCCTGTCGCCCTTCCTGCGTTTGTTCTGAAGCTTTGATTTGGGCCAAGATGTCTAGGGCCTCATTCCAGCCCGCTGAGAGAGGTCAGACGCTGCTGCCATCCAGGGTAGTCTGAGGAAAAGTGGGGCGGGCCAGGGTCAGGACGGCAGCGTGTGAGCATGAGGGTGTACGTGCGAGTGGAGGAGCGGTGGGGAGAAGTCGTTACGCTGTGAGGCAGTTAATCCACTCACTTCTATGGAGTGGAAGCTGAACTCTATTGTTAAGAGGGCCTGTCACTGTTTCCTGTCAAGCTCACTGTATGCGTACTCCAGGAATGCAGAGAGGGGATTAATGCAGATTGATAGAAGGTATAAGTACAAGTTTGTCTAACAGGTGAGTTGGGAAAGTACAGGAGCAGTTAGATATTTGTCATCAACGTGAATCCAATAAAATAGAGTTTACCTGAGTTTGTTTACTTTGATATTTACTTTACTCCAAATGGGCAGCTGCAAGTCTAATGTCGCTGTTTTAAAAGACAGCAGACATCAGTTAGGGTTATGGAGACTCCAACTGATTTTCTTTACGTCTCTGCCTTTAAGCCTCTGTCCATCAATCCCTTCGCCATTCATTTACCCACCCCTTGTCCAAGAAAGGCCAGAGCAGGGATGACCCTCTCCTGGGCGATGCACTGGAGGATCCTGGGTGCTCCATACAGGCCGCCCATGCAGGAAGCCAGGGAGGAGATGTAGAGGCCCAGCAGAAAGAGGAAACCCACCAAGGAGACCTGGAGGAAGAAGGAAAACAAACAGTGGGTGGAAGGGGATGGGGTGGGGTGGCGAGCTCACAACAGCTACACCCAGTTCAGTTCCGCTGCAGCCAGCCCTTTGTGAAAACAATGAGAACAAACCACTGATGAAGGAGTCGAGGATTTAAAGAGGAGTCTTTGATGAGAAGCCTTAAAGCTAATGATATAAAAGGAGGAGGAGCATGAGGAGTTTGTATTAATAGCAAATACAGTTTGCACAATTTTTAATGGGCTATGTGTGACCAACACACTTCATCATGCAATCAATTAACCTTTTTATAACTTAACAAAAAGCTTTTCATAGTTTTTATGTTATTAAATTTGAGTAAGAATCTGATTCAAGCTGATTCAATGGTCTATGTGGCCAAATGTCAAACATTAAACAGATCAGTATGGAAAGTGAGGAGAGCGTAGGAGAATAGAATGAAGGAATAGAATAAAACTTTATTGTGTCCTTTGCAAAATTCAGTGCTCAGTGCTGACATCATACTGCCTACATAAAGAGTAATAAATAACAATGCACAATGTCCATATTGCAGAAACACGCTGGCTCAAAATGACAACAACAAAAAAGGAAGAAAGAAAAAAATTACACACACCAGGATACTCAGGAATTTAAATAAAATATATCAAAGAGGAATAAAATGGCAGCAGTCACACACGAGTCCAGATCGCAGCAGGGCAGTGTCACCAGAAATGCTACTTCTTAGCCTTCCCCTTGTATTATCTGTATAAAGCTTGAGCATCCTCATAAGATCATAAATATCTGCCAATGATTAGAAGCTAATGGTAAAACACTGAAATTATTCACAAAATTGAACGCCAGAAAATTGTCAATAAATTATTAGGGAAAATTAAAATGATAAACTTCTTTTAATCTGTTACTAACTGTAAACAGGCCTTAATTATGACACTGTAATTAAACACATTCTAAATTATTTGTACATTTACATTTTCTGTCAAGTGCACAATTAAAACCAAGGTATATTTAGTGACATCTCACTAAACTTCACTCAGACTGTGCACAGGCCACATGTTTGAAGCTAAAGGTCTGTACGTTCTGTAGAAACTTAAGAACTGTGATAGCTGATGTGTTCAGGTGAATGGATAAATCATGATGTCAAAATATGTTTCACGTACATCAAGAGATAAAAAACACACACATTAGAGGACACAAGACTAGATAAAAGTTATGATTCGGTGCAGACAATTGACAAAATGGTGCATAAAAAGTTCAGAATGCAGGATGAGTAATGGTTAGGGCAAAAATGCTGTTTTCTGGCCAAAATAGTCTTAAATACAGATCCTGATCTTGCCATAAAATATCCTGAGACATTTTCTCTATATCACCCCCCACTGGAGAACATTTTCCTTGAGAAAAATCATAGTTTGCTAATGTTAACACAGCACAAACATAACAGAAAACTGATGACTTATGATTTGCCGGTACTAAGTGACAATTAAGGGACAGGTAAGTTTTACTTCATAAGTCTGTAATAAGTATATCTGACGATAGTGACTGATATTAGAAACAGAAAGCAAACTCAGCATCTATATGTTATATGTTTGGTAAGAGCTGCTGGCCCTTGGTAATTTTTTACAAAATCAATCATGAACTTTGAAAAAAGGTTGGACATCCCTGCCTCAGGCATTAAAGAGGACATATCATGCTTGTTCCTCCTTTTCACTATGCCAGACTAAGATGCCTGTAAAGCATTTCTGCCCTCAGTACAAGTCATTTAGTTCCTTCATTGCCGGTTTTTGCAGCATGGCAGTATTTCCAAAATCGCCATACTGGATGGGGCGGACCGAGCGAGTTTGCTGCTTGCCAAAACTTCACTGTAAGGCATTGATAGCACTAATAAAATGGCAGAGTGTAGGATACGTCCTTTTGTATTGGACCCCGAGTCAGACCCGGACGGTTCTGCAGCTCAGGAGGAAGAAAATCCACCTGGACACCGATCATCTCAGGACGCTTCAGTGTGGTGAGTCAAACCGGTACTGTAACATGTATAGTTTATACGTGGAAATATAGGCAGACTTCACCAATAATATTTCTATTTCTATAACAGGGCTCCATCCTGCTCCTTCACTTTTCTCTGTCTGTTTTATCCATCATGCTGAAAGTGTAGTCTAAAGATCGCCTCTACTGTCAGTTCCTCACTATGTTATTACCGCAGCATTATTGTGGTCCAGGTTCACAGTGCATGTCAGAACAAGCATGCAAATATCACAGTCTCACAAGTATTACGATGTCTGCTAAAACTACAGTGTTTTAACTGCTAATTCACCATGTAAAGCCGAGCTGCTCAGCAGAGCAGAGTCCCTGCATCCAGCACTCAGTCAAGTCAGCCAGCGCTAGTAGGGAGCTTTATTTATACTCGGCTCTTGGTGGGTGTATCCCTTGGTGGCGGTTGTGTGACTAACTGACATCACAGAGGAGGAGCTGCTTTATCAGATTACTGCAATAAAAAGAAAGGATCCTCGTGTCGTCATGACGGTCGAAATCTCACGGCCAAATGTCAATGACCTATTTTCAGAGGCATCATATCTCATTCTAGGATATCAGAAAAAATACAATATCTCATTTTTTGAAAATTCAGGGGGTGAAAGGTCTTGTTTTCAAATTTATTATTTTATATGTAAGTATTAAATCAGGGATCAGCATGATATGTCCCCTTTAGGCTTTAAAATGGATGTATTGTGAAAATAATTCTGTAAAACCTTCTTTGTAATATAATTTTCAAAACACTTATTGAAAAATGATAAAAGTCTAAGTGGTTTTACAACCTTGGACATGGTTGGGCCCTGTCTGAGGCTCTAAAAGCAGACTGTCATTATTTCCATGTGAGTGAAAAATAGAAACAGTTCCAAGGACCAGGGACAGACCTACAGCCAGAACCTGAACTACCCACACCACAGCAACAAAGTGAACCTTCATGGGTAAACCCCCTCTCCTCAGCTTCTTTGGGCTCCTTTGTCTAACCGGGTAAGACAGAAACAGAAAGTGAAGTTTACCTTTTCTGCTATCAAGAAGTCATAACGCAGAGCTTCTCTGGTGCAGATGGCCCCGAGGAGGAAGACAAAGACCAGATACAGGAACCACCTGAGGGTCAGCAAGAGTACACCAAGAACAATCATTAACTGCAGCTTTGGCACTATTAATAGAAGAATATTGTCATAACAGCTCCAGGAGTGAGTGTCAGGCTGTCAGGCTGAGAGTGTGGGAGTGTTTTTCTTTGCGTAGCGAAGGTGGAAAAAGATGCCCTTTGAAGGGAGACCTGTTCTGATCTGAGCTGCACCACAAAGCCACACCAAACTATCAGGAGAGTCCCTGAAGTGGTGATTCATAGCTCTGCAGAGAGTTCAAGGTGGTTGATCAGAATACTTGTAGCTTGATATTTGTCAAAGCTGGATTTTTTCAATCCAGAATTATGTAAGAGAAGTGTCCAACAATGCCCATTCTTCATGTCTGTCAGACGCTCATTCAGACACAAAAAAAGAAAAGAAAATGAAGGTCAGTACATGTTTGCACTGGAGTCTGTTTTGTGCATTTGTATGTGTGTGTTTGTGTGTGTGCGTTTGAGTGTGTGTGTGTGTTAGGGTGTTTTCATACGAGGTGAAGACAGCTGCTAGTGTTCCCACGGGGATGTTGTGTTCAGGCCTCTGAAGGTCTGGGCTCATGTTGAAGCCTGCCATAACCCCTATGCACACACACACACACACACACACACACACACACACACACACACACACACACACACACACACACACACACACACACACACACACACACACACACACACACACATATACACACACAGAAACACACACATGCAAACCGACAATCAAAACAGATACAGACCACTAAAATGTACACAACAAACCTCCAGGAACAAAAAGTGGGTTTGACTGTTTGGATACCATACTTCCAGATCACACTGAGCATGTGCATGTTGAAAGAGCTGCAGGTGAGATCAAAGAGAGATGCTGGGTGCTAACCTCACCTGTAGCAGCGGGAAAGAAGACTCCAAAGACGGTGAAGAAGTTTTCTCCTGGGCTGTAGTCTGGCATTGTGTTACTGCTGAGCAGGCCGGACGAATAACCGATGAAGCCATGTTCTGAGGAAGAGGACAAAACCAAAGAGGGGTCATTTTGGACCTGATGCCAGGATAACCGGTATGTTTCTGGAGAGTTCTGTCATGGAGTCTGATCTAATTGAGGATTGATAATATGATACATTTGGTAAAAAGAAAAAACTCACACTTCAAAAAATGCAACCTAAGGGAGTGTATAACGATTATTTTAGTCAAAAATAGGGATTTTTGACAACACATTTTTTTCAGACTGATACCAGCATATGAGTACTCCCTCTTGAGTACTCAGCAATACCAAGCCATTAGTTCTTTTGACACATAGAATTTCAATTTACACAAAGACAGGTCATTTTGAACATGGACAGCACCGTCACTCTGCCATTAAAGGACAAGTTTGGCTTATACAGCTTTTACACATTGTTTATAGAATGAAATAGAACAAAATATTCACCCAGAAGGCTTTCCTGATCCAAGCAGTGCTTCGGGAGATATTTAGATCCAAAATCGTGCAGTGGACGTCCGTATAATGGGATCCATCGGGGCATAGACAGCGCCGCTCCTAAAACTGCATTAATCTTCCAAAAACTCGTGTTTTTCACCAATATTCCATCATGGTCTGCTCCGGGTTAGTCCTCTGCTGCAGTCTGTGTCACTCCAGACAGCACTGTGTGGCTGTACTTACATTTTGACTTTGTTTACATTTGCCCCTCCGCACATGCGCTGTACTCTCTGGAGAGCTGACTACACTTCCTCCTTTCTTTGAGGGGCAAACGTCTTCGACAGTTCAGAGGTCATTAAAGCCACACAGCGCTGTCTGGAGTGACACAGACTGCAGCAGAGGACTAACCCGGAGCAGACCATGATGGAATATGGGTGAAAAACACGAGTTTTTGGACGATTAATGCAGTTTTAGGAGCGGCGCTGTCTATGCCCCGATGGATCCCATTATACGGACGTCCGCTGCACGATTTTGGATCTAAATATTTCCCGAAGCACTGCTTGGATCAGGAAAGCCTTCTGGGTGAGTATTTTGTTCTACTCCATTCTAAAAACAATGTAAAAGCTGTACAAACTGAACTTATCCTTTAAGTCTGAAATAAAACACAAATAACCATCTGAGATTACGATTTGTTTTTGATAAATAAAAAAAAAGCAAAATAAAACTTATAATTGTCAGAGTTTAGTAACTTTTTAAAATAAACTGAATTACAAAAAGAAACAGTTCAACTCTTAAATCGCTCTGGTTCATTCATATTAGCTGTGTCCCAATTCAGGGGCTGCAGCCTACGAAGGCTGAATTTGAAGACCCTTTACGTCACAGCGGTGCGTCAAAGGCTGTCACATTTCAAAGGCTCCTCCAAACCCGCCAACGAATCCGGCCTCCTTTTCGGGTGCCACGAAGGATGGATTCAGGAAATCCTTCGTAGCCACACGTATCCCAAGATCCATTGCGCATGAACGCTGAAGATGATGGACATGGCCAAACTCCAGAGGGAGTCCTGTTTGATCCAGATATGAAGGATTTCTGGCAACAACTATGTGATTGTGTTTCTAAAACATCAAAGAATATTTTGTTTCACTGTGTAACAATGTATTGTTTGGGCTCTTTTCAATTAATACACTGAGGAAAAACAGTTCTTTATAAATCTTCTCATTATTATAAAAAATGTGTTAAATGTAAATCCTCTGAGGAAAAAAACTTACTTGGTGTTTATTTATTTTTTACAGGGAATTCAAAAAAGACATTAAATCATTTCAGCAGCTTGTATTTTATACTTTTTTTTAATCTATCCCCCCAGCACTTGTTCAGATGTTGAAAATGTATGTTGTTGCCTTACTCTCATGTAAATGGTGTTTCTTAACTTTATCGATTAAGAAAATAATAATAATAATAATAATAATAATAATAATAATAATAATAATAATAATAATAATAATAATAAAAATTATAATAATAATTTTTATTATAATTATAATAATTATAATAATCATGCAAAGTAAAAAAAAAAAAAAAAGTAAAAATCATCCTGTTCGAAATGTGAGATTTTGGTTTACATGTGTTTGAAAGTAATGTAAGCCCGACAGGTGAGAGCAGCGCTGTGTGATGTCAGGGGTGACAAACAGGAAATGTTTTGTAGACCAGACCATCTTAATTCAATCTGCAGTCTACGCAGGCTACGAAGGCTGGGTCCTCATAAGGCTACAGCCCTTGAATTGAGACCCAGCCACAGTCTGAACAGGCCCTGAAACATGTCAGACCGCTGCAATGTAGCGTCAACTACTGGTGAGGAGGATTTACTCAAAATATGATTTTTTTGCCTTGAGTATTGGCAGCCCGCAGTAGTTACTGATACCTTGAAATGAGGCTGGTATCAGGTCGATACTAATACCCGGTATCAGTAGTGCCCCATCCCTGGTTAAAAAATGTCTGATTCAGGCCATGTTGACCTCACAAATCAAGAAAAATCACAGATATTAAAAGACTAAAAAGATTTCTGAATTGCTCATAAAGAATAGAGATATCTGTTTGGTTTCTCACACCAAGACATAAATCTTGTTTTCCAAAAGTTGATATGTAATTTTTTGTTTTCCCATAGCAAACTTTTATAAACAGTTCAGGTGTCATTTTTGTCTTTGAAAATGTCTTGAAATAAAAATTCATCTGGACCTTTCAGGATGATGAAGCTCAAATTGAGTCTTTTAAGACTATTTTTTCTTAAGAAATAAGTCAAACAGATTCTTTTTTTCTTTCTTTTCTCTTTCTTTTGCAGTGCAGATGCTATGCCTTGCTTTAGAGAATGGCATCTTTTCCTTTTAGTGAGAATGGACCTTTTTCTGAAAGGTCTTTAAATTCTTTTGTACTGATATCGCTATGGATAAAAACACATCTATTGAAAGTAATGCCTAAATGAGTGTATACAAACCTCTGGAGTTAGCCAGCAGGCTAGTTGCTCCATTGCTGCTTGCAGCCTCAGTGTGATTGAGCTTGAGTTTGTTTGGTGAGGTTTCAGATTCTTTCTCAAATGTTTGACCAATGAAAGCATCTTATCTGCACCAGCAGTTTTTTAAAGCTAGGTACCTAATTAGAGATGTCGAAACTTAACGCTGTTTACAGTTAAGATTTGACAAAACACAACATTATATCACTTTTCGTTAAGCGATGACACCGTATTGCTCATGGCCTAAAAAGTGTGATTTTTCCTCCAACTCAAACAAAAGATGCAGATTGCTTTGTACACTGTCAGCAATATAAAAACCAGAAGACCTCTGATAACGTCATCTACTATCTAAATAACTGACAGGAAAAATAGTCAGAGTCAGGACGGGTCGGTTCAGTCTGGGTCAGGCTGGAGAGAGTCCGTCCTGCATTGGCGGGTCCATTTAAACCACATGGTCTGGAGGACCCGCCCATGTTACAGCACCGGACATTTCCCCCTCGGTTATCTTGCGATGGGAAAGAATGTGTTCTTTCAGATTAATGACATGTTTATCCAAAAGGAAGTCACCACCCTTTTCAGAAGCTCAGCAGCTTCCAAGTTTAAAAGAAAGAGTGAGAGCGCGCAGGAGGGGGAGACAGAGAGTGAAGGGAAAAAAAGAGAAAGAATGCAGAGAACTTTCTTCTTTTGTTTTGAGTGAGAAGCCAAAACCATAAGGGCTGGATCTCTGCGTGCTTTAAATGCACATGATATTTCTATGGTATGAATTAGAAAGTCTTTTAAAACCAGAATCAAACTGAACCAGAAGCCTGAACTCTTGTCCACTGAGGGACCTGCTGCGACCGCCCTCTGTCCAAACAACTGGGCTCCAACAAAACCAGGGCAGTCAGTGTCCGTGTCTTCTCCCTGGGCTCCCCACCCATATTACACCATAACACTCCAACATCCACTCTCATGAGGACCAGTTCAGGGCGTTCACATGTTTGAAAAGAAAAACTGTTTCTATGAGCTCAAATTCAACATACGAAGAGTTTTTAAACAGAAGAACTGTGGAGTGAAACTGCAACAGATGTGTCTTTACAATTTAACTTTTTCACTGGTTTCATAGCCAGTGAAGTCTTCTCCAGCACACCCCAAAGATTCTCAATGGATTAAGGTCTGGACTCTGTGGTGGCCAATCTATGTGTGAAAATGATGTCTCATGACCCCTGAACCACTCATTCACAATCCTGGCATTATCATCTTGGAATATGGCCAATGTGCCATCAGGGAAGAAAAAGTCCATTGATGGAATAACCTGGTCATTCAGTATCTTCAGGTAGTCAGCTGACCTCATTCTTTGAGCACAGACTGTTGCTGAACCTAGACCTGACCAGCTGCAGCAAACCCCAGATCATAGCCCTGCCCCCAAAGGCTTGGACAGTAGGCACAAGGCATGATGGGTGATCACTTCATCTGCCTCTCTTCTTACCCTGATGGCCCATCACTCTGGAACAGGGTCAATCTGGACTCATCAGACCACATGACCTTCTTCCATTGCTCCACAGTCCAATCTTTATGCTCCCTGGCAAACTGAAGCCTTTTTTGTGGTTAGCCTCACTGATAGCTAATTGACAGCAGTCAGACTCTACCATCATCAATGCAAGATCTTGGTGAAAAATTAATGCAACACTGGATGGGAATAAATCTTGTGACACTGCAGGAGCTTATTGAAATAATACTATAGAGGATGCATGCTCTAATCAAAGTTAAAGGCTGTCCAACAAAATATTAGAGTGCGTGACCTTTTCTTTTAGTGGCAACTTTTTTTTTTTGCCAGGCTATGTATTTACTTGTGTTGCTTCATAAAAAAAGATAACTTAATAGTAAGCTGAAGCAAGCAACAAATTGGAAAAACATTTTTAACAACGTTGCATAAATGTTCAGGAACAGAGAAGATCAGTTTTAAGGACTCTGAAAGCAAAAAGTTATCCTATTATAGTGACTCAGACTTTAAGTTTTTTTTGTTTGTTTTTCTGTTTGTCTGTGTGTTTGATGTGCCAGAAATTTTCAATTTATTTCAGAAGATTAAAGTGATACTCCGGGATGGAACAAGTTGGGTCCTATCACAAGGTTTAGGGCAGAAATTCCCCCTACAGCAGTGTTTTTGTGCAGCAGAAGCCCAGGGCGCACGCACCAAAAACACCCCCTCCGTGCTCCTCTGCTGGTTTCCTCTGCACTCAGACGGGGCCATACTTTACTTGACCAAAAACACAAATAAACAGACTCCCACCGAAAAAATCTGATATGGGTCTGCATTCACGCTTTATTTAGAGAATTTTCAGCACGTTACTGTCACACAAAAACACCACTAAATAAGGCTCTAGTTTTCATTAAGTCCTCAAACGGCACTACCTCCGCTGCAGAGCCACAGGTGGCTACGAGGCGCTAGCTGCTTAGTGTATTAGTCCACGCACGCGGCGTGCCAGATATAAACAAACGCAGGTAGTCTGCCAGGACGAAGAGACACGATGAGAACAAGAGCCTTATTTAGCGGCGTTTTTGTGTGAAAGTAACGCTCTGAAAATTCTCTAAATAAAGTGTGAATGCAGACCAATATCAGATTTTTTCGGTGGGAGTCCGTTTATTTGTGTTTTTGGTAAAAATTGGCCCCATCTGAGTGCAGAGGAAACCGGCAGAGGAGCAGGGAGGGGGTGTTTGGTGCGAGGGCCCTGGGCTGTAGGGGTAATTTCTGCCCTAAACCTTGTGATAGGACCCAACTTGTTCCATCCCGAAGTATCACTTTAAGGCAGTGCTTCTCATTTATTTTCTGTTACGCCCCCCCCCTGGCAAGAAGAAAACAATTCGCGCCCCCACCCCACCACCCACTCTCCGCCACAACTATAAATAATAGCATTTGTCTATAAAATAGTTATAGGCACACCTCTGCATAACATCGTATCCTTGTTAACATAAAGAAAACGAAAAGAAAGAAATATAGTTCAGCTTAAAAGAATAACCTTATTAACATTGTTTATTAGTCTGTAAAAGAAAAGATTTTAAGTGCATCAATTTGCCCGAAATTCAAAAAATAATAATATCCTTGTATAAGCTGTAACATTTTTGACAGACTTATTGCACCATTTGCTGCTGAAAATAAAATTTAAAAAAATCAATAAATCTTAACAAATTCAAAAAATTAATTATTGTAGTACCGCGGAAAAAAAGCATGTTCCCTAGGGTCACACACGCCCCCCTCAGCATCACACCACGCCCCCCCCAGGGGGGCCCGCCCCACTATTTGAGAAGCACTGCTTTAAGGTGACATCAAGAAATAAATACCAAGAGAGAATGTGTAAATAAAAATGCTCCTAATTCCTAGGACAAAGATACGTACATTCACAAAAAATGTTGTTAATTAACAAGTTAAAGTTTGATATGCACTAGAAAAAATTTATAATTACAGGCTTTTATTTATCTACATAAACTGAAATAACAATGAAAGAAGAATCCAGCAGCTTGCACCAAACTGAAGAAGTTGATCATTTTGTGAATTTATACTCAACAGCTGGAGACAAACAGCTGCCACAGACCCCTGCACAGGCTGTTTATCTGCCTGTCAGAAACAACTGTTTCTTGAAAAGTCAGTTCACTATCCTGATGCTGATAACAATGTGATGCTAACGTGCTAAAAGATACAATTTCAGGTGTGTAAGCACAACTTCTTAAGAATAACTTCTTAAATTCTAAGGGCACTTCTGGGCTACTTTAGACTGAACAAACCAAACTTTGACCTCAGGATAGTTTTCTTCTTTGCCTCTTTTATCAAAAACCATCAGCGTTCCTGGATCAATGCTTGTCTCTTTCAGCACGGTAAAGTCTTCTGCTGCCTTGTGGATGCAGTATTAGTGTTCACAGAGAAGTCTTTTGGAAGCGATTTTGAGCCGGTGAGGTGATCACCAAAACAAAATTATGTCTATTTTTAATGTTGTGCCACCTAAGGGTCAGAAAAACCCAAGCATCCAGTACTGGTGAGATTTCTAATACCTTCTGTCTCTGAATCTCTGATTAACTCATAAACTGTCCATGATGAATACATCAATCCTTGACAAAACTTTGTAAGAAACACAGCTCTGAAACTGTTGAACTACTCCCTCAACCATTCTTTAAGAGGAATGTGAGTCTCTCTCCATCTCCAGTCCTCTGACTAACGTTTTGCAAACTGACCTATAAGATAAGGAACAACCCTGTTTTGCAGTGTTTTGTTGAATACACCTGAACTTTTTCAATTGAGCATCTTTTTGTCATACAACTCTGGTTGCAAAATGTTCCTTTCTAATATATGATGTGTTGACAAAAGACTATTTCAGTTAGATGCAAGGTTAAAATTATTTACAAAAAACAAGCTTTTTTTAAGAAGCATTTTATAAAGCAAACCATTTTCTTTGGAATTGGGGGTGTAAGTTTAAGTATTCCAAGATTTAGTTTGGCTGAGAAACACTTGTCCATACACTTGAGTTTTATACTTAACTCAGAAAACGTCGAATCACACACACACTCCCTTCGTCTGACTTAAGTCTGACTCTCTCACATCAACAGGTCAAAACTGCTGTGCAATGGGAACAGAGCGGGGTGTGATGTTAAAGAGGCAGGGCATGTCCCACTGGGAAGACTGGGAACTATATATTACAGCTTGGATCACAGGGAGAGAGTGCGAGGCGGTCTCTGGAGGAGCAGCAGGCCTAAGATCTCTGTTTCCGGCTTTCTCTCTTTGTCATTTACCAAAAATGTGGGTGAGTCTGGTTAACACCCTAAACCCCAGACCCAGCAAACACATTATGACTTCCTGCTCTGTTGGGAATAGGCTGCGTGTCAGGTTGTATAATCTGTGCGCCACAATTAGAAGGTTTTCACTTTGGATTGTTTGTCTGCAGAGGAAATACGACTCAGCTGACAAAAGCAAAATAATCTTTCACCCTCAGCATCCACTGGGAAGTGTTTTTCCTTCTATTGGGGGCCATAAAGCACAAAGCACATGTCAGGGGAGTCTAATATACTGCACACATGCTGCTTTTCCAAATCTAACAACACCTGTCACAGAGCTACAGGAAAGACTTGTCATGGTCAATCATCTTAACAGATCCTTGAGGCCGAGTTCTGAGAAAACCAGGTCAGAGCGTTTTTCCACAAGTGGGGAGATGACTGCTTAAACATGTCTGGACTCTGATAATGTGATAAAAGTACGGAAACCAAGAAAATATGAGCAACAAAACCCCAAAAGAAAATACAAGATACAGATTTTGTTTTGCATATCAATGTAAATAATATTAAACTTGGCAGATTTGTCTACAGTCACTATTCTATCTCCAGCGTTGTCCCACCCACAGAGCAATCTGATTGGTTACAGAGCCATGGCTCAAATAAGCTGTGCATGCACAGTGCTCACACCAGGTGGCAACCTCCAGTCTAAAAATATGAGACAATGTGGAAGTGCTAAAATCGTCTGTTTCTCTATTGTCCGCTTGAGGTTTGAAATCGTTGCTTCCAAACAGGTCATCGTCATCATCTTCCTCTTCCATCTCTACCTTTGTCAATGCAGTGCTGGTCTTCTGCTGGATGGTTGTGCCATTTGTGCAAGGAACTGAAGGAGCAGGAGCTGAGCTCACAGCTGCAGGAGGTTTCTCTAGGACTGAGACTCCACACTCCAGTTTGGAAAGTGCTGCCAACAAGTCTTCACCCACTTTAATTAAGCTCTGATTCTCCAGCTCAAGCCTGGAAGTAGGGATGGGTACTGAATTAGGTACTTTTACAGGTACCAACTGAATTCTGTCAAAAGTACCAGGTACCAATTCACGTAAAACCAAAAGGTACCATGTTTAGGTACCTAAATGCATCCTTGTGACCGTGAGGAAGTGGAAGGGTAGGTGACTTTCAATGCTAGACATGAACACAGCATTGCAAGGTTACATATTGAAGAATAAATATATTAAATTCAAAAACTTTTATACTTTATCATTAAAAAATTGTATTTTTTACCACAAAAACACAAAAAAGTACCGAAAATTGATACCGTTGAGTACTGGTACCGATTGCCAAGAAATGATATGGTATTGGTACCGTATCATTTCAAATGTGAAAGGTACCCATCCCTACCTGGAAGTACCAGAAGTCACATCTACACCAAACCAAAAAAGCCCTTTTTACAGCAAAAATCAACCTATTTACAGCCCGAATCCAATTCCTTTATCTTTATCACTGTACAGGGAGGGTTGAATTTTTTCTAACGCACCAGTTTATAAGGGCGCGGTCACACTGGCCATCCAAACCGTGCCGTGCTCAGGCACGGTTGCCCCCCCTGCAGAGCTGTTCCCCAGCTGGAGAGTACTTTAGAGACTTCTGGACTTAGATTTAGTCGTTTTCGCCCGACATAGCCATCCAACACCCCACTTTGTTTAAAATGATTGTCCAGAGATGTGCTCACTGCGATCATATGTCATGGATCACACGCGCTGTCCGCGTGCTTGTGCTCGTGCATGAAGTAAACCGTGCCGAAGCCCACCTCTCCGAAGCGTGCCAAAGCACGGAAGCAAATCATGGTTGAGCACGGCATGGTTGCAGTCACACTGGCCATTCCAAATGTGCTTTAGGGCTGAAGCGTGCTAAGGCACGCGCGGTTGGCCAGTGTGACCGCGTCTTAAGATATCAGCTCGCGTGACTGTTGGGTGCCCTATAGCTGTTAGTTTGGAGTCTCAAAGCCTGCCTGGCTTCCAATATGGCCGCGCCAGAAAAAATAGAATTGTTTGGAAGCCAAGTTTAGGAAAACCCCTCTCCTGAAGCTGTGATTAACATCCCAGTCCCATTTTTTTTAAGTTTTAATTTAACTTTATAAGACATGCTGCAGAGCCGAGGAGCTGTTTCATAAACAATTGCTTTAAATTATTTAAACAAAGTTACAGTTTTTCTCAGTTGCTTTGGTTCATTTCTCAGATCAGACTTGAAATTTTCAAAACTACTTCTTCAATCTTCATAATTGTGTCACTTGTGCTAATCAAAAAAGCATTTTTTTTCATTTCTTTGAACAAGTTGCAAATGCTTTGGGACATCCATGCAAATGATTATGTTCTCTGCAGTTTCCAAAATTATCAACTGATTATGTTCTGTTGATCAAAATGGATTATCATGGGTCTCTGTTGAATAGTCTCATCCCCACAACATTTAGTCATTAGTTCATCACATATGTCTTTACATGAAAAAAGGTTGAACATGTTCTCATAACATGTCAAACATCTTTCCACACAATCCCATTAGACTTTTTCTAAATCTGTTTGGATTGGTACATTTCTCTCTGGTCAGTCTTGACTTTCTCTAACAAATGGAAATGTGTGAAGCATCAGATCAACCAATGATCAACCAGTTTTCTGAAATAGACTTTTTGTGGACAGAGAAGATATTTGTTGTGATGTGGATGAGAATTATGTTCACATTTCTACTTTTTTCGTGCTATGCAGCTCCTTCTTCTCCTTTCAGTATAAATGATGGGGTCAGTCAACAAATCACAGCACAAACAGTGAAAGAGAAAATGTGAATTTTGTCCAGTCTCTTGTAATCAATCTCCCACACAATCAATCTCTAAGATGTAACTTAAAATTTACAATAACTGTCATCAAAACTTTAGGCATAGGTTACATCAGATCACCCTTCCAAAGTAAACTGTTATACTGACAACATGACTCAGCACTTTGACTGCCCTATCTATACACACTGACACCAGGACTCATCATTCTGATGCATTCTGACATGTTCACAGACACAGAGATTTACTTTTGAGAAATGAACTAAGGGTTTTGAGACAGAGACTGGCTTTTGCAGGTAATCCATTGTGTTTTGCTGTTTGTACAAAGTGTTTTGAGAATTGCACTGACTGTTTTGCAAATTGCAAGGATGGTTCAAGGAATGTGCCAAAGCAACTGAGAAAAACTGTAAGTTTGGGAGTTTGTATTATTATTTGTATTATTATTTACAGCAAATGGATATTGGCTCCAAATATCGCTTATTGGCCTCCTTGACTACTAATAATTGGTATCAGTATGGGCCCTGAAAAATTGTATCAGTCGATCTCTAATGTTCACTCTGTCATCTTGCTTGAAAGTAGCTGACACAGCTCTTTTATTTTACTAATTGACTTCTGAGTTAACCTTCCTCCTGTGTTAGTTTTCTGTTACCATCCCCGGTGTTAACGGGTCGGTTTCGACCCGTGTCTTAAATCAGCTTTAAAATACACTAAAAACAAAAAATTATCATCCAATTTTTTTGTCATCTCTTGGTTACCTTGTCAGGCTTCCTTATCCATGAAAATGTTGGGTTTAATATTTTTGTTGTGGGTCTCTGGGCCCTTTTTTTTTTATAAGTATACCTCCCGATTTCAATTAAAAAAAGAGAAAAATTAACCTCAAGAGAATCATATAAATGAACGAAAGGATGTTGTGTTCCCTGAATATTACTAAGGAGTATAGAAAACATCTCTGACTTGAATTTGCTTAATTAATTTTTTCACTTTGAAATTATTAACTATCATAACATCTATGGTGTTATGGGTAATTTTCGACCCATATATTTTCTTCAAGAAACTGCAAAAAAAAAAAAAAAATGTCAGCAGTAGAACTTACTGATATGAACATATTGACACACAGAACAGGTCATAACACAAAATATTGATTTAGAAGTTGAAACAAATAAGAGCCAGTCAAGCCATTAGAAATCAATTATTACTTCCAAAACCATCAGAATTCTAAATCAGAGTTGAATCAACCAATCATTGAGCTCCTAACTAGAGTCTTAAAGTAGAGATCCTTTAAATTCAACCACAGCTCCACTCACTGTAGGTGTTATTATATCATATTTACACCTCAGCTATGGAAATGATGCAACATGCTGTCTGAAATCAGAACAGAAACTAATCTTTGCCAAGTGATGTGTAATCTATCCGTGATCACGTGACTTTGGTGGTGGCTACTTCTCCTGCAGGATGTATGACAGCGTTCAGTCTGTGCAGGCAAATCTGGGCTGTTTCAGCCAGTTGGAGGACCTGCTGGTTCCCTGCCAACCATGAGGTCACCACATCTCACACAGCAGATTTTAATTGGAAAAACCTGGAGATATTATGACTGCTTCTCCCATAATCCTTCAGGAGTGCAAACTGGTCTGACTACTGTACTATAAAAAGGTCTAAGATTAGAGGTTGTTTTTGTTTCTGCTGGACTTGGATTCAACCAGATATAAAGCTTCATCTTCAGAACGTGATACTGCCAACAAGTTCACTGAGTTCAGCATGAACATGAGCATATTTTTATGTACGCCACAAGTACAATGATTCTTCTAATCTTCTGGAAAAATGAGCTGAAATACTTATGTGCCTTCAAAGCCCTGTTTGAATAGACTCCTCTCTTCCCCCCGGACAGGAAGTTGATAATCAGTGAGAACAGGAAATGTGGGGAAGGACTTCCTGAAGGCGAGCAAAGAATACAATCTACTCCGCTAGAAAGAGCAACACTTCTTCATCATAAAAAAAAGGATAAAACACACATTCCCTTTGCATTTACCACCAGTCTTTAGCTTTGCTTAAATCAGGAGAGAAGAAAAGAAACATTTCAAAAGGGTTTGTGGAGAAAAAAAACAGCTGTTATCATGATAAAAAGGTTAACATTTGAGACAAAGACAAGAAAATATAAGTATGGTAAGAGTTGTGGCATTGCTATGGGTCCTATGTGGCACTGCATACTTTGTCTTTGCTGCATGATCCTCACATTAAATACATGTGATGTTATAGTGACACCTTGTGGCTACATCATGTTACATACAAGTAGAAACAGTCCTGTTCAATGACTCCAAAACTTTTCATGTGCACTTTTGAAGCAGGACTGAATTTTACAATCACAGAAAGACAAGACTCTGCTTCGGTGACCTTAAGAGATTTAGACACTGGTTGTTTTCAAATTTGCTGACGACATACTTCATGCGAATGCAGTGTGTAGTAGTTACTGCATACTGCCTACTGATTTTGACTTCAGTACGAAGTATGACTGTTCTGATGGGTCTGTTTTGCCGTGTGTTAATCTGGTTTTCAGTTTCAGGAAAGCCTAACTAAAGCAGAATTATAATTTTGCCTTTATTATAAACGTAGAGAAAAACCATCTTGTCATTTCATGAATATGCAACAAGACAGCCAGATAGTGTTAGAGCCACTGAAGATACAGGAACAATACACAAACAGATGAATTAAATTTAAGGAAAATAATAATGCTAAAACTTAAATTGATGAAATGGTTATCAAATTACAGAGAGGAGTTTGTTTGTTTTTGGTCCTTTCATTATTTTCAATGCTTTAAGCTACATTTTACATCCATTTAGGGAAACAAAAAAGGAAAGATTAGCAGGGTCCAGTTTTTACGAACAGAAACTTTCACAGACATTAAAACTATATCACAGTAAAATCACCATATTTGATTTTTTAATATTACACCAAAAGTCATATCATTTATATAAAATACATCTTGAAGGGACTGACTTTTTATTTTTACAGGTGATGGAAAAGCACCACCCATATAATCCAGGGGTGGTTTTACAAAAAGTTAATTAATACATTTTTAGAAGTAAACACCTCTTTCACCTCTTGGACTCAATCTCCCATGCTGCATTGCGCTTTGTCTCTGGGACTTTTAAGACTTCGCACACATCGCCGTGTCTTGTTTGACAAAGTCGGTCTGTCTTCCCTACATAACAGAAGAATGGAGCATTTCTTTATAAGGCCTGACTGAATGATCTGTTGTCTTATCTATGTTTTTTACCAACCCCTCAGGTCGTTGGTGGCTGTAACCTTCGGTCAAATGGTCAGATTCTGTTCATGGTTCCTCGGACTTGCTCTGACTTTGGTCAAAGAGCTTTAAGTGGTTTTGCTCCTTCATCTTGTCTGAGCTACAAGGCCATCTGAAACTGGACCATTATGTTAGCTTGGACCATTTTAAAACCAGGCTCAAGGATCATCTGATGAGCCTGTGTACTTGTTTTCCTGCTGAACGTGACTAATTTATGAACTCGATGTATTGGTGATTAATAACTGTCCATTGTCTCTGTCTTTTTTCTCTGAGTGAAACTTTCTGGTGCTGCTGTCTTGGCCAGCACTCCCTTGTAAAAGAGATCTCACATCTCAATGAGACTATTCTTGGTAAAATAAAGGTTAAAAAAAAACAAAAACCCAGAGTTTCTTTCTCTTCTACCTCACGGACCGTCCAACGTTAGCATAGTTTTATTGTAGTCATAATACCGACTCAGTCCAGTTCATTTGAGGAGATGTTGCTGTCAGAGTGATGTCATGGTCCTGCTCAGTGTTTAATGGATGCTTCCTCTGCAGAGATAAGTAAACTATCACACATCATGTTCAAACATTACTTCATCACATCCCTGCCATTGGCACCAAAGGAAAGCACATTTTAAAAACTCATTCAACCAGAGAGAACAGAACAACCAGAGAAACAGTTCGAGCTCATTTTGGTTGATTAGCATTGTATAATTGAGTGGTCAGTTTGGTTTGATGCTGCGCTCCATTTACATCAGAACTGGGAAGTGGGAATGACGTCATCTCTGAGTTAAAAGCGTTTCAGTTGCCAAGTCAGAAAAACTTGCCATCACAGCAGTATTTCTGTACATAAACATTGAATAATGGTATGTATACCGCTGATTTATGTCAACACTCAAAAATTCAGACTTCCGAGTACAGATGGAACGCACCAAAGCTCTGCAGATATGTTGCTGTATTAAGTCACAAGTGTAAACAGCACATCTAGAGGCTGACTCCTTTTCTCCCCCAGTACATGAAAAATTCCTCCAGGTACGATCATGTGCATTTGTCGAGTATCAACTCTGTTGCGTTGGTATATTACCTCCAGACACCTGTGCTTGCAGTGGTGGAGTTTTCTCTTCCTTATGTCACTAGCCACAAATACATGGACCCAAATATTCCGCTAGCATTCGGTGTATTTGCTCAAACTGAAAGAATTTAACCTTTGTATACACCTCATTCTGAAAGAGAAGTGCCAATCTGAATGGACATTTAATCGGTTTCACAGGGGTGGAATATTCCTTTCCCCAAACCGATCGAGGTATCATGTATCCAATCAAATGGAAAGTTGTCGGGGTGCGTTCTTGTAGCACATGCTCAGATATGACGTAAGACACAACTAAAGACGTTCCTCAATTTTAAAAATGGCACAAGCATTCAGCACTGGACTGCTGGTGATGTTTACGTTTTTCTGCGCGTGCCCCGTTGACTATTCTGTTTGATTATAGCAGCGCGTGTAGACCAGACATTGGAATACTCCTTTCCATGTATACTAATGTTTTCAGAAAAGTCATTCAGAAAGATTCCATTCGGAAAGACGAAGAACTCCTCATGTAACCGTGGCTATTGGGGTGGTTGTGTTTAGACAGCCTCATTGGCTCCAATATGCAGATGGAACGTTTGAATAATGATTGAAAAGGTGGGCGTACTCAGTGGTGATTTTTAAAGTAATGAAGTGGATAACATGGTGTACACTGTACTTAAAGGGGACATATCATGCTGATCCCTGATTTAATACTTACATATAATATAATAAATTTGAAAACAAGACCTTTCACCCCTTGAATTTTCAAAAAATGAGAAATTGTATTTTTTCTGATATCCTAGAACGAGAGATGATGCCTCTGAAAATAGGTCATTGTCATTTGGCTGCGAGATTTCAACCGTCGTGACGACACGAGGATCCTTTGTTTTTATTGCAGTAATCTGATAAAGCAGCTCCTCCTCTGTGATGTCAGTTAGTCACACAACCGCCACTGAGGGATACACCCACCAAGAGCCGAGTATGAATATAGCTCCCTACTAGCTCTGGCTAACTTGACTGAGTGCTGGATGCAGGGGCTCTGCTCTGCTGAGCAGCTCGGCTTTACATGGTGAATTAGCAGTTAAAACACTGTAGTTTTAGTTTAGTTTGTAATACTTGTGAGACTGGGATATTTGCATGCTTGTTCTGACATGCACTGTGAACCTGGACCACAATAATGCTGCGGTAATAACATTGTGAGGAACTGACGGTAGGGGCGATCTTTAGACTACACTTTCAGCATGATGGATAAAACAGACAGAGAAAAGTGAAGGAGCAGGATGGAGCCCTGTTATAGAAATAGTTTATTGGTGAAGTCTGCCTATATTTCCACGTATAAACTATACATGTTACAGTACCGGTTTGACTCACCACACTGAAGCGTCCTGAGATGATCTGTGTCCAGGTGGATTTTCTTCCTCCTGAGCTGCAGAACCGTCCAGGTCTGACTCTGGGTCCAAAACAAAGGACGTATCCTACACTCTGCCATTTTATTAGTGCTATCAATGCCTTACAGTGAAGTTTTGGCAAAAATGAGGATATTGAGAACGCTATTGTGGAGCAATGAAGGAACTAAATGACTTGTACTGAGGGCAGAAATGCTTTACAGGCATCCTAGTCTGGCATAGTGAAAAGGAGAAACAAGCATGATATGTCCCCTTTAAGTATGAGTAATATTACACACTTGAAGAAAATAGTCATGAGTATTTGTAATATGTTACTTCCAACCCTGCATATATATAGGAACTACTGTGTTCTACTGGACCTGACACCATTACCCTCTTTTTATGAGGAAACATACAGGTAGAACTCAAAACACTAACGAGACAAGAACAAGAACAAGCCTATCACTAATTAGTCACACCTGTGTCTAATTAAGGTCTGTTTGACTTTAAGTACATTTTTAAGGTCAAGAAGTGCCTCCACACCGTTCGTGTGCTCCAGTCCTACCTGGGTCCAGGTGGGCAAAGGTGCCAATGACAAAGTCCAGTGTGGAGACGGCAAGCACAGCTAGTAGCAGCAGTTGCAGTCGGACAATCCATTTGACACCAGCCAGGTTGATTCCAAGCAGCGCCAGCAGCACGGCGATGGACATGGCCTGCACGGCCCACTGGCTCTGCAGATGCAGGAGCTGCGCCACCGACTCTGAGAAACCTGTGATGTACATGGCTCCAGCTACACACTGTGAGAAAGTAGAGGTAGTGACAAAAAAGGCAGTTCAAAAGAAGGTGAAAGAAATCTTTACAGTGTAGTTAAGGTGTGTTATAAGCTCAAATATTATCTTTTGATAATAGTCACCCATATTGACACCCACCTGTCCAAAGACATACAGGAGGCCCACTGTGCCCCCAATCCTGCCACCCAGGACTGTGGAGATCATAGAGTAGATTCCTCCACTCCCAACACCACAGTGCTCACCCACTCCGATCCCTGACATCACCGTCACTAACGCAACCAGCACGACCAGGGAGACCAGAAACATCCCCAGCGGTACACCCGTGTTCCCCTGGAAGATGAGTCACAGTTTAAACATGGCTTCAGAGTAAAACTAACACTGTTTCTGTTTGCATGTCTGCAAAGTTTTCCTCCATAGTTTTGTAAACAATAAGGATTCTGAAATTATGCAAAAGGCACATCAAGCCAGAGTAAACACACACTCTTTACTTTTGCACCTTGAATCATAAGACACTGATAGGAAATCCTGTCTCCAACAAGGCAAACTATGTCAAACTAAACCTACGCAAACATGGCAATCAAGATGATTGTGTCTTTGTAGCTTCGTCATGTTTTGACACGCGTCATATTGAAGTGTTTGAGATCAACTGACAGAGTGACACATAATTAATGATCGTAGCTGCCAAAAGTAAAAGAAAAGCAAAAGCTGACAGCCGATAACAACAGAGGCGCGCAAAGAACACAGACACAACCAGACATGAGACGAGATATTCTGGTGTGAGAGTCAAAACAAACAAATGACGCAGGACTTTAGCAGTCGTGTGATACACCATGAACAGGTGTTTATGTACTCACATGGAACAGACCATGCAAATAATACCTCTCCATCACTTCACATCAGATAAATCAGACGTTTATTCAACTTTTGTTCATTTTTCCCAGAATCCCCATCCCCTCATTTTTCACACTGATTTTCAGAATACACAGATAATTTTTAAAAGTGTAAAAAGATCAGACTCTCCGAAATTTTTCATTTACTCACCACTAGATAGCCAGTCCGTAGGAACAGAACCACGCCGAAGATGTTGATCATGCAGGTGGTGAAAACTCCATCCCAGGTCCCAAAGAGCACCGGCTCCCACACGAACAGATTGATCCTCCACCACGGCTGGCTGGATTGCTGGAAGCCCTGACCAACCACAAAGTTACTGGATGTAGAATCAGCCAAAGCAGCTGGAAATTATTGCCTGTGCACAGAAGCTGATGGTGCTTTTGGGTATAAAAAGTAACCTCTTTGCATTTGATACTTTAACCTCTTGAGACCCAGGGTCCACATTTGCATACACAACATTTCTGCCTCTCAGACCCATGATACTTCTTTTTTGAAAACTTTGACCTAGTAGCCACATTTAGGGACACTGCCCACATCATCTTTTGGTGAAATCACAACATAACACCCATTTTAGTGAGAAAAAACAACATATTTAACCCTCTATGGTACGCATAATGATGCCACTTAGAAAGAAAAAAAATATCAGGGATAGTCCGATTGTCAGCCGGGCCGATTATCAGGGCCGATGATTGGGATTTTGAGGCATATCAGCATCAGCCTTTTTTTTTTTTAATCTAACGGGAGATAAGAAACAAATTTAAAACTGTTGTTGCACCTCTGATGCAGCCGCTCAGTCCCCAGCACTGTCCCACCCACAGTACCATCTGATTGGTTACAAGCAGAGCCATGGCTCAGGAAAGAGCCAATCAGCAGTGCAGTTATTACAGTTATTGCAGTGACATTGAAACTTTGGAAAACTTTATTTACTGTAGAAAACTTTGCCTAATTTTTTTTTAAAGTTTTCATTTAACTTTATAAAACATGCTGCTGAGCCTGGGAGCTGTTTAATAAACTCATGCTTAAAGGTATTTGAATGAAGCTAAGTGTTGGAGTTTGTATTGTTCAAAATTTTGACACCAATATTTTCACTTTGCCTGCAAATTAATATTGGTTTCAAATACTGGTTATCAACCACCTTGACTACAAATAATTAGTATCGGTATTGGCCCTGAAAAATCCATATCGGTCTTTCTCTGTTATTTATTTATATTTCAACACCATTTTTTCAAAAACACATGGATAATACTTGATGGCCTCAACACTTTACAATTCATGCCATAAAAAGTGTAAAAACTTAGAAAAAAACTCTTTTTATAAGATTTCATGTCTGAACGTTGCCTGAAGGCAATACTATATGTTTGAGGAACGCCTCATTGGTATGAATGTGTCAAAGAGTCTAAACGTATTTTGTCTAACTTTACATGGACTGCTTTAATGAAAGACTTCACTTCTGTGGCTTTCAGGAGTCAGACTTTTCATTGTGGGAATATTGTGTGGAGGATATGAGCCTGTGCTCTGTAAAGAAGGCTCACAAAGTTCACTCGAGTAGACCAGAGCCTACAGTGTGAGTCTGAACTTGACTAAAACTAACATCAAATTTATGTAATGGTACAGTGTACCAGGTACCTGGCAATCGGTACTAGTACTCTATGGAACCAATTTTCTTTACTTTTTTGTGCTTATATGGTAAAAAATATCAACTTGTTTAACTATATATATTTTTTTGTTTTTCAATTTGACATATCTATTCTTTAATATATAACCTTGCAATGCTGTGTTCATGTCCAGCATGGAAAATCACCTACTACCTACTCTTCCACTCCCTCACAGTCATAATGATGCATTTAGGTATCTAAACATGGTACTTTTTGATTTTTCGTGAATCGGTACCTGGTACTTTTGACAGATCTTGGTATAAAAGTACCTAATTTGGTAACCCCCCCCCCAACTCAGGGCAGCATTTGCATTTTTACATGTTTCCTTAAATTAATCAGCAAATAAAATACATTGAACTGTTAGAGATTGAGCTGTAATTGTGTATTGATATGAACATATTTTTTTCTAGACAGAGAAAGACAAAAAAATATATTGGACAGTTTTGAGGAGGGAAATTGGCTGAGGTGATCTTCGCAATAAAGTCTGCAAAACAGTATGACCTCCAGAGGGTCACATGACAAATTCAAACACTGCTATTGGTTCCTCAAAGTCTTTTCTCTTTTTTAAAAGTATTTAATGACAACTGGGATGGATTGTTTGAGCGTAAAAGGCCAAAAATGGGTTTGTTGCCTAGAAGCAACAAGGTACCACAGAGGGTTAAGCACAACACTAATAACAAACAACTCATACAGAATTCAAAGCACAATCACACTTCCTGTACAATGTTTTAGTATTCCTATAAGGGCTTACTTATCCCAAGTGGCAAGGTGAATTAAAAGTTGTCCACCAGACAAAGCTCGGGTCTGGTTGAAATTTAAATAATAATAATAATAATAAAAAATAGAAGTTTGGAAACAGTTGAGTGAATTCTACTCTTTTAAATAATTTATTACTGATACATCACATCCTTCTGACAGGACACACTCAAAAGTAAAGAAAGAGTCTCAAAAACAACAAGATTAAGGACTTTTTCTTGAACCTCTTAGGCTGAATACCTCAACACACACCCAGTAAACCTTCCTTACAGCTGTAGTTTTTTTTTTCTCTGTGAATCAGATCCGTCAGGGAAAAGCCTCCTACCTGTGCATCCTCATGAAACAGATCGTGGATATGAGAGCTGGTCTCCGTATCCATGGCTCCTCCGTCCAAGAGTCTGGTTCCATCACCTGTCTGCTCACAGGTGTGCACGGTCCAGCCTCTCGGCGCGGTTTCCACTCCAACCATCAGGAGGACACAGTCGTGTTACGTTTCCACGGGTGGCCTTATTTGCTCTCTGCTGACTACAGGTTGGATGTGAAACATGAAAGAGTTCAGCGTTTGATGTGCGAGCTCAGCTCAGGCTGCATCAGTTTGCTCAGTCGGAGGAGTTGTCTGAGTTTGGTTAACAGCCGACACTAGTCCCGCCTATCCCGGTCAAAAAGCAACAGGTGCAGCCCGAGAACACCCGGATGTGCCTAGGTGTGCTGAGGAGATGCCAATCAGAAGCCGAGTGCAAACTAGGTAGATCTTATACTGGCTTGTAAACACAATAAATCCGCTCGGAAGATTATTGGTTGGGTGTTAGGATGCGTAGACAACACATTTCAACCAAACCTAATGTGTAAGATGGACTTCAAAGTGCCACTGTGCATCAGTAACGTTTCCAAAATTTCCAAATGACCCATTAAATAATCATACCAAGCACCAAGACTTTGGCAGGAAGTAGTTGGACCAAAATAACAAGCAAATAAAAACAAGAATGAACACTTCAGTTAGCCTGCTGATATTAAACCAGACCTATCACACTGTTACTTAGTGAAAATATTGAAAAACGTTTCAATCTCAGAAGGCACATGCAATAAAATAATAATAATAAAAAAATACACACAATTTGAAAATAATTTTTAAAGAAAATTTGCAACATTGTAATTGACAGAACATCAGTAGCAATACAGTGCTCATGCGCTATGCTGCTTGTTTTTTCTTTTCTTTTCTTTTTTTAATTTTTATTTTTAATTTTAACCATTCTAATTGCGTGCATATCAGGGACGGAGCCAGGATTTCAGTTTTGGGTGGGTTAGACAAATTTCAGCTGGGACCTGAGTTCAATAAGTTTGTAGATCATTAACTTAACTAATAAAAATGACTGACAATATACTACTGTAACTATGTGTGGTTTCAAAGCTGACTTGGTTGCTGTTTTTACCATTATTTTGAATTTTTGCATTATAAACTGTATGAGAAAGGACAGTAACCACAGTTAAAAAAACAAAAAAAAAAAAAAAAAAAAAAACATTAAAAAATAATACAAATCTACAGTCTTCCCAAAATAATATTCTGATCCCCCCTCATGGAAGTATAAGTTTCATAACTTTGGCTCATTTCACAAAGACAGAGCATGTAGCGTCAACAAAACAAACATAAAGTTACAAAATTTCACCATGCTCTCTTTAAACTGATTTAAAAATATAAATGCTAAAAGAAAAGTTTAGGGTGGGCCTGGGACCTTTGGGCTCACCCATAACACCGCCCCTGATGTGTACTGCATGACTGTACTATGACCATCTAGTGCTGCTCAACTCAACGTGTTTATGCATGCTCCACTTTATTAATATACTTTGGTATAGATCTGTCCAGTGTCCTTTGTTAATCGTAACTTGATGTGCTCTGAGTCTAACTTGCATTGCTTTGTACTAGAATGTAGTGTTTGTCTTGCATGTTTTTCATATCTATGGTGACTTACCCTCAGGGATTTTTTTTCAGGTCCTAGTAATGTTTAACATCAGGGTGTGATTTGTTTTCAAATAACTGACTCCCTATACATTTTATTTTGCTAACTCTGGCATATTTGTAGAAATGTTATATACGCATTGTCCCTTTAAATTCAATTAAAATCAATAAGTAAAATTGGCCCAAATAGTTAAAACTGTTATGTTAAGGTCATCTGACAAAGCAAACATGGCTGCTGTAGTTTATGATATGGGCTGGCCAATCAGACTTCAAAGGAGCCTTCCTCTCTGCATAGGCCCCTTCTTCCCAGGAATAAAAGTCTGAGTGCGTCATAAAAGAAGTGTCTGCATGTTGAAAAAGGTGCACGTTGGTGGGCTTTATTTTCTACTTTAAGTAGCAACAATATGTTGTTTGGAAAATGTCCAAACATGGTTCAAGCGACAGTTTTTACTAGTATTTAGAAGTCATAGTGACACCTACCTTTAACAGAGTCCTGTATGATCCCATCATGAAAGAGGAAACGGTCAGCTCAAATAAAGCTTCATAATGTCTCTATAAGTCAATATGTAGAGGACTTCCAGCCTCTCCTGCAGTTAATCATAGATTAAAGACACAGTCAGCAGCCAGCAGGTAATATTGTTGTCACTGGTTACCTTTCAGGGTGTGTTACCGCCTCTCTACATGATCCTGTGTTAGTTTTGGCAAGGCCTGCAATGGGAAAAGTTGACCAATGATTAATTCTGAGAAATGCACCCTACCACTCAGTGTTCTTATCTTTTTATTCATGGAATCTGTTCCTAAAACCTGTGGGAACGGAGACGGTTTGAGCTATAATAAGGCTTTTGAAGCCAAACAGTGGCACTGTGTG